>NC_064568.1:25435000-26060000 GCF_937001465.1 Orcinus orca | reverse complement strand
TACCCATTCTTTTGTTCCCTCTTAGATACCACTTCCTTCAGAAAGCCTGCCCTGACCTGCCCAGGTTGGATTAGATACTTCTCAGTGTTTCCATGTCACGCCATCATGACATTGGACACATTGTGTTATAATTTCCTTTCACTTGTGTGACTCCCCGGGAAACCACAAATTTAACTGCAAGGAATGTGTCTATTTTGGACACTAAATAAGAGTACCTGCTATGTATTTGTTGAATGAATAATAAATAATATTAATGACCATTTATAGGACATTCTTTCACATAAATTTTTTTCATTTAATCCTCACAATAGCTCTGGAGCAAGGGGTAGTATTATTATCACTTCCATGTCACACATAAGAAAACTAAGGCACAGAAAGTCCAACTGGCCTAAAATTACACAGCTAATAAGTGGTAGAGTCAGGATTTGAACCCCAAACTTGATGGATCCAAATCACATATTCTTAAATGATAGAGATGAGTTCATGATTCAGAGTGAAGTCCTTTGGGGTAAAAATTGGGAAAGGTAAACGTCCTCAGAATTTCAACTTTTGAGAAGGCCCTCACCAAACTACTACTAGTTCTGGGGAGAAAAGAGAGGGACCACATCAGAAATGGACTTTTGAACCAAGCAGACCTTGACTTACATCCCAGGTCTGTCTCTTACTGGTCACGTGACCACTTGGGAAAGCAACTCACCTCCTCTGAAGGTGGAAGTCAACTGCTGTTTGATTAGAAGCCTCGTTGGCTGAACTAAACCAAGGAGCAGATCACTGTATTTAAGAGATAAGTGATTTAGATTATTGGCCATTATTTTAACAAAGATTTGCCATTTACTCTCATGGGAAACGTAGGATTGCTTTTTACATCAACTCATTATAAGTTTTATTAGACAGGATGCATGAAATGTGAGTAAAAATAGTTTCCTAAATGACATTATTCGATACAACTTCTATCTAGCTCTGCAGTGCCAGGAAATTACTCAGTGCTGGAAGTCACAATACATTGAGAGACAGAAGCCATTATACTCCCTACTGGGGAGTATAACTCTGTTTTTCTATCTTTCCTTCTTTCCCTCTCTTTTATTTGTTGTCTGCTGCCCTTGAATTTCAGCTGGGCCTCTTCATACGGTGAAGATTTTAGCTAAGGTAGACTAAGGCTAGACTCTCAACAACCTCTTTGGAAAGAGGAAAGAATAAGACAGTGCCCTGAATTCAGGTCCTCTTGCCTCTCCACTCTCAAATTAAAATTCTGTTTCAATTTAGTTGGTCAGGCAATTATCAAGTGCTAGGGAGGGGGACCAGGTATTGTTGTATCATTTTTTTTTTGAAATGAACAAGAAAACTTAAAAGACATTGCAGTGGTCATTCACAGTAAGAGAATATGTGTATGAATGCTCTCATACAATGATGAATAGGGCCTTTTACCTGCTTCTTCTCTCCCACGCCAGGCACTCCCAGCCTAATAGCAGGTGTGATGTCTCCAGGAAGAGGAAGGAAGCCGTTTCAGTGCCTTGGCCCTGTTCCTTTTTCCCTTCAGCTCTTACCACTTCAGTGCACTCAAGCCCAGTTCTGTCTGCCAGCCGCTGCACCTTGTCTGATGACGCCCTCTAACTCTGAAGTGCTGGAGAATTAATGCTTCTCTCTCTCTTTTTCTTTTTTTTTCTTTTGTCTCCATCCAAGGAGACTTTCTTGACTCAGTTATTTCATGAATCTATTTCTAAATATGTTGGCAAGGTTTTCTCCAGTCATAGATACTCCACCATCCTCTTTCGTATATCAACAGATTCTCTTCTGCTTCCAAATGTGTCCTTTAGGTCACAATTAAGAAATGATCTGAAAATTTCAGAAGCATGAAATCTGTAAATGGAAAACTTTAAACTTCTGCTCATCACTTTTCCTCTGGAACAGCATTTCGAAGTCTTATTCAGAATTTTTTTCTCCATAGCTGAAATTTGCACTCCATGAGGGATATATGTGTATGCTGGGGTGGGGGGATTGTGGTTATTTAGCAAAGTACGGTGCTTGAGAGTTGTGATAGAGTAATGGCCTCACCCAAAGATGCCCACTTCCTATTCCCCAGAACCTCTGAATATGTTACCTTAGATGGCAAAAGGGACCTTGCCAGAGTGATTAAGTTAGGGATCTTGAGATGGGGAGATGATCCTGGGTTATCTGGATGAGACCAATATAGTCCCATGGGTCCTTAAAAGTGGAAGAAGGAGGCAGAAAAAGAGAATCAGAAGGAGGTATGATGAATGTCAATACTTTGATGTTAGCCCAGTGAGACCTGTGTCAGAGTGCTAACTGCAGAACTGTGAGGTCATAAATCTATGCTGTCTTAAGGCACCACCAAGTTTGTGGTAATCTGTTACAGCAGCAAAAGAAAACTAATACGGGGGCTATTTAGATAATGTTAGAAAATATTGATACGCACATTTTACACGATTGAGCAACTCGGAGCAGAGGTGACAATGTGCTAAAGCTGAAATCAGGTAACACCATGTTTTTTCTCAAAATCCTATAATAGCTTTTCATCTCGCACAGAGTGAAAGCCAAGTTCAGATGCTGGCCTCCAAGCCCCACATGATAGATGTCTCCATTTATTATCTGGCCTCATATTCCTCTACGCTTGCCTTCACTCCCTTCTGCTCAAGCCACACAAGCCTTTCTGTTCCTTAGACATATCAAGCAGGTCCTGCCTCAGGGCCTTTGCCTTGACCATACTCCCTGTCCAAAAGCATCTTCCCTGGATAGCCACATTTCCCGTTTACTCACTTTCTTTAGGCCTCTGATATGATGGGGCCAAGAACAGTGTCTGGCCATAGTAGGCCCTTAATAAATATTTGTTGAATGAATAAATGAATAAAATGATTCCTTTTTGCTAACTGAAGTAGCTCAATTAGATACTACTGACCTACTTATCAAGACCTTATTATTTTGTGACACTGTATGCATTAGAAAATTTACAATTACATGTCATTTCATTGGTTCAGATTTTCTATTCAATTCTACAGGTTGGGCCATGTCAACAGTGCATTTCTGCATTTGACGATGCCTCTTTGCCATCACATTAAAGAATGAATTGATTTTAGGTTCTTCAATGTATTTTTATGTGCTGAGAAACTTGGGAATACTAAGTTTCCCACTAAAGGTATATTCTGAAAAACAGCTCAATACCTTGAATATATAATAATTTCTAGGAAAGAGGACAATTATTTTAGGAGCATATCAACGCATCCATCAAACTGGTATTTAAACAAGTAGAGTTGGCATTTTATTATGCATTTCCAGTCAGAATAATTACAAAATGAATGCTCCATTTTGTGAAATTACATCAGTAACTCGAAATAAAAAGTATAAAAATAGTGGTAGGCCCATAGCTGGATCATAGGAAGAAATTGTGAAAAATTACTGAAAGCTATTTTAAAATCCTGGCATGTGACTTCATAGAATGATGGAGATTGAAGAGCCTACATATTTGTACCCAAGGACAAGAGAAGATGTGAAAAACAACTGGTTGAATTCTTTTAGTGGAAATTGTAATATAATGTCCAACACCTGGGCGTAGGACATAAGGGCGTAGTGGGGACTGTGGTGAAACTGAAAGCTTGTTTCAGGGCAGCCACTACTCAACTCATATGGGAATGTATGCTGAGTTGCCAGATCTTCTTATTTTTTGTGAGGATCCTAAAATGGAGATTTTTATGTAAACTCTTCTAATATTCAAAACATGCTGGACACCAAATGCATCTGAGAGTCTATAGTTTGTGACCCCAGGTTTAAGATAAAAATCTTCACCCAAACACACAAAAATAGCAGAACAGAACAAATTAATAAAGTCTTTCTTAGACTTCATTAGATCCTGACTTTACTAAATGTCCCACCTGCTGAGTTGATGTGATCAATTCATCTGTAATTTCAATTTCAAAAAGAGAGATGCATATATAAGACAGGAGTAGTGGATTCAAGTAGAGTATTCCATACCTTAAGAAAAATTCCGTTTACAGAATTTCGAGGACTACAGAACAGCCCTGTCTAATATGTAATTTAAAATTTTCTAGTAACTACTTTGTTAAAAGTTTTTTTATTAAGGTGAAATTAATTTCGATACTATATTTTATTTAACTCAATGGGTTCAAAATATCATCACTAAAATATATAATCAGTATTTTTAAATATTAATAATATATTTTATATTCTTTTATTCACTTTAAGTCTTCAAAATTCAGGATGTATTTTACACTTAAACTGCATCTCAGTTCAGACTCGCCATATTCAAGTGGTTAATGACCATGAGTGGATGGTGGTTACCATATTGAGCAGCACAGCTATAGAAGTTCATTGTTGTTTTTCCAAATATTATTATTCATTTTTATTGGAAGTATCAAGTCTAATCATGGCTAACTAAGAAGCTGGAAATTACCTTAGAGAACTTTTTCAGTTTTAAGACACCCATCATTTATTCTTAGAATTTTAACATATCTTACATGACTTTTTGTTGGCAATAATAACAGTTTGGCTTTTATCCTGTTCCAGAGGCAACTGATTCTAAAGCAAATAGCTAAATTCATCAATTGAGTTTTTTTATGAAATCAACCCATGCAACAGTGAGGGAAAAAAAATCACTTATACAAATGTCTTGGTATTATGCATTCAAAGTTTGGATAATTAATTTTTAAATTCTTGGGTTTTTTTTTTTAGTTTAATGTAATACATACTCATTTTTTAAAAAATCAAACAACGCCACAACTACTGAAGCCTGCGCGCCTAGAGCCCGTGCTCTGCAACACGAGAAGCCACCGCAATGAGAAGCCCGCGCACCGCAACGAAGAGTAGCCCTCTCTCGCCGCAACTAGAGAAAGCCCGCATGCAGCAACGAAGACCCAACGCAGCCAAAAATAAATAAATAAATAGATGTCTTTTTTAAAATTATAAAAAAAAAAGTTATAGGAGATGAGTCTAAAGTTATAGATACCAACCTGGGGCAGCAACCAACACAAAAAGCAAATGAAAACAAGGCATCATTTCTTGAAAAGCCACTTGCTTCAGCCCAAGCCTTCACTGACCACTAGGGAGTGGCACCTCTTGGTAAGGAGTCCTCTGGTGAAACATCCTGTCTCTGGGCGCCCAGTATACACCTCCTCGTGGCACAATTCTTGCTAAGTGATCTGTAAAGTGACACCCTCTTCTCTCAAATGGGCAAAAGCTCCAGTAAGAAGATTTTCTTGAGCAAAGAGAAAAAGTCCCCGATTTATTTTCCCCTACATGCAAAGGCCTCCCAAACCCTGGGGTGGCCAGAATTAGTGAGGACTCTTCATTCATTTTCAAAAGGATTCAGTTTTTAAATGACTGCACTAAGACACATTGTCCTGCCTTGTTCTATGTGTTTATCACTCCAAGATTTGGCCTAAGACTGAATGGAGAGTTTACATGAAAAGATCTCTGGGGCCAGCACATAGGTGACCCACAGGCTAAATAGGACCTGCGGGCCACATTTTTAAATGCATGAAGAGCCTTTACAATTTGAACTCCAAGAGCATTTGATTGGTCCAGCACCCTACGGTTTACCACAGTTGCCGCGCCTCCCTGTTACACCGCGCAGCTTCTCCCATTTCCCTGTCTCGGCCCATGAGCATTCGTGTTTGCAATCCCAGACTCAGTGGTTTCAATCAATTGCTATCTGAATAGGAGTCACATGTTGTTACCTAAATAGGCTTATGTGATCTCAGATATTTTCAATAGAAGGATGATGTTAAGAACAAGGGTGTTGTGTTTTGACCAAGCTTTGCCCTGCTCTGGCTTTTTAAAGGGACATTTACAAATGTCTAGGGAATGATTGTATGGGTTTTACTCCAAGCCATATCCCGTGAAGGACGGTGGAAAAGAAAAGTAGCCATATGGGGGACTCTTGAATCAGTGCACTTCTCCCTAGCCCCATTACCCACTATTTAGTTAAACCACTCCAATCTCAGACTTGAGCTACTGGAACAAAGTGACTTCCCAGTCTAGTATCTCCCTCTGTCTTCTCACCACACCCCACACCCAGTTCATTTCAGCATGCTACCTCCTAAATATTTCCAGATTCCCTAAACGTCTACCTCACTCCACGCCTAACCACCAGCATCTCCATCCTTGACCGATTACCTCTTCAGCCACCATACTTCTTCCTCTCCAATGCATTTTCCAAGCGGCACACAGCAATCTTTTTTAAAACACAAACATTAACGTTGCCTTCCTTTGTCACCTGTGTTCTCACTACCTTGGTCTCCTTCCTGTCCTCAAACATGACCTAGTTCCCACCTACCTCAGAACTTTTGCTCTGGTAATTTTCCATCTGTGGAATACTTTTCTTTGGAGCACAGATCTGACCATAGTTTGTGTCCTTTTTCAATGCAGCATGTCTTACCTCAAATGTCACTTCTTGGAGAGGCTTTTTTGATCGCTCTGGCAGAAGCATTCACTTTCTGTCACTTTCTACAGTGTTCACCTAGTTTTTTCCTGGCATTCCTTATCAGTGTCTGAAACGTTGTATCAATTCATTAATAAGTTTGGTATCTGTGTCCTCCACTAGAGTGTCAGTCCTGGACAGGGATTCCAGTTGCTTTGTCCAGCGCTGGATCCTCACTGCCCGGAACAAATTTGTACTGACTAGCTCCTGTAACCAAGCAGGACCCCATGAGGCTTTCTCAGAATAGAACCCCACCCGCCTTTTGTCTGTAGAAAAACTTTAGTCAAAGGATAAATTTAATCTGAGAAGTGAGAAAATGGGGAAAGAAAGGAACACAGTCAAGCAAGACAAAATAATAATACTTTGGCCATTAAACAAAGTCAAGGACCTTTAGTTCTTCCCCAGGGTCTATAGATAATATTCGGAGCCATGTCCTTTGAGCTGTTCTGCAGATACTGAAACCCACCCCCCCAGGTGGAAGAAGTTAATTGTATGCTGCCCACAAGCACGTTGACCCCAAAGCTCTCACTGCAACTAGAGAAAGCCCGTGCACAGCAACGAAGACCCAAAAACAAACAAATAAATAAATTTATTTATTTTTAGAAATTTAAAAAATAAAAAAGCTGTTTATCCTCATATCCTTCTCCTTAGCCCTTCCTATTTTGTTGTCTCTCTTCTATACAGCAGATTTTTCTCACCAATTGTATGAAGAAATTGTGATGTATATTTTCATGTAATTTGATTTTTGGAATTCTATCACCTTATGTGGTGAGTTCTTCCAAAATGTAATTTTTTTCCAATTAAAAAAAAATTCATAGAGACAGAAATGTTATTAGGAGTTATTGTTTAGTGGGCATAGAGTTTCAGTTTTGCAAGATAAAAAAAGTTCTGGAGACAGTGGTGGTGATGGTTGCACAACAGTGTGAACATACTTCCTGCCACTGAGCTGTACACTTCAAAATGGTAAATTTTATATGACGTCTATTTTACCACAATTTAAATTTTTTTAATTTTCTATTTTTAAAATTTTAATGATTGAAAAACCCTAATAGGGATTTCCCTGGCAGTTCAGTGGTTAAGTCTAGGAGCTTCCACAGGGATTCCAGTTGTCTTGCTCAACACTGGATCCTCACTGCCCAGAATAAATATGTATTGACTAGCTCCTGCAGGAGGCATGGGTTTGATCCCTGGTCGAGGAATTAAGATCCTGCATGCCGCGCTGCACGGCCAAAACAAAACAAAACAAAAACTCTAATTACTTTCCATTATTCTGAAGAGCCAGACCAAAATCTTTCAATTGTTCTGTAGGATCCAGCAGGTTTGGCCCTGCCTATCTCTCCAGCTCCTCAGATACATCCATCCATCTCTTTGCTGCAGCCACCCTGACTATCTTGTAAATTTTCAAAGACATCAGACTCCTACCACCTCAGGGCTTTGGTACGTGCTGATTCATCTGCCTGGAGCAGACAGATCCTCGCAAGTAACTCTTTTATCTTGTTGAGCTCTCTGGCCCAATGATCTTATCAGGCAGAACTACTGCATTAAAATCTGCGTTTTAATAAGATCCCCAGGTAATTTCCGTGCACACGAAAGTCTGAGAAGCCAGCTCCAGATGACTGATGAGCGCAAACACAGCAAACAGAGTAATCCTTGTATCTTCCAACACTTTTCTAGAGTTTTCCCTCTTAGCTTCTAGTTAAGTTCAGACTGAAAAACTCAAAGCACCAGAGAAGGATGGGAATAAATCCTAGTGTCTGCTGCCACCTTGTGGTGGGAAGTTCAAACCCAGCCAGAATTTGCTCTTCTCCGGGAAATAAACTAGCAAATGTTAAAGGGAGCGGTGGACTCAACTTTCTCAGCCACGTGTGTTGAGAGATCACTACAAAATACGAGATATAATAAAATCGCCCTTGGAAGTGAACTGTGAGAAGGCCAAATAAAAACCTGACAGAGAGCATTCATCAGCTCTACTTGAAAAATCTAACAAAAGCTGGGATCATTGGAATTCCTATTGGTTCTGGTTCTGCCCTCTTAGGAATTCAAACATGCACACCTGACTGTGATAATCAATTGGTGTGTGATTATTTTATTACCAACCCAAATGGCAGTGGTTAGACAATCAGGTCACCTGTTCTGCCTCTGCCTTGCCCAGAAGTTCACAACAGAAAAGGGAATTTCCCACCGCTCTGTCAAATGCATCGCTGGTGACCTCTGTGAAGTGGTAAACAGGGCCGGTCCAACAAATGATGTCTCTAACACCTTAAAGGGAATAAGGAAGCAATTCCAAAAATTTCCTACGTACTTTACCCCAAACAGCCCAGAAGTTAAAAGCGCCTCAGTCACTCACTGCATGATTTTGTTTTGAAGTTTGTGAGCTCAAGAGCTAAAGAAATCCAAAACAGCTACCACAGGTGCAGTTGATAGCAATGGACCATCCCCACCTGTATACACCAGAGCCCTTTAAGGTTGCTTACGGAAGAGTTGGCCGGTACCGAAGATTTCAGCAACCCAGAAAGAGAAATGGCTCATTCAAAAGGAAAGGGATTGAAAGGTAGGAAACTGGGACTCATTTTCTTCTCTCTTGAGTGAGATTCTTTGGATTTTTGCATTGACCAGTATTCACCGTGATGATTAGAAAAGGTAGCATCTCTTTTTAAGCGTTGCATTCAGAAATGAAGGCTCTATGGATTAGAGGAGGAGACAGCATTTATACACTGGATCAGAGAACCTAGTGCCACAACGGAAGCTTCATTTTGTGATTAGAAAAGTCTTCATTGTAATGGGGAAAACCTTTCCTTTCTACCTGAATTTGAGTTTTAATGTTGCATATTATACTAAAATAAGCAGACAGTAAGTTAATATGTCAGTCTCACAATTTTAGACAGCAAATACTATTATTCTGAAAATTCAATAGTGCATTTTTCAAGAGGAGTCCATGAGCAATGCTCTTCCTGTTCCCTCTTCCAGCAGTTCTGGCTGCTGAAATACATGCTAATTGTATTTCACCCATGTGCACGCTCTTTAATGTAACCTAAAAACTGTCTTATACCTAATTTTTCTTGCCAATGGCAAAACCATGAAGACAAGCATGAAATACTCCAAAAATAATACATTTTAATTTGGAAAGTCAGTGAGATGAATTATTTTCCAATTTTGAGGGCAGGGTGTCTTCTTTCTTACCAGGTTCATGAGCAGTAGCTTAGATAGATAGAAATGAGGTGTTTTCATGAGACCTGAAGCCTCAGAGATCAGACTTCTGAACTTCCACAGGCAAAATGAAATTTTGCAGAGATTTCCACTTTCAGTAAGAAACAGGGGTTAAAAGGAGAGGCAATACAACCAAATAAATTCACAACCAACCAAGATACCTAAAAGCTTAGGAAAGAAAGGATTGTTTTCATAACAGCAATGGCAGCAGTTCTATCCTAGGCTCTGGAGCAAAATTACATTTGTTAATTATGTTATAAATAGACTGGGAATAAGGGTGGAGGGATGGGAATGGGAGAGGCATTCTAGGGATTCAGAAACTGCTTAGGGCAGGGCTTTTTATTTGAGGGGTTGCATGGACGGCCTTGGGGGTTCCTGAACCTCCTGAATTGTATTTCCATGTGTATGTGTATTTACGGTAGTAGAAACAGATGGCTTTATTAAAAGATTCTCAGAAGGGTCCATGGGAAATTAGTCTTGGCCTGCAAATGACCTTTGGGCAAATTAGAATATGGCACCCCTTCCTCAGGACACTTGACTGCCCTCTGCTGGAAAGTTATTGTATTATATGCTCAACTATAATGAATGTGAATAATACCACCTTGTGAGTGTGTGTGTGTGTGTGTATGTACAACTAACATAACTCTACGTCCTTGGTCCCACAAAGGAGGCTGCTAGCCTATGAGGGCTCCCTTCTTTTGACCTCTTAGCTTGCACTCCCTTCTTGCCTTTTAAATTTTTTCCACACAGATCTGTTTCACATGGTAATAAAAGCTATCATTTATTGAATGTATTATCAGGTTCCAAGCACATAAATTGTTTTCTTTTATTTGTACATTCTTGAGAACGACATACCTATTTTCAAATGAGAAAACTGAAGCTTATAGATGTTAAATAACATGACCAAGATCACACAGTTAGGAAGTATGGTGCTGGTTTGAACCAAACCACTTAACTCCAGTGCTTGGGCTGAACTATTTAGTGGGCTGAACTACTTCTCCTGCATAATGACAGAGAAACTGAATGATTTAGGTTCAATTGAGAATAGTGTTTTTCTGGAGGTTGGTATTTTGCTACTGGTGGGACTTGACATAGTTTAAGTAGTATATGAAAAATGTTTTTAATAGTTATGAATTTATTTATATCCTCATTAGAAATATGTATTACATGTATTATAAATATAATGTAACATAATATAATATAAAACCTGGGATTTCACCCAGAGAACTGAAGATTTATGCTCACACAAAAACTTGTACACACATGTTTATAGTAGCTTTATTCATAACGGCCCCAAATTGGAAACTACCCAAATGTCTTCCAATGAGTGAATGGTTAGACAGAGTTTGGTACGTCCACATCATGGAATGTTACTCAGCAATAAAGAGGAATAGAATATTGATAAACACAACAACCTGGATGAATCTCTGGAGAATTATGCTGAATAAAAAAAGTAAACCCCAAAAGATTTTACAGTTGACTCTTGAACAAAGCAGGGGTTAGGGATGCCAGCCATCTGCACAGTCAAAAATCCATGTATAACCTAGAGTCAGCCCTCCATATCTGCAGTTCCTTTGTGTCTAAGGTTCCACATCCACAGACTCAACTGACCTTGGATCATGTAGTACTTACGATTGAAAAAAATTTGCATGTAAGTAGAACTGCACAGTTCAGACCCACGTTGTTCCAGGGTCAACCATATGCTATATGATTCCATTTATAGTACCTTCTTGAAAGGACATAGATTATACACATGGAGGCCAGCTTAGTGATTGCCAGGGTTTAAGGAAAAGGTAGGGGTGAGTGGGAAGTGGGTGTGGCTATAAAACAAAGGATCCTGGTGGTGATAGAAATGTTCGGTATCTTGACAGTATCAGTGTCAATATCCTGGTTGTGCCAGTGTATTTTAGTTTTGCAGGAGTTTGCCATTGGGGGAAACTGGATAAAGAGTACACAGAGAATCTCCCTGTATTATTTATTACAAATGCATGTGAAACTACAATTATCTCGAAATAAAAAGGTTAGTTTTTTAAAATGCCTGGGATTTTATAGATATTGTTGCTTTGGAGGAAACTAACAAAAAACAGTTAATGGAGGAAGAATATTAGGTAAATCCAGGGTATCATGGAATGGGTGATATTTACCTAGCACAGAGGATAACAACACAGACTTTGGGGTCAGATTGTCTGGGCATAAGTTATTTAATCTTTCCAACTTTTAATTTCCTCATTTGTGAAATGGAGAGGACAGTAGGAGGATTAAATTGTGTAATACATATGAAAGAACTTAGATGAGTGTTTAACACGTAGAAGTCTATTAAGTGTTACCTATTTACTAAAATATGCAAAAATGATGAAGATGCTATATGACTATTTGGAATTTTGGAAATAATGCATTTAGAATTATTCTCTCTAAATGAGTATTCTATGTAAATGCAGTGTTTATGGGACCTTGGAGACTATATTCTTTATTGACTACCCTATCAGACTCTTTCATCTCTCATCACTGTAGCCTGGGAAGCACTAAATCCAGCAAAAACTATCTCAAACCGTTACTGAAATAAGATCTCCAATTTGCCAATATGAGGTAATATAATTTAACAACCACAAACCAAGATTAAAATCTGCATTCTATGCTTGGTCAATTAAGTTAATCTCTCTATGTCTCAGTTTACTCATTAGTAAAATGAAGATAATAATATAACCTACCTGCTATGAGGATTAAATGAGATAGTGTCCAGAATGCACTTCTAGAGTTTGGCAACAAAACGCCAAGTAGTTGCTTTGGCTTTATTCTTCTGTGATTTGGGTCTTCAAATTTATTTTTTTCAACTGTATAATTTTTTCACATTTGCAGTGGATTTTAATGATTTAAATGATACCTTTTTTTTTAACTTTTCAATTTCCTTGATGCAAATTATTTTTCTTTTGTTCAGATGGCATAGAGCTGTGTCTACCAACTTAGTAAAACAAAATGTGTTGGTCCCCAAAGAGGAATCATCCAATGAGAGTGACATGGAATTTCATGAAAGCCAGCAAAATCAGAAAAGAGATTTGGTCAAGAAAGTGAAGACTTTTGGGGGAAGGATGCTGTCACACAAGTACAGAAGCAAGGCCAGCAAGTGTCAGCAGAGAGGGCTCCACTAACCCTAAGGAAACCCTCCTTTCAAATACGCAGAGCCTTCTTCCTAGAATTGTCAAGGAACTTCCATCGCCCAAGTTGTTTACCAAACCAAGAATGAGAAAGCTCTCACAGAATGGTAATCAAAGGCAACATATGGTTATGTTGCGTCAAGGCCAAGAGGAAAAATGAAATTAGGATGGCTTTTCTTGCTACCCCAAGTATGGCATCTCCTGGGAGCCATATTCTGAAATGCAGAAGCTCAGGCCCCACCCAGGTCTACTGAGTCAGAATCTGCATTTTAGAAAGACCCCCAGGTGACTGATATGTACATGCATTTTGAAAAGCTCTGAATTAGATCATCTTTGAGGTCCCTCCCAGTCCAATTAATCAGTCGTTCTCATCAGTCTAAAGCTACTTTTCATTTAAATACAGATGCACACATAGGCATATGTATGTGTATATGCATATACACATACACATATATTAGAAAATCAAACCAAAGTGGGATTTTGTTTTGTTTTGTTTCTGGAGAAAGGAGTGAGGCAGACTTTCAAATGGCTACTTCTTTTTTTTTTTTTTTTTTAAACATCTTTATTGGAGTATAATTGCTTTACAATGGTATGTTAGTTTCAGCTTCACAACAAAATGAATCAGTTATATATATACATATGTTCCCATATCTCTTCCCGCTTGTGTCTCCCTCCCTCCCACCCTCCCTATCCCACCCCTCCAGGCGGTCACAAAGAACCGAGCTGATCTCCCTGTGCTATGCGGCTGCTTCCCACTAGCTATCTACCTTACGTTTGGTAGTGTATGTATGTCCATGCCTCTTTATCGCTTTGTCACCGTTTACCCTTCCCCCTCCCCATAACCTCAAGTCCATTCTCTAGTAGGTCTGTGTCTTTATTCCTGTTTCACCCCTAGGTTTTTCATGACATTTTTTTTTTCTTAAATTCCATATATATGTGTTAGCATACGGTATTTGTCTCTCTCTTTCTGACTTACTTCACTCTGTATGACAGACTCTAGGTCTATCCACCTCATTACAAATAGCTCAATTTCGTCTCTTTTTATGGCTGAGTAATATTCCATTGTATATATGTGCCACATCTTCTTTATCCATTCATCCGATGATGGACACTTAGGTTGTTTCCATCTCCGGGCTATTGTAAATAGAGCTGCAATGAACATTTTGGTACATGACTCTTTTTGAATTATGGTTTTCTCAGGGTATATGCCCAGTAGTGGGATTGCTGGGTCATATGGTAGTTCTATTTGTAGCTTTTTAAGGAATCTCCATACTGTTCTCCACAGTGGCTGTATCAATCAGCATTTGAACGGTTAACTTTGTCTTTTTTGCAACATGGTGATGCTGTTTTGGGGGGGCCCTCATGAGTGATGACTAATGATACTACTACTATTTGCATTCTCCTCTGTAGCTTTTTAAAATTAATAGACCTTATTTTTTAGAGCAGTTTTAGGTTTACTGGAAAATTGGGCAGAAAATACAGAAATTTGTTCCCATATACCTCTCTCTCTACTTACCCTACCCCCATAGTTTCCTCTGTTATTAACATCTTGCCTTAGCATGGTACATTTGTTACAGTTGATGAGCCAATATTAATATATTATTATTAAGTATAGTCCATAGTTTACATTAGGGTTCACTCTTCGCCCTGCACACTTCTGTGGGTTTGAAAAACCTACCATGTAATGTGTCTCTCATTATAATATCATACAGAAGAGCTTCACTGCCATGAATATCCTTTGTAGGTTTCTAATACCCTTTATAGCACAGCATCCAGAGACATATAAAGTCCTTATGTATATGTAGGAAATTCAAACATACCTTCAAATTTCACATGGTTATAAGGCTGCAAGCCTAGTGGATACTTTTTGCAGGAAAAAAAAAAAAAACAAAAAAACAAAAATGATGGCTTCCAGCTGACTGATTGCCCTTTCAAACAAACTCTCTCTTCCGGAAAAAGCAGTCACCATTACAAGGATCCAAGCATCTAGCAATTACCTGGTATGGATTGACCTGCCTATTTCTGTTAAAAATAGCAAAGAGGACATGCTTATATACTGATGGGGCTGGAGTTGGAGAGTCCAGCAGAAAACAGAGGACCAAAATCTTCCCCTCATCCCATGCATTGGCTTATTTTCATCTTAGTTGGAATAACAAATCTCTGCACTAAGATCGTCCCAAGAAACTTGCCCATCCTTTAGGCTTCCACTCAAACATTCTGACCCTCAGCTGTGAGCAAAAGACAGTTGCTCATCCCTGTTGACCCTCATTACACTTTTTAAACAAAAATTTAGTAAGTAATTATTATATGCCAGCCACACTATTAGGGATAGAGTAGCAGATAGAACACACATGGTCCCTACCCTCCTGGAGTTACAGCACAGAGGGACATTCCAGCATTATGCAGATAATTACCTCTGATGCAAAGTAGCAGCAGAAGGCACTATGGGTAGACATCACGGATGCTAATTTAGGGGAGGGGGCTCAGGAAAGGCCTCTCTGTGGAAGGATCAACTCAGATGAGATCTGAGGGACAACTAGAGTTAGATAAGGAAAGAGTGGTGAGAACAGTTTCCCAGGAAGAGGGGAGAACACTTTCAGGTTCCAACATCAAGAGAGCACTGGGCGTAATTAAGAAATTAAAGTAATCCAGCCAGGGAGAGGCTGGTGAATAAGGTGGTAAGGGTGTCTGTAAGCCATGTTAAGAAATTTTAACTTTTCCTAAGGGTGATAAGAAACCATCAAATATTTTCGAGCTGGTGATTTATATAATCTGATTGGCATTTTTTAAAGGTAGCTGAGCCTGCAGGGTAGAGACTGGATCGAAGGAGAGCAAGAAGAGATACAGAAGGAACAATAAACAGGCTCTTACATTCGTTCAGGCAAGGGATGGTAATAGCTTGGACGAGTCGTGGCAGTGGGGATGGTGAGATCAAGGGAGAAATATTCATAGGTAGAAGTTGCAAGATTTGGGGGTGAGCTGGACAGTGGCAGGGGAGAAGGAAGGGTCCCTGGGTTGAGCATCTGCTTTGAAGGTGGAGCCACCAGTCACTGAGATGAGGAACCCCGGCTGCTAGATATGGTTATCAATGGACCTAAAGCAGCTGAGTTGATTTTAGGTGCTGCGCACAGCTTGAAGACGCTGAAACGGAACAAGCTGCAAAACCCTTTTTCCAAATGACCCTGTCGATCCCTTTGACTACAGCAAGGAAAAAGCCTCATTTCCTGCCCTTTTCTGTTTTAGTAAAAAAGAGAGTAACCTCAAGTTTAGTGCCTTCTCCAGGCAATAACATGGTTTTGGTTTTACCATACGAGTCTCAGTGCCTATATTTATGATATTGGTTTTTGATTTATGATAGCGTTTTAAGTTTTCTTTATAAGTACATTTATTGTGTTAAGAATTGAATTGATAGAGAAAAATATTAAGGGCTCTAGGGTTCACGGGGTTCCTGGAATGTGGGAAAAACTATTAAGACGGTATGTGAATGGCTGAGCTTTGTGCCACTTTGCTGCAGAGTAGATTTAAACTTGGCTTTTGTCAACAGCAAATACTCAAGGGATTGTCTTACACATTAGAGGATTACTTTTCCGAATTCCACAAGAGTTACAGGGAAAGGCAACAGAGGTCAAAACTGAAGTCTCAAAGACAGGTAACCACCTTGTTAAGATGGGTCGGTGACCACTGAGGTCATGACCACAAGAAAAGGCAAATGTTCAGGAGAAAGTGTAAGCTTCAGCAAAACAAATCCATTTTTAATTTTTAACCCCAAAGAAAAAAGCCACTGAGACAGCGTGTGATGCTGGCTTTTCAGGAGACTTTCAAATAGGGAGCATGTGTCTATTACTGTGATCCTTCAAGATTGTCTGTTTTTTTCTTCCCCTTCCCTCCAAGCAACTATACAACTTGATGTTGTAGAAGCAGAGACAGAGGAGATAACCCAAGGAAATACACTCCTCCGAGCCAGGAGAACCACCAAGCGGTTATCTGTGACATCCCTTCCCTCAGGACTGCAGAAGGTAAAATGCTAAAACAAACTCGCCTCTAAAGACTTATCAGTAAGTCAGTGTTTAGGGATGTTGTAAAAACCAAGTTCTCTGCCACTGCAAGTCCCTCATAATAAAGCATTTAAAGCTGCTACTTGTGTGTCTCCACTCCCAGAATTTAGGGCACAGAATGTAGACTTTCCAGTTCTGATTCCTCTAGTTCTGAGCTCAAACTGTCCAGCTTCTGCTACAATCTGGGCAACAGTGGCGTTTACAGCTTTATATTGACTTTGTCAGCTGTTCAGATATCAAGACTCATTAGTATATTAGCACCTGGCCTATCATGCATACACGTGGAGAGGAATTCTCTAGATCAACCCAATAGAATTTCTGCGAGGATGCAAGTGTACATTTGTCCAAAATAGTAGCCATTAGCACGTGTGGCCTTTTCAGACTTTGGAATGTGGCCAGTGCAACTGAGGAGCTGAATTTTAAAGTTTATGTCATTGTAATTGAAACTAGAATACAAATAGCCATATGTACAGTACAGACAGTACAGCACTAGGTGATCCAGGACTCTCCAACCCAAAGCTTGTACTTACCTGTACTTATCAAGCTTTAGCCTAAATTGCCCAGACTATCTTTTTAATAGAACCCTGAAATACTATCATTACTTTAGATATAATAAGCATTGACTTAAAGCTGACTGTGTTCCAGGCCCTGTTCTCAGTGCTTTAAAAATACCAACTCAGTTAATCCTTAACGACAGCCCTATAAGGTAGAGAGCGATAGGTTACTACAGTAAGTAGGATATTATTTTAGGGGTGGCAACGAGAGGTTAAGTAATTGGCCCAGATAATTGGAAGAGCCAGGCTTCAAACAGCAGAAGACCTGGCTCTGGAGTGCTTAGTCCTAATTACTATGCTAGGTACTAACTGCACTGTCCAATATGGTAGCCAATAGCCCCGTGTGACTATTTACATTAATTAAAATTAAAGTCCATTCCCTTCGCTGCAGTAGCTACCTTTCAAGTGCTCAGTAAACATATATGGCCAGTGTCTGTTGTACTGGACAGCACAGATAAGAACATTTCCATTTTTGTGGGAAGTTCTGTCGAACAGTGCTGCTCTAGAGCGTCACTGCCAGAGTGCACCAATATTAGTTTTGAATTTTACCTCTTTTGTGCTAAGTTTGCACTTATCGTACTCCTATTATGTGCTGGGCAGTTTGGGGAGGCTATAAAGGTGATCCAAGGTCATGGTCCTGTTTGTGTGGAACTTATAGTTTGATAGAGGAGATGGACATTAAACTATGGTACTGTTAGCTCTCAGAATGTTCTCAAAAGTATATTTGAATTAATAGCCCACATTTCAAAATTAGAAAAAATTCAAACAGAAATCTGGATTTTCAACTTCCTTTTGGAAAACAGGAGGAGTTGGCAACACTGGGCCCACAATTCCTGGGGCAACTGCAGCAGGCGCAGAGGCCTGCCCCCTTTGCAGGAGGGCGTGTTCTCTCCAGTTCACACCAGCCCCAAGTGAGCCTGTTTTGCAAACCCTGCCTGACCCTTCAAGGCATTTGACTTTTTAATAGTGGTATTCAACAAACACAGAAATAACTTAAGTAATTACCAAGTGCTTAATAGAAAAAAAAAAAGCCCCCCAAACACTTGGTTTTATGAGAGAGGAAAAAGAGGGGTCATACTCTGGACGGACTGGGGAAGATTCTGCCAGTGACACTTGAGCCTGGGTGAGCTGGCAGGGCAGAGCGGAGGTTCCGCAGACTCATTTGTAAACTCAGGCAAAGGGCAAGACCCAGATGTGGTCCCACATCCTACTTTGTGTAGCCCTCACAATAGTCCTGATGCTAATTACTAAGCACAAGGGGAAGGAAGAGTGAACCCAATAAGACTAAAAAGGGCATATTAGCCAGGAGCCATGACCTAGGAATGATTTCCAATAGCACAGGTACTTGTAACCAGCAAGCCAGGGACCAGGGGAAGAGTATCAGGCATGCAGCGAAAAGAACCCAGAGCTTTCTTTTTATGTTTGGAGACATGCCTGTCATGAAAATAAGGAAACCTGCAGAAACGAGACCAAATTAACAACTGGATCCAGTGATAATGAGCTTTCTGGGGCACTGGTCTACAACAGCCCCACACTCTGTGCTCAGCGGCTGCAGAAGCAATTTCTTCTTCTTCCCCTTACAAATGACCTGCTTTTTTCCTGACACTGTATTTTCTTAGAACCAGACAATCTCATTTCTCTGCACCCTATAGATCTCTTCAAAGCGAGCTCTGGGCACAAAGGAGACACCTGGGGGGTGGAGAATAATATGAATACGACCTCCAACTCGACGTTGTTATGTGGCGAATGTCCAGTTTATAAGAGAATGTCCCAAAGGTGAGAATGTTCATTTAAGCACCGTCACAGATATCATGTTAGCACTTCTTAATCTGATGTATTTTTGCATTTTTATGATAGTTCCGTATTCCTCAAAAAAGAGACCACGCTTTCCAGCATTCAAAAAAAAGAAACATAGCACGGAAAACATCCTCCGAAAATCAGATTTGACAGTAGGAAAGCTTCAAATGCAGGTAGTGGACAAAGGCTTTTACTTTGGTGTTTCAAAAGCATCAGAGGGCCAGGCTTAACTGAATGCACAGCCCTGCTTGACAGCGCGGATGTGGGATGAAACTAATGATTAGCATGAAGGAACGTTAGTGGGGGGCATTCAAGAGTGGCTACAGGATTGCTGAGGGCACCGAGGATGGTGCTGTGTGCCTAATAAATATTAAGTGAATTCAGTTAAAATGAAGGCACACACATGGGCTTCTTTTGAGAAGAAATGAGATCCTCTTTACCACTGGGTGGTAAATGCATGTTTTCAAGCTCTGTTTGCTGTGACTTGAATTAGATTAATACTTTGGGACTTGTAAACGTCCAACAATTCCTGAACTTATCTCTCAGGAAAAATCAGGCCACCTTTGGGTGTGGACAAGGCTTTCTAACACATGGTTTCATTTCTCTGTATCTGGCTGTCATAGGTGGATGACCTCATAGAAGCAGTGACAGATAAATCCATGAAGCTATTGGCCCAAAGACACGCTGAGCTTCAACAGTGTGAATTTCTAGGGGATGAAATCCTTCAGTCTTCCAAGCAGTTCCAGAGGATATCCAAGAGAACCATGAGGAAGTATAAAGTGAAAAACGTGTGTTTCCCTCGTACCTGGTGCTGCTTCTGATTTTGTTTCTGACAGCGCAAAAGTTATGTTCATAGGGGTTCTTATCTTTTGGTACATAATCCTGAATAAGTTTCTCTTAATCAGTGGTGGCAGCGGGGTGGGGGGAGGGTTAAGGGAGGTGGGGTGGGTGGTAAAAATATTCTGCCCAGCAGTCCTTAAAAAAAGATCCTTTGGGAAAAATTCATTTTTAATTCTGAGTCAATATAAGCAAATTTTTGCTTCATAATTCTTACTAATAATGGAAAATAGAAATATTTATCAGGGAATAGCAATTCTGCAAAGAAATTTCTCCCATGAAATTTGCCAGATGAAATTAGAGGAAGCACTTAAAAGTATTTTGACACTGTCACTGTGTCTACTATTGAGCTAACTTTAAACTTTCGTTTTTAAAGATACGAGTTTGTATCAAAATTACAAAAATGTAGCATTATTAAGGTATGATTCATGCAAAATGCCATGTTTCTGCACTAAAATAAATGGATAAGTATAGACCCTAACAAGTATTAGCCATGTAATTCAATACTTAAGACAATTGTAAGTGATTCAGACCTGGCTTAATTTTTTAAAAAGATCATGAAATCCTTTTTGCACGACTCTTGAAAATGACTCCTACAGAACAAAACGATAGAGAGAAAACATTTCAACAAAACATTTAACAACCACATTGCTCAAGTATTAAGGACAGAGATCTAGAAAGTTTTGCATATTGATTTACTTTGCATCTTGTAATTACCTGTGATATCAGTGATTCTTAATATCATGGAACCTCTCCCACAATAAGCATACACCACAAACATTTTGTACATAATTTCACAAGTTCACAGCCCTCCTGAGAGCCTATTCATGGACCTCATTTTCAAAAGTGGTAACGATTTCCAGAAATCAACTAATTTTCTCAGGTACATCCTAGAAATGCCACCTTCTCACTATCTTCCACTTATTTTGTGAGCAAATCAATGTTACCAGTTAAAAATTACCTAGAATACCAATGAGCACTAACATATCTGGCTTGAAAATATTTCATTAAACATTTTTGCATGTTGCTTCCTATCTTTTAAGTATAAGAAAGGCATTTCAGGGCTTCCCTGGTGGCGCAGTGGTTGAGAGTCCGCCTGATGATGCAGGGGACACGGGTTCGTGCCCCAGTCCAGGAAGATCCCACATGCCGCGGAGCGGCTGGGCCTGTGAGCCATGGCCGCTGGGCCTGCGCATCTGGAGCCTGTGCTCCGCAACGGGAGAGGCCACAACAGTGAGAGGCCCACGTACCGCAAAAAAAAAAAAAAAAAAAAAAGGCATTTCAATTAAAACAAATATATAATGAAGTCATCTCCCTTTGTGTGAAGAAATGTGAATGAACTGTGAATTGAAATTTAACAGCAACGTAGTTCACTACCAAAACTTTATATGTCTCAAGAGCACAACCAATTTTGAACACACTAAGATCATGTTGCTACTTCAATATTCTTGGGAATGGTGAGTGATTAGCTGGTCTATGGTTTAGGATCAGTTTCCATGCTTGTTTCTTGAGCTTCTTCTACCTCTGAGAGCTTTTCATCATCTGCAATTGAGAAAGAAACATAAAACTTTAATCAAATTTGCTTAAATTATATGTTTAATGAATACATGAAAACACTTTTATCCTTTATTAGCGAATATATTTAAACCAAAAATGGCAAAATGGCAGCCTATGACTGTAATTGACCCACACAAGTGGGTTTGGTTTTAAAAGTCTTGTTTTGGTTGTTGTTATTAGTTGAATCAAAATGCAAATTTTATGTGATAGACTTCAGCTAAAAAAAAAACAATCTAGGTCTTAGGCTTTTTTGCAAACAATCAGAAGATCAGGTTACATAAAACTTGGCTTTAGTCAATACAAAGAGCAAGTCCCCAGGTCCCCAAAGCACCTAGTTCATTGAGAATGCAAATGTGTTTATGCATTGATTATTTCATTCACTTATTGCCTGCCTGGGTCCTGAATTGTTACTTTATAGCAATATACTACAGTAAACCAAGAACAATTCCAAGTCTATCATGCTTAAATTTCTCTTAATTTACAAACCACTAGACAGGTATTCAAATCGTACATATTCAGGCTTTTCTGCATATAATCAGAAAGATGAACAACATGAGTACCTTCTAATGTCATCCAGCTACACTCCTGTTCTGAAACTGAAGGTGCACTCTCTATTTTAGAAGACATGCCTCTGATCACTTAAAAATCTTCATAGACATTCATTTTGTGACTCTTGTTACTTACTTTCCAGTGTTTGCTGAAGTTCGTGGATGGTACTAAGAAGAACGTGAAACTGTTTCCTTCTCAATTCTAGCTGTGTTAATAAGAAAAAAAATTAATACACATTGATCTATAAACCTATACAGAACACAAAGGCTAACATATATCACATGCAAATACCTTATCTTCAACACTTTCTTTAATATGTGAAAGATGCTCTAATTCTTTTCCCAGAGCCTCTAGTTCCCTGAAAAAAATAAAATAGTGTTATATTTTGCTAATTGGGGGAAGAGAATTCATAATTAATATCTAACTTTTTAGTTAGTAAATAGTATTTATTTAAAAAATAAAAGATAAGGAGTTATAATACTCCATTATGATGAGACTTTTAAAACTAAGGGTGATTTCTTCTAAATATGCACTAATTTTCATTAAAATTAAATTTTAGGTAACTTTTAAAGTATAGAAAAACTTGATAATAGGATATCAAACCCCAAGAGTTGGTAACTTTTAACATTTTGTCATAATTATTTCAAGTCTTTTTTTTTTTTTTTTTTTTGGTAAATTGCAGGTTAACTTGAAATACCCTTTGAACTTTACCCCTAGTCCTCTGAACCAGGCCTTTTTCTCCTCCTCTACTCCCCATTCAGGTAATCACTATATCATTCTAATCCTTTTTTATACATATATTTGTATCTCTAAATAACATACAGTATAAGTATATAATACTTGGGGGGCCCTAACTTTTATAAATGGGTATTATTCTGTATGTATTTCCGAAACTTAGGAATAATTTAAAATTCATTGTATATGTCTTCTGTTTTTCTTTCACTAATTGTTTTTGAGATCTGTGTTTAAAAAGTGTTTATCTAGTTAATTCTTTTTATTGAAGATCGGGCTCCTCCTTTTGATGATGTACTCCCACAAAAATGGAATGCATAGACTAGTATGTAAACATTTATGGATAAAGATTAGTTCCTTTCAGAGTAAAACTCTGAACTTACTTTAATGTCTCATGCCTGTCTGGATGACGCTGGATCACTTTTGCCAATGCATCATATTCTGAAAGATATAAAAATGTTTACTAAAATAAGGTTTTTTGAACCTTGTTATCAAACCAAAATGTCTAACATCACAGAGCTCTCCTAATCACTTTCTTAGTACATAAAGAAGTGGAAACACTGAAGGATGGACAGAGTATCGTCAGTTTCTCTTGATTCAATTATAATTTCAAGGATACATGACTTCAGAAGTATTCCAAACAAGGATTTTACCTCCACTGTTTTTCCATTTACCTATGCCTGGGCAGAATACAAGAGGCTAGCATAAACGTAAGTGAACTTAAGTCATTGATCATCAAGTGAACTGATTCTGAAGAGGATCTTATTCCCTATTTGCCCATCAAATAGAAGATCAGCAAGGTGTATATATCTATGTATCTATCTCCTACCATTAATTTCAGATCTTAGACAACAGAAAATTATACTTCTCACTCATTTCAAAGGTAAAGATCTCATAAACTTAGAAATGATTTATAGTTCAGGAACTTTGTTTCTGCTCCACTGAGAACTCCAAGATAAGTCATGTATCTCCTGTTAAGTTTTCCTATGAAATGATATGTGGCACATTTATTTAAAAGTCTCTTTAATCAATAAAAATACTGTAAATTGACATTAATTCTTAAGTAAGTTGGTATATCCTACTCTAAATTGGCCACTGCAACCTGACCACATGCATTTTAGACTGAATTCAAAAAACACCTTTTAAAAATAAGGAATTAGGAGCTTCCCTGGTGGCACAGTGGTTGAGAGTCCGCCTGCCGATGCAGGGGACATGGGTTCGTGCCCCGGTCCGGGAAGATCCCACATGCCGCGGAGCGGTTGGGCCCGTGAGCCATGGCCGCTGAGCCTGCGCGTCCGGGGCCTGTGCTCCGCAACGGGAGAGGCCACAACAGTGAGAGGCCCGTATACCGCAAAAATAAATAAATAAAAATAAGGAATTAGGAATTAAATATCATCTTAATTGGCTCATTAAAAAGTAAAATTCAAGAGTCATGTACCACAGGGCTTCCCTGGTGGCGCAGTGGTTGAAAATCTGCCTGCCAATGCAGGGGACATGGGTTCGAGCCCTGGTCTGGGAAGATCCCATGTGCCGTGGAGCAACTGGGCCCATGAGCCACAGCTGCTGAGCCTGCGCGTCTGGAAGCCTGTGCTCTGCAGCAGGAGAGGCCACAATAGTGAGAGGCCCACGCACCGCAGTGAAGAGTGGCCCCCGCTTGCCGCAACTAGAGAAAGCCCTCGCACAGAAACGAAGACCCAACACAGCCAAAAAAAAAAAGAGTCATGTACCACAATGTTCATTGCAGCTCTATTTACAGTAGCCAGGATATGGAAGCAACCTAAGTGTCCATCGACAGATGAATGGATAAAGAAGATGTGGCACATATGGAATATTACTCAGCCATAAAAAGAAATAAAATTGAGTTATTTCTAGTGAGGTGGATGGCCCTAGAGTAGTAGTGAGGTGTAGTGAGGTGGATGGCCCTAGAGTGTGTCATACAGAGTGAAGTAAGAAAGAGAAAAACAAATACCGTATGCTAGCACATATATATAGAATCTAAAAAAAAAAGGTTCTGAAAAACCTAGGGTCAGGACAGGAATAAAGAGGCAGACGTAGAGAATGGATTCAAGGACACAGGGAGGGGGAAGGGTAAGCTGGGACGAAGTGAGAGACTGGCATGGACATATATACACTACCAAATGTAAAATACATAGCTAGTGGGAAACAGCCACATAGCACAGGGAGATCAGCTCGGTGCTTTGTGACCACCTAGAGGGGTGGGATAGGGAGGGTGGGAGGCAGATGCAAGTTGGAGGAGATATGGGGATATATGTATATGTATAGCTGATTCACTGGGTTATAAAGCAGAAACTAACACACCATTATAAAGCAATTATACTCCAATAAAGATGTTAAAGAAAAAAACAAACTTAAAAAATGCAAAAAAAAAGTAAAATTCATTGTTTTGGCAATCAGTGTATTAATTCGATATAAGTGTGATATAAGTGTGTGTTTTTTTTTTTTTTTTTTTTTTTTTTTGCGGTACACGAGCCTCTCACTGTTGTGGCCTCTCCCTTTGCGGAGCACAGGCTCCGGACGCGCAGGCTCAGCGGCCATGGCTCATGGGCCCAGCAGCTCCGCGGCATGTGGGATCTTCCCAGACCCGGGCACGAACCCGTGTCCTCTGCATTGGCAGGCGGACTCTCAACCACTGCGCCACCAGGGAAGTCCATAAGTGTGATTTTTAATAAAAAATTTTTTGGATTACAGTGTAAAAAAAAGAAAAAAAACACAAAAGAACCCTAAGTCATAAAACCCCCACAACTCCAAAATAACCATTAACATTTTCTATATCCTTCTAGTTTTTTTTTTTGCGGTACGCGGGCCTCTCAACTGTTGTGGCCTCTCCCGTTGCGGAGCACAGGCTCCAGACGCGCAGGCTCAGAGGCCATGGCCCACGGGCCTAGCCGCTCCGCGGCATGTGGGATCTTCCTGGACCAGGGCACAAACCGTGTCCCCTGCATCGGCTGGCGGACTCTCAACCACTGCGCCACGAGGGAAGCCTGATATCCTTCTAGTTTTGCATTTATATGTCACAATTGTGACTACACATTATATTTTTTATCTTTCTTTCAATTTACATTATAGGAGGAACAATGCCCCTGCCATTAAAATTATTTTGAAATAGTTGTTATAGACTAAAATAAGACAGACGCTAAATAAAAACAAGAGATCAGAACAAAGCTAAGCTTTATCCTCTTATTAGAAATTTAGGCAGCTTGTAAATGTTTGCTTCCATTGTGCTTAATAGTGGCACAGTGGTTACGAATCCGCCTGCCAATGTAGAAGACACGGGTTCGAGCCCTGGTCCGGGAAGATCCCACATGCCGTGGTGCACCACAACCCCCGTGTGCCTAGAGCCTGTGCTCCACAACAAGAGAAGCCACCGCAAGGAGAAGCCCAGGCGCAGCAGCAAAGACCCAATGCAGCCATATATAAATTTATATATAAAAAAAAAATTCACGGGCTTAAATTCTTTTCTGTTTTTTGAAAGTAGTTCCATTAAACAAACAAAAAAACAACAAACAAAACCCTAAATAAATTACCTTTGCTCATTAACCGTAACACTATTTAAGCAAAGGGATCTGAGTACAGTAAAAAAAAAAAAAAACAAATAAAAGAAATACTTGTTTAATCAATACAGTCCAACAACAACAAAAATTTTTTTCAGCATTACCTTCCTTCTCTGCTATTTTAAAGAATAATATAGTTTTAAAGAATTAAGTTTGACTCATAATTCTTTTTTATAATTCAGGTTGATTCTAGCTGAAGGTTTTCCCTCACAATGTCAAAAACTGCATGAAAATACTAATCAGTAAGAAAGTATTTGCACACTAAATCCCACAAAACCCTTACCTTGGCGATTTTTTCGTATTCGTTTTGCTTGAAGAATTTGCTTTTTGCACTCAGCAATTTTTTCATGTGCTCCAGCAATGCTACATTCTATATAAAAGGTTATTTTTTTTAAAGATAGTTATAACAACAGGCATAATCTCCACCCATTTTCAATTTTAAAATATGTTTGTAAATTAAGTTTCATTGCTAATAAAATAGATGCTGGCATTTAAAAAATAGCTGTAACTCAAAGTATTACATATCATTTTAGAAAACATTCTTTCAATTAATGTTGTTATTGTTATTATTTTACCACTAACCAAAGAAAAATGTTAGCAGATATTATTTCCCTTAGACCATAAAAATTACAATTACAGATAGAAACAACAATTAAGCTTCCTTACCTATTTCTTTGTAAATTTTTTCATAATTTTCCATTTCTCTGAGATTCATATCATATACCAGCAAAGTTTTGCCCATTGAAAATTCACATTGGGACAGTGTGCTCAGCATACGTTGGTACTGGCTGTATCTAACAAAAAAAAGAGAGAAAAAGAAAAAAGATTTTTGTGGATTTCCAGTTGAAGTATTATAATACAGGCACAGATTTGCCAAGTAAATTATACCAAGTTCTGAGAGAATAATTTTCTTTATTTAAAAAAAAAATTAGAATATCTGTCCCTTATGTTTTCTTTTTCCAAATGTGGTTTAGTTGAATATATAAACTGTATCAGTTACAAATGCAAAGACGGGACTGTAGATCTTAGCAATATAAGCTTAATTCAAACAACTATTTGTTGAATTTTGTTTAAAATCCTTTTTAAAATGTTTTAAGATGGTTTTTATCTTCACAATTCTGTTCTCATAATTTTTTCACTCTATACAATTATTTATGTGAAAAGCTAGTTCAAATGATGAAAAAAAATTTAAGTTAAAAAAATTATCAAAAATATAAAACCTTGCAGCAACTTTTATTAGTATGTTAAAAAAAGAAAATTTCATTTAGATATTTTCTTACTAAACACTCATCTGCTTTTAAAAGTGACCAAAGTAATGAGTCTGAATTTCACCTTCATTTCTTACCACTATGCCTTCTGCACATTTTTTTTTTTTTTTTTTTTTTTTTCAGTACGCGGGCTTCTCACGGTTGTGGCCTCTCCCGCTGCGGAGCACAGGCTCCGGATGCACAGGCTCAGCAGCCATGGCTCACGGGCCTAGCCGCTCCGTGGCATGTGGGATCTTCCCGGACTGGGGCACGAACCCGTGTCCCCTGCATCGGCAGGCAGACTCTCAACCACTGCGCCACCAGGGAAGCCCGTTCTGCACATTTTAATAAACATAAAGCAGGCCTCTGAAGAGAAGGCCAGAAAAGTCTACTCTGGATTAACAGAGTTGACTCCATTGGACATTTAAGGTGAGTGAAAATCTGAAATATTAACAGGACTGTATATATGGTCTAAAAAAAAAAATCACACCAGGACATTAGTATAGAAACAACAGCAAAATGAAATACCCCTCTTCCTGGGATCCAGAGTTGCACCATTTAATGAAACTTTTCACTAGCAGATTAATTCTCCGATCATCCCCAGCACCATCTCCATCAATTAGGAGACGCTTCCGTATGACTTCGTCTGGAGGAAAGAACAATGTGAATTAAAATGACTGTCTGGCTCTTGTTAACTTTCGGGGAAAATAACCAATACCATTACTTATTCATTAATCCAAAAGAAAATTATTGAAATGTAAATGTACTTAATGCCACTGTACATTTAAAATTGTTAAATTTTGTTAGGTTTTACTATCATATATATATGGAAAGTTATTAAGTGTTCGTGTCAGGCACTGTTTTAGGGGCTAGGGTTATAGCAGAAAAAAGCCTTGCCCTCACAGAACTGGCATTCTACTACCGGATTGTTGAGTAGAAATAATTTTCGGGTACTACCAGGGAAATAAGCCAATAATTCTCGGAGAACTTTTTTTTGAAAATCCTGTTCAGACAGAAGGAAGTCTAAAGCATTCATGTCTCTGACTAGTGTGAGGTACTGGTAAAAGGAAAACAGAGAAAAGAAGATTTAAAAGATGTATTGGCAGAATAGGAAAAGAGAATGAGATGGGTCAGAGAAAAAGGAATAGGTTTTTTTTTTTTTTTTTTTTTTTTTTTTGCGGTACGCGGGCCTCTCAGTGTTGGGGCCTCTCCCGTTGCGGAGCACAGGCTCTGGACGCGCAGGCTCAGCGGCCATGGCTCATGGGCCCAGCCGCTCCGCAGCACGTGGGATCATCCCGGACGGGGGCACGAACCCGTGTCCCCTGCATCGGCAGGAGGACTCTCAACCACTGCGCCACCAGGGAAGCCCTGTTTTTTTTTTTTTAAGTGTAATTTTAAAAATAAATTTATTTTATTTATTCATTTTTGGCTGCGTTGGGTCTTCGTTGCTGCACAAGGGCTTTCTCTAGCTGAGGCAAGCGCGGGCTACTCTTGGTTGCGGCGCGCGAGCTTCTCATTGCGGTGGCTTCTCTTGCTGCGGAGCACAGGCTCTAGGCGTGCGGGCTTCAGTACTTATGGCACACGGGCTCAGTAGTTGTGGCACACGGGCTATAGAGCGCGGGCTCAGTAGTTGTTGCGCACGGGCTTAGGTGCTCGGTGGCATGTGGGATCTTCCCGGTCCAGGGCTCTGAACCCATGTCCCCTGCATTGGCAGGCAGATTCTTAACCACTGCACTACCAGGGAAGTCCCCCAAAAAGTGTAATTTAGTTATTATATCTGTAATGTTTCTTTCCCCATGAGGACTTTTTTTTTTAATAAGTCTGTCTCACTTTTGTTCCAAGGAAAAGAAAAAAGAGAAAAAGGAATAGAAAAGCAGTGCAGATGATAATGATGAGTAACAGGTGGGGCCCCAAAGGGTCTGCCTGGCAGCCCTGACCTAGTGTTCTTCCTGGACAAGATAGTGCTGGATCATAACAAGAGAAACGCAAATTGAAACCACAATAAGGTATCACTTTAATCTATCATATTGGCAAAGATCAAAGACCTGATAATCAGTGATGGCAAAGGTGTTGAGAAATCGCACTTACGCACACTGATGGAATGCAAACTGGTACACTCTTTGCAGGGCAGCTGGCCAATAATACAATATTCAAAACGCACATACCTTTCTGACCCCATTATTCCAGTTCTAGGAATTCATCCTATAGATACATGTGCACCCATGCACAAAGATAAATGTAAAGGGACATTCTTAACAGTGCTGCTTGTGGTAGAAAGATTGCAAACCTAAACACTCACCAGTAAGAGACTGGGTAAATTATGAAACATTCATTAAATGTAATAATATGCAGCCAAAAGAATAGTGTGGATGTATATACTGATATCAAAAAAATCTCCTTAGATATGTTAAATAAAATGAAAACAAAACAGGTGCAGAGAAACAGTTTGCTGCCATTTGTGTAGAAAAGGAGGAGGCCATGTGTGTATATGTGCGCCCATCACATATATGTTTGTGTATTCAGAGAATATCTTTGGAAGAATCCACAAGAAACTGGTAACAGTGGCTGTTTCTGGTGAGAGGGATTACAGATATAGGATGAGAAGGGATTTAATTTTTATATGACTTTGTAGGATTTGTTTTCTTACCATGTGCGTGAATCTAAAAAAAATAATTTTTAAAGTGTGAATAATTCCTGGAGAGCCTGCAGGATGAATACAGAAAAATCTTTAAACAATAGTTCCTGTGTGTAGGCAGAAGTATTTCTGAGCGCAGGTGCAACAGAGATAAACTTTGGAAGGCAGATGGCTCCAGTTTTAAAATCTATTCTGTGACATCAGATAAACATTTTTAGAATTAGGTATTGTTCTCAGAGTCACGGCTTTGACAGATGGCTCAAGCTACAGATTCATCAAGTGTTTTAATTTTACACTTTAAAATATAAACTAATGCTTTCCGTATTTAACCACCAACAATGTTATTTGAGGAGACTAAGGACAAAACACAGTCCCTGAAGAGATTAAAATGCAGAAAATGAAATTGATTTTCTAAAATCACAAATGTTTTAACTTTGTTAAAAGTAAACATTCAGTGGGTGAGCAATCCAGTGGTCAATTGAGGCTCTTTAGTTTCTTTTTGATCTCCTCATCTCTAATCTTCCAAGCCCCCAAGAAACCCCATCTTCCTCTCAGATACCCAGGCACCCTACTTTATTGAGGACCAGGGATTTCAAATGTAAATGAATTCAGGGAATAGGGAGTAAGGAAATTGAGGAGTAAGTACCTAAAAGGGTACACTATTACCAAAGCTGGCTCTTCAAGAGATTTGTAAAGTTTGGTGACTAACTAAAAATGTTTCAAATACATTTTGTGATCTTGTCAGTACTTAAGATCTGAGCACTTTTTATATATGTATGTAATATCCTAATTACAGATTTTTTTTTTTTTTTTTTGCAATACGCGGGCCTCTCACTGTTGTGGCCTCTCCCGTTGCGGAGCACACGCGCAGGCTTAGCGGCCATGGCTCACGGTCCCAGCCGCTCCGCGGCATGTGGGATCTTCCCGGACCGGGGCACGAACCCGCGTCCCCTGCATTGGCAGGCGGATTCTCAACCACTGCGCCACCAGGGAAGCCCATAATTACAGAAAATTTTGAAAAATGTTTAAAGCATTGTACAGGCCAAATAAACTTGGGAAAAAGGTTTGTCAGGGCCCACCCTATGTCTTGTTCATTCTGTTTGCTCTCCAGCCTCTCACACTGTGTCTTTACATTTCTGATGCTCAATAAAGATTTTTAAATTGGATTTGTGGTGCCTGCCTGGGACCATCTGCCCTCCAAAGAGTTTGTCTCAATAAAACACTAACAAGGACTAGCAGCAACCATCTTATTTTCAGGTCCATAGCAGAGATTTCCCTTCTTGTACAAAAGACACAAATATTTGATCAATGAGCAGATGTGTCCGTAGGTACCGGACTAAGTTCTGAGGACATGAAGTAAAGACCTGAGCTCCTTCACTCTAGTTGGAGAAGTAACACCCATATGAATACACACACACACACACACACACACAGAGGAAGCTGGGATTGTTAAATGAGTGACACACACAGCAGGAGATTAAGAGGAGAGCTTCCTTTAGCTTGGGGGGAACAGGGAAAGAGGATTTTGAGCTGCTCTTTTGATACTTGAAAACCATCAGTCAAAAAAGCCAAAAGGCATTTTAACAGTATCTATCGAAATTTCAAATAATATGGCCTCTTTGACCCAAAAATCCTAGATATACTTGCCTATATGCAATATGACATGTTCATCAACAGGGGGTTAGATAAATTTCAACATAAGAATATGATGGAATACTAAGAAGCGATAAAAAACAAAGAATGAGGAAACATCTGTGTACTGGGAGAGAGAGAGACCACTTAATACAACTTGTTAAAAGTGTAAGGTGAAGAATCATATTTATGGCATGCTTCTTTTCATATAAAAATGGGGGGAAATAAGTATATTCACGTGTTTATATTCACATAGATATCCTGGAATGCTATACAAGAAGCTAATAAAAGGGGTTACCAAGGAATTGGGGCAGTATCAGTTGGGGAGCTGGAGGACAGGCTGGAAGATGGGCAAATATTTTTTTATATTATTTGATTTTTGAACCATATAGGTACTCAAAATCTGTTAGCTGTTGTTTGAAAAAGAAAGCAAGCTATAATTGTGGTGATGGTATCATAGGTGTTTATATATGCCCAAACACATCAAATTGTACACAATACGCGTAGTTCTTTGTGTATCAATTATACCTCAATAGAAGTGTTAGAAACAAAGAAAGCAAGCTAAAGTTGTTTCCCTACTCCCCATCCCCACCCACCCCCAGCAGGCAGGGAGAAAGCTGTGAGCTAAGGCAGAGGTGTGGAATGCAAGGCTGGATCTGGCTGTGAGTACTCTAGGACAATAGGGAGGCTGGATGTGTGTGAAGACAGATATCATCATCGAGACCCAAGTTCATAAAGGCAGTTAGAGGTCAGATTATGGGAGTCCACACTAGTAAATGCCATCCTGGTAGACTTGGACCTTCCTGGAAGGCAACAAGTTGGAGTTGCTGAAGATTCATGGCTGGACTTTCTAGGAGGATCAAGTTGAGGGCAGAGTGTACAAAATGGAACGCAGCTGTGAAGCACCTAGGAGGCTACCAAAGCATAGGCAGTAGGAGCTAAAATGCCATGAATTAAAGCAGAGATTAGAATCGCAGGTCCCGGAAGGCAAATTACGAAAGGCAGGGGCCAGGGCCAACACTGGCCGACACAGCACAAGGAGAAGTGCAGTCTGATGAGTTCTGGTGAGGGGGGGGATTCGCTGTCCAGGCATTCACGGATCTTTCTCCTACGTCAGTCCTATCCCTCTTTTGTCTACAGAGCATTTCTTCACAGCCAGACCCTGGGCCAGAAGTCAAAACCTGGGTCCAACGTTCTGGTTAGTCCACAGTGTTTACTTTGTGTTTGTGACCAACTTTTAACTTCACCTCTAAAAATGGGAATAAAACTATCCACTTCATAGGACTGCTGTGAAACTTTATGGAAATAAAAGTGTACAGAGGAGCATGATGCCTGTTCATTGTAGGAAAGAAAAAAAGGAAAAAAAAAGTTATTCTTATCTTCATGCTAAATTTAATTCACAATTTAATGTTAAAAAGTGAGTATATGTTGGAGATACATCTATAGATACATCTATATACCCATGTAGATATATATTAGGCATACAAAGTTTTGTCCAGTTATGATTTCTCACAAATTTGCTTGTCTCAAGCTTTGTACTGTAAGGTCATGATATTTCTAGCTTAAACTGCATAGGCAGTTGCTACCTAGGAAATTCTCTGGGGATGAGGATGATTGAAATAACATACATAAAGTACAGAGCACAGCTCCAACAGCAACAAAGTAAAACCAAAGGGTAAGTTGCCAGTTTGAAAACAGCCTCTGTTCTTTTTAAAGATGGCCAGCTGCTGACAGTTCCCAGCGTGTATGATACCAGCATTGTTATTTTTAATGGTACCTCCTCAATTAGCTCTAGATTGAACACACCTAAACATGTTGTTTACTATATACATTGACTTCATAAATTGTTATCATGCTGAAACTCTCTGTAAGCAATCTGGATGCTAATATTAATCCTGGCGGGCCTTGGCCCACCTGTAAAAATGGTGAAGATGGCTTAGAAACTATTTCAGTGATGTTATCAACATCATTCCTCAGTTGTCCCAATTACTTTCTTAACTGACCACGAGGATCAAAACCATGTGGGAAAAGCCTTGAAACCAAAATACCTAACATCTGCTCTGAGAGTGGTGGTTTTCCACCTAATTTTAGGCTCGTAGGAAGATTTCCTACTGGATTCAGTTGTATGTGTGCCATAATTATATCTACAAAATGTCTGCCATTCAAAAATCATTTTCAAATCAGTTATGACACATGCATGGCGACAAGCAAATATTTACTCAAAAAACTGGGATGTATTTTAGACCCTTTCCTGTCTTATATGCCACTTTCTACCTAGAAGAAGTATGTCAAGAAGTCCTTTTAAAGGGTTAGATTTTAATGCCCGATTTTCCATAAACAGGCTGGAAGAAATGACTGCTTTACAGTCACTAAACCAACTCTCCATTTCCAAGCCTCTGGATGGATGACACAAACATCTTAGGAATTTTCTCATTTTAGTGTTGAAAGGACAATCTCTCCTAAACCCAGACTAACACGGCTTTCAAAACCCCTAATTGTTATTCCCTCAAAGTGGCTATTGAAACCTTGATTACAAAACAAGTTTTCATACCCTCTTGGAGCAAATACTGAACAAAGGAAAGAGAAGAACAATTTGGAAGATAATGGTGGGCCAAGTTCCAAAACACTTACTTTAGGGACATGTCAAGGCTTGACAACCAGTGATAAGAGCCTGTTATGTAACTTCCTCCTAGGGCTAAGCTACCGCTAAGCGTGCCTGCCGATCTGCTAGACCGCACAGCTCCCGATCTCACCTGCTTTCAAGAAATAGCAATTCTGTGATCTAACAGTGAGGATAAGCATTTCCTTTCTGAAGGCAGTTTAGCAAGAAATTCTGCAGGCACACAAGCACACCACTGGCTTTTTCTTGGTGTTCCTAAACACTCTGGATCCAAACTGAAAACCACAGGAAGGGATAACGAGATAAGATTACACAGGAAAAAACAGCTAGCTACTAGGAAACCAATGAGGCAATATGTATTTTAATTAAGAATACATATACCCTTGACCTGTCTTCTAGAAATGATTCCCACAAGTGTACAAAGACAACTATGCATATATCTCCAGTCATACTATTTGTAAGAGTAAAAAACAGAAAATAAAAAAAAAATGTTTACAAGGGGCTTAATTAAAATATATATATAACAGAATATCACAAAATAAGGTAGAAAAAGCTCCAAAAGAACTCAAAGATGTATCATTGATTATGGAAGTATAGTTCAAAAGAGCACATAAACGTTTGTGTAAAACTTTATACATGCATACCGGCACACCAACTAACATATACATAATGCTTATAATATGCTAAGTTATCCTCACAAAAGCCCTATAAAGTGGATATTACCCCTATTTACCAATGAAGGCACTGAAAGTTACTTGAAGGAGTAAAGCTGGGACTCAAACTCAGGAGTTTGACGCCCGAGGTGTTTTTTGCCTTTTATGGCATTTAAAAACCATTCTGGAAGGGTACACAAAAAAACACCTTACACTAATTACCTCTGGGAAGTGGGATTAGCAGTGGAAGGTGAAGAGGGGAAGGTTTTCACTTGTCGCTTGGTGCATTTCTTCTTGAATTTCCTAACGTGTATTATTTGTCTTCCTCACAGTATCAACAGTTGTTATCTGGATAGAGAGCTTATTGGTCATTTTGAGGTATTTTTCTTCACTTTTTTTGAAGTAAAAATTCTCATCAGTGTTCTTTAATAAATCTATGCTGTGTTAACAAGATAAAAGAAAACTGGCTTGACTTGACCTATTAACTAGAGGAGAGACTAAGGCCATGTAAAAACAACGTGTGTGTAGATTCCTCTTAAGAGTCATCACTAGATCACCATCGCTTACGGGTTATTAAGCTGAATTACATATATTCCATTGTGTTGGATTCCTCCTGGTAAAATAACACCTAGCCCCTCCTTTCAAGGAGCTTAAAATCATTAAAACAACTTTTAAGGCCAACAATGTTAAGACACAAAGAAGTCAGGTGGAAAGAATAAATAAGATGGTTTGATTCTTCCATGTAAATATGGATCTCTCGGGAGACACTTAGGCCCAGTCTAAATAAATTGCTGATACCAAAGTAAATTACATAAACCAAAATTAAATTAAACATTAAAAAAAGAAAAGCAAAAAAATGAATGTTGAAGGCCTTTGTTTTTCTCTAGATTTATTTAAATGTTTATAGAGTATGGCCCTAATAAAGTCAAGGTTGAAACTCCAATCTTGCTTTGAGATACCTTTTATCTTGGCTAAAGAAGTATTGTTTTATATTTGAACTGCTTCAGAAACCCCTGTGCTGGGACCACAGACGAGGGCAAAAAGTGGTCAAATCCATTGGCACTAGTGAAAAAAAAAGCCAAGCAAACTCCTTGGCCACAAATGTCTAATTAACTTTAGATCAGCAATTGAGATTGGAATAGCGGCAGCAGCAGACACTTAGCGTTTGTACACTCCTTTATTTGATGACCATAACTCTTGTTTGTTTCCTTTCACTCTGAAAAGTGTCCTCGTTTGGACAATCAATTAAATGGTCACTCAACTTCGAAGTGCTTTACATATGTTAATCACGCTTCATCCTTGAAAACACCCTATAAAGTATGTATTATTGTCTTCCTTTTACAGATGAGTAGTGTCACCTCTGGAGTCAGAGGAATATATACACAATTACATTATTAGAAAAGCCATAGTGCCATTCCATTATTCTGTCATATTGTTCATGGGCATGTTAAAAACCATTATTTCAAGTTTTAACAAGCATATTATCCATGCATGACACTTTCTAATTTAATAAACAACAACAAAAAAACACTGTCAAAACCAACAAGCTCTATGAAATGGAGTGTACAGCCACATCCTGCTCCCACGCCCCTTCTCATCTCCCATCTGTGGCTCTGGCATATCAAGATATACACCTAATGTTCTCTGTACTGAAAAAAGTGCTTCTGAAACACCTTCTATCAGAGTACTAACACTGTTTAACACCCTTTAAATTAACACATACAAAATACAAACTGTGAACATAGTTTAAATTAACAAAAACAACATCTAAACTGTTTTCCAGTTAGCCAGAATGCTGGGGTGGCAACAGAGGAGAGTGGCTTTGCCAATAACTAGCTATATGACAGTAAGCCACTAACTTCCCAGGACTTCCACTTGTCCATCTAAAGGCAACGGTATTGGTGATAATATTTATAGTTCAGTATCTATAGGTAACAAGATAGCGTCTCTCTCCTTCTCTTTGAGGAGGGCAGTTCCTCCAATTAACCAATGTGTCCTTGTACAGGAAATAAAGAGGTTCTCCTCCAAAGGCTCCTAGTCCAATTGGATATGCAAACCCAGATGTAAGGACTACACAAAGGCACAGCACCTTGCCAGGCACTCAAACTTGGAAGAGGACATCAGCCCTCCTCTAGTCTCCAGAGACAGGTATTGGAACTTCTTCAAGACCTTTTCAGGAGGATGATAGAAATATGGAGGCCACCCACTCCTCAGTCCTCTCCACTGTCATGTCATCATCCTAATCCAAGCCCACCTTGGAGTACTTCTCGTTGGCCTCCCTGTTTCCATTCTTGCCTTCCTAGAATCCATTCTCTACACAGAAACCCAGAATGATGCAAAAGATGTATTGTATCACTAACTCTTCTGCTTGAAACCCTCCGATCACTTCCGAGTGCCCACAGAAGACAACCTGATCTCCTTTCCATGGCTTGCAAGGCTCTGTTTATTTCTCTGACCTCCTTTTGCATCCCACCCGTCCTGGTCCACCTGGATCCAGCCCCAGTGGCCTTCCCCATCTTCCTTAAACGGCGCAGAGCTTGTCTGCACCTCAGGCCTTTGCACTAGTTGTTGCCTCTATCTGGAATACTTTCCTTGGCTCTTCACGCAGTGGACCCCTTCAGGTCTTAGCGTAAACATCACTTATCAGAGGTCACACCTGAGCACCTGATTTTAACCTAACTCTCCACAGCCCTCCCCCATTACTCTCTTATTCCATCTAGTTCATTCTCAGAACCAAATTATGCTCTTTCTCAGAAATTATCTTACTTACTTGATTGCATGCTGTTGCTTCCCTCCCCCAAGTAAGAGTCGGGTCTTCCTCTATACAGTCTATTGTTATAACCAGCACTGTGCTTGGGAGGCATGCAATAGATATTTACATTATGTATCACGCACTCCTGCTTGAGTCTTACCAAAAGCTCAGCTGAAGAAAATCAAGTTTACCGAGATTACCTAAAGAAGTTGTGGCTTGTCCTTTCCTCTATGGTCTAGATAATTCTTAAAACAAAAAAAGCCCAAAAACCTTGCTCTGAAGTAAGGCAGACCAGCAGAGCTCTTCACCTAAACCACATGGTCTATCTGCTTTGGAATGCCTTTCTAAGTTGTGATTTAGCCTTCTTTGACCTAGTAAGGCATGTGCTAAGAAACAGGTTTATGATCCTCAGTGCTGAAAAGAGGTTAAGGATATGACACTGGCTTTTGTTTATGAGGACCCTAAAGAGCAGCTTATTTTTTAGTGTTTAAATTAAAAAAAATAAAATAAAATAAAAAAAAACAAAAAACCCCACTGCTTGTCCTGGGTATCTAATGTTGCCTTCCTGCTCTCATGAACACTATATCACAGGATGGCCTAGGTCCTGCCTCTTGGTATGGACAGCTAGGGAAACAAGTCACTTGCACCTTTAATTAACATACAGATTTGACCCCCTGATTACAAGGATCACCCCACTTCTAACTTCCTCTTGTTTTTACTAGTCTTGATCTTCTTTTGGCCTTGTTTCCTCATCCATTTATTTTAACGTTTTCTCATTATAATGAGCTGCTTTAAATATTTTCTGGAATATGCCATATAAGTAAATTAAGTATTAAGGGCTAGAGCAGAAATATACATAAGATAATATGGTTAATAGGTTAACCTACTGAAAGATCAACTGGTTAAGAGCAGAGAATATTTGATGTGAGTCCTGAAGAATAAATGGGTGGTCACCAGGCAGAAAAGGCAGGGAGTGGCAACCTGCACAGATAAAAGAGAGGGAGAAGGCACAGTCCTCATCAGAGGAAAGTGGAGGAGAGGCAAGTAAACCAACTCTTACATTTAATAGTATTTACTGAACATTACTATGTATCAGATGCAGTGCAAAGCACTTCACAACTTTTAGTGCATCTAATTCTCAAAACCAGCCTATGAGGTAGACTGTATTATTATCCCCATTTACAAGGAATGAAAGTAAGGCTCAAAGAGGTTAATTAACCTGCACAAGGTCAGACTGCTTTTAAGTGGCAGAGTGAGGATTCTGATGGCCTCTTTGGATGTAGGGAGTATTTGACTGCAATCAGTGCATTTACTAGAACTAATCTTCCCTCTCCATTTCCCTTCTGACAAAACCTCTCTCTCCCCTGCCGTTGTCTACTTCAATGAATAGAGAAGTTTCCAATCAGAAACCAGGGATAGTCCTCGGCCCTTCCCCTCATATCCATTCGCTCTCCTGACATTTGACCTCATAAATTTCTCTCCCACCTGTCTACTTCTCTGCAGTCCCTCTTGGTCCCAGCCTCTATCATCTCTCACTAGGACCAGGGCAGCTGTAGCTGAGAGACAGGATGCACAAGGGGGAAGAGGAAGAACTCTGAGCCAGATTGCTTGATGTGGAGCTCAGGCTCTATAACTTGCTACCTGTGCAACCTGGGGCAAGTTACTTCACCTCGTTGTGTCCCAGTGTCGTCTGTAAAGTGGGGATAATAATTAGAACATGCTTGACATACTAACATACTATATAGATGTTAGAAAGGAGAGAGGCCACTTAACTCCTCACTTTCCCTTCCCCTCATCACATAGTAGAGTGTGGTGGTTGTTTTTGATGCAAATCTGATAACATCCCACCAATGCTAAAAAAAACTTTTAATGGTTTCCCACTCCCCTCAAAAATTTCTGGCTCATAACTTTCTAACTTCTAACCAATACTTACTATCTTTGAGTTCTTCCAATGCTTTGTGGCCTTTGCACAAGTAGTTCTCCACCTGGCATACCAATCCAACTACATCTAGTTATCCTTCAAAAAACGGGATTAAGAGTAACTTTTTCAGGGAGGCTTTCTGATCTCTGAGAATGGATAAGCAATCTTTGTTACATGCTTCTACGGTTCCGAACCTTGAACTTCCTCTGTAGTAACGTTTGCCACCGTGAAAACTAATTATCTCCTGTGTTTTTCCCACCAGACTGTGACCTCAGAGGAGGAAAAGGTCTTGCCTGTTGGTTCTGGGCTGTTAAGCCCAAGGCCTAGCTCAGGTGGGATAAATATCTACTGAATAAATGAAACTGGAATGAAGCGAAGTTTTAACTGGACCTTGAAGAGACTTCACTTCATTACTCCTCATCATGATCACAAATTTGGGCCTGTTACTCTTCCCCCCAGTGGCCTGGTCCTTCAAGGTGGAAACTCTGTCTACCTCCCACTCTTCAGAAATGGCCTCTCTATAGGCATCTAAGGTTACTGGCCACTCTTTCTTCAAATAGACCCTGCACCCCTAGGTCCCCCTTCCCAAATGTCAAAGGACTTCCTTACTCCTTAACTGGATACCTTCTTAGATTCTCCCTCCAGTTGCCCATCATGCTTGTCCACCTTCCCCAAGGTGTCACTCTATTTCTGCTCTCAATCTGTAGACCACCCCCTGGGCCCCTCCTTACATGGAGGGACCTCCTAAACTATCCTCACAACTTTCCCGAAACCCAGCCCCTGCCTCTCCCCCGACTCCATTCCAGCAGACAAACCACCCTCCCCAAGACATACAAAGGAATCTTCTAGTGTCCTGATCTACCCTAGGTGGCCCCATCCCTATACTGGCTCCTCTTAATACCCCAGGCACAGTCCCTGGCTGTCCTCCGGACACCCCGTCCACATCTACTCTTTTTAGATACTGTCCCCAGCTCCCTCTCGCTACCCCCAAGCCAGGACTAGTTCTCAGGCCTCAGTGCAATCCACCCCATGGTCTGGGGGACCTTCCCAATCCGTCCAGAGGACTCCTCCAGGTGTCACCCTCTGTGCGCTGACACCCCTGGTACTATTGTCCCGGGACTCCCTTCTTTCCGACTTGGCCCGAAACTCTCGGCCCATCCCCGGAGTTCCCACTCTCTTTCAGCTCTCCAAAGGTCCTCCGGACCCCCGGCTGCAAGGCCTCCACCCCTTCCTCCCCTTCGCCGCTCCTCGGGCCCCATCACCCCCACTCAGTGCTCCCTCACCACATCCTCCGACAGCCTGGACCCCTTCCGGGTACCATCCGCCAGCGCATAGCTGCCGGCCTCCCCGGGCCCCCACGTGTGCTCCCGGCCCCTCGACGATCCTCCCAGCGTACCCTCCCCACGCCCCGCGCGGCCTCGGGAGAGCGGGCCTCGGAGTTCGCGGGGCTCCGAGGAGAGGCCCAAGGGCTCGGGGGAAGCGGCCGGGAAAGCCCGGGTCTCCGAGGGGCCCGATCGGGGAGGCCAAGGGGCTCCCGAAAGCGGCAGGGGAGGCCGGGGGTCTCGGGGGAGGCGGCGGCGGGGGCCGGGGAGGCCGCGCGGCCCCGGGGATTGGGCCGGAGCGGCAGCGAGCGGGCCTCACCGTCAGTCACGGCTCCCATGGCGTGCGCGGCGGCGGCGGCGGCGGCGGCGGCGGCGGCGCAAGCTGAGGCGGCGGTTGGCGGCGGCGGAGGTCAAACTCCCACAATGCAGCCGGGTAAACAGCCATGGAGGAGGAGGCGGCGGCGCCCGCGGCCGCCCGCTCCGCCGCCTGAGCCGCGCCGCGCCGCCGCCGCCGCCGCCGCCGCGGGACCTGCGCTCTGCGCGCTCCCCGAACTCCCCGGGGGCGGCCGCGGCCGGCGCGTGTGGGGCGAAGCCAGGCGGGCGGTGGCGGCGGCCCCGGTGCAGCCCCGGCCTCTGCCGCCCCCCCCCCGCCCCCCGCTGCCCCCGTCCGGCCCACGCCCAGAGGCCGCCCCGGAGGCCTCCGCCAAACGCCAGGTGAGCTCGCCTGGGCGCCGCCGGGGCGGCGGGGGCTACGCGGGGTCCAAGCCCCCCGCGCCTCCCGGGGGACGGCCACCGCGGCCCCGCCGCCCCATTCCCGCTACGGCTGCTAGTGGTGGGCTCGCTCTCCTGGGGGGGGGCGGAGGGGGCGCCCTGCCCGCCTGAGCACGGGAGTCGGGGGAGCCAGGGCACAGAGGGGGCGCGGCGTGAGGGTCCCCGCGAAGTTGGCGCCCACGCGCGCCTGGGCGGGTCTTGCCCGCGGACACTTGCGCGGGGCGCGGCCGGCGAGCGAAAAAGGCCCCGGGTTCCAGGTGGCGCGGTTCCGGCCCCGGCGGCCGCCCCCTTCCCCTCGGGGCTCGGGCGGGTGCTGGGAAAGGGGGCCCGAGACATTTAGCGAGCTGCGGGCGGAGTTCGCGCAGCTACTGGGAGCCGGCTGCCGGGCGTCCTCCCTGGGCGCTGGAATCCCCGTCGATGACCGGGATGGGGTGCTCTTATTTATTTTTCTCTGTGATTTTCAAAAACTGCCCCCATCTTAAGGGGAAGTCGCAAGTGACGGGAGAGGGAGGTGCTCGATGAGAAACGATGCCTAGTGTGTAGAGTTACACATTTCTGGAGCACACTGCTGGTGATACTGGTGTCTTTTCCCAAAAGTCACTTTGATTCAACTTCGATGGGTTTCTCGCAAATGGCAACATTTCGATGGTGAGGGGCGAGAGGAAAAGAGCCGCAGCAGTCCGGCTGATTTGATCTCCAGTGGGATCGATTCAGTGAGCTGCAAGAAGCGGGTCTGAGTTTTCAACCCAGGTTTGATATTCTGTTGAGTTACTTTCCAATATTTCTGCCCCCCAGGTACCTCGCTTCTTCATATTAGGGATGAAGCAATTATCGAGTATGGATTTGGTTGTTTCAGTTTCCTTAAGCAAATTGGGTTCATTCTCCCGGTTTTCTCTTAGTTGTAGAGGAAGAGCTGTATATGCAAATGTATGACAGTGAAGGGTGTATCACCTCTAGTGAGAAATCAGTATGCATGGAATTTTATTCGTATATATGACGTCTAAACTTCAGTAATGCTCTTCAACAGTTCTCTAAAGAGTTAGCACCTTTGACTTTTAGCACAAAGGCAAAAAAAAAATTTTTACCTTGAGTGAATATTTTGAGGTATAACTTGCCCTCCCCCACCGTGGGAAATCTCTCCTGGTTTTGAAAAAATATTGGCCTAAATGCTGACTGTGCATGGGTTTGGGATCCTGTGCATTTTCTTGGTTTAGAGGCAGAGAAGACACTCTAACCAAAAGATGAATTACTTTAAATCTTAAGTACTACATATTGTAAGTTGAAGTGTCAGTTGACTGTCTATCCCAAGTGGCATTTTGGAGGGGATCGTTGTTGCTTAAAAGATAATAGTCAAAAAAAAAAAAAGTAATAGTCAAGTGGTGAAAGGGTGTTCTTTTTAAGTTACTTGTTACTTGGCTGTATCATCATAATACTGATTTGGAAACAGTATCTAATGACTTAAAATAATCTTTAATGTTGTTGATGGGAAAGTATCACTGCTCCCTGTAACTTAAATTTTCATGAGGCAGGCTATCCGTCATTCGTAGATGGAGTCCTGGCGAAATGCTTATAAGTTCATTTTGTATTTTGTTGGGCAGTGCCAGGAATTTTCTGAAGTAATAAGACCAAGAGAGATTAAAAAGACTTTAAAGTTTGAGGTATACCTGAAAATAAACATTTCTGAACATTCTTACCTCAAGTGGTGGGAAACACAGCAAAATTTGAGCCTTTCTGAACTTGAAAAAATCTGCTTTGTCAGCCGCATAACTGGCAATTGCATTGACACAGATTTTTTGTACTGAACATTTAAGCACTCTTTTAATTGACTTTTCTCCATCTCATATATAGTGAGAGAACATCTTTTAATAAATCTTACAAGTGGTTTTCTTTTATACAGTTTATTATATATTCACATGTTCATGAATGTTAAAGTAGAAGAGACTCAAGCTCTATGCCATACTAACATTTCTTCCTTTCCTAGGGAAATCTCTGTGAGCAGAAAGAAGTAGCAGATTTTAAACTCTAAGAAAACTGATTTGGACTTTGCACATGTATGACTTTAGGTTTGGTGATTTACTCAAGTCATTATATTTGTTCTTTGAGAGTATGAGAGTCTAGTTAAGGAAGTTTCTTTGAGTATTTATTTAATATTAGCCTCTGAAACTATAAAAGATGATGAGAGCTAGCTCTATGGTCTTTACCTTGGTTCTGTAAAACAGGCATTTCGTAATATGCTTTTAGAGCTAGGATTATTTTGGCGGTCTGTGGACCTCAAGGAGTCATGAGTGGGCCTCAGGAGATTCCTGCACTCCCTATGGTTGTGACCTAATCTTTTTTGTGTATGTGTATTTTTCTGGGGAGGGGTCTATAGTTTTATAGGAGAGGTCCTGGGCCCCCCTAATAAGAGATATATGTTTTTATTAAATAAAATGGGAGTTAGAATAATAAGAGAAAAAAAATAAGAAAAAGTATATCTTTGTGCTCAGTACTTGCCTTTTAAAGTTGTCTTAACCTTGTCATGTGGTCTTAAGGGTGCAAAAGCACTGCCATTTTGTTCCCACAGCAAACTGTTGTCTGTCAGTTGATAAGCCATGCATACACATAAAGGGCTTGACATGCTGGCCCTAGGTGCATTGTGGCTGTTTCTCAATTATACTTAAAAATTTAGACCGAATACATTGATGGTCGATAGGCAGAGGCTTGAGCTTGACAACCAGTTCTTGGAGTGAATGGTTCATTCAGTTCCACTCTCTACTGCTCTCCAGCAAAGATTCTGGAAGAAGTGAATTGTATTTTCCTTTCTTTGAACATTGAAGGAAGAGAGGATATTATGAGTGAAGAGAGAGATGAATAAAATGCTCATGGCCATAAAAATAAACTTGCTTCCGGTATTCCTGTGGTCTTTCCCTTCCCTCTCATTTATTCCTGGTGAGCATTCTTGCCCTTTGCTTTCAAGTTGGAGAGTGGTTAGGAACACAGGCTTTAGACTCAAACCTGGATTTGATTCCCATTTCCTGAGCCAGCCAGCCAGCCTCTCAGAGTCTAGAAAAGATGACCATTAAATGAGATAAGAAAAGCAAAAGGCTTTGCTCAGTCATAGGCCCCTAGTAAGTGCTCAAAGGTGGTAGCCCTTTTGAGGATGGTTTTATCCTTGTCTGTAGAAGGAGATAGCTCATACGTTCTTTCAAAGAGAAAACCTTTAATCATACTCATTCCCACATAAACCTTCTGGGACCATCCTGCTTTCAATTCAGAAAAGCCTTTCACATCTTTCTGGTTATCATGGGTAGGTACCCCAGTATCTATAGGTCCTATTAGACCTGTCTACTGTTCTTAACAATGGGGTTGCATTCTCTGTTAGGCTGGCAGGCTATGTCTAAATCCTGGGTATGTCAGAGCCAAACTAATAAGCATGCACCAAGGTTGAGAGCTGTGAACCATTCAAAAACGACTTGATTTTTATGGCCTAGAACAGAGATCAGCAAACTTTCTGTAAAGGATGAGGTAGTAAATGTTTTCAACTGCGCTGGCCACCCAGGTCCCCGTCACACCGTCCACCTCTGTCAGTGCATGGAGAAAGCAGCCATAGACAAAAGTGAGCTGGCATGGCTGCATGCCAGTAAAACTTTGTGGACACTGATGCTTGAATTTCATATAATTTTTATATGCCATGAAATATTAAAAATTTTTTTTCAACCATTTAAAAATGTTGTGTACAGGCAGCAGCTCATGGTGTGTACAGGCTGAGGCTGGATTTGACCCATACATGGGCCATAGTTTGCTGACCCCCTTGCCGAGAAGACCCGGAAATCCTATAGGTTTATGAAGTCACCAAGCAGCACTCCCCGCAGCCATTTGCCATCTCAAGTATTCAGTGCTTTCGGTATGCAGACTTTATCTAATGCCCCCATCGTCCCCATTAGCATGAGACTCCAGTACAGTTAGTTGTTACTAGTTTTGGTGTGTGGCCTTCCCTTCTTAGCACACGCATTGTACTCACCAGTAAATTATTTATTGCTAAAAATGTTCTCACTTTGCCCAGTTTTCTGTAGAGCTTGATGAGTGAGCCCTGTCCTGTGTGATGGTTTTGAAGGGAATCAGTGCCTTTGGAGCTGTCTTACGCCTCAAGTTCCTGTTACCCTCCCTGTGCCCTGGAAGGGAAGTAATTGATACTAGGCCACAAGCTGCTAAGGAGCCGCTGTTACCTGTATGCAGCCTCCTCCACCCCCCTCTGCATGATGTTTGCTCAAATAAAGCACACAAAGATTCCTCTTGTGTTCTAACCCCTGGAGATTAGCTCCAGGATTGGTGTGTACAGAGCATGTAGATGTATATGTCTGTGTGTAATTTCATCCGGCCGTCACTGAAGCTCTGAGAGTCGCTTCTTCTTCTTTTCACCTTTTCTCTCTCTTGACCCTTTTCTCTTGGCCATTGTATAGGATGCAGATTTGGTGACCTAGTGGTTGCTATAATTGATTATTTTTTACTTCTCTTCCTGCCTTTTAGAATTCTCTACTAATTGCTTGTTTTGCAGCAAATATGTTCTTTTTGGAGTTTAACTTTTCAAAACCACATTATGCTGGAAATAAAACCCACTAATTGGGTGTTTTAGAATTTCCCTCCTCCAAATATAAACCTAATGCAATATCAGAGGCCTGAATTGATACTTTAGATACTTAGTGATAAATTGCAGTTTTAAAGTTCTTGGCCATTTAATCTAAATGTTAGAAATGTAAAGTATGTTATTACGCTTAATATTTAAGGGTTTCCTTCTTTTGAAAAAGGTAAATTTGGTACATATTTTCTGGATGACACGTGGGGCAATATGAATCCAACAAAGTCATGAAATAAAATGCGAAGCCAACATCTAGGAATTTATCTTAAAGAACCAGTCAGTCAAGGGTGCATAGATGTGTGTGCCAGACTCCTCACTACCCTGGTTTTTGTAATAGCAAAACACAGAAAGTAATCTGAATGCCTATTAATAAAGGGTTGATTAAGTCAATTAGAGCCTATCCATACAGTGAAATAAAATACTGTGCAATCTTTAAACAGGATGATGCAAGTTGATATTTATTGGCATGGGAATGATGTTTAGGAGAACAGAGGATAGCATGAGAAAATGTTTAATGTGTGATTTTTAAGGTGGATGAAAGCCCTGTGTATAGAAACCTAAAAGCAAGTATCTGGAAGGACGTACACCAAATACTAATAGGAGCTTGTTACCTCTAGGTAATAATATTGTGGATGATCTTTTCTCTTTATGCTTTTTTTTGTTTGTTTATTTGTTTTAGGTAGCATATGCTGCTTTTATAATGAGGAAAAAATGATAAAGTTATTAAAGAATAAACATACTAATGGAAAACATCTCCTATATGTGGCTAAATGAGGCCTCATTCCCCGAGATGACCAATTTCCCTCATGGTCTGTGTTGTATTGAATGAGAAGTGAAATATGCTTTCTCAAATGCCTTTTAAAATGTTTTCTATATTACTAATAAGCAAGAATATTTTCCAGACTCTTCCAACAGGAAAGAAAAAATTCCATACAGGACTAAATAAATATCAGTTTTTAGAAGAAACTCACTGAAAACACAGACGCATAGGCATTGATAAAGAGAGTATGCTGTGCCTCATTTCTTGTTGTGAAGGATTCTTTTCCCCCTGTTGAAATTCTTATAAAACTGTAAGGAATTCATATGTATGGAGGGAGTCCAGGCTAGTGGTTAAAAGCATGAGCTCCAGCACTTCCTGTGTTGCTCTTGTCCAGTTAGAACTCAGTCTCCTCATCTGTAAAATGTGGATAATACCATGCTAAGCTGTTGTGAAGATTAAATGATAAGTGCTTAGCAGAGTGCCAGATACTTAGCAGTATCCAAGGAGGAAGAAGTGGTGGGAGGGGTGAGGGCATAATAATAACAGCAGTGATAGTGATAATAGTGCTGATAATGATAATATTAGCTACTAATATTTCCCCTCTTCTACATATAGGTTTGCATGAGGGCAGAGCCTTGTTTGCTGCATTCATCAGCCTAAACCCTCTAACCAGACCAGTTACCTTGACCAAGACAGGTGTGTGGTCTAGTTTCACCCAGTCATGCTCCCTTTACCCTGGTATCACTATCAAAAAAAAAGAAGAAGAAAAAGGAGTGCTCAGGGGCTCACAGGCATAGAGTTGGTGCTCCGTAAATAGTTGTTGAATGGATGGTAACCTAAAGCAAGCATTTTCTCTAGATAGTATGTGGTGAGCTTTTAAAAGAGGGTTTTTCTCATTTTTCAAGTTTATATGGAAGGCGGTTCCAGGCAGAGAAACTGTTAAAGGGAGAATCTGTTTTGAGTTCTCTAGTTTTTAAACTAAGTTTTTAGACAAAGCAATTTTGCTTCATTTTTCTTCTCTTAGCCAGTTACCTTCAATTCCAGCTCAACCCTGTTTGTACCTGCATCCTTGTGGTATAACTATGATAACTGGAGAAAATTTTCACTTTATTTTCACCTAAGTTAGCTGGGCTTTGGAGTATGTTCTACCTCCTGCCTAAACCTCTGTGTTCTGACTGAGGTACATTTCATTGTTTCTGTGGAATTAGAAGCATTGACCTGGCTGTAAAGAATGAGAAGTGTAACCACATCTGCCTGTGACAGTTATTTGGAAACACTGGAGCGTTGAGTTCCTTCCTAGGAAACTTTAGGAAATGCATGGAATAAAAGAATGTAGATATATTATGATAATTCATGAAGCACATCTATCAGTTATCTATTGCTGAGTAATAATAACCCTCTCCAAAATTTTGTGGCTTAAAACAGTGATCATTTTTTTGCTTACAGTTAGGGCAGGGCAGTTCTTCCACAGGTCTTGAGATCAAATTCTGAGATCAAATTCTAAAAGTTAAGGAAAGTTAATCTCTATACCAGTGCTTCTTAAACCCCTTGCTAAAGACACTTGCATGGGGCAGGGAGAGAGAGTGAGAAGTGGGAGGAAGCAGATCTTTAACAATCTCGAAAGAACAATCCATTATCTTAAAATTCGACATGAATTTTGTATTCTACTCCATGATGCATGCCTTTGTTTTACCATAAAATTAAGTCTAAATTACTTGCCAATCAAATTAACATTTTATCTCCCAAATCTCTGAGAAAATTGCATCTTCTAGACTCAAAATAATGACTAATCAGCTAAAGGTCTTCGGTTGTAAGCAACAGAAACTAAATCTGGCCACTTTAAGTGAGAAAGGAGGTTGCTGGAAGGATGTGGTGTAGCTCTCAGCATTGACAATAGAGCTGAAGAACCAGACCTCAGAATGGATCAGATCCAGAGCAGCTTCAGGGATCCACGTAGCGGGACTCGGTGGAGAGTGTCCTCGGCGTGCCGGACTTCATAACTTCTCCAATTGTTTTTAACCCCTCTCTCTACTGAGTGTGTCTCTCTCAGGCTCAGACTGCGTGCTGGCAGGTGCCTTGGTTCCTGCCTCACCAAGAAAGTACCTTTTGGGGCGATTATCATTCCTCAGCAGGGGGGAGTGGACGCAGGGCTGGTAAAACCACAGACGTCCACGGTCTAAACATTTGTGGGCCTCTGTGTGCGTTACTTTGTGCATTATCTATCACATTTAATACTTGCAACACTTCTTTCCCTCCCAATCCTACATGCCTCTTAAACCCCAGTTTGAGACACAATCTTGTGGTTCCACACCACCTATTTCCATTTCAGCTAATCTTACCACTGTAAGTGCAGTAATATATTTATCCATTTCTTATGTGGTAATCTTTTATAAAACAGTATGCATTTCCCTGATATTTTAGAAGAAAAGCACATGGACTGTAATTTAACCATTTTTTGGTAACAGAGTCCCTGTGAAGAACATTTTTACCCAATGCACAGTGATCCCTTCAGGACACAGTGAGATAAATACTGTTGTTGGCCTCTGCACTAAATGTCCCAAACTGCCCTGCGTTTGTTTCTGTCTCTTGAAATGTCTAGCTGCTTTCATTGTATTCTTGCTGATACCTTAAAATAAACATTTTAGACCTTCTAGCTTATAAGCTGAAGGGACAATCTATGTTTATATAGCCTTTAGAGTATAAGTTAAACCATGCTTCAATCAGTAAAATGTGCAAATACAATGTGATTTTATTCAGAGCATTTTCACATATTTTCCTGTTTTATACTCTCATCTTTTGAAGTCAGAGAAGAGCATATTTCCCCCTGTTTTTTAGCTGAGAATATGGTTTAGAAAAGGTAAGCAGTTACCCTTGCAGCATATGACTGTTGGCAGGAGAACCCCTGGGTACTTTGACTACCCATGCCTTTGCTGAGGGCAGTTCTAGAATGGTGGTTTACCAATTGCAGAAGCCCCTTATCCGGTTACTCAAGGTCCCACACTGAATTAGAGATGCGTGAACCTACGATTAACCTCTTACTGCGGGCACATTGGTGTGTAATGGAGGTATCTAATGGTTTCCTTGGTCATTTGCAGCCGCTTTTGTTTACTGTTGCTTTGGAGTCCCAGCGTCTTTTTATTTCCCCACAGATAACCAGTTGAGAAGCCGCTGATTTACCCCACCTCATCTTCCCATGATTAGCTGGTTTTGAAGTACCTCTTGGAGCCCTTTAGTCTGGCCTTTTTTACTTCCCCAGGATGTAATTACCACCTTTGGTGTAGTCACTTGTCCTCCCAACCCCTGGACTCTTCTTTTAAATGGTCTGCCCTGTTTTCTGCTCTTCAGGTCCATCACTACAAGAGATTTTGAGAGGAGCACTTGACGGACGCTTTTGTTTAATTAAGTCTCCAGACAGTGTTCTGTTAACAATAGGGTTGTATGTTAGGCCTTTTCCGCCTCAGTTTTAAAGTTTCATTGTCGTCTGAACCATCAACATGATCATAATGGCAATATGGTGGTTCTTGTTTGGCCATAGAGACGTCACAAGACTTTTCTGTAGCTTTAGAACCTCATTTTAGCATTTAACACTAGTTTTTAAATTATCTCTCTTTCTCTAATTTGTTTCAGGCACTGATTTCTACAGCTTTTAAACATGTTCTGTTAACAACAGTAGTCAAAAATCTAATTTTCTCATGGTCTCTTGCATTTCTAATTTGTATTATGGTCTCATTTTTGCAGACATTTTGAACCTTTAGGATCCTTGAACTTAATTGTGAAGAGTGCTAACACAGTTCTGTATTGAAAAATGCATACTTTTCATTGCTTTGTATTTTATTCACTTTTTTATCCTTAAGTTTTAAAGTACTGAACACAAAAGGAGATTAAATATCTCCTCTTAGCTGCTCTTAAGAGGAGATATTTAAGACCCTAGTCTCTGCTCCCTGTACTCCTTACCCTGTTGATTATTATTGTTCTGGTAGTTATAACTATAAATCGAAGTTGGAAAAGAGACCATTTGCCATTACATTAGGACAGTTTAAATGGAGTCACTTGTTCAAATTTACTAGCTTCCTGAAGCTAGTAAAGATGTTTATGGTTTCTAAGATTCCTTGTTAATTTATTTCAACACAAGACAGTGAATAATACATGTTTAGCTATTACAGATAACGAGAAAGGTAGCTCCTAGAAAGCTAGTACATATTCCAGCTTTCTGTTTAGAACTATAAATGGCACTGAATTGAAAAATCAGTTGTCATAGTAAACAGCAGTGATGATGTCGTAGTAGGCACGTTTCTGAGTGTGTCTGTTGCTTTAGCTGACTGCCAGCAACGATTAGCTTTCTTTTCCAGAGAGCTGGTGTCAAGTGTTAATCAGCTATAGACTGGAAAGTTTTTACTGGCTAACATTTGTGGTGCAAGAAACACCAGTCTGTGTTTTATCTGTAGTCTCTTAGACATATCATTGCATATGATATCATGCATATGATATTGCGTGGTATTCTTACAAAAAGAAACAGTTCCATTTTTCGTCTGTATTAGGAGTGCTTCAGAGTATGAAAATAGTGAATTTTGACCTTGAAGAGTCTAAATTATCTCAGTTAAGGTTGTGATGTGTCCCAGAAAAAATTTACACATTAAACGCAGTTCATCATTCTTGTTTTTTACATTTAGAGTAGTTTCTTAAATTGAAAACATAGTTCATAAAAAGTAGTATTGAAAATCTTAAAATACACAAAAGCTAAGAAATGTAACTTGGATTTTGAGTTTCAAGAATTACATAAACTTGGTTCTTACAGAAAGCTGAAATTCCAGAATGCTTATAGGGTTTTTGTTTAATAATTTTTCCCTGATTTGCATAAGTCAGAGGTGTTTGTAGAAAATTTGGAAAATTTCACAAATACACAGAAGGAAATAAAAGTTACTCATACTTCTACTACCTAGAGATACCACTATTAACATTTCATGTATGTCCACCTAGCTGCTTATAGAGTTTGCCAATAAAATATCCTTTGAAATGAACACTTAAGGGTAACAAGTGTTAGAAATGGATACACTACAGTGAGAACCAAGTTTTGTTAATCCCACTGCTTCTCAATGTTTCCTTCAGGCTGAAGAGAGAGGCCTCCCCCCTGGGGTGGGACATGAGAGCTATCTCGCTCTTTGGCCAGCTTTCGCTGAAGTGTAGCAGAGCATCTTTTCTGCAGACTGTAGTGTATCTGCCTGTCTTTATCTTAGCAACTCTTGCTGTCAGCTCTGAATGCCTGCTGGTTGCAGAGGGAGACATTTGGAGTCTTTGTTGGAGTGGCTTGTTGACATAAGCCCCATGGATTCTTATCAACCTCCTAGAAGGATTCTTTCAATCAGCTCTTGATTGATCAGAAGAATGCCGCAATATTCAGAAATATAGTAACCTCCAGGGTAGTCGTGCCAAGTGAAAGCAAGGTGGAGTGTTTAGAGACTCCCAGGTGATTTCAATTAACATCTAACCTCAAATCCAGTCGCCTTGGTAAAAAAATCTGAAGGAGCTCAGAGCAGATTATGGTATAAGCATATGCCAGTCCTTGCCATTGGAAAAGTGCTAATCTGGTCAGCTGTGTTAAAGAGACAAGCGAGGCTGAACGAAGCAGAATTTCTCATCCGGTTCATCTTTTGCCTAGTGCAGACGTACCCTGTGAAAGAGAGAAAGAAGGAAAGGTCACAGGCAGGTGGCTAGTAATACAAGATGGTTGGCTTTTCTTTCTGTGTGCCTTGGCTAGTGGTAAGCAGATCCTCAGGTCTGAGAAAATAGCAAAGTGAAGTGACACACAGGACAACTTCCCCAGGCAGTGATACAACTTCTGGGTATTCAGTGTGAAAATACAGTGCTGACTTTGATTCCAAAGCTCTCAGGGAGAGGAAACCCAGGGAGAAATAGGAGGAGGTGGCATCTCTTTGTAAACATTTTATTTTTCACATGTAGCAGACTCCTGCCTAGAGAATTGTTAAGTGTCAGCCCCTCCATTCTGCCAGCTGTTTTTCAAGAGCGCCCTCTCATGTTCTCTTGAACTGACCAGTTTAAAAGGTGTCACTTCTGCCTGAGAAACCTAAGAGCTTACATGCAGTGCTTGGTGTGAAGGAATTGCTCTGGAAAATGAATAACCTTTGTGATAACTGCTCACATGCAAAGGAGGGAGACTGCTGGTTTTACAAGTCTATGGTTTGAATTCTTAGTTCTGGCTGGAAACAGAGTCCAAATCTGATGGTTCAGGACTTTAATGAAGGGGTTATTTTCAGAGAGTGGGCAGAGTTAAGGGTGACATGGGGTTCCTGTCACCCAGAAACTAACAGCAATGGGAAGCTGTTATCACTGCTAGGTCCAAAGGAGCAAAGAGAAGAAATAGCATTCATTCCTGGAGTCCAAAGAGAGAGCTAGAGCCAAAGAGGAGGGGCTGTCTGACAGGCGCAATAGCCCTGGAGGGATTCAGCCACTGCCAGAAAATGCAGCCCAGACCGGGGAGAGAATAAAGAAGCAATACTCCCCTCCTCCACTTTCTTTCCTCCCTCTTTGATCTCCTTCCAGTGCCTTCTATTGGCCAAACCCACCTGGAAGCCTGACTGCATGAACCTAGTGATGCTACCCATAGAGGTCAGCCTCTGGGGCACAGAGCAGGGCCAGAATGGTGGAAAATTGGTCTGGGGATGGAAAAAGAATCAAACAGAAAATTACTAGCACACCCTAGTAGCATATTCATAATCCCAGTTTCATCATTTTATCTTATCATCCTCATCTCCTGAAATCCCAGAATAAACCCTCAAGTATATGAGCTATTGGTTATGACTCAGTTCTGTCTTTTAAGTAGCCTAAACAGTTACCCTACCCTTATCAGAGTTATTAAATATTCAAAGAGAGAATCTGAACAATTCTCAGAAGAATTGGAAAATCACTGAAAGACCTTCTGTTGGGGCATTTTGTTGTTGGTTAAAATTAAACTAAGATTAGAAAAAATGCATGCGAACTGTACAAGTGATTTACCCTAAAATATAAAAATTGTAATTTCAGTCACACATTGGTGAGATGAGTTTTTGTTGTTAAAATTAAGCTGCAAAAGGAAAGCAGAACTTTTTTTTTTAATCCTTGCCAATTATCCCTTCAGATCTATTTCACTAAGGTAGGGTGAAGATTCTTACTCAGGCAATCTAGAAACAGAAGAAGAGATTTTTAGCTGTTAAAAGAGGATATGTTTCAGTCCATAACTATTGAGTATTTGGCTTTGAGAGATAGAAAAATAAATAAGATATTTACTCTGCTTTCCAGAAACTTATGACCAAACAGTGAAAAGAGGTTCACACCCATCTATAATAATCAGCAATAGGAACTTTAATAGAAGCATCAGCTGTGGACTTAGAAAGAGGGAGAAGTGGTTTGTCTTTCCCAAAGATTCTTTCATATGGCTCATAAATATTTATCAAAAGTATACTTGCTGTGTCCTAGAAGTACAGATGATAAAAAGATACCAAATGGCCCTGACCTCAGGGAGCTGGGGTCAGAATAAGCATTTTACTACTGTTTCATCAAGGGCAGCCAATCATTTGATGCCTTACCATTGCCTCAGTGATGGATGACATCGAGAATCCTTACCATGTTCTACCGTGGTCCTCTGATCTGGCCCCACCTACCTGTCCAACCTCCTCAGGTGCTCTGGCTTCTTAGTTCCTCGAATGTGACATGCTTTCTTAGAGTCTCTTCACTTGAGTTTCCCTTGCCTGGAGAGCCTGCTGCCACCCTCATCTCTGAACACCTCTTCTGTCTCCTGGACCCTCCTGGTCCCAGTTTAAATGCCACCTCTTCATAGAAGCCTTCCCGACCTTCCAGACAAATTCCAGGGATCTTGTTACTTTCTGTCAAACCCATATGTATTCAGGTACCCTGCTTTTACTCCTTCAAGCACCTTTCCACTTATTTGTGTAAAGTTTCGATGGCTGTCTTCCTTAGCAGAATGTAAGCAGCATGAGAGCAAGGTACCTGTCTGTCTGTTTCACAGTTATGTCCTTAAGTGCCAAGCATGGTGCTCAATAAAGAGTTGTAGAAGGAAGGAAAAAACTGGTTTCAAGCCCTGGCCCCTACCACTCACCAGCTCTGCGACCTTTGTTATTTCACCACTTGGAGACTCAATTTCTTATCTGTAGAATGGGGATAATGGTGATAATGGCACTTAGTATGTGCTAGGCACTGTGCTTTATTGGTCTTATCTCCTCCATTAATTCTCATCGGGAGAGGTGAACTGATTTGCTTGAGGTCACATAGTTTGTTAAGTAGAAAACAGGATTTAAATCCTGATCTAATTCCAAAAACTGATTGCTCTTCTCCAGGCCTGTGATTGTCCTGGGGGTAAATCCAGGAGGGGAGAAGGTCCTTGATACGGGGTAGTATGGATGCCCAGGTTGGGAATGTTAACATGAATGAGGAGGCCAGCTGGAGATCTCTTAAACCAGTTTTAGGGAATCAGTGTGTGTGATTAACTCCATTTAGATGGAGAGGTAATGACTTGAGCCCTGAAGAAGCTAGCTGCATCTAGAAGTGGCCTGTAGTGTGAACGCCCTGAGGCAATCACTGCGGCCAAAGAGTGAAGCGCCTTGCAAACTGAGCCAGGGAGTTGCTACTTTCTGTAAAATGCTATAGGGGAGACCTCAATGGGTTTTATTTATTGAAAATATTTTGGAAGTAGGAAGTCTCGGTTTGGAGTCCCTTTGCGGGCAGAAGTGTCCAAAGCCCTCTCAGTTTGCATCTCTGTAGCAAAGGATACATTTTAGCTGATTCTTTCATTCCACTGTAGCACCCAGTGCAACAGTGTTTGAAAAGGAAGCACCAGTGTGAGGTAAGGGACGGATGTTTATGTTCAGTTGTTTGATATAATTCTGTTATTGTTGCTTATGGTTTTTCTGTAAGAGTATGCCTAGCCCAGATGGGTGGCACCTGTGCACAAGTTACTTCACCTCTCTAGCCTCAGTTTCTCATTTGGAAATTAGGGACAATTAAAATATCTATTTCATAGGCCTGGCGTGCTGCATGCACATAGTGTCTGGCACAAAATAAGCTTTCAGGCATTGTTAGCTGTTATCGTTGTTAATATTTCCTGTCCATTCTGGTCCGTGCCTCTTGAATGAATGGGCATCGTTTACGTATCAAAGACAGGTTGACTGGGGCATAGGAATTGACTTTTTTTTTTTAAAGATCATGATTTTAGGGTTTACAAAGATAGTAAAAGTGGCAATGAAAAAAAGGCAATGGCACACCCTAGTTGGACAGTCCTAGTGTTTCCTAGATGTGATTATGATGAAACGTAAAGCGTGAACACAGGCTAATTCTTACAGAATCCATAGTGTGGGCTGGGGCTTTGCTTTCCATGCATTCTCCCTGATTATAGATTGATTATATCTATTTTATATAGATTGATTATATCTATTTTACAGATAGGAAGTTATGATCTTTTCTAAGATGTTATAAGACAACTCTGGAAGTAGACGCTAAACCATGTGCTTCTCCAAACCGTTTTGTGCCTTCAGCATTGTCAAGGCCTGACTTACCTTCCAACAACTTCAACAACTCTGCTGGGAGGGCAAAATGGGAACAGAGCTAATTTCTTTTGAATCTGTAGGATTAATTGGAAGCACTAGGCATAGTGTGCTGTCTAGTGCACAGAAGAGGCTCAAGAAATGTTTACTGAATATAAATCTTAATCAGATTGAGTGAGAAAAAGATGACAGAAAATCAGTATTAGGTGCTGGCTCCAGCCTATTTTCTATTTAAAAAAAGGCGGGGGGTGAGGTCACTAACTATTTTACTAGCATAGTCTGTTTACACAGACTAATGGCTGGAGTCTGAGGTGAAGAATTTTCCTGTGTGTGTTGCATGTGCTTAACTCCATTCTGTGCTATTCAGTTATCTGTGGAAATCTGTTTGTTTCCCATTAGGAAACCCCTGATGCCCAGGAAGCTCCTAGCTCTGTCCTTGTGTTGGGCTGATTAGTTTAGTCTCAGTTAAGATAAACTATGTGTAACCTTAAAATATTCAGACTATAAATAGGAAGGTGTAGCTGCTGTCATTGGTCATCATCAATGTATTTCATAGATAGATCTGACTGATATTTCTATTTTCCTTTAACTCAGGTAATTAAGAGCTGACATAAAGGAAGTACCATATAATGGTAATGGGGGGGAGGGAGAGAAAAGAGGAGACCTTCTTGCATTTAAAAAAAAAAAGTTCATTCTGTTTCTCCACCGCCCCCACCCCCCCCCAGCCCAGCCCCGCCCCGGAACTTTCTTTGCAATAAGGCATTTATTGTCATATCAAACCTGAAAGTTTGGCCAGTCAGATGGTAGTTTGATTACTAAGCATCCTCTTCATGATTTAGCATGTTATACCACAAAGTGAAGATACTTAATGGGATAATTGTGTTGATTTACTATGCAAGTAGTTCATACAGAAATTTAAAAGTGTCAAACATTAAAAGACTTTGATAAGCCCCAATTCCCAGATCTTGGTTTCTAATACCATTTCCAATAAAAGGAACAACGACACGTGACTTAATTCTATGGCTGGGGCAGGGAATAAGCAAGATGAGCCTGGAGGGTATTCTGATGCCAGAAAGCAAGAAAGTGATGAAACAAAACACACATACATAACACACAATGAATGATGAGGTAGTCAAAGGGACACAGGAGCCTGAAAGAGTGCCCAGTGGTCACAGCTGGGATGATTTAACTAAATAATGTAGTTTTAAATTATAACCCAAGATATAAAATAAATATAAAATATATAATGTACCTATAATAAATACTAATAAAATATATATAACTAATATGTAATATATACATAGCAAAATAATAATGTAAAGCACATACCCCTGAGTCCATACTGATACAAATAAATGATTGAATAAGTAAAGCAAATTAGAACAGATAAATTTTCTGTGTGGAAGAATTCCAAACGATTTTTGTCGATAATCCCCTGAAAGGAAGTGTAACATAACTGCCCATCCCTTAAATGTGGGCCTTGCACAGTCACTTCCTTCCCCAGAGTACAGTATGGAAAGAGGAGGGAGAACCTTTACAGGGGAGAAACCTGACAGACACTACCTCAGCCAGTTGATCAAGTTAACAACAGTGACAAATGTACACTTGACATGACATAACAAGGGTGGCACTTGAGCTTTGTGGTCTTCCTCCCCCAATCCAAGAATCTCATTATAATCCTGAGAAAAACATTGGACAAACAATTCAACACTTTCTCAACAGTACTCCTCAAAACTGTTGTCAAGGTTATCAAAAAAGGAAAGTCTGAGAAACTGTCACGTTCTAGAGGAGGAGAAGGGAGACATGACAACTAAATGTAATGTGATATGGATGGGATCCTGGAGTGGAAAAAGGACATTAGGCAAGAACTAAGGAAATCTGAATAAAGTATGGACTTCAGTTAATAGTAATGTGTCAGTATTGGTTCATTAGTTATGACAAATATGGCACACTAAGAGGTGAACCATAGAGGAAATGGGGTGGGGTGTATAGGGACTCTGTTTAATCTTTACAACTTCTCTGTAAACTTAAAATCATTCTAAAATTAAAAGTTTATTTAAAAAAAAAGACTGTGGCAAAGATTAATCTATAGTTCAAGTTTAATTTTCATCATGCTGGGAGCCTGAAGTAAATAAAACAGCCCATGGTGTTCTAGGCTGATTATGGTGTAAAGTGGGGCAACTTCCTTGCTGTTGTCTTGTAAAGCCATGACAGTTTGTTTGCAGAATCAGAGAATGCAGTATTTCTAAATGTTCTCTTGTGGAATTTCCTACTGGCATGACTTTCTTCCCCCTTTGCTTCTGCCCAGTAGCAGTCCCTTGAGTGGCATTTGCTGTCCTAGTTAATCAGAGGGTAGGAGAAATGAAAAACTCTCCTCTTCCCCCTCCTACGAAGTTTCAATGGGCACTGGAAATGTAGGTCAAATTGCATCACTGTAAGGAAGGTACTTATGAAGTGCTGCCAGCCTCTCTTTAGATTCCGAGTCATGATGAACCAGTGTTGAGCCAGCTTAGGTGTGAGATCCAGGGAATCGGGGAGTCATGTTTTTGATGTAGTCCCAGAATGTTACATTTTAGTCAGTGATAAAAAGATCTCTGTCTAAAGCCCTAGTGAAAATAACTTACACTGGCTTTAATTTGCATCTCCCAGCTTCTGGAATTCTTTTTGTCTCATTTATTATTGGCACATTGCAGCAATTTATATTAATTTAGCCAGAGAGATGTTTGAATTGTAGAAATGATTGCCATGTGTACATAAGAAAATAAATCTCATATTTGATAATCACATAAGTCTAATGCATTTTGCAAATTGCATATAATCATATGCTCATTGGGATCTTGATATCACAAATAGGTTGTTATATTTAAAGTATACTATTTCATGGCTCTTTATTTTTTTAATGGCAGAATCTTGCAGATTTTAAAATAAGTCTTTAAATACATGCTCTTAGTTTTTACATATTGTATACCTCCTGCCCTTTGTAAGACATCCAGATGTTGGCTGCCAGAGTGGTCCATGTTACATTGTCCTGAACAGTATGTATCCTGACAGCAAAACCAATTCTAAAACCTACTCCATTTTCACTCTCTCCTTGCCTCTGTCAAGATAATTGGTAGTTCATTTGTATACAAAATGGAAAATCAGATGATAAAATATATTTGCATAGGCTTGGGTATTATTTATAATCTTATAGGATGAATAAATTATTCTGTGAAATATATTTATAATCCAACATTTAGCTGTTTCTTTAACTTTGAAATAATTCAAGATTCACAGGAAATTGTGAAGATAGTACAGAGAGGTCCTGGTTGCTCTTCACCTAGTTTCTCCCATTGATTACATCTTACCTAACTATAGCACAGTAGCAAAGCCAGGAAATTGACATTGGTATATAAGGTATGGGTATAGTTCTGTGTTAGTTTATCTCATCTGTCGATGCATGTAACCACTACAGTAATCAAGGTGCAGAACTATTCCATCGCTGCAAAAATCTCCCCTGTGCTGCTTCTTCCGAGGCACAGTCATTCCTGTTACCCTCACAGTCTCTAACTCCTGGCAACCACTAATCTGTTCTCCAACTCTATAATTTTGTAGTTTTGGGAATGTTACATAAATGTGATCTTTTGAGATTGGCTTTTTTCACTGAGTATTTTTAAAAGACTTTTATTTTAAAAATAATATTTATGTTAAACATTTTTAAGGAATATTTATTTTTAAAAGAAGTTATCATCCAGAGTTTGATTCACAAATTTTCAAACCTGTATTTTTCTGGCTTGGGTGTTGTATACTCTGTGTTGCTATATTTGAACAGCATTAGAAGTCGTATGTGCCGACGTAATAGCTGATCATAGCATTAACCTTATTGCCTGCTGTTAAGGATGATACGGAGAAGTTAAAGGGAAAATTACTCCGGGAGAAGCCAATTTCATCAACAAAGTAAATATTACAATTGATTACTGAGCAGGAGTAAGAAGTCCAAATATATACTTTAATTGTACCAAATACAGTAACTGACCCACATTCGTGTTCCATTTCATCCTGAAAGAACTCTTTAAAGAAGAGAGACTTTTTGGAACAGGATATTTAAATGAACAACAATTGAAATATTTACATTAATTAGCTAATGTAAAGATCGTGTCACAGAATTGCTATATGTGGTTATTGTGAAATATCACCATAAGAAAGCCAGTATCTTTATCGTGTTAATGAGATTCTTTGGAAATGGAGTCCTGTGTGTAAATGAAGGCTGGGAACAAACAGCCTCCAAAGGAACAAATCTTCCTCAGAATCCGGTGTGTTGTTTTTGAACAAAATATTAAAAATACTCTGCGAGCTGTAGGAGGGCGCCTTAGTGTTTGGCTACAAATAATGATACCATGGCTCTAGGGAATCCCATGTGGCCAGACCTACAGAATTGTAATTGAGCAAATAGAAGGTGGGTCCCAAGGCACCATTCTGAGCTCACTGGTGGTGAAGGTGAAGGAGTGAGCCCTGCTCCTCGGCTTGCCCAGAGTTCCTGTTCCTGCACAGATTTTTACAAATGGGATACTCTTGTAACTGGTGTTTGATCTCCATTTGACTCTAGCTCCTGACGTTTTAGACAGTCTTCCTCCCAGACAGGAAAATATTCTTTGTAATTAAAATCAGCCTCTATTTACTGACAACATTTTACTTTTTTTTTTCTTCAAGTAGCATTTGACCCTACTTAAAGTAGCTATTGGTATGGAGGAGAAGGGAAACAATCATTTATCGATCATTGAACATATGCCAGCCACTGTACTGTGTATGTACATTTACACATGTAATTATAGTATTGAAAAATTGCATTAATGATACTCATTAAGTGATGGGTCTGAAATAAATAGCATACTAAGTAACTCTTCATAGCAAATAAGCCATTTTTCTTGGTCAGGTATACCTAAGAGGCCTGTGGCCCAAAACACTATCTATCTATATCTATATAGATATATATACACACACACACATTATATAGAGATAATTTAAAGAATATATATCAATTAATCAACTTGTATATTTATACAATGTGTGAAGTGATACAGGATTTAAAGATATAAGATCTACCCCTCCTTTTAGCAGCTTTCTATCCAGATGAGGAAAATAATTTATAGGTACAAGAAAAAGCAACTAACTACGGGAGTGAACTACTTAACCTGTCAATGCAATGTGTATAAGGCAATCCATAATTAATTACTAAGTAAATCAGATTGTAAATGCTATAAATATTCAGAGGAGGAAATGATTATTGATCTCTTACCCTTAATTTTTGTCACCTGTAACATGCAGATAATACCTACCTCATAATGAGAAATGAATAAAATAGGTATGTATTTCCTATTAGTACACTTTCAATCAATTATAGCTGTGCCATTGATAATGAAAATTATGATGATATAGTAACAACAATAATACTGTATTAGTGTACGTTGACTGCTGTCACTACCCAAAACCTCAGTAGCTTAACACAATACATGTTTACGTGTCACTCAAGTCACAGCTCAGTGTGGGTTGGCAAGGAGGCTCTTGCTTCACCCAGTCATTCAAGGGTGAAATTTTGTGACTTTGCTCATCACCTCTAGGTGCTTGGAGCCTTCTCCATTTGACCAGTAGAGGGTATGAGAGATTGAGGATCAAGACAAGGAGGTTTGTCTGGGCCAAACCTAGAAGTGGCCCCAAACATTTCTGTTCATGTTTTAGGACTCAGTCGTATGGTTACACCTTACTAGAACAAATACTGGGAAATTTAGTCTAATTGTGTGCTCAGGAAGAGGAGAATTTGGATATAGGTGAGCATTGGCAGTCTATACAAATAATAATTAGAAAGGCTTAATAGAAGAGGAGGGATTTTTCCTGGATCTTTTAGAGAAGAAAGTGAGATTTGTAATAGGTTACTCAGCCTGCCTTTAGGTGGCATTATTTCAAGAGGAAGGATAGAAGAACTTAAAAAGCCTGCAAGCATTGTTAATAAAAATTACACATTTGTCCCACTAGCCACTGCCTTTACTGTAAGCCATTTGGTAATGACCTTGGGCATGCCATCTAACTACTATAGACCTCCATTTCCTCACTTATAAATATTCTTCATAGGGATGTGGTGAAGTTTAAACAAGACTGGGCATACAAAGTGCTTAGCACAGGGTCTGGCCCAGAGTAAACATTCAGTAAGAGTTATTATTACTGATAATGTTAATATGTATGGCCCCAGAGCTAAATACTTGCTAGCTGTTCATTTATTTGTCATCTTTCCTAAAGGACTACTTAGAGTAGCAATGACTTGACTGAGTAGATTTCTATGAATTTTAGAATTCCATAACCCCAGTTCAGTAATAAGAGATTAGTGTTCCCCTGGCAGAATATTGGGGGAGAAACCCTCTCTGTCCCCCAAGGCTGGCATCCTCGCATTTAACTCTACAGACTTTTTATTCTTCTATGAAGAGGACAACAGTAGTATTGGGCTGTGATTTACCTCTACTCCCTTCTTCCCAGAACTTTCTCAGTGTTGAACTCTCTCTGTGAGTTTGTCAGGGAAGAGTGAGGGTAAATGTCAGAACAGCTACTTTTTGCTCAGGCCTAATTGCAAGTTCTTAGCAAGGCAAGAACATCCCATCCAGGCCCATGTTAACTTGAGTGGATGGGTAGCTGTCAGAGCCTGTGGTTCCTTTAACTTAATTCTGTTCAGCAAACATTTATTAACAGCCCTGGGGATACAAGGTTGAAATGTTGCAGACCCTGCCTCTAAGAAACCGACTTAGGAAGGGTGAGTTTCTTGGAAGATAGGAAGAAAGGAATTCAAGGTGGTGAGAAGACCAGGTGTGGAGGAATAGAGGTAGGAATTGCTGTGGGCGGCAGCGGAAGGAATGGCACAAGCTCAGCTCCAGTATGCAGCTGCCTCAGGTCTGCCCCTAATCGGCCTCTCCTCGCAAGCCTCAGTTTTCTCTCTTTTAAAGGAGTGGAGTAAAAGTTCTGACATCATAGACCTGGGACGATTAAGTGAGATGATATATGTAAAGGGTTTACTATGTGTTAATAGTACTGGGTACATAGTAAGTGCTTAGTACATGTCAGCTGCTACTATTGTTATTGTTTTTGTGTGCTTCTGTAAATCGACTTGTAAACCCACTGCCTTGACCAAGGATTTTGTGCAGGCAAATTAGAGAACTACTGGGAATTTTATTATATTTTTGGTTCTCTCTTAAGGCTACTGGTGAAAGAGTATAGTGTAGTAACAACTAATGGAAAAATGGCCTGCTGACCCCTGAGCTAAAAGGATAGAGAGCCCAGTTAATCTCAGTGAAATCTGGGAGAGTTAGAGATGGGAGAGCCGTGAGACTTAAATAGCAAAGGGAGGGAGGGATGGCTATGTTGAACCCTTTGGAGAGAAGAGGGGCTCAATGTGTGTGGATATGTAGAAGTTGTCAGAAAATGGAGCCTCCTTTCTTTTCTTTTTTTTTTTAATGTTTATTTTATTTTATTTATTTATTTTTGGCTGCTTTGGGTCTTCGTTGCTGCATGCGGTTCTTCTCTAGTTGCGGTGAGCAGGGGCTACTCTTTGTTGCCGTGCGCGGGCTTCTCATTGCGGTGGCTTCTCTTGTTGCAGAGTACGGACTCTAGGCGCATGTGCTTCAGTAGTTGTGGTGCACGGGCTCAGTATTTGTGACTCATGGGCTCTAGAGTGCAGGCTCAGTAGTTGTGGCTCACAGGCTTAGTTGCTCCGCAGCATGTGGGATCTTCCCGGACCAGGGCTCCAATCCGTGTCCCCTGCATGGGCAGGCGGATTCTTAACCACTGTGCCACCAGGGAAGCCCTGGAGGCTCCTTTTAAAATGTTAAGGCTTCGCGTGAGGAGTTTTATGGAGGGTCAGGAAAGCCCATGACTGACTGCAGGTACTAAAACGTATCCCTGAAACCTAGGCCAGAGGTGCTGGAGTCCTTCCTAGTAACTGGTTTCAGCTCCCTCTTTACAGGTTATGTTTTCAAACTCTTTTTTGTGTTCAGTGGAGTGACCCTTAGAGCAGTAGGTGCAAAAACTTGACGGTATCTGTGGGAGATTTATTCCAGTACTGCACTGTGGACCCTCCAGTCCCATGGTATCCATGGGTTCCGCATCCACGGTTTCAACCAACTGCAGACTGTAAACATAGTGCCCGACCAGATGAGTGATGGTTGAATCCACGAATGTGGAACCTGTGGATAGGAGGGCCAACTGTATAGAGTTTCATTATTAAATTTGCTTTGCCAGGGAGAAAACCGGTTAGGGTGAAAGCAAGGTGGAACTTGGGTGGGAAGAGAGTGAATAAACTAGGGACACTGTCAAATCATATTTTTGGAGAATATGCCTACAGTTGACAATGTAACCTGTTTTAAAAATTTTGGTTTGTGGTTTTTCATTTGGGAGAAGAGACTTAGGAAAATGACAAAGGCTCAGTGTCACAAGCTTGGCTGCCTACAGGAGACAGGCCTGGAAGGAAAATAAGTGATGTGACCAAGCTGCGTACTTTGGGAAGTACATGCCCACTGACAAGAGGTAGCCCACGACGCAGCATCAGCCAGTTATCCCCATGTGGGAAAGCTAGCCTCAGTGGCCAGATTTTTGGACCTTCAAAGAGAAAGTGGAAATACGGAATTTTAAGTGAATCCTTCTAACTTTTAAATATTAGCAACAAATTCTCTTTTTCTCCCCCTAAGATCACCAAGCAAACAGACAAAAAAGTGAACTATTTTAGGCCCATGTTCTTTGTTTGCAGTGAGAGTCAAAGAGTGGAGAGAAAAATGTGTAACCTGGGAGTTAGGCAGCTCAAATGAATACACTCCTGGTTCTGGTGCCCGCAAGGCACACAACCTGGCATGGGGCACGTGCTTCACACGTTTTCATTGAATAAATAAACCGGCTGGGGTAAACCTCTCTAGAGAGATGGAGAGAGGAGTCCGCCTTCCCTCACCTCCAGCTTAGAAGATAGAATCAAGTCAAAACCTGTGTTGCCCTCCTTGTTGGGCCCACCCTTCTAGCCCTTTCTCTTCCCTTTCACAGCCTCTGCAAGCACCTGAGGTGCATTCTCACACTGCAGCTCCATGGTTTGCCTAGAATTTAAGGAAGTTTAGGAAATAAAAAGAAAATGTATACTGCTATGCTTAAAAACAGGACCAACCCAGTGTAGCCTGTATTTTCTTTCCTGTATCATGGTTAGTGCTTAATTTTGATAGACTCAATTGTATAACAAGAAGTGATCCAGATTATGCCATAAATTGCAACAAGGGTCTCAGAGCCTTAAAAGGACGTAGAAATGTTACTCCTGGAAAATAAGTCATTTTCTTTGTTAAAGTTGATATAACAGTGCCCATGTAACAGTGTGGGCTTTTTGCTGTTTAAAGTTAATGAGAGGATTTTTCTGAACCCTTGGGCATTCCACAGGATCTTCTTTTATATCAAATTCTGCTGATATCTGCCCTTTTATTTATTTATTTATTTTTAGTACAGAAGTTTTACTGTCTTGAGCAAGATTATTTTTGTTGCGGTTATCAGAAATCAATTCCTAAAAATTCAAGCTCTGATTAGGGGGGGCCATTTACCCTTCAGGTCCAGGGGATTCTTAAAACCCTACAGAAGGATGTGCTTGGGTCCTCTGGGAGACTATACGTGGGACAGGAAAGCCCTAGAACCCCCTGGGCAGAAACTGTTTCCCTTTCTGTCCTGTGGGGCTTCAGGGCCTCCTGGGGCTGATGTACTCTGAGCAGCATGTTCATTCGTCAGTCTTTGCTGACTGGCTTTTTCCTAGAGACTGAGGGCACATGGGGGAGCTTGCAGCGTAGACCAGAGTAGACCCTCTTCGTCCCAATTTCTAGTGCTCAGGAGAACCAGTTGAATGTCTCAGTTTGGGTCATGTGTCCAGCTTTCACCAAAACAAGAGAGAAGTTTGGAGTTTCATAGTACAAGCATTACTTGGCATTGGGTTATATGGTGCTTACAAAAAGGGTCACCATGGGCTAGGCAGCTACTCTAGGAGAAAGCCATCTCTTACAAGCTCCATCTTCCACCCCCCAACCAAAAATTAAAAAAAAAGAGTAAATAAATTAAATTTATGCCTGTCAGGACTTTGGAGAACACTCAGATTAGGTCTTTTCTTTCTTCTTGTTTCCATCTCCTCTCCCACCTCTAATGGGTTGCCATTTAAAAAATCTTTTAAAAAATCGTATTTGTTGAATGCTTGTTACATAGTAGGTGGTGAATGAGTAAAAGCTATCACGTTTTATGTTTCTATTGTTAGAAAATGTTCTCCAGTCTTCCTTTTAAATTATTTCTTTCTCTTCGCAAAACAAAATTAAGTTGCTGTTTAGGCAGTTTGGTATACTGGAAAGGGAACTAAATAGCACCAAAGGCCTCCATTCTGCTTCCAGTTTCAAACCATTTATTTTCTGGGTTATCTTGAGCAAATTATGACCTTCTCTCAGTTTGTTTCCTCACTAGTAAAATGGAGATCATAAATAACAGCTCTTTTGAGCACAGTGTTATTGTGAAGATAAAATGAAAGAATATATACAAATATGTGATAGTTGCTTTTTTCCTACTAAAGAAAGATTTCTGACCCCTACTCTAAGTAGAAAAGTTACTATTTTTAAATGCTTATTTTTAGTAACTGCCACTACCATTTTTCTCTAAGAACAGGGTTTCTCTTAAAGCATTTTTACAGTATTCAGGCTAGTAAACGGTGAATTCTTTTTACTAAGGCAAACTCTATCTTGGGGGAGATTTCATAGCACTCTGATGACTTCCTTGGATACTTTGGAGATCTAGCTGAAGTGTTCTGATGGAAAACTGAAAACCAGCTTGACTTAGAGAAGTAGGGTCAAGCACACATGATGCCGGTGTTGTTGTATCTGCATCTCCAGCCTACCTTGAAGGAATCACCTTCAAAGAGGTGGTTATCTGTAATGTAACATCTTTATTGGCTGCCTGTATCCTGGGAATTTGTAGCTTCCTTTGAGTGATTTTGCATAGCCGTAAAATGTTTAGAATGCAAAGAAATGAATTTTGGCTCAGGACAGACACGTTAAACAAGATAGTGGCTTTTATTGGAAATAAGGCAGAAAAGGACACTGAAATGGAAATCAGAGAAAATTTTTAAAAGATAGGAGACTGGGAAGCAATTAGAAATCTGAGAAAGAGAAACAGCTGGCTTATAAAGATTGTAGGAATGATTACTTTACTGAATGATTACACTGCTGAGTAACATTTTGTGGGTGAATAAAACTGTTTAAAAAAGGGAGAGGGGAAGGATATGATCCAGGAATAACTTAAAAGCCAATAAAGGTAATTATGAAAAAATGTTCAAACATGGCATAGAATTTCAGCCACTGACTTTGGAAGATGCTTTATTGGCACCTCAAACCATAGAAATATTTGCCGTCTTAGAGTACGTGATTATAAATAAAAGTTGAGCAAAGCCTTGGTGTATAGCCAGTGAGGATTATAGGAAGAGAAGTGTATTACCAGTGAATTTTTCATATGAAATCAGCCTGCCTTGTGCTTTATCTACTTGGACAGCATCTGTTCCATAGCTGTGTCATTGCCCACATTTGCTGTTTTTTTCCCTCCTGCTGCATGTCAAACTTGAAAACCAGCTTAATTTCTAACTCTGGTTTGTTAATCTCCAGTCCCTTGATTCCATAACTTAATGCTCTTCCCCAAATTAATTTGAGTAGTACCCACATTCTACTTGAAATATGTATGAGTGCACATGTACAAAAATATGCAGATAAGGCAACAGGTAATTTCTTTGTGTTTTTTTAGGAAGATGGTTTAATTGAGTTTTTGTTTCCTGTTTGTACTATTATGAATTGTTTTTATAAACTGCTGAATGATAAAGGACAGAGAGAGCTTTCCAAATAATATTCTCACTCAGTGTATTATGTGTGGGTTAAAATCTGACAGGTTTCATAGGAGCAGGCTTTCTGAATAGCCATTTAAAAAATTAAGTGAAAACTCACTAGTGGCAAATTACACACAATGATTTTAAGCCCCAGGAGGCTGACTCTATGTACATATTGAATAGTTGTTTGTTCTTAGTTTATTGTATAAATATAGCCAATTAAGTTCATTGTAAAAAAAATTGAATTGCATTTGTTGTAAAATTGGTAAAGTGACTCGAATTTTAACACTTCGACATTTTAAACACATATAATTTTGGGACACCTGGCAACTAATGAGATTGTCGATTTCTGATTAATTTTATACATTGTTTCATCGCTTTGCCCCTTTTTTTGTAGGTCTGAACAAAATTAAGAAGAAGGAGCTTCTACAATCACAGCAGATGAAGATCCACTGGTAAATCGATCAGGATTTTTGGCCTGCCCTCCAAAGAAAAGGTAACTGGTTCTTTCAGCATAGCACAGCTGAGTAAATGCTGCAGTGCCTCTGATTATAATGGAGTTTGAGTTTTACCAAAGGATGATAATTTTTTAAATTTAAGGTATCTGAGTAAGGTCTCCAATTTTAAGCATTGGATCATTGAATAGCTTATTAATATGAAATGACAGTGAATTTTAGAGTACAATATTTTTAGATGTTTGTCAAAATAAAATCTGCTAAATAACCTTCCCTCCCCCAAATTCATTAAAATTTTTGGAATACTTTGGAGATAGGAACCTGCACCACCCGCCCCCCCGCACCAATCCATATTCACCTTTTCCTGTGAAGTCGTCTAAAGATGTGCTCTTGCATTTTTGTCCTGTTCCACTTTCCCAAGCTCCTGTTTTCTTCTCTCTACAAGCAATGTAGACCCAGCTGCTGAGGGCAGGGGAGATTGTAAGGAAATTGTAAAACCGACCGGAGAACTTCAGGTGCACTTTCTGGGCCCAGTGCCTTTGCCCAGCCTGCTGGCTCTGCTCGTGAGCAGTCCCAGATCATTACAAAAATAGCAGTCACCATTGATTGAGTTCCTCGCTGCATATTCACTATTTTCATTTACTATTTGGGGAGGAGGGTGGTAAGTTTCATATAATGTGAAAAAGAAGAAAAATTTCTGAAGGTGTTTTTATTAAAAAAAAAAAAAAATGATGCATCCTCCCATCTACTCTTGAAAGGAATGAGGGGGGCTTCCAAGTTAAGATGCAGTTTAAGATGAGTCATTGAAGGATAAAACTGAACAGAACCCAAACAGGAAAGACCAAAGGAGTTTCAGCCTCTGAAATTGATCAACTTACAAATTTAGGCAACAAATGCAATGCCTCAGTCAGGTTTTAGGCATCTGTAGCAAAGATGGAAACATTTTGGACAACATGAACATGCATCTGCAAAGATAACATTTTGACTGTGACCAAACAGAAACAGGAGCTTGTAGAAGGATGTAGCAGTTTTGTTAAGGTGTTTAGAAGAACAGGACTGGGCAGCTCTGAAGTCTCCACCTTCAAAATAGGCCCTTAAAATTTTCCAGCCCAAAGCTGAAAGGCCAGCAGTGCAGAGGTATCTTTCAGTGATCATCAAAGTCATCACAAAGGATGGCATTCACTGTGGAATGTCTGGAAAGTGCCAGAGAAGCAAGAAGCAGGGCTTTCCTAGATGGTGGTCAGCAACTGGCAGTGGTGGGATATGAGGGAGTGGGAGGTGAAGGTAGAGAGGAAACATTTGACAGAAATATGCCAAAGGACCTCTTTAGTCCATAACTGTTTACTGAGCTTCTGCTACATGCAGAAGGATTATCCTTGAGGAGGAAAAGAGAAGAATAGGAGGTGATTTTCACAGACTATAATTATGACTTACTCTTTTTGAATACCGTTCCGATGAAAAGTCAAGTATAGTAGGATACCAGGAAGCCAGTGACAAGGGGGGTAAAGAAGTATCGCAACTCTCAAGACTGCAGGGATTAGACACGTGGAGGAATGAAGTGGACCAGGTGGAACTATGAGAAGCTGTTAAATTCATGACTAATCTCAAAGGGCTTTTACCTTTTCAATGCCAGCTGATCCTAGTCCCAAAATCCATTCAACAGATATTAATGGAGTGCCTACTTATATGCTGTGCTCTTCCAGGCACTGGGAATTAATTAGTAAATCAAAGTCCCTGCCATTGTGGCACTTACCTTTTAATAAGAAGAAATAGATGTAGCAAATGTAATAAGTAAATACATTGATTTGACTTCTGTTTTAATAAAACCACTCTGGCCACTATATTGAGATAGGATATAGAGGGCAAGGGTAAAAGCAGTGAAAGCAGTTAAACTATGGTTATTGAAATAACCCAGACCTTTCAGAATTTTAAGGGAACTGAAATCGTAACTTTAATGACTTTTCTTGATTTTTTTCAAAGTTAGCAATTTAAGAAAACAGTTTGAGTCCACCTAAATAAGTCGGTGGGATTCTGCCACGTGGTGACAGTTTGCTACCTTGGGTATAGAAGTGATAAAGGAAGTCAGAAAAAGGTGAGGACTTTGGGCCAGGCTAAGTTGGGGAAGGTCAGTGTTGACTTGAAACTCACACGAAAGCTTGATTTTGATTAGCACATGAAGCTGAAGGAAGGGAGAAGATAATGGCATGTAACTAGTCACAGTAGCAAAAAGGTGGAAAGAACCCAAACGTCCATCACCTGATGAATGGATAAACAAACTGGCATATCCACACAGTGAAATTTTATTCAGCCATAAAGTAGAAAAAATTACAGATATATGCTCCAACAAGGGTGAACCTCGAAAACCTGGCTAACTGAAAGAAGCCAGACGCAAGAGGTCACATACTGTACGGTTTCAACATTGTGAAATATCCAAAATAGGCAAATCTGTTGAGGAAGAAAACAGATGTGGTTTCTAGGGGCTGTGAGAGGGATGGGAGACGGGGAGTGACTGCTTAACAGGTACAGGGTTTCCTTTCGGGGTGATGAAATGTTCTGGAACAAAATAGTGATGATGATTGCACCACATTGTAGTGTACTAAATGTCACTAAGTTGTATACTTTAAAATGGTGAATTCTATGTTATGTGAATTTTACCTCAATTTTTTTTTAAAAAAGGATGGCATGTGGAAAAGTATTTGAAGGATGTGTATTTTATGTCTTGTTTAGCTGGAGTGGAGTCTTTGTAAGGGGGCGTGATGGATGATAAAACTGGAAAAAAAGGATGTTGAGTCAGATAGTGAAAGTTGTTGGCTGCCAGGCAAGCAGTTTAGACTCTCTTCTGTTAGCAGCTGTAAAACATAGCAGTGTGTACTCCCTAAGTAAGAAGGAAACTGAAGAGAGGTTGGTGCTTTGGGAATCGCAGCCTCTGGGATTCAAAGCAAAGCAAGCGGCCTCTGGCTTTATCAATCTGTGCTATTGCTGCTCACCTCGTGGAATTTTATGATAACCTCATGGAAGTCGCAAACAAAATTAATTTAGAGTTTCTTCATCTTTTAAAGAATATGCTTATTATAGTTCCTGATTATAAGTGTGTGTTATTAAAAAAATTAGATAACTATGTGAGGTGATTGATATGTCAACTAACCTTATCGTGGTAATTGTTTTGAGATATATATATATCCATATCTGTATATCTATCTCAAGTATCTCAAATCATCACATTGTATACCATAAACATACACAATCTTATGTGTCAATTATATTTCAGTAAAACTGGAAAAAAATTTAAACATTATATAAACCCTAATAAAAAGCATAATAATTACATTCCTTCCCTCCCTAGTACCCATAAGTCCAAAGCTATCTAGACTGTTGTCTGTGAATAGACTTATCGTCATCATCATTATTACATTTTCACAAAAACAGGCACATATTATGCATAGTATTTTGCATGTCACTTTAAAAAAACTTACATCTTGGCTGTCTTTCTACTTCTTTCTTTTGGATTGCTACATTATATGCTAGACTTTCATTTGTAAAAACGAGCAAAAAAATTGAAAAGCAAATGCCATTTACCTCTATTACGAAGAAAATGAGGTATCATAAAATGTAAAAGTAGCTAACATTTAATGGGCCCTAACTATTTGCCAGGCGCTCTTCTAAGCATATTAATTCACTCACTCCTTGTAACAACCTGATGAGGTAGATACTGTTTTGATCCTCCTTTTACAGAGAAGTTAACTGAGGCAGAGACAAAATGTGTCCTGTTATGGTCCATGGTTAGGCAGTAGCAGAAATGGGCTCCAGGACCAGCTTCAGCTCCAACTGATGGTTGTTACGAGGGAGCTTGTGGCCACTGGTGTGAGATTATAAAGATTTTTCAAGAGAAGTCAATCTGGAATTTTGTGTGAAATTTTCCAGATTTTAATGTTGGCTTTTAAAAAAATAGCTTTATTGAGATATAATTTAAATGCCACAAATTTACCACTTTAATCATTTTTAGTGTATTGACAATGTTGTGCAGACAACACGTCTATCTAGGTCTAAACCATTTTTATCACCCCCAAAGGAAACATCGTTTCCATTAAACAGTCACTTTCCATCCTCCCCTCTCACCAAACCCTGGAAGCCGCTGCTCTGCTTTGTTTCTGTGAATTTGCCTGTTTTGGATATTTCACATAAATGAAATCATATAATATGTGGCCTCTGTGTCTGGCTTCTTTTACTTAGCTTGTTTTTGAGGTTCATCCATATTGTAGCATGTATCAGTACTTCATTCCTTTGAATGGGTGAATAATACTCTATTGTGTGGCTGGGTATACCACATTTTACTTAGCCATTCTAAGTAAAATGATGGACACTTGGGTTGTTTCCACCTTTTGGCTTTGTGAACAATGCCATTATGAACATTGGTATACAAGTATCTCTTTGAGTCCCTGCTTTCAGTTCTTTGAGTGTATACCTAGAAGTGGAATTGCTGGATCATATTGTAATTGTTTGTTTAACCTTTCAAAAGACTGTCAAACTGTTTTCCACAGGGGCTGCACCATTTTACATTCCCATCAACAATGTAGAAGGATTCCTATTCCTCCACATCCTTACCAACACTTGTCATTTTCTGTTTTTGTTTGTTTTTATTTCCTTACTAGCCATCCTAGTGGATGTGGAGTGGTATCTCATTGTGGTTTTGATTTGTATTTCTCTAATGACAAATGATGTTGAGCATCTTTTCATGTGCTTGTTGGTCATTTGTATTATCTCCTTTGGAGAAATGTCTGTCGAGATCCTTTGCCCATTGCAAAAATTGGATTCTTCGTCTTTTGTTGTTGTTGTTGTCAGAGCTCTTTATACATTCTAGATACAAGTCCCTTATCAGATATTGGATTTGCAAAAATTTTCTCCATTCTCTGGGTTCTTTTCACTTCCTTCAGGGTGTCCTTTGAAGCACAAAAGTTTAATGATTTTGATGAAGTCCAGTTTATCTATTTGGCCCTGTTTTGTAAGAAATACTTGGTAAGTTGGATTCCAGCCTTCTAATCATCCACTTGTGCTTGCTGCTGTGCTGCCACTTCCCCCAGAAACCATTTGGAAAAATCCTAATGTTTTGTGAAGATCCCTGTTTTCTGAAGTGGAGGCAAGAAGCTCTAGAAAGCAGCAAAGATAGATTTCCTACCAGTAGTGGTTTTGTTTTGATTCACCGTTTTGGCTCCTGAAGTTCCTTCACTTGGAGCAGTTTGGTGGAGAGGAGGATGCAGTAGAAAGTGGAGAAGATCATGGTCTCCGGGTCCTGCAGATTTTATGTCAAAAGAGAGGTTTGAATAGGTTAAAATAAAACGTCAAAACTTCGCTGTGAGTCATAGGTGGTGCCATTTAAAATCAGAGAGGCCCGGGGAGAGAAGTAACTGTGTTTCTGGGAAGAATGGTTTAGGGACCCTGAAATCTGGAGAGTCATTTGGGTTCAGGTCTCGCCCTTTGTATGAGAAAATATGTGTTTAGGTTGGGGGTTGAAGGTAGGGAACTGTATTCATTCATAGTCATTCACTCACATGTTAGTGAAATGTAGTAAAATCTGCATGCCATCTATCTTTACCAAGAGATGGAAGGTTTTGTTTTAGAGGTGGAAAGGGGTTGCAAGCCTTTGTGGAACAGTCTGCCTTTGGGGAAGCAGTACAAACCCAGATGGGTTCCTGGATCAGGGTGTACACAAAGAATGTGGAAAAGTTAGGTGGATTGTGTTTGCTAGATCTGTGTCTTTACTTAGGACTGGAACTTTGCTGCAGAAAGGGGGAAGAAAAAGCTGTGTTGTTCCTTCCTTCTTGTACTAACACACCTATACTGTTAGTCCTAGAGTTCAGCCCTAAGGCATTTTGCTGACCAGCTTGGGGACCTGGACACTGCACATCTTATGGTTTGTGAGGAGGTGGGTTCCATGTTCCAAATGACACCCTTATGTTGGAATGCAAACTGTTAATCTTTGGGAGACTAAGCATATATCTCATTGCCACCTTGATTTCAGGGCATATACTCTTAACCCTAGTCCAGGAAGTCCAATTTAGATTTAGATGTAGAAGTGGGGATGAGTTCCTATGAGGTTAGTGTGAGATCAGGAAAGATTTTGTTAAGGAAATGAAACTTGAGGGGGAACGTAACTGAACAGTAGGATTTCAGCCAAGGGGGGGGGGAAGCATTACAGATGGCGTGGCCTGTATGAACAAAGGCTTGAGAGCTGGGATCTGGAGGGGGAGCATATTCAAAGCTATGAATTGGTCATTTGGGCTGGACTGTAGGGTACCTGCAAGAGGGAACACTGTAGATGCGGTGGAGCTGAGCCTGGGGCCACCTGGAGAGGGCCTGGAGTGCTAGCAGAAAAGTTTTTATTGAGTTCAGTGGTCAGTGCTGAGCCCCTGAAAGTGTTAGAGCAAGGACTGACAAACTAATGCCATGCTTTACCCTGCAAAAATGATCTGCTAGCATATCATGGCTAGATTAGAATTGGGGCTTCTTATGTGATAGGTATGGTGATAGTAATGATAGCTCTAGGGTAGGGTACTTTTGCACTATTAACTTTTTTAATATTCCTCATAAAGTAGATACTCCTATTTTACATCATATTTATTTATTTATTTATTTGGACTTTGTTGGGTCTTTGTTGCTGCACGGGCTTTCTCTAGTTCCGGCGAGCAGGGGCTACTCTTCATTGCGGTGCACGGGCTTCTCACTGCGGTCGCTTCTCTTGTTGTGGAGCACGGGCCCTAGAGCTCGCAGGATTCAGTACTAGCAGTGCGTGGGCTCTGTAGTTGTGGCTCGTGGGCTCTGGAGTGCAGGCTCAGTAGTTGTGGCGCACAGGCTTAGTTGCTCCGTGGCATGTGGGATCTTCCTGGACAAGGGATCGAACCCGTGTCCCCTGCATTGGCAGGCGGATTCTTAACCACTGCACCACCAGGGAAGTCCCACATCATTTTATAAATGAGGAAACAGGCACAGAGAAGTCAAAATTTCCCCAGAGTTATATAGAACTGGGATTCAGCCTGGGCATATTGGCTCTAGAACACCTGTTCTTAACTGCTGGGCCCATAAGATGGTAATACTTACCATCACTTCAGTGAAAGCTGATGGGTACAAAGGTGACATAGGGAATTATTTTTGACAGTGTGTTTAATCTTTGCATTTTAGTGCATCTGAGGCAGTGTGCTAGAACTATGACTATACAGTCAGCCGCTTTTTATAGCTAAATGTTAGTCCATTTAGCTATTTTTTCCATTCCTTTCCTATAACTTAATCCTTTCTCTCTCTTTTTAAAAAAACTCTTTAACCTGAAGGCTTTAAATGAAGATTTTAAATGAAATTTGCCAATCGTTCAAAATTACAGGCCGGTATTAAATTCCTAGAAACATTTGGGCCTTTATTCAGTTTAAAGTTACATGTTAATACCTTTTTATAGGTGTATTGTTAAATTTTCTCTCTTTTCAAGCGGTTTACTATTACTGGTGAATGATTCTTTGGGAGAATTTGTAGCTACACACATATGATTAAGAAAACAAACCAAAAATTCAAAGCTTTGAACTTTTGGGCAAATGACACAGTTTATAGAATGACTATGCATACAGGTTAAGCCTTTAAAAAGATAATTACCTTCATCTTTTAGTCTCCACTTTTGCAACTCTCCTTATTATTCCTAATTTCGCATTTGATTGTCAGCAATTCTAGCCACCGAGCTGATGAGTTAAATTTCTTCCACTCTTCTCTTCTCCCCCTTCTGGAATACTGATGTATTTATAACAGGCTGTAAGGTATTTCACTAGAGGGAGCACAGTTAAAGAGGGGCCTTGCCTGCCATACCCCTTATGCAGAAGAGAGCCCTGGCTCTGTCTCCAGAAGAAAGAAGGAAAGAGATAGGTGTGGTCAGAGGAGGGAGAGAGGATATGAACAAAGGCACAGCCAATTTTAGGAGGAGATAATGCAACCCAAGGCAACACATTCCTAATTTAGTGGTTCCAAGTTTCTTTTTACTCAAATGACTGCAATCCTTTGGGGTTGATAATGGAGAATCTCTGTTATCAGCCCTGTAATTTGCACCCATAAATATACTGTAGTTGCTGGTTTTCAAGTTTATTAAAATGTTGTATTGGGACTGGTGGTTCTTTCCAAATAAAAAGGCTGGTTGTGTGGTGTCTTGCATCTTAGGCAAGTTTTGGACAGTTTCAGCCATTTTACATTAAACCGAATTTAAAGATTTTGTTATTGTTGTTGCTGTTGTTTTGTTTTGTATTTAGTGATGCCTTTGGCCTTTGAACAAAGCATTTTACAAGTGAATCTGCTGTGCAAAGAATCCTTTTTGTAAAGAGAGACCTTGTTACCCTGGCACCTACTGGGAACATCCCTAAATTTGGATGGTGAAGTAAGGCCACCTTTTAAATACATCCCTGGAAGGGATGAAATACTCAGAACTTGGCAGCGTTTCACTTCTGACGGCCTAGTTCTTAAGCCACATACAGTCTAATTGGTGGTGACAGCTTTTTCCATAAGAGCATTTTGATTAAAATTAAATTAAAAAATTTCCCCTACTTCTCATTCTTCTCACATCCTCAGTGAAATTACGATGTTGTGTTTACTCTGGTGCCTAGCAGAGTGCCTGGTATGTGGTAGGCGAGCAGGAACGGTTTGATAAATTGAATCCTCATTACTCAAACCTTACAAAACATATCATTTATCTGTACAGACAAATGCTGAAGATCTTCAGAACTATAGGACATCATCAGAAGTACGCCGGTAGGAGAACTGATTGATAGCATACAAGGAACGCTATTACATGAAAATAATTATAGTAAATGAATGTAAATTGTATTGTTCATGTTTTAAAATATTTTTTGGGTGCAGAGGAGGGGGTTTAGGTTAAGAAGTCATCAGGTTCTTTATTATAAAACCAAGTGTTTGAGTTTCTGTCGTACTCTTGTTTATAGAGAGTGCCCTTTGTATAAGAACACTTTTTAAATGTTGCCCAGATTTGAGTATCAGACAACTGTACTTTCTCAGCTAGCAGTTTTGGCTTTTGTTGGTGACTCATTCAAACAGTTGAGAAACCCAAACCAACTATGGATATCAGAAACTGCACGTTCTGGAAGGGGTTAGGACTTTCTCATGGGTGAAGAGAATGTAGTAAAATGCATTGGCTGCAGCAGAAGAGAATTGGTAGGGAGATGGCCAGGAATTGCCTGTCATTCTCTTGGTGCTCGCATCTTCTTCAACTTGGTGACACATTTCTTAGATGAGAATAGATCTGAATTGCTCTGTGTGATATAAGATACTTGTTTATAGTGTTCGTTTTGTGTTATTTTGTACTTTCCATGGATCTTTTTATGCAATCCTCAGAAACCTGGCTTTATCTCTGTTTTACAGATTAGCAAACTGAGATCCAAGTAAATTAGGTAACTTGCTTACGTTACACAGTTTGTAAGTGAAAGACCCAGTATATGAACCCAGAAAAAATTCACAGGGACTGGCTCCAGAGCCCTCCCTCATTTTCCTTATCTGTAAATAGTAATACAACTCCTACCCTACACAACTGAGAATATTAATAGAGATAATGCAAAAAGGTACCTACAGCAATGCTTGGCACCTAGTAGGTGACCAATAATTGATAGCTGCTATTAGTAACAATTTCTCTTAATAACTATCATAATACTAAGAGGATGTTTAGTATTTTTTATTCTAAGCCCTGTCGTGTTTTCTTTATTAAACCAATCAAAAAATGGGGGGGGAAGTATGAAACAAGAATAATGACAGAAGTTGAAGTATTATAAATTGCCATATTGACCCCCATTAGCTTGAAGTCATATTAGTGAATCTCGAAGTATTTTCACATGTAAAAAGGGGGAAATCAAGCAGTGTCTTGAGGAAGTAGGACTGTACTTCATGTTTGCCATTCTTCCCCTTATTTTCATTCTCACCCTCTACTCTCAGGGATCAGAGAAGGGCTGTACTCAATAGGCAAGCTGTCTTTTTTACCTATATAGCTGGGTGGCCCTAAGCTTTTCTTTTTAATGGCAGCTCCAAATGCCATAAAATTCAAATTTTTGTTTCCCTTAAGTGTAGAATTAGAAAATTCAAAACAATTCATAAATTGTGCACTTTAATCTCGGAAAACTAAAAAGTTAGGTGTTTTTATGTATTTCTGTAATTCTACAGATTTTTCAGTGATCTGGATGAAAAATTGAAGGTCTGCATTGGTGACATCCAAGATTGAGGGCCTTGGTTAAGAGTTAGGAACCTTATTACTAAGGGAATTATGTTTTACCTATGCATTTTTTTGGTCATTGATGCTCTTATGTAGGAAGTTAAAGCTTTAGAAATATGGTTTTTAATCCTACCAATCATTTCTACCATTTTTGTTTATTCTGTTTTTTCTGCTTCTTAGATAAGGACAGGAAGCATCCATAGTTTTGGGGAACTTTTGTTTGCATGCAATCCAGGAAAAAATTACGCACTTATTTCTAAACATTTAAAAAAAAAATTAATATATATGTGTGTATATATATTTTATTTTTTTTTCACTAAAGCCTTTAAATTTTGAACCCAAAACAAGCACTTTCTACAGGAGCCCTGCATTGAGTTTAGGTTGCAATAACATTTCCTTATTTTTACTCTTTTTAAACATTTTTATGTTTCTGAGAGTTGGACTTTGTTTCTTTAGCAGAGAAGTTGGCCACCTCTATGACGCCAGATGTTCTAGATAAAAAACCTGAATAAGCCCGCTTTTTCCCCACCTAAAGAAAGCACCTCTAGGCAAGCAGCTATGACACACGTGCCTCAGGAGTGCTGATATTACTGCTATGTGAAACATGATGATTAAAATCATTGTTTCATGTCTCAGGCTGCAGATTTTCACATCTGTCTGAAGGAAGAGTAATGATAAGAACACTTAATCGAAAGTGCTTGATGTGGTCTGCTACAGTTTCAAATATTTCAGGTGCTTTAGTTCATTAAGTATCCCTTTATTTTATCATCTTTACCCATCACTTGAGCAAAAGCTTTGCGCGCAGTCTGTGTATTGGGGAGGGGTGCTAAGTTGTGTGGGCCAATGCTTAATTTAGTGAACAATATCTAACAGAAAACAGTATTTTCTAGGAATGCTGTACCTACACCTAAACCTTAGGTTCCCTCCCTGCCCAGGCAAAGACAATCATAAAGAGGGAGACCAACGGCTTGAATTAAAACTAAACTAGATTGGGGGGGGGGGTGCGGGGCGAATGAATCACTTCTAGGAGCATTGGAAAGAGAAATAAAGAAATTTGGGGTAGTGTCTCCAAAACAGGTAAATGGATTCGCCTCGGTCTCTCTCTCCTCCACTCCATTTTACACTGATTTCATGGTCTCCTCTTTGCTGGACGAGCTCAAATACCCCGGGAGCACGCTGTGACCTCCCGTGGTGGGCTTAGGGCCGACACCTGGGACTGCACCTGGGCCGCATTTCCTCGCCTGCCAGTGGTTTCCTCCACGCCAGGCTTCCGCTCGGCGGCGGTTTCCCATTCATGCTTTTGACAGCCGTGCGGCCGCCCGCGAGCGGACATCCAACTGCTCCCTGAACCGACCCCTGCGCCCCAGGTGGGACCCCGGGCGGGAAGGCCCTACGGCGACGCCGCCCGCTGGTGCTCCGGGGCCAGCCGGCCGGCTTCTCCATAGGTGGCTGCGTTTCCGACTTCGCCCTGGCTCCACTCCGGGGGCTTGACGCGCAAACTTCGCCGGAGCGAGCTGAGAGGGTGGGACCGGCGAGGGGGAGGAGGCGGCGGGAGGCGCCTCCGCTTAAGGGAGCCGGCCGGGCGCCGCCGCTCGGACGGACGCGCGGACGGAAGGGAGGAGCGGGGCCGCCGGGCCCGGCCCGGGGATGCAAGCGGCCTCAGGGTGGGCAGCCCGAGGGCCGGGGGTGCATCTTGGGCCTCCCCGCCGCGGCGGAGCGCGGGGCTGGGGCGGAGGTAGCTCGGGGCGCCGGCCTCCGCGCCGGCTCTCCGCGGCGGAGGCAGGCTGGGGATCCTGCGCCGCGGTGGCGGGTTGCCGGCGCTTGTCCCCTCCCCCGAGGGGCGCCGGAGTCGAAAGCGAAAGCGAGCCCGCGCAGCGGACTTTGCGCCTGGGGCGGGGGGTGGCCCGGGAGGAGACGAGCTGGGGGGCTGGGCGGCTGGGGGCGCTGTCAGCGCGCCCCACCCGGCCCGCGGGCCGCGCACGCCGCCGGAACTCCCCGGCGCCTCCTTAAAAGCGGCCCCCGCGCGACTCTTTCCCCCCTTTTTTTGTTACATTGTAGAAGCGGAAAGAATGTCGGAGCGGGCCGCAGATGACGTCAGGGGGGAGCCGCGCCGAGCGGCGGCGGCGGCGGCGGGCGGAGCAGCGGCCGCGGCTGCCCGGCAGCAGCAGCAGCAGCAGCAACAGCAGACTCCGCAGCCCCAGCGGCAGCCGCCGCCGCCGCCGCGGCGCCTACGGCCGGAGGACGGCGGCCCCGGGGCCGCCTCCACCTCGGCCGCCACCGCAATGGCGACCGTCGGGGAGCGCCGGCCCCTGCCCAGTCCCGAAGCGATGCTGGGACAGTCGTGGAATCTGTGGGTCGAGGCTTCCAAACTTCCTGGGAAAGACGGTGAGTGTCCACGCCTTCCTCCTCCCCCCCGCTCCGCCCCCCCACCCCCGCTCCCCCGTCGTCTGACCCTTCTCCCCTCCCCCGTCCCGTGACCCGCCCCCCTCGGGGGTCAGAGATGCTATCGCTCGGTTGGGGAACGCGGAGGTGCCCGCACCTACTCCGTGCGTGCGTGAGCGTGCGTCACACTCCCGGCCACTGACCTGCCTCTCCCCTCCTCCTGTGTGTGTGTATCTCCTAGGGACGGAATTGGACGAAAGTTTCAAGGAGTTTGGGAAAAACCGCGAAGTCATGGGGCTCTGTCGCGAAGGTGAGTCCAGCCCCCTGAAGGAGTTTGTGCAAGGCTAGGGGAAGTACCCCGGCCGGCTAACCAGGGCGGGAGCTCGAGCCCACCTGACCCGCTCCGCCCCCGCACGCGAGGATGCTGTCTGAGGAAGAAGGGGGAGGACTGCGCGTTTGGAAAATCCCGTTTCCGGGGGCTTCCTGTAACGGGGAGCGTCAGGAACCCTTCAGTGGAGGCCTGGCTGGGTGCAGTTTGAGCGGCGCTCCGTGATGAGCGCTGGGGAGCAGCAGTGATTTTAACCCAGATCCCTTCGGGTCTGACCCCCTTATGGAGAAACAAGAGGAGTGGAGGAATTGTCAGCTTCCGAAAGCTTTTCCACGAATGTTTTAGGGGGCTCTGAAAAGGAAACCTTGCCACCTGAAATTTATTGCCGGCAATCAAAATGAATTTTGAACTTTAAAAAAGGTGACACTTTACCTGTGCAGCCTATTTCTATGGGATTTAAGTTAGAGTTTTATCAAAAGGATCATCACAACTGAGGAGCTCTTGGTTGGATTTTTTTTTTTCTTTTACTTTTTTTTTTTTTTTTTGAGCTGCCAAAATCAGCGAGGCGGTGGGGGTGAAGAATTTTATATGGTGAAACAAGCCTTTAGTGCTCTTAGCTAGTGAAACCAGAGTCTAGTTATTGGTCAGTTTTTAATAAAACCGGTAGAGGGGTACTCTAGGGAAATAACTGTAGTTAAAAGTGTGCCTCCAAATGAAAGGTCAGGTATCTAGGAACTGTCAGACCTTTACTTCAGATTTTCTTTTTCTGTGAATAGTCGCCTTTGCTGGCTAATGCCTCTGCTAGGCCTTGGCACACTGTGGTCAGAAAGGACTTCTGAAGCCCAGTCAATTTTAGGTTCAGTTCAAGCGATTCCTTCAGTAGCAGTACGGACAAGGACTTGAGTGAGTTTTTGGTATCCAGAATACTGAGTTTATATTCCCAGTGCAATTTTAATTCTCAGCGTGACCATGTATTTTGGTATAGTTATTGTCAGGGGCCCAAGAATAGGTACAACTTTGGCAAGTGGAATATTTTAAGGTCCAGAGTTGGCCCATTGTTATTCTGTCTCCGCAGTTACTTCTTGTTTTTAGTGCCTGTGTTGCCTCCACGTTCACTGTTTTGGTTTCTTTGAACTGGCCATTTGTTGGCCTCTTGGCACTAGGAGGAAGAGTAATACCAGTGGCAGCTCTCTGAGAGCTTCCAATTAGAACAGATTAGAGAGCAAAGTAGTAGATTTCTGAGAATGAGAATTGCTGTTTGAGACCAAAGGAAAGAAAGGGAAAGCACAGGACTTGTTGGCAATGTTGCAATAGGAAAAATCAGTTGTTAGTCCGGTTTTAGTGTTGAATTGGCAGCCCGCCTGGGCTTAAAAAAATTAAAATCACTAGGTGGTAACTCATAGGAAGCAGTTGGAGTAGAGCTGTAGAGGACCTGACCTGCTCCTGTTCTTAGTTTCTTTCTCTGGGTGTGGATGCATTTCCCATAAAGGGTTTCTAAATCTGTGTGAATACAGGGTGCTAATTATTGGTAATTCCCCTATAGAGGATGAGTAAGTGTATTAGCGTTTCACTGGGCAACTTGGTCTGGATTGAGACCCAACCAAATTTAGTTGCCTGGACCCACTTTTTGCTGTATTTATTATTTTCAGTTGGGACATAGTCATGAGTGGATTTTACCAAGAAGATCTAGGACCTCTTAATTACTTTATTCAGGCACAAAGGCATCATAGATTATTTGGTTGTGTGTGCTTCTGACCTATCAAATTATTTGTGACTGTTAGAGGTGCCATTTTTGTGTAGGCTGCTCTAACCATTCAGAGGATGCTGAAGCAGCCAGGATGGCTGAAACTCTGCCTGCCTGTTTTGAGTAGAGACTGAAGTTTTTAACTCAGTCAGTTCTTGATTCATTTGTGACTTTGTGGATTTTCTGGGACAGTTTAAAAATCCAAGCATAAGGATGTTCAGCACCTAACACAGTGGGCCTTTGTTTTTCTAACAAATAGTTCATGTCAGGCTGTTTAAGAAATGAAGATACATTTTTTTTTTTTTTTTTGCGATACGCGGGCCTCTCACTGTTGTGGCCTCTCCCATTGTGGAGCACAGGCTCCGGATGCGCAGGCTCAGCGGCCATGGCTCACAGGCCCAGCTGCTCCACGGCATGTGGGATCTTCCCGGACCGGGGCACGAACCCGTGTCCCCTGCATCGGCAGGCGGACTCTCAACCACTGCGCCACCAGGGAAGCCCAGAAGATACATTTTTAAATTATCAAATTATTAGACAGTTATCCTTTGTCTTTGGTTGAGATTATCTACTACCAAGAAAACGTGTTTTGGAATTAAATTTATACTAATTCCTCTTGTCAACAAAGTTAAATTGGAAAGAAATATGTAGATAAATTGATAATGTGAATGAAGCACTCAGTCAGAAACTCCTCATCTTGGAGGATATTGAGGAATACTGGCCAGACGTTTCGAATTCTCCAGTTCACAGTTGTGCATCTGAGAGTTGGAAACCTGGGTGTAAGATTAAGTTGCTTAATATTGCATTTTACCTTTCAGAATCTAGCTTTCCCCTTTGTAAAAGGAGATGATAACACCTACTTCCCTTGGTTGTTAATAACGGTTGACATTAAATTAGATTATGGAAAATGACTTTACACATACTAATTCCTTTCAACTCTTTTAAATGCTGGTAATCTTAGACCTGATCTCCTAATTTGGTATTTGTCAAGGTCAGAGGTTTTTAACCTGGGGCTTGAATGGGCTTCAGGGGGTCATAGTTCCTGTGAAATTGTATGCAAAATAGTATGTATGTCCACTTTCAGGGCAAGTGTTCCCAGCTTCTCTTGGATTCTCAAGGATTCTTCACATATCTCTACCCCCAAAATTCAAAACTGCTAAGCTAGGATCTCTGTCCTTTTTTCTTTTTGCTCCTGTAGCTTATTTTGGCCAGTTTCCTCATGTGAGACTGCCCAAGAGTTAATGCTGTGGGAGAGGTCGGAACTATAGATTTAGATGGAAGTGAGATTATTAGTGGTTTAGCTAATATGTCATCCCCGTTTTCCTATTAGCTCAAGTAGGTAAATGTTAAGATAAAATTTAAGCTATCTTTCAGAGGGCAGCCTATTTTTTATCTGCATCCTCACATTTTTATTACCTTGTTTTATTCTGTAATTTGTAATATTATTTGATGGCACATTTGGTTTTAGTGGAAAAAGATTGATAATACAGTTTTAACTTTTTCAAAGACTAAACTCAGAAGAAAAATACATTTATTTAAAGGTGATTTTTGAAATTGTAGATTTAACAAAGTAATGTTTAGATGAAATTAATTGGTATGAGTAACTGACTAAGGTTTCCATATTAGTACCTGAAAATGTAGGGAGCCTTAAAAAATAAATACATTAAATGCCTTAACTTCACAGCAAGTTGAAACAAAATGTAAAGTGTTATTGTGGGAGTCAGCAGTGGAAATACGACGTTTTCTTTGGGAAGTCATTCCTAACTTCTCTTGCGCCCACTTCTTATACAACATCGACAAACCCAGTACTCTTCCTTCCTCCAAACACTCTATCACCATTTGAAAGTGTGTGTTATGTGATGGCTCTTTTATTAGAGTGCAAGCTCCCAGAGGACAGGCTTCTTATTGACCAAGATATATTGAGCTCCTGCACATTGTTTGTGTTCAGTGAATATTTGCCCCCAAAATGAATGAACTGGGCTACTAGGAAGACTGAAGAGTTCAAATGACCAATTTTCCATTGTGTTGTGACTCAAAAAAAAGGTACCTGTTCTGTGGCGAGATGCACTTTCTGGCCCCAGGGGAGGCCAGGGACTGTCTTTCAGCATTTCCTGTATCTCTGTCCTGAGTTTAGCACTCCATTTACACTTTCCAGAAAGAGTGCAGACAGGACACCACCTCTCTTATCTCTGATACTTAGGCAAGGGAGTAGGATGGCAACCTAGAGGATATCCACACTTGATGACAGTTGACCTCCCTGTCAAAATAACAGGGACATAGTTGAGCCTAGGGCAAGATGGAAGAGAGGTTGGTTGGCATCTACAGGCAGCTGGTTAAAAAAAAAAAAGACTAGGAAGATGGGTAGCCTCAGTCAACACGGACTGAGTCAATATAACAATACCACCTTTTTCTTTCCTAGGGAAAAAAAAATGTTCATAGTGAGTTAACTGAAAACAAATTAGGTATTGGTGCCAAAGACTATTAAAGTAACTACGTTATAGACATAAAACTTTCTCTCTGAAGTAAAGAGCTCTTCTGTTTTTCTCTAGGGTTTCCCTTATGTTTTTCCCCCCAGCTTTTCCTTTGGACAATTTGAAATGTACAAAATTAGAGACAGGATTTTAATGAGCCTCCTTATATCTTTCCTACAGCTTAAACAGCTAATGAGTCCCTGCCCAATCTTGTTTCATCTCTGCTGAACTCCCCACATGTCCCAGACATCATTTTTCTTTTGGTTTTCTTTTTTGTGCTTGCATGGACTTAAGCTTGTCTCCTGCAAAACGGAGCCTTCCTGTACTCTGCGCCTTCTTTTGAGTCAAGCCCGGCTGCCATTTGTGATCCCCTCCATGAGTGTGTAAGGGTTCTGCAGGTGGCAGGGCTTGCAGTCGGCCGACATCTCAAGTAGAGACTGAAACTAAGCCTCAGACAGGAGTCAGTGCGATCCAAGCTGACTGCATCAGAATTGCATTAGCATATATTTAAGGAGAGCATTCGGATGATTTGGTTGCAGATCACCCACACTTGACACTCCCTGGATGAGTGCTAGGGCTGCAGTAGTCAGTGTCCTTGCTGACAGTTCCTGTTTGTAGCTTTCTACCTGTAAAGTCGGCGCCAACCCAGGAGTGAGAGCCCCGGTAGACCTAGAGAGACACTCATAAGGAACGATTCTTTCCCCTGAGTGTGGCTCCTTAGCATTTTACCGCAAGCTGCACTCTAGCTGAGAATGCTTTTTACATTGTTGAATGGTTGAAATAAAAACTTTCGAAAGAAGACGATTAGTTCATGACCTGTGGGAAAATATGTAAAATTCAGCTGTCAGAGTCCATGAGTAAAGTTTCATTGGAACGTAGCCACAGCCCTTCATCTACTGACTGTCTGTGGCTGCTTTCTCCATGCAGTGAACCATGGGGCTGAGTTAGGTGCGACTGAGACCATACATCCCACTAAGGCCTAAATTCACCATCTGACTCTACAGAAAAAGTTTGCCATCCCTGTTTTAATGGGTTTCTTGGTTAATGAAGGGCCATTCTTTCTGCAGAATGTGATTCTACTACTCGAACTTTCTGTTTTGAGGGGGAGAATCTTCAAAATAGTAAAAACCACTATTAAACCCAAAGTTAATTCAACATTGAAGAAATAATGTTGAGCTAGAAGGAGATACATGTGAGAGTATAAGGTTTTGTGTAAGAAAGTTCATATTTTTGTCACTTTTTTCGTTCCCTGCCACTTTTCTAGGGCATATACCTGTTTCTGGGCAATGCAAATATAGAACATCAACAGAGCTGTTACTGTCCCAGCTTCCCAGAGCCTTTGACTGTGAGGATGGGGCTTGGCTTCTCTTAAGCTCCTGTATAGTATGTAAATCCTCAGGAGAAGGAATCTAGAACTTTCATGGGATTTTCTTCAAAAGGGTACCTGACACAGATTCTTGAGAATTTCTGCCCTTGAGTTGGATTAGAGAAGCTGAAGCCCTGTTGGAGGCCTTGGAACTTGACTTACAAGGCAGATTCTCCAGGAAACACATCTACATTTTGATTTATAAAGAGGGCATACTGAATCCTTTGATCTCTCATCTTTGATTTTGTGCTTGCTGGGAAGTGTCACACCTGGCACAGTCCATGCTGAATTCTTCAACCTACAAGGCTTCTCAGTAAAGGAAACCATGCACGTTTCCTGTAGTAGCAAGGGGCTTCCAAGCTGAATGTACTCCATTTACAGTTTTGATTGGTTCTTATGAACTCTGATCTCAGGAGGGAAGCATGGGGAATTTATGCCTCGTTATTGAGTATGACCTACATGTTATGCGGTCTGATTTTTCCCTTATAACAACATCCTGCTTCCTCCTGGCCACATCTCACGATATTCCTACATGTATGTGGACAGCTCAAGTTCAGTGAGAACTTTTACTCTGTGTCAGCATAGGTTTTACCTTATGTATTCTTCACAGCTGTCGTATGATCTAGGTATTAGCATTATCCCCATTTTACAGATAAGGAAACAGAGGCCCAGAGAAGTGAGATTACCTCACCAAGAACACAAAGCATGTAAGAGACCCTGGAACCCATATCTGCCTAACTCCACAGCTCACATGCTTTACCCTCTGCTGTGCTGAGCTCATTCCAGAATGTGCACCTGCTTTTCATGAGCCGGAACAGGTTGCTGTGACCTTTGTTTTCCTTCTCTTTGGCTAGAAATACTGACTTAAAAAAAAAAAAATTTTTTTTTTCTTTTTTTTTTTAAGTAAAGAGATGAAGAACCCTTTCTTTGGTGTGCTTTACAGCAGTCTAAAGCAGTTCTTTCATAAAATCTCTTTTTTTGAGGAGGAGGGGAAGTATGCACAGTTTGCATTAGAAGTAATTGGCTTTTAAAAAAAAGATTTAAATGAAAGCTAAAGTTGCAGCGGATAGCAAACACAATCATCTGGGATTTGTACCATTAAAAAAAATCCTTTAAAAAAAAGAAGTGAAATTCCACTGTTTAAATAGCATTTCAGTGCAAGATTGCTTTTAATCACATTGATATTCAAAGTTTATGGCAGTATTTTTAATAAATGTGCTCCTCTGATTATTAAAGTATTTTTTCATTGAAGTTCTAAGAAGAAAAAGAAGCCTGTTAGTAGACTTAACAGTTGGAGTTACTGTACTTTTGAGAGGAAGGCAGAAGATTACATTTATATTCATCTTGTACAGCAGGGATTATTATAAATGAGCAGAAGAAGGAGAAGAATGATTTTTGCATTTCAGGCATTTATAACATAAAACTGGATGCAGTATTCTTGTTCCTCTTTGTGATAAAGACCTTGCTAACATCAAATACTTTTTCTCTTATATGTAAGCTTCTGGCAAGGAGAAAGTAATAGTTCATTATCAATTAGACTCATAATCTTAAAAACAGAAAATATTCCCATCCCAGGTTATACAGATGTTTTCCACAATCCTGAACTCCAGTGAGGCAGTTTAAAAAAAAAAAACAAAAACAAAGATTGCATTTAACCAGTGGTCCCAGGCTTTTATATTTCAAACCAGAAAGTTTCTGAAATAAATTGGGGACCAAACAAAGGGTTGCTAGCGTTTTATAATGTATATAATTAGACATTATAACATATAATTCTTATCATCATAGAAGTGTGAGGGCCATTGTTTTAGAATAAAGAACAATCCTTTAAATTTGAAGAAAGTTTAAGTTTGGGAAGGACTCATTGCATTGTCCTCATTTTTCACATTTCCTTGTGGACTTTTTGGAGCTCAGTGTGTATTTTGGTGTTTGATAATCACCGCTTTAAATCAGCTTCCCTAAGTGTCTGTCTTGTAACCCTAGTAGGTGTTATGCAGAAAACCAGGTTCCATTTTGTAAGTTTGCAAAAGATAACTTTAAATACAGGCTATACTGAGAACTCCAGTTCTGGAATTAAACAAACCTGGGTTCAGATCTCAGCTCTAGTAGGTGAGTAACTTGAGAAAGATTTACATAGCTTTGCTAAGCCTCAGTTGACTTACCTGTGCAATGGGAATCGTAGTACAGTAGTACCTCATAGTGACTGGGAGGATGAAATGGTATAATACGGTTTCAGCCTTTTGTATAATGTCTGGCAGAGCAACTGTTCAATAAACGTTACTTGCTAATTTTATTATTTTTGTCAATCATGAAAATGCGGTGACACGAGCATGCCTCTAATCAAGTGGTTTGCCAGGACTCTCGGGAGCAGCAGGAAGTGAAATGCTAGTTTTCCTTTTGCAGGCAATTTGTAGGCAGTGAGAGGACACCTCAGTGTGCTCAGGATATCAGAGCATAGCAAACGAACCCAAGCTCCCAGCTTTCACAGACTCTAGTGAAAATGAGAAGGGGGGGGGTTGACATTGCTTGTTTCATCCTTTAGTCAGTCTCTTGACTTGCAGAGGGAAGCCTAGTGTGGGGATTGACTTTCCCCTGCTTGTACAGAGTTGCACTTGCTCCTCTCCCGGAAGCCTGTAGTTTGTGTTTCTTAGAATGTTTTACAAAGCTCTTTTTCTGGGCAAGAAAGGTAAATTGCAGCCACCAGAATAAAGTCATCCTCATTGGGAAATGGGTCAGAAATAACTGAGGCTACTATTTTATGATTTTATGTATGTGTGGTGGTAGTCACGGGGTTTTCTGCCTGATGGAATTTTAAGAATTGCCTTTCAGTTCTAGGAAATTTCCGTTTAAATTAGAAGCAGTTCTCCATTTAACTGACCTTGTTCTCTTTGGAAACTATATAGACAGATATGTTACAATGGAAAAAAATTGTTATTGAACTTAATACATATTCATTGGAAAGATTCTGCTAATAATTTCACTAATTTTTTCCCTACTAATGGTAGTATGTAGCCATCATTCTCTGTAATCCCACTCTAGGCCAGTTTCGAGTCTTCAGTTACAGGATTTGGACTTAGGGCACTTCATACCTGATCAGGGACACCCATGTAACTACCTTGGGCACTTACTGTATACTTGCAGCCTGGTCGTTTCAGTTTCTGTCAAGGTCCAGACTCTGTCCTTCAGCAGGCCTCAGGATATTTTGTCCAGCCATGATTCCTGCCTTGAGAATCCTCTGGCTGTTTTGCCTTTGTTCATTTGCTTTCATCCCACAGACATTTGACAGGCACATTCTCTGTGCCTCTTGTGGGGTTAGAGTCCAAGGGTATAACTGCAAACAAGAAGGCACAGTCCTGTCCGGCAGTTGGTTAGCAAGTGTTGATGGAGTTACCCACTAAGTGCCAGGTTCTCTTGTGGGTGTTGGGATAGAGTGACACAAGTTAGAAAGAGCCCCTGCCTTTTAGTGAAGCGAGACACAATAAATACACAAACATTTTTGAAGGACATTGCGTGCTGTAAAGTCAGTAAAGTAGGCTAATGAGTTGGCGGTGGAGGAGGGGGAGTTCAAGCTAGCATGATCAGGGATGGCTTATCTGAGCTTTAACATTTGAACTGAGATGGGAATGGTGAGAAGGAAGTGGCCACTGGATCATGTGGAAGAAGGCGAAAGAGGGTTCCAGGCAGAAGGAAAAAGCAAGTATGCAGCCTCTGAGGTGGGCATGGAGCAGAGTAGAGGGAGATGAGGCTAACAAAGATCAGATAACAGAGGCCAAGGTCAGGAATTTGGGTTTATCCGAAGTGTGATGAGAGCCTACTGGGGGGTAGTAGCTTCAGCAGGGAGTGGCCTGATCTCATTTGTGATGTGTAAAGACCACTGGCTGTTGGATGGTGGATGGATTGGAGAGAGGGTATAGGGACCAGTCAACTAGGTGAGAGGTGATAGTGGCTAGAGCCCGCTGATGGTGCTGGCAAGGCAGAAAGGCTGTCCTCTTAAGGATGTATTTTGGAGGTGGAGTTGTTTTTTTTTTTTATTGGAGTGTAGTTGCTTTACATTGTTGTCAGTTTCTGCTGTACAGCAGAGTGAATCAGCCATACGTATACATGTCCCCTGTTTTGCATTTCCTTCCTATTTAGGTCACCACAGAGCACTAAGTGAAGTTCTCTGTGCTCTACAGTAGGTTCTTATTAGTCATCTATTTTATACATAGTAGTGTATATATGTCAATCCCAGTCTCCCAATTCATCCCACCCCCCTCCCTTTTCCCCTTGGTATCCATACGTTCATTCTCTATGTCTGTGTCTCTGTTTCTGCCTTGCAAATAAGATCATCTGTACCATTTTTCTAGATTCCACACATATGCGTTAATATACGATATTTGTTTTCCTCTTTCTGACTTACTTTGCTCCATATGACAGACTCTAGGTCCATCCACCTCTTTGCAAATGACCCAGTTTCGTTCCTTTTTATGGCTAATATTATTCCATAGTATATATGTACCACATCTTCTTCATCCATTCATGTGTTGATGGACATTTAGGTTGTTTCCATGTCTTGGCTATTGTAAATAGTGCTGCAGTGAACATTGGGGTGCATGTATCTCTTGGAATTATGGTTTTCTCTGGGTATATGCGTAGGAGTGGGATTGCTGGGTCATATGGTAGTTCTGTTTTTAGTTTTTTAAGGAACCTCCATTCTGTTCTCCATAGTGGCTGTATCAATTTACATTCCCACCAACAGTGTACGAGGGTTTCTTTTTCTCTACACCCTGGAGTTTATGATTTAGTGAAGAATTGAATGTGGATGAGGGAGAGAAGTAAGGATTGGAATCTGAGGCTTGAGCAGCTGAGTGGTACCATCTAATGAGCTGAGGAATGGTGGAAAATCAGGAGTTTCAGGGTCAGGAGCTCTGTTTTTGGCCACACTGTGTATCCTCATGCAGCAGTTGAATATAGAGCCTGGAGCTGGTGGAGCAGCCTGGGTTGGAGCCACTGGGTGAGTCTGTGTCATCACTGTACAGAGGGCATGGAAAGCTGGGGGACAGGTGAGTTCCTCTCAGGTGTGAGTGTCAGTAAAGAAAAGAAGGGAGCCAGTGGCTGAGCCCTCATTAAGGGGGTGCGTGGGTGAGGGGGAATCAGCAGGAGGGGTGAGGAATCACCAGTGAGGGGGGAGGGAAACCAGGTGAGTGTGGTGGTGTAGGATTCCAGAGAAGAAACACAGTAAGTGAGGAGTGATGGCCCGTGTCCCATGCTGCTGTGAAGTAGAGTAAAGCCAAGCCAGGGAATTGATCTCTGGCTGTGGCAGTGTGGAGGTCGTTAGTGACCTTAATCAGGAGAGTCAGGGAGGCAGATGCCTGGTTGGAGGGGAGCTATATGACCAGAGCTGAAGTGGAGAGGGCAAGTGGGGGCAGGTCTTGAGAGGGTTTTGCTTTAAAGAGAGTGGAGAAATGAGTTAAAAGCAGGATGGGGGCATAGATAAAGGCAATAAAGGGAAGGTGTGTTTTGTTTCATTTTGTTTCATGTTATTTATTTTGGATAGTATTAGGGCACATTTGTCTGCCACTGGAAATGATCCAGGAGTGAAAGGTAATCGATCACATGTGAGAAAATGGATAATCACGAGGATAATACCTTGTGATGGGAAAAGGCCATGGGATCACAGCCCAGGTGGATGGGTCAGTTCTGGGTTGAATCAGAGACTTTATTCTGTTGTAATGAGAGGAGGAGCACGTGGATCAGTTGCAGGTAGGGATGTGGAATTGTGGGAAGATAAGGTAGGGAGTTCTTTCCTGTCATTTCTGTGACGTAAAAGAGAACATAGGAGGTTATCAGTTGAGTGTGGGTAGGAAGAAGAATTTTGTATGTCTTTTTCTTAAAGTGTCTAGACAGGGCTGATGGGGAGGTGTTACCCAAGTAAGTGGGCAGTTATGTAGCCTTTAGAAGCCTCCCATGGTGCTTAGAAGAAAATCAAAACTTCCTAGCAAGACCTGTGAGGCCTTGGATGGGTGGGAGTGTGAGCCCCCCAAATCAGCGATCTCAGCAACTTGAGGGAGAGTAAAGTCAGAGCTCAGAGTGGGGAAGCAGTGGTCAGGCAGGGAAGGCTTCCTGGAGGCGGTGAAGGGGAGAGTTGGAGCTTTTGTTAAGCCACGAAGGAGGAGTTAGCTGGTGTGGTATGGGAGCAGCCTCTGCGTCCGTCAGGTGTGGGGGGGTGGGGGGGTGTATTTAGGGGGTGGGGGAGCCTGGAACTTCGCTGCAGTCCTGGAAGGGGAGTGCTGGAGGGCAGGAGGTAGAGCTCTCCATGCACCAGGAGGGAAGTCATCCTGAAAAGAGGTTTGTACTTTGTCCAGAGGGTGGGCTCTGAAAGGTTGCCATGGTAGTAATATGGATGTTGAATTAGCAGTGGCTGAGGTAGAAGCTGGAGGCCAGTGGGGCCTGTAGCCTACCTCCTTATGTGAAATCCTCAGGGGTATAGGTAATCATAAGCTGAGGAAGTGAGGTTTCAAAATACAGCTTTAAAATCTAAAGTAGATAGTTTCTCCCTCATAACACACTTCATTGGTGTCTGTTTCTTTGTGTTCAGTCATTGATTCATTGATTCAATGCGTATTAATTGAGCACCTACTTTGAGCTAGGTATTCTAATTTTCAGAAAAACAGCAAACGTTCTAGAGCTGTCCTCACAGAGTTTCTATTTTTGTGGGCGAGAGGCAACAACTTTTAAAAAAGTGAAATATAGGGCTTCCCTGGTGGTGCAGTGGTTGAGAGTCCGCCTGCCGATGCAGGGGACACGCGTTCGTGCCCCGGTCCGTGAAGATCCCACATGCCGTGGAGCGGCTGGGCCCGTGAGCCATGGCCGCTGAGCCTGCGCGTCCGGGGCCTGTGCTCCGCAACGGGAGAGGCCACAACAGTGAGAGGCCTGTGTACCGCAAAAAAAAAAAAAAAAGTGAAATATATATACGGTAGTTGGTGATGGGTGGTCTGGAGAAGGATTAAGTTGAAGGGGTACAATTTAAGATAGGGTGAGAAGGAGGTCTCTGAACAAGACTTGCAGGGTGTGAAGGTGTGAGCCATGTGGATATGTGGATGAACCTTGGGCAGAAGGAACAGAGAATCCAAAGGCTGTGGCAGGAGAAGGTCCTGGAGGGTTCCAAGAAAAACAGGGGGTCAGGGGGACTGGTGGAGCTTGAGTAAGGCGAGTGTAGCAGCAGAAGTCAGCTGCTGAGGGCTTGGGAGGGAGTTGGGGAGGCAGATCACTTAAGGGCCTCGGAGCCCATTGAAAATCCAAATCCCTTCACTGCAACCCACAGGCCCTGCTTGGTCTGGCCTCTGCCAGGCCAGCCAGCATCCCCTTCTGTTTTCCCCTGGGCCTCAGGCATGCGGCCTCCTTCCAGTTGTTCTTGCAGGCTGGGCTCTTCCCCTCTTCTGAACCCTTGCATGGGCTCTTCCCTCTCTCTCTGCCCCCTACCCCTTCCTTCAAGTCAGGCGTCACCTTCTTCTTCTTCTTTTTTTTTTTTTTTAATATTTATATATTTAGCTGCGCTGGGTCTTAGTTGAGGCACACAGGATCTTCATTGCGGCATGTGGGATCTAGGTCCCTGACCAGGGATCAGACCTGGGCTCCCTGCATTGGGAATGGAGAGTCTTATCCACTGGACCAGCAGGGAAGTCCCGGGGGCGTCACCTTCTTGAAGGAGTCCTCCACATCACTATAGGTTCATAGCCCTTTTCAAAAACTGTATCTTTTTTTTTTTTTTTTTGGCGGTACGCGGGCCTCTCACTGTTGTGGCCTCTCCCGTTGCGGAGCACAGGCTCCGTACACGCAGGCTTAGCGGCCATGGCTCACGGGCCCAGCCACTCCGCGCCATGTGGGATCCTCCCGGACCGGGGCATAAACCCGTGTCCCCTGCATCGGCAGGCGGACTCTCAACCGTGCGCTACCAGGGAAGCCCTGTTAGTATCTTGTGTTGATATAAAGCAAGCCATCACCAGTACTAAGATAGGTCATTACTGTTAGATTTGGGGTATAAATGCCGGGTAGAAGGAATTATCACGGCAAGTTTTTACATAAGTCTCGGCTAAATTTGCAAATTTGACCTAGAGGGGAAAACCAATATAGAATAGCCACTAATGATATTCTTTGGCCTCTGGTTGATAGTGTTCACTGCAATAACATTTCATTCCCCTGTTGATTATGAAGTTTGATAGGCCATTGTTCATCTTTATTCCCAGTGTTCCAGCACCCTCTTTTTGGTTGAGTAACAGTATGCTGTGAAGAGAGAAATGGTTTTGGTTTTAGAATAACTGGTTATGTACGAATAAATGACACTGTGCCCGAATCCTCTTGTTACATCACTGGGGTTTTCTTTCCCAAGATAAACTCTGTGCTTTTTTCAGTCTCTGAATAGGAAATTTATTTTCTGCCTTCCCTTTATTCCTATTTCTAGGCCTTTTTCTGTCTCTCTGATGCACCACTGTACTCAGGACAGACTCAGAGTTTACTGTAGACTTTGTGTGCTACACTTTCTATTCCTCTTATCTCACTTAGCACCATGTCTCATGAGCTTTTCATTGTTAACTGGCAGCTGCAGTGGCTATTTCTCTAAAAGATCTTGTGTTCGGTAGATGTTTTCTTAAAAGCTGGTGGCTGTTGCTGAGAATAATCTGTGTTGTGTGAGTTTATAATCTGTCCATGAATCATAACCTTGTCATTGAAGAAAGAGTTATGGCAGGGTAACAAAATAACTGATTTTTTTTATAATCTAAAAACCAAACCACCCAGATAGATTAATAAAGTTGGTAAGCTCTAGTATTCATTAAATGCTGGCTAAAGTTGGGAAGCGCTAGTGTGCAGCAGTTTCTTGTAGAAATGTCACAAAGATTGTTTTTCCTCACTAGTAATTCTGAAATAAAAAGAGCTCCTTAACAAGAATTTGATAGATGGTGTTCAAGAATTAAGAAAACATGTCAAATCCTGATAGCTTTGTGGTTTGCATACCGATTTTATTTGAGTGGCAAAATGCTTTTGAAAAGTGTTTGAGAACTTGGAAAAACTCTTGAAAATTCTAATCACTGATTTTTACTATCTCACTCACCAAACCACGTTCTGGTTGATATTAAGTAGCTCAGTTGATTGATCTGAACTCATTCTTTTTTCCCCCCATCTCTGTCTTGCCGGTGGTGCTTCCCCAAAAGGGAAATAGGTTTCAACAACAAAACTTTGCGTCACGTATTTTTTCTCTGCTCTGGTCGTGTTGTGTTAATGGTGGTCTTGCCTACGTGTGCCACGGTTGGCACAAGGCAAATGGGAGTTGGCTCGAAGGCCAGGCAGCCTACTCTTCTGGCCACAGAGCCCCTCACAGCATCCCAGCTGCTCTGCACACAGTGGGCTTACACAGCCTGTTGTCAGTGAAGCGACTGACAAGTAGTGGAGGGATGACCTAGTGGCTCCCTGTTCATCCACGGGAGCTGGGAATTACTGGTTCAGGAGCCTTTGGCAGGAATCTAGAGTTTTGAAATGGTTATGATTAAATTGGTCATAATTTGGGTTTCTTTTTTTTTCTACAGGAAAAATAGGTCTTAATGTATATTTTAATGGCTTTCAAATAGTGCTGATTACTTTGAGAGGTCAGACTTCAGTGCTTGATTTCGGTAAAATTTAGCAGCCCCTGTTCAGAGACAGCTTTTCCTTCCATTTAAAAAGATAACAAGTTTTTATTTTTATTCTCAAATCCCCAGGAAATTTTAAGTGCTGTCAGTTTTATGAAAAGGTAATTAAGGAGCGAGTAGGGAATATGTCTTTTGAGCAGTTGGTTTGGCATCATCACTCAAGTTCTTATTTGCCTGATGAACATATCTTGTAGTAAGATCCCTCTGTATGCAGCCCTCCACATCTTTCCCTGGAAGGCCTTGGCCAGGATTATGTCTATATGTGGGCACTGTCAAAGGAAGAGAGGAGCCAGAGTGGAAGAAGAGCCACCTGATCTTTTTCAAGCCTACAGTTTAAAATTTGGGGTGGTTCTAACACACCCCTGTTGCTTTAGGATTTTTGTACCAACTTTTAAGGCCCTAGGCAGGGGGCTGCTTCTGTGGAGACATAGTAAGAGCTTGCACGTTCATTTTGTTGAGTCTGGCTGTTGAGTGCCGTACGAGGTGTGGAGAGTGGAGCAGTGCCGTTACAAAGAACTGCTAGGAGTTAAAGTGAAACAGGGGTCTAGAAGAGCTCGGAAATCAATGGAATGTATGGTAGAAGTTTCTACTGCTAATGTTCTTACCATGATTTACTTGTAAGCAGCCCCTGAAAAAGTGGAGGGGAAAACATGAAGCTTAATTACTCAGAATTGTAACTGAGCTCTGACAGAGGTTTGGCGAGTGGTAGCTGTGGATACCCATGTGTGGAATTGGTGCTTATAGATGTCTGGCTTTTTGACTAGGGTGTCAGGAAGGAAGAGCCCCTGAAGACCAGAGAGGGCGCTCGTGGACTTTCTTTTACTACAGAAAACAAGCCTCCTCCCTGGCCTGTGAGGCCACTGACGGACCCACCCGGTCAGGGTTCCCTCTTCCTTACAGCCTTTTTACCTTCTCTTCAGAAAAAAAAGTACATCATTGCCATCTCTTTTTTTTTTTTTTACTTTGTTTCCAACACTCTTGGCTGTATTTCTTTGGTTTAGGTAGTCTCCTTTGTATACCCACACCCTCTTTAAATTGACCCCCTACCCCTCTAAGTCTTATTTCAGGAAAATAATTCACGTTAAATCCTGCTTTCTTTTAACGTCTCTCATCTTACGTTATGACGTGGGTGATGGATGTAAATAGTGACTGCGGTAAACCTGTGTCAGAGGGAAGAAAATCCTCGAATGTAGAAGTGGAAACAGATACATGAAGAGCTAATACGTGGGCTTTGGAATCAGGGTTCTCAAACTTGAGTAGTGAACAGTCTTTGAACCCCTTCATAGATTTATGCAAAATATTGTCTGTATTTGCATAAGCACAGTTTTCTAGGGGGAGACAATATACATTTCAGCAGATGTTCAAAGGCCTTCATGATCTAATACTAATAGTGTTCAGCGCTACCAGTGAAGATACCCGAAGTTTTTTTATAAGATCTTAGCAAGTCTCCATTATTATTTTATTTGTAGTTAAAGCAGGTTTTGTGTTCCAGTTGCCATATTCAAGATACATATTTTTAAAATTTCCTATTGGGTTTCTAAATTTTTTGTTTTGCTTATTAATGCTTTCACAGCAGTATTGTTTTCTATAGTTTTCATTAAAAAACATAGTATTCTGGCTACATTAAAGGTTACGAGTCATAAGTGGGCCACCTGAGAAGATGGCCATTTTTTTTCATAGTAATACCTTGTGGACCTGTGTCATTTCAGATAGACAGATATAAATCCTGCCTGAAGTTTTGTTAACTGCACCTGTTTATAACTGAAGGGCAAGTGAGGGACAGACTTGAGGACATGAAGTGGCAGCCTAGGTGTTCTTTGTGAAATTCACACCTAATAGTGTTATTTGCTGAAGGACCTCACTCATTCCCCTTGCCCTTAGGGTGAAGGTAAAACTACTTACTGTGGCTGCTGGATAAGGTTCTGTTTGCCTGAGGCCACCCCAGCCTCTCAGCTCCTTAGCTCCTCCCTCCAGGTTCTGTGCTGTCCCTGGGTAGGGACACTGCCCCCTTTGCCCAGACACCCTCCCCCTCTCCTGCTTCCTTCTTTCCCCTAACTCTCTTCCCCAACAGAAGGAAAACTGACCTTCATCTCTCAGGTCCAGGCTTCAACATCAATTCTTCCGGGCAGCCCACCTGGGCCCCTGGGCCGGCTTTATGTCTGCAGTGTGCTTTCTATGTTAATCCAGAGGACATCTCCCCATGTCACTGTGTATAGCTCTGCCTAGGTTTGTTTAAACTATTGCATAGTGTTTTGTATCATGAGTATTAGCATGGTTGTGCAAACCTGACCTTTCTGGATGGATATTTAGGCTGCTGGCAGTTTTGCTGCTTTTACCAACAGTGCCCCAGTTAAAGTACTTTTATAAGCTTCTTAGTGCTAGTGAAGTTTTATTTTGCTTGTTTTTTCCTTAAATAAATAGACAAATGTAGAGTATATTTAAGTAGATACTGCCAAAGTGCCCTCCGAAAAAGCTTTTCAAGTGTCAGAGTCTTTTCAAGGTGACAGAAAAGTATGTTTATGGCTGGGGGCACAGTTATTTACTCTGAGAGTTTGTCTCTCCTTAAGGAACTGGCAGGATCCAGCTGTTTTCCCTGTCTTCCTACTCCCCAAGTTTTGGGCTGTTGAAATTGCAGTCGTCTGTCCTGTGGAAATTTAGAGCTCCGTGTTTTGAAAATGCAGTCTGACCTTCAAAGTGTTGTTGTTAAAGGAAGAATCAGTTGTAGGCTTCCAGTTACAATAAGGTTCATCATCTGAGGTTCACAGAGTACCTGAGGATTCGCTCTTTAATCCACACAAAATCTGGGGTCCAGTTTTTGCCACATTACCATTGACTTTCTTCACCTACTCAGCTAAGCCCTGGCCTCCACAGTCTCAAACAAAGGCAAAAGCTGTTTTCCACCTTCCTTGAGAAAGTCCACAATGAGTGAACATCCCATAACAGGATTGGGGGTGGAATACGGAACAGAATGTTAAGTGACTGTAGTCTAAGCTACTCTTTTTTCACAAAAAAAGAGGAACCATAATTTTCCTGTGACTGTGGTAATTTCCCTTGTCCTCCCTCTTGATAAAATGATATTCTTTATTGGGTATTGAAATAAATCTGTGCAAAGTAGTTGGTTAGATAACCTTTCTGGTGAGGGGGTAATGGTTCCTGCTGAAGGGATAATAAAGTTGACGCCTCACAGGTACCTGTTGGAGGGAGCGGCTAGTTGATTTTTTTTTTTTGGTATCGTATTTGAGATAGAACCCTCAGTTTTCCCAAAGAATGTTTTTTTTAAAAAGGTAAAATGGTTGAAAAAATTTTTTTCGTTTTAAAAAAATGTTACTAGAAGTTGGGTGGTTCAAAATTCATTCACACATTTAGTGCTTAAAAAGTTACTGATATTCATCCTTATTTTCAGAATCATCAATTGTCCTAACTCCTTTGCAGCTGATGGCCAACACTGCATCCGTATTGAGAGGCCAAAGGCTAATTCCTCCAGGAGCTGGGGAAATCTGAACACCCACCCCTTTATGTCCTGTCCTTTCGTATTTGCCTGCCAGCTGGTAGCCTCCCACGTCCCATAGCCTCTTTGCTCCTGCCTACTCGGAGGCCATGATTGAGTCTGGCTTCTTTGGCGGACCACGTGCCGAGGTTTCTCCCCTTTTGGGAAGAGAGTTCACAGAGAGAAAGAATTGCCTGGTTCTCTGGGTTCCTGGGGGCAGGGGATGTATTTGTGGATGCTTATGGGAACCATGCTGAAGAGTGGATGGAGAAATCAGAGATCAGACAGTCATCCTACTTAAGCACCTCTTTCTAGAGATCAAGATGAGATGGGGTAGCACTGGGAGAGAGATGGCCTGTGTGAGATGCAGAAAGGGAATACTTTTGGATGGGAGCTGAGGGAAGAGAGGATGAAATGAGTATTATGCCCTGGTGACTCAGTTTTTTAAGTACTTCCTCTCTGGGTTTCTGTAATCACATTAAGAGTTTCGCAGGGTGTTAATGCTTGTTGCATAGCATCGCATTTCCTGGGTCACAGTCCCTCCTCCATATCTTCACTGCTGATCTTGGGCAAGTTATGTAATACCTCCTGGCCTCAGTTTCCTTGCAAGTGGGCATGGATTAGAGTAGTGTTTCCCCCATAGGGCCGTTTTGAGGGTGCTTTAGTTAATGCAGGGTTTCTCAGTCTCAATGTTGCTGACATTTGGGGTCACATCATTCTTTGTTGTAGGGGAATGTCCTGAGCATTGTAGGATGTTTAGCAGCATGTGGCCTCTACCACTGGATGCCAGTAGCACCACCCCCTCCAGTCGTCACAGCGGAAAAACGTCTCCGAACATTGCCAGTGTCCCCGTGGGGCAAAATTGCCCCCAGTCGAGAACCATGGCTTTAAAGCCCCTTGCTTAGTGTGTGGCAGGTAGAGTGTTCTTCGGAGTTTGAGGCGTAGGAGATGCTTGATAAAAATGCGCATGCATGAATGAATGTTTGTGTTGCTGGAGTACTGGAAGGGTGCTAGCTGCCTCCGTAGAAGTCACATGCACGAGGTTCCTTGGTGAGACTCTAGTGGCACTCGGGTAACTGAATCTTTGGGGCTGGCTACCAAGAGGAGCCCTCCCTCCCCATCCTGAGTTTCACTTCCATTGCACAGCAGCACCCATGAAGTGTCAGAGTAGCTATTACTGTATATCCTTGATTCCAAGATGCCTATTTTTCTCATGTTTCATTATTTCTGAAATCAGAATGGATTATAAAGTTGAAGGGTACATTTTTTTTTATTGTTCCCCAAATGCTGGCCTTGACACACACTTGATGGCATCTTTGAAATTAAGGAATGAGGTATTTCTGTCTATGTCTGGGCTTTGCAACTAGATTGGAAGCTCTTTATGGGCAGCGGCTGTCTTACCTGGCCATTTTTTCCAGTACTCAGCACAGTGCCTCAAACGCACAGTCTCAAACGTTTGAGCAGCCTGCCCTTTCCAGTGTTCTGTGATGATGCCCTTAAACTGCCTTTCACGTGGTTTTTGGACCTTCACACAGCTCCGGACAGAAACCAGTGCAGTCTCGCACAGGTTGGTACCAGCAGTGTTCTTTGCGTGGTCCCTATCTTGCCCTGCCGCAGTGTGTTTGGGTGGTTACTCGACTGCTTTACTACAGTCTGCTTACTGTAAAGATGAGTGAGTACACAGTACAAACTAGTTTTCTAACGCTGGTGATAAGAAACATATGTCTCCAACTTTTACAGGAGGGTTGTATCATAAGTGCTTGTAAGTTATTTGAATTATACTATACGACGGCACAAGAGAGAAAAGCAGTGTGGCTGATTTCACCAGTCATTCAGTGCATACTGACCTGAAATGTGCTTGAAATGGGAGGTGTGAAGCAGCCAAGATGTCAGTTCCATGAGGACAGGGTTTTGCTTACTGCTGTCTCTTCAGCATCCTCCAAGAGTGCTTTGAACATAGTAAGCACACAAATTATTATGGAATATTGATTGCTTTCCTTTATTTGGACTCAGTTCCCGCCAAGTGTCTCAGAATGTAAGCATCTCATTGTCCTATGTTTGTGGTGTTGAATTACATGGATTTTTTCATACAAGAAGGACCTTAAACGCAAGCCAACTACTTAATCTGGTAGAAGCAGCCATCTGTTCTGACATAAGTGACACAACTGGCTGTGTAGGACTTACTGGTAGAGCTCCATGTGGTGTCCGAGAAATTTTCATGGATGATTTCAAGTGACTTTAGAAACTAACCAACAGATTCCTCTCTTAAAACGGAACTCCACCATCACAACCTAAACAGATGAAAATCATTAGGCATGCAGAAAGCGTTGACGTCAGTTGTACGTTAGGTGGGCTTAAGCGGATCAAGGGACTGCTGTGTTTACCTTTGAAGAGCTAGAACTATATCACCAGAGACTGGGTTTCAAAGGTGATACCTTATTAGAAATTTTGTGGCTTGTGGTGCTGAGTACAGGATCCCACTGATCTCCTGTTTGACTTTCTCATGTATGGTTTTGTGTAGAAAAGAAGGGGACTGCCTTTGGTAGGTTCTAGGTAAATATTTGTTGATAGATTAACCTCAGATTTAACATGATGAAAGTGATGAAGGTCTCTTCTGGAAAAGAGCTGGATATTTCTTCGTTCATGGTTCTACTCAGCCCATACTTTTTGCCTTAGACTGGTTGGTCAGTTTTCTCCCTTGCCCCTTTGTCTCCCGATTGAATATTCATGCTTTAGTAAAGAATGGAAACATTATCATTTTGTAATGACCTTAATCTGGTTTGCAAGTGTTCTACAACTCAAACCCATTTAAAGAAAGGCAGCAGGCCCCTTGATAAGAAATCTCAAAAAGAAGAGTGAAAATGTTCCCTCTTTAGCCTAGTGTAATTATTTTTGCTGTTTGGTTGCATAGGCAGGCTGCCAAAAGAGAGGGGTACAAATTAATTAACCGGCTGTTTGCAGAGATATAGCCGTGTCATTACTGATAAGCATAGATGTAAGTAAGGCAGTGTGTCGGCTGTTTTTCTAAAATGTGGGAGGACAGAAACATGTTACCTCAAATAAAATAGACCAAATGCTCAGTGGGGGGAAAAGTATAGTTTCTGTTAGTTTCCATTTATTAGCACATGTATTTCTTTTTCCTTATTGTTCTAAGTGCTTCCTAATGTGCTGAGTGGCGGGAGAAAGTGTGGATTGTCGTGTTAGTTTTTTAAAACTATAGCTGAATGCTTTGTACCTCAATTGAACATATTTGGATTCCACCCCCACCAACTAAAATCATTTCCATTATAACTTTTATACACCATACTTTAATTGGGATTTATTAAGCCAGTTGTGAATTTTAAGTAGTAGTATGTGTGAAGAATGTACGTGAATAGTTTTGCCCAGACAAGTGTCTTAAACAGTTTTCATGATATAAGCAGCTGTGTCAATTCTGTAAGGACTGACACTTTGTGTTTCTTATTTATTCTTCCCCAGAGGTGACACTACTAGGACCCCTAGTTAATATCTGTTGGAGGAGGGACTGAAGCTCTGTGACCAGTGACATGTCATTGCATGCTGGTTAAGGGACTAGGATCTGGAATCAACTAGATTTAACCTTTAACCCCAGCCCCACCTCTTGCCAGCTGTGTGATCTTGGGCCAGTTACTTAATCCTTCCATGCCTGTTTCCTCATTTGTAAACTTGGGCTAATAATAGTACCTGTACCACAGGGTTGTTGTGAGGATTTTGTAACATACAGCATGTAAAATACTTATCATCCTGTCTGGCCCAGTAAGTTCTCCATAAACATTTGACAAGGTGGCTATTGTTATTATATTGTATTTTAAACATTTGCCTGACCTTTTACTTTAGAACCTCTCTAGAAAACAAACACACAAGCTACTGGGGAGAAATGGGTGTTGAACTTTGAGGCATCACTCTGAACTGTGGCTGCACAGGGTGTTATCTGCAAACCACATCTGTTTGCATATGGTTTTGGTAAGTGAGCTTTGAGTTCTTTGTTCAGGTATGTTGACCAGTTTCCTCTGGAAGGACAAGGAGTGAAACTACAAAGTCTGAAGAAGCAAAACTGAGATAAGAGAATACATAAAACTTTCTTGTGAAAGTATTGCCCATTAGGTCAGAAATGAGCTAACAGTCAAAACAACCTTGAAATACTTTAATGTTTCCCAGTCGTAATAAACTGGACCTCATATATTTAAGCAGAACAAACCTTTGTAACGTTAAGAGAGATTAGGAATAGAAGTAATTAGCCAGCAGTCAACCCTCCCTGCCCCCCCCCCCCCGCAGTGTTGCCTTACAAATCTATGCCTGCCCAACTCTGACCAGAAAAAGCATCTGTACAAGTGAATTTCATGCATGAAAGAGAGGCCTAACGGAAAGGATTACAGAACCAAAAAACTATGATATTCAGACAAGTTGATGTTGGGACCAAAAGAACAATTCACACTTCAGGGACCTAGTCTGACCTATTCCCAGCTGTCTCCTAGGCCTGACCAAGCGCTTTCAAATAGGAGGCACTCGAGTATTTATGGAATGAGTGGAGGCGAGAACGAATGTGATTGATTTGTTTTCACAGGCATCAATGAGAACATTAAATTGAACATTAAATTGACGTCTGCAAGAGTGCAACAGAATCTTTTAAGACAGAGGAAAGATTTATCTTTATTTTCATTGTAACTTCTCTTTAAATAAAGCTGCCTTTGGGGAAGCTTTAATTCACTTGCATGTAGGCAATGAGTAATCTCAGACATTTATGCATGGTTCTCATCATTCTTGGAACCGTATTTTTAATTCCTGGGTGACTTTGAATTATTGGTATTTAGTATACATGCCTTGCCTTTCCTCCCCCCTCCCCATGTAGAGGAAATAATGTTTAAGGACTTGATTTATAAAGCATTTCTCTAAAACCGGGGGAGAGTCTGCAAGATGATGGCTTCCTTGGTATCTTCTTGGAAATCTCAGAGGCACCTAGATTTAAGATGTCCCCAGTGTGTATTCCTCCTACTCTGACCTGGCATTCTTCCAGGATTCCTTCTCAGAGACTGGTACCACCCATCCATCCTGTTCTGCAAGACAGGAAACTTGGCATCATTCTCTGCACCACCCTTGTATCCAGGCCATTACCAAGTCATGTCAGCAGTTCCTTCTAAATATTTGTGAATTGTTTTTATGCCATCTCACTGTGATCTCCAAGTCCAAGCTACCCTGTGTCTCTCACCTGTACTATTGCAAATGCAAATGCCTGGCCTTCTCACTTTTACTTTTGAACCACAAATTTCCCTTCTCCATTCCACAGTTTGAGTAGAGTTGAAAATAATAAAGAATCTGATAATGTTATCCTCCATTAAAATACTTCCAGTGAGCATTTCCTATTGGTGGAGTAAGGACTTCCCCAAATCTCTGTAAAAACAGTGAGAACACTGGCAAGAATTGACAAAATTAACTTTTTCAGAGTTCTAAAAATTAAAGGCTTGCAGGATTTATGGAGCATTTATACAAGAAAAATAACTGAATCTCTGTAAATAAATATAGCAAACTCTGTGGTGTTTTAACTCACTCTGTGTTAATGCTGCTGCACCCCACCCCCAACTCCACAGTAACTTTGAAAACCTGCAAACCTCACAACTACAGTAGCTGTGAAAAACAGTAGCTTAGAAGCCATCGGAGTGGAAAGAATGGGTTTGGGAGCTTCCCTAAAGCCATATGCCCAGAAAATTGTCACTGTTTGATCTGTCTAGTAGCTCCCTAAAAAGCTCCATTCTCAGAAGTTGTCCGTATCAGAGCTCACTCTGTGCCCTATCCCTAAGGTGTTTGTTTAAAAAAAAAAAAAAAAAAAATTAGTGGCAATTATTGTACATTGCAGTTGTTTGAGGTGGTGATATTAGTTGAGGTTGACAAGAGGCTGACCAAAAAACTAAGTAGATAACACTGGGAAATGAGATGTCAGTTGGAGTTTTTAAAGAGCTCCAACATTTTCAAGATTCCTGGGAATCTAGAAAACCAAGTACATTAAATTAGTTATACTTCAATTTAAAAAGAAGAAAGAAAAGAAAACAGTGTGTGTGTATAGGGCTGTCCACATGCCCAGGAATGACCTGAGAAAACCCTAATATCTCACCTCTGGCTGACTTTGAGGTTCTATGCAAGCAGGAAGTGAAGGCTAAGGCAGAGTTGTAAATTGATTGCTAGAGCATTGAAGACATGTCCCAACATATGCACAGAGCCCCTTGGCAAAGCCTGGGAGACTTATTGGTTCAAGATATTTAAGGAAATCCCTGTCCAATAATTAGCTAACCAAGCACACACATAACAAAGAATACAGACTATACAATTAGACCAGGTAACTCACTAAACAAACCAAAAGGGCAGGTGGATCTGATTTGTAGAATTGCCACATTACATTGTCTGTATTGTCTAGTTTTCAACAAAAAATTATAAGGCAGAGAAACAGCAGAACACGGCCCACATGCTGGCAGAAAAAAGCACAAAATGGAGCCATATCAAAGCAAAGCATTTCTAAAATACTGTTGAAATTAAGTTGGTCTTATTCAAACTACATTGTCTGAAGTTAAGATGTTAATTGTAATCCCCAGGGCAACTACTAAGAAAATAACTTGGGTGGGGGGAGTGAAAGAAAAAAAGGGGAATTAAAAAGGTATATTAGAATCTATTAATTTAACACAAAAGGATGCCGTAATAGAATAGAGGAACAAAAGAAGACATAAAACATGTATTAAGTAGCAAAATCACAGACATAAATCCTACCTTATCAGTAATTACGTTAAATGTAAATAGAATAAACACTAATCAGCAGGCAGAAATTGGCAGAATGAATTTTAAAAAATCATGATTCAGTGATATGCTGTCAACAAGAGACACTTCAGATTCAAAGTTGGAAGTATGTTGAAAGGTAATAGAAAATATAACATGCAAACAGTAGTCAAAAGAGAGCTAGTCTAGCTGTACAAATATCAGACAAAACAGACTTTTTAAAGTCATTACTGATAGAGGAGGATATTTTATAATCATGAATGAGTCAATCCTTCAGGAAGAAATAGCAGTTACAAAGATATATGTACCTAACAAGAGAGCTTCAAAATATATGAAGCAAAAAACTTACACTGTGAAAGGAGAAATGGACAATTCAACAGTAATAGTTGGAGATTTCAATAACTCACTTTAAAGAATGGTTACAACAGCTAGGCAGAAGATCAGGACGGATGTCAAAGACTTGAAAAACATAAACCAATTAGACACAACCAACAGCGGAATATTCATGCTTTTCAAGCACACATGGAATATTCTCAGAATAATATGTTAGGCCACAATAAAATAAGCCTAACTAAATGTAAAAGTACTGAAATCATACAAGTACAAATTACATTCTCTAACCCCAATGGAGAAAATTAGAAATCAACAACCAAAGGAAATCTGGGAAGTTAACAAGCTTGTGAAAATTAAAGAACATTCCTAAATAAGCAGTGGGTCAAAGAAGAAATCACAAGAGAAATTATACTTTGAAATTAATGAAAATGAAACATAGCATACCAAAACTTAACATACTGCAGCTGAAGCAGTACTTAAGGGAAAACTTATAGCTGTAAATAGTTATATTAAAAAGTAAGAATGATCTCAAATCAATAACCTAACCTTCCTCCCTAAGAAACTAGAAAAAGAAGAGCAAACTAAACACAAAGCAAGCAGAAGGAAGAAAATAATGAATTAGATGAACTAGGTAGTAGAAAAACAAAGCAAAAAAATCAGTGAAACCAAAAGTTGATCCTTGACAACATTGGAGTGCTTTGATTTTGATAAAATTGACAAACCTTTAGCTAGACCTGACCACATCACTCATATCACTGAAATCAGGAATTCAATAGGTAATATCACTACCGACCTGACAGATACAGGGTTATAAAGGAATACTGTGAATGGCTGTATGCCTACACATTGAATAACCTAGATGAAATGGACAAATTCCAAGAAAGATACTGTCAACTTTAAACTGCAAACTTTAAAATTTCCCACAAAAGAAAGCCCAGGCCTAGATGGCTTCACTGGTGCATTTTACTAAATGTATAAAGAAGTAGGGCCCGCCCAACACAAACTTTTCTAAAAAATAGAAACTCATCCTATGAGGCCAGTACCAAAACCAAAGACATCACAGTAACTGAAAACTACAGACTAATATACTCAGTATACGTGATATAGTATATATTTATTATATTCTATAATAGGCAAATACTAAATACACATTTGAGCAATGTACAGGTGAGGAAATATGTTCAATATGCCTTTGATGGATGGATTGGGAAAAGTCTGGATAATATATGAATAATTTCTCCAATATTGGTCACATTATTCAAGTTTTAGTCCAGGTTATATGATGTTCTGTTTTCAGCACTTATCAAACATGTATATAAATCACCTGGGAATCTTGATAAAATGCAGATTCTGATTTGCAGTGTCTGGGTTGGGTCCTGAAACTCTGTAATTCTAACCAGGTTCTCAATGATACAGAAACAATTGGCCTGTGGACCGTACTTCAAGTAGTGAGGCTTTATCTTGAGGATGAATATAGAGTTCAGTGTACTTTTTTCATTGTGACCATTAATATAGAAAATCTAAAGAGCATTTCCCCTCTGACTTGAGGAATCTGAAACAAACTCAAGACAGTTATTACACTTTAATTTTCTATTAAAAGCTCTGAATCTTCTGCGGCATGCTTTGGGTAAGATATTTAGAGACTTTACAAATATGAGATAATTATAACATCCCTTTAAGGATGTTATGAAAGATACAGCTCTCTAGTTTGCTACATTCATCATAGCCACATGGCTGTTGGATAATACTCAGGTATACCATAAAGCAAATAACTTGCTTAACATGCTATGCCAGCTGAAGGCTAGCCATGTGATTTTGGTTTTCATGTGTTCATTACAAATATATAGAAAGACAGTTGATTTTTCTGCGTTGATCTTGTGTACAGACTGAATGTTTGTGTCCCATCGTCCCCCCCACCCACCGCAAATTCATACGTTGAAACCTAATCGCCAGTGTGATGATTTTTGGAGGTGGGGCCTTTGGGAAGTGGTTAGATCATGAAGGTGGAGCTCTCATGAATGGGATTAGTGCCCTTGTGAAAGAGGCTCCAGAGAGCTCCCTCTCCCCTTAAGCTCAATGTGGAGGACACCATGAAAAGCTGACCCTGAACAGGAAGCAGGCTCTCACCAGACACTCAGTGTGCTGGTGCCTTAATCTTGGATTCCCAGCTCCCAGAACCGTGAGAAATGAATGTTTGTTGTTTATAAGCTACCCAGTCAATGGTATTTTGTTACAGCAGCCCAAACAGACTAAGTAAATTTTGTATCCTGTGATACTGCTAAGCTGGTAAATTTGGGGAGGTTTTTTGTAGGTTCTTTGTGGTTTTCTCCACAGACCATCAAGTCATCTGCAGATGGAGAAAGCTTATTTCTTTCTTTCAAATCTGTATGCCTTTTATTTCCTTTTCTTGCCTGATTTCTATGGCTAGAACTTCAGTGCTTTGATGAGAGTGGGTATCCTTGCCTTGTTCCTGACCTTAGGAGGAAAGCATGCAGCCTTTCTCCATTAAGTATGATGTTAATTGTAGGGTTTTTTGTAAATGTTCTTTATCAAGTTAAGGAAATCCCCTTTATTCCGAGTTCTCTGGATTTTTTAAAAAAATCATACATATTTTTTCTGCATCAACTATTACGGTAGTATGATTTTTCTTCTTTAACTTGTTAATATCACATATTATATTGGTTATGGATTATTTGAAGTGTCTAGGTTCCAAGTGTTTGGAAATTTTCTAGTATCTTTCTGTTACTAGTTTCCAATTTGATTCCGTTGTGGTCAGAGAAAATACTTGGCATGATTTCATTTCTTTTAAATTTGTTGAGCTTGATTTTCTGGGCTAGGGTATGGTCTGTATAAAGCTAACCACTTAAAAATATAAAGCTAGGTGAGTAGGCAATACCATTCCATAGTTAATGCTGTTTTTAGTTGTATGAGAGCTGTGGGTTTTCCGCATACAAGATGTCTGGCAGATGTGGTGTTGGGTATTGACTGCCTTTTGAAGAAAAGAAAGTATTCTTAACTGAGTCATGAGTTTATAACCATAGGCTTAACAATAATAATATTAACACTACTCTTCATTAAGTATTTACATATACTCTGCTTACTGTGTTTAGGCAGACATAGAACTAAACATTTTACGTGAATTATCTTATTCAATCCAACAATCTCCTGACATAGATACCATTGTTTTCACCATTTTTCAAACGCAGGAACTGGATGTCTAGAGGTAAGTACCTCTCTTGAGGTTATAATACCAGCTAAGTGGTAAACTCTCTTATAGCCCATATCTTATCATAGTCTGCAACTTAGCTGAATGGTAGTGATGCAGGTAAGATTCCCTAAGGGTTTTGGAAGGTGCCTCTAGTTTCCGTTTGAAAGGTCAGAATTTGCTGACAGTATTTTGAGTAGCTAAAGGTACATGTGAGGTAGCCTGTCATGTATGTCACCTTTGTAACCCTACCTGGCCTTCCCTAACTCAGGTTCCCTAGGATTTTGATATTTGCTTCCTCTGTTCTTTGCCAGGTACTGTGTCTCATTTTCAGTACAATTAGTGACAACAGTAGCACTTATGACTTGTCTATGGAGGGTCACTATAAGGTTGGCCACTTTTACATAGTGATGAATAACTGTTAGACTGCTTTCTAATCTCTGACTCTTTGGTCCTCTGGTGTTTGGTACTGGAAACATCTCTTTTTTTTTTTTTTTTTAATGTAATTTTATTGACTGCTTTACTTCAGACAGGGTCCCAAAACACATACATTTTGGCAGGTTGTTGATTGCCTTTATTTGTGTCTGGTTGGTTCATCATCTAATGTCTTATGATCAAAGGAAAGTCCAGTTCCCTTTAATTATTGGAGCAGAGAATATGAATTTTGGAGAAGTGTGTGCAGAAGGTAGAAATAAAATTCTGTTTTATCTTTTCCCCGTTGAGATGTTAAAGCTCACTTAAGAGCAGTTTAAAACTTTTTTATTATATCATTGATATTCCTTTTGATTACCCAGAACTGACAGTTACCATTTGAAATAAATTTGGGACTGACTATAGTAAAAGTCAGTTATGTGCAGACCAGCCTTCCAAGTTGGTCCATCAGGTTACTTCGAAGTGTTTCCGACACTAGTGGAGCTGAGAGTCCTAGTATCTAAGGAAACCTTTGCGTAGCAGTGAGAGCAGACAGTCCAGAGGTAGCATCAGAAGTCTGCTGTTCGATAGGATGCCTTGACTGACTTTGATTAAACAAGGCGGGAGAGGCTGGGAGTGCGCTGAGCAATGTTGAGGCTCGTGAGGTGAGGTGAGGTGAGGAGCACGTACGTGGGAGTAGCCTACCTTCACATCTCAGCTCCTCTGTGTGCTGGCTCTGTGACTTAAGGCAGGTAATCTTGTTCCTCACTTGCTTTATCTGTGAAGTGGGGACAGCGACCCTGAAAGGTGGGTGGTGTTGTGAAGAGCAAATGAGTTAATACTTAGCATTGTACCTGGAACATAGGAAGTGCTCAGTAATTGAAAACTTTGATTGTTTGTGTTATATGTATTGCTTCTCAGATGGTGGTGTTGCTGTTGTGATTTTTGTTCACTGATGTATATATAGCCAGTACCTAGAATCGTGTTTAGGCATAGTAGACTTTTGATACATGAATGAATGATATACACAGAGTACTTGCCATGAGACCTGACATACAGTGAGTACTTAATACACTGAGTGTACAAGAGGTGGTGGCTGTAGACCAGCAGAAGATTAGAAGCAGTGGCCAGTGTAAGCCACTGACAGTGAAAATGGAAATAATTATAATCCTAATAGGTAAGACAGACCTAGCACATGCTCTGTGCCAGACATAGTTCTAAGAGCTTTATGTATACTAACTCATCTCATCCTCATAACTACACATTAAGGTAGCTACTATTATCGTGTCCATTTTACATATGAGGGTACTGAAGCGGAGGAACTTGCCCGAGTTACTGCTCCTAGTGAGTGATGGCATTGGAATTTGAACTCAGGAAGTCCAATCCAGGGGCCTTTCTCAAATTCTTTTGTTGAGAACCTACTGTGTGCTAGGCACTGTGCTGCGCAGACATGGCCTCTGCCCTCATGGAGCTTATATCTTAGGGCGGTAGCCAAAACACAAATTACAAATAACTAATGAGTGAAGAGAGAGTACTGCCTGAAGAGATAGGCTCCTGCTTTAAACTGAGTGATCAGGCAAGGTCTTTCAGTGGAATGTAAGCTGTGATCTGGAACCAGCCAGACAAAGCATTCTGTACAGAGGGAGCAGAATTAGCAAAGGGCCTGAGGTGGGAAAGTGGTTGGCCTGTGTGCGTAACTGTCGAGGAGATGGAATTCTGGCATGGATGAGGAGTGGCTGTGTCTTACGGTTGCAGAGATCAGGCAGGGTCTTTCTAAGCACTGATTTTCATTCTGACTGCATTGGAGTACTCTACGTGGTAAACTAAGGGTTTAATCAGACTAGGTGACATTTATGATTTAAAAACATCACTGTTTTTATTTTTTAATTTTAAAAATTTATTTATTTATTTTTGGCTGCATTGGGTCTTCGTTGCTGCGCGCGGGCTTTCTCTAGTTGCGGCGAGCGGGGTCTACTCTGTTGCGGTGCGCGGGCTTCTCATTGCGGTGCACAGGCTCTAGACGCGGGCTTCAGTAGTTGTGGCTCATGGGCTCTAGTGTGCAGGCTCAGTAGTTGTGGCGCACTGGCTTAGTTGCTCCGTGGCACGTGGGATCTTCTCGGACCAGGGATCGAACCTGTGTCCCCTGCCTTGGCAGGCAGATTCTTAAGCACTGTGCCCCCAGGGAAGTCCCTAAAAACACCACTATTTAAATGCGTATGGGTGGGGGAGTTGGAATAGGCGGAGGGGAGAATAGCCACTATTTAGGTCAAAGACCAGAGGACAGTGATCTGGAAGATGATTTTAAAAATGGCTTATGTTTACAAAGTACTTTGCATTGTTCTAAACATTTTACATCTGTTTGTTAGTTCTTCCTACAACCAGTGAGGTAGGTACTGTCACTTTTCCCATTTATAGATGAGGAAACTGAGGTAAAGGCTACCAAGCGGCAAGGCTGGGATTTGAATGCAGCCATTGTGGTTCTGGTGGCTGTGCCTTTAACTGCCAGGCTCTATTGCCTTAGCAAGCTAAGTTCTTCCATCTGTGTGTCTCCCTTCATGCATTAGCTGGCCACATTAGCTACAGTGAGCAAGGAACAAACTGCAGCCCATCTTTGGCTTTCTCCCCTCTCCCTCACCCCCGATCCATGGTCTCCCCATCTCTTTGCAGAGCTCTCCAGAGCATGTCTTCAGTCTGGTCTCTTCCATCTTCATCACATAGGCACTTCCTGTCTCACTCTGACTTCTGCATCAGCCCTTGGGGACCAGCCCACTACCCCCTTACCTCGGTAGATCCAGACGCATGCCAGAGTGACCTTTTGTATCATGTGGCTGCCTTCCTTAAAACTGTGGGTTCTCCCAGGCTTGCGGGGTGGAGCTTAAACTCCGAAACTTGAGCCTTGACCCTCTGCAGGGGGAGCACCAGCAAGTCTCGTCCGCCTCTCCCCTGCCTTTCATTGCTTACAGGGAGGAGTGTGTGGTCAGCAGCAGGGGCAGAGACCACTTGAAGGTTAAGCTCACATTATAAAATAGTTGCCATTTGGTGTATATATCGATCTTCTGCGACTTTAATCAGTGAGAACTGGGGCCCTTGCAGCAGAACACGTCTAGTGTGTGTATATTGTGTGTTTTTGTTTATTTTGCTAACACTGAGTGTTTACTATGTGTTCAGCATGGAATGCTCTCCACGGAGTAGTTTATTTCATCCTCACAACAGCACTGTGAAATGTAGGTCCTGTTCTCTGTATTTTACAGATGTGGAAACTGAAGTTAATAACTTAACTGTGTTCACATAGCTAGTAAGGGAAAGATTAGGGACTTGAATCTCAGTAGTCTGACTCCAGAACTGTTCCTAGTTACTGCACTGCACACACTAGCAGAAGAGAATTTGCCAGTGTGCACATTTGAGAAGCAGACCCTGCAACACAAATTTTACCAGAAACCGCCCCCAGGAATGGGATCATGTGTTCAAGGGAAACCTTCTCACCCTTGAACTTTTATCTCACTGGATACCCAGTTTTAGTGGGTGACTGTATGTCTTTACACGACATAAAGGCGCAATTATACCCTTGACTTATGGTGGCACCACAGGGACTTCATCTAATACTTTAGTTACTCTCCACCCAATAGTATTAGTACATCCATTTGCTGCTTCCTGTCCATCAAGTTAGGCATTGTTAGGCACTGCCACTAGAGCAGAAAACAAGACAGATGTGGAACTTAGTCTAGTGGGAGGAGATTAAGGCTCACACAGTTAGATGGATAGTTACGAACAGGGCATGGTGCTGTGTGGCAAGGCTAAGTCAGTGCTCTGAGAGCAGATAATGGGGCCCTGACTAGCCAAGTCTGAAGGAAGCGACATTGAAGCTGAGACCAAATGAAGTAAAGTAACAAGCCAGGTCAAGATCTGGAGGAAGGGAGTTCAAACAGAGGGAACAGCAAGCACCATGGTGCTGTGACAGGAGAGAGCATGGTGTGCACCAGGGACAAAATGAAGGCCAGAGGGGCCAGGTGCAGGGTGCCAGCGTGGAGAGAGCCTTGTCAGGGGTCTTAGTTTTTATCCTAAGAGCAAGTGGAAGCTACGGGAGAGTTCCAGATGTCAGTCATTACTTCACCGTCACATAATCTTGAGTTCACTTCTCAGACTCTGTGCTAGGCAAGGCGAGGAGTCTGCCGTCAGACAGGGCTGCAGAGGCATCAATTACCATTCAAAAATCATAAGTCAGTGAGTGAAGGACTGTGATGGAGATATGAATGGTATGAGTAAGAGCACAGCTCTGGTCGAATGGCGGGAATTCCAGAAAGAAGAGAGAAGAGCTTTCTGTGCTGTAGGAACAGTTGTGTCCAAAAGGTAGGATTGCAGAGAACAGGGCAGGTTCTGAGAAGACCCACACAGTCTTGAGCTTAGAGCAGGTTGACTCAGCCTGGAGAGATGGGAGGAGAAAAGAGTGCTAGGGCCTTGCTTACAGAGAGGTAGGTCAGGGGTCCAAGTACCACTTTGAAGCCAGCAGAGGTCTCCAAGGAGAGGAATGGCTTTATTACTTTGTAGGTTGGTGGCTTTGGCAGCAGAGTGGAGGAGGCTGAAGAGGGAAGCAACTCAGACCCTATTAGGAGCTCTGTACCGGTGTGTGGAGGCCACCAGGCTCTGACCGCAGGCACTGGCAGTGGGAGCAGCATGGAGGAGGCAGATTCTGGCAGCTTCTGGGAGAATGTTGGGAAATGCCTGGGCTTCTGAGCCCAGCAGACCTGGGTTCAAATCTTGACTCTGCCACTCACTAGCTTGTGAGATCTCAGTGTCTGTGTGCCTTAGTTTCCTGAGCAATACAGTGGGCGTGCATGACTGCTACCTTACAGGCCGTTGGGGGACATTGATTGAGCACTTCCTGGGGCCTTCTAAGGCTTTGCGTGTATTAGCTCTCTTACTCTTTCTACCCTGGGAGGTGCCTGGTGAATTAGGTACTGTGATCGTCAATATTTGACACATGAAGAGACTGAAGTTCAAAGAGGTTATAGAACTTGCCCGAGATCACATTGGATTCGGGGTGCTGGGGAGTGGCCCACACTGTTAGCCACTCTGCTTAAAATACCTGTGACAGAGAATAACTAACTGGGGAGGAGCTGGAGACAGCCCTTTGAAGAGATGACAGCTGAGCTGAGACCTGATGTGTGAGAATGCCCCAGGCATCTTGTGAAGAGCAGGGGCAGAGCCTGGCAGAGAAAAAGCTTTCCAAGGAGAGAATGGAGATCAGTGTGCCTGGAGCAGAGTGAGCCAAAGAGAGGGGAGCAGGGACTCAGGGGACAGGGAGTGAAGGGCGGAGGACAGACCGCTGGTGTATCCCATAACCTTGGGGGTTGTGGTAAAGGCTTGGATTTTATTCCGAGAGGAGTGGGAAGTCACTTGGGAAGTTTTAATGGTATTTACGTGATCTGTTGGAGGATTTCGAAGAATCACTCTGGCAGTCGTGTGGAAGGGATTGTCAACCATGTGGGAGACTTTCTTCCACAGTCCATAGGAAAGGTGCTGGTGACAGGCTTTACAGTGGCGGGCTGGACAGTGGAGAGAAATGGACAGAGGTGTTAGAGGAGAGCTGATCGGACCTGCTGGTGGCCTGGGTGTGATGAGGGAAAGAAGAGTCGGGGTGTTGTGTGGGTTTTTAGTTTTAGAAGATGAGCAGAGTCATTTACCCAAAAGGGGGAAGATTTTGGGGGGCAGGGAACAGGGCAGGGTGGAAGGCAAAGCTCTCTTGGACGTGCTTGTTTGATTTGAGATGTATGAAAGACATCCAGATGGCAGTGTCTTAATAGGGAGGGAGTTGGATTTGTGAGTCTAGACAGAGCTCGGGAGCCGTCTGGGCTAGAGATAGAAATGTGGGAGTCATTGGCATGTAGAAGTTTGGGTGCGTGGGAGAAGGGAGACGCACAGGGTACTGCAAAGGTGAAATGCTTTGCTACGGTGCTCAAGTTTTGTTGTTGGGCACAGGCCTCAAAATGGGGATGGCAGCACCAAAGTAACTGTTCAGGACAGGCTTTGGCCAGAGGGCCTTCAGTCTGCATGGGACTGTGAAGGTTCTGCACACATGTGCTCATGTGTCCATGTGCTTAAACCCAGTCCTTCCTACGCTGCTGGCCTGGGGTCTCCAAAATACATGACGGCCTTGGTGTGGGTGCCGGGCCACTCACTGATTGGAAGGTTAGGGTGACCTGAAACCTGAGAAAGATTTAGGGCTTACACATGATAAAATCCATTCTTTCAAATTAGGTCAGAGTCCATGGGGTCAAGTACAGTTTTAAAACTTTCATTGTATTTCATATAATGGTTTAAGTTGTATATTTAAAGAAAATTTTGTAAACTTTTTTTAAAATTCAGTAGGAACTCATTTTAACTCAATAGGAACTCTGTTTTCCGTCATAAATGAAGCTTTTCCCTTCTTGCATTTGGGCAAGTTCCATGTGTTAATTTGTAGATGGGCTGATTGTGAACTTACACTTGGAAAGTATTCAGAAACATACATACTGTCGCTGACAAAAATTATTTCATTTTCTCTGTTACCACAACATTCCACACGCTGTTCCTGTTGCTAAGGCCTCTGGAATGTCCTAATTCAGAAAAAGGATATAAACTCCTTTTTTTCCCCCAAAGAAGACATTTTATTTAAATTATTTTGTATCCTTTAGCTTACGTCCAAATATGGATATCTGAAAGTAAAGAATTCAGAAAGCTAAAATTAAAGTTGCTTTAGGTTCTCCGAACAGGAACTTGATTTCATAGGGTAGCATGAAGTGCGTTTAAATGTACCATGTTTTTTTCCACAGGGATTGTGTATGTGTGTGTGTGTGTGTGTGTGTGTGTGTGTGTGGGGTGTGGGTGTGCGTGGAATTGAGGTCACAGATGGTGCAAAAACCTCAGTTTGAGTCCTGGTTGTACTTTTTTGCTGGGTGAAATTAGACAAGTTCTTGTCTCCATCGGTAAAATGAAGATTATATTGAAGGATAAACCTTATGAAAAGTGCTTAGCTGAGAACCTGGCACAGAGTGGTCTCTCAGAGAATGCCAACTGTTTATCATTATGATTATCATCTTTATTGTCATCAATTGCAAATAATTATAAGTTATTGAGGAAATTGAACCTTTTTACAGAAGTATAAATTCTTGGTCCCTCACAGAATGACCCCTACTCACTTAGTTTTATTAGTATTTCTGAGTCTCACAAAAGGATCAAAGGAATCAGAACAAAAAAAGAACAGTTTTCTACATAAACATCATTGTGGCCAGTTAAATTTTTATTATTTGCAAGGATTTATACAGTTTTTAATTTTTTACAATTGGCTTATTTATAAAGGGGTGGGAAGCTAGTCCCCAGCAATATCTGGTATCTGGCAAAGTGACATATTTTAAACAGCATCGCTTGTAAATAGAGTGCTGTGAGAAATCACACAAACCAGGCACATTGCCGAGGCCTAAGTCTAAACTGAGACCACTTAATTTAATACTTTAACTACTGTTTAATTAATAAAACTGATCAAGTTGATTTCATTAATGAAACTGTTGATTTGATGTGTATAGGCATTTCATACTTTTCAGCTGTAAGTTATGAATGTTTTGCCATTTCTGTAATTCATACTTAATTGTCCTGTGTCAGAATGATTTAGCATAGGGATATATGGAACTTAAAGTAAACTACTTTAAATTTTTATTTTTAAAACTGAAATGTTGGGACTTTCCTGACAGTCTGGTGGTTAAGACTCTGCGCTTCCAATGCAGGGGGGAGCGGGTTCAATCCCTGATTGGGGAACTAAGATCTTACGTGCCACGGGGCATGGCCAAAAAAAGAAAAAGAAAAAAGGAAATGTCATGTCAAACTGTAGCCATTGAAAATGGCTTATTACTTGTTGATCATTGCATGGATATAACCTTTCCCCTTCTCCCACATGTACTATTTTTAACTCAATGTGGGCATGCTTTCCAGGAAAATAGCACATTGTTTGGCTCTTATTTTTCGTGAAATTGTTAAGCTTAGTCACAGAAGTCAGCAGTCTGTTAGAAACTTCTTCTGTTGTCTTATCAGTTTATTCCGTCAAAGGTGTTCAGCCCTGACATTCAACTTGTTGGAGTTGGAATCTGGAAGGAATTTCTAGAAATCATATTCCTTCGGTCTTCAAGGGACCAAATTCAACCCATTGTTGTGAGTCAGAATCAAATCTCAGCTATTGACTTAGACAAAGTAGTTCACCTTTCTGTGAATCAGTTTACTCCTCTCCAGAGCAGGGTTATAATGGTATCTACCCAAGTAGTTGTGAGGATAAAATGAGATCGGAGCACGTAGAACCTGCTCAGTGCTGCTGCTGCATCCCGGAATCCTGTTGGTCCCTGGTATATTTCAGGTTCACAGCTAGCTATCTGTGCAGTTCAGTGTAATAGAAACTGTTTAAGAAAATCTGACCTATAGCTGTGTGTAGATATTATTAGATCCGTAATTTGACATTTTAGAGATTATCATCACTTTACATCACCTCGGGGCATTTTCTGTTTCCTTTAAAACCACCAAGCCCACCCAAGCTGGAGAAAGTGTGAAATTAAATCTTAACAGGAAAGAAAGCAGATGCTAATCAGCTTTTTGGATCTTTCTTCCCTCTTTAAACTTGGTATTTGGTCTACTAAAATATTTGCCTAATTGAAATGTGCTAATTATCCATTCATTGCAGATGTTCTAAATAGTGCTTATAGTGTAAAATGCCAAGTCTGAAATATTTAAAAGATTTAGATTCTGGATTTGAACTGTTAGCTCTGTTCCCTGGATTGTTACTAATAATTAATTGTCCAGTTAGGACTTTTTAGTTAACCATATATTACCAGGTATCAAGTTACTGTACTTCGTTTTCATGTATATGCAGATAGTCTAGTTTTACATTTGTATTTTAATTAACTTCTTAGTACAAAAAAAATCCAACTTGTATCTTGCCCTATTCTGGTAACTGAACTGAGATTAATGTATGAAATGTTGTGCTTGTACTGAGGTTCTTTCTGTCCAGTGGCATCAGTGTGCAAGCAAAGGACTAGAGGTTAGTTGTGACCTGAAGAAAAAAAAGTACGAAAATCATTTTCTTTGTATTACATGCTGACAAAACCAGCAGTTTTACTCTTCAGTGAAACCTCTGCTTCCTTTCTTAATGGTTGCATAGAACGCAGAGACCAGATGGCTGGAATAGAATGCATAGTTAACCAAACAAAACCATTAGATGCTACAGCTTTGTGAATTGCTAGGCATTTTATGTGGTTGCAGATTCTTCCTCATAACCCTTGGTAGAGTTCATCTAAAGTTGCTTTATTGTGTGAATGTATTCATTGTTCGCATTTTAAAAGATTTGTCTGGTTTACCTCATACTAATGATTTCTCGTGCATTTTATTTTAACCCTTTATAACGGTGTTTCTGTAAGCCTGATTTGATTTCTCTGTTTTAATAGTCATGGTGTGTCACATCAGTTACTTTTAAACTGGAACAACTTTTATCCTGTGTACTTTATCATAAGGCAGCTCCTTTAGAAAGTGTTGCCACCCCAGATGGTTTCATATTAACAGGAACCACATGAGTGAGTGATGCTCTCTTTCTTTATTGCAGACATGCCAATATTTGGTCTCTGTCCAGCCCACGATGATTTCTACTTGGTGGTGTGTAACGACTGTAATCAGGTTGTCAAACCGCAGGCATTTCAATCACATTATGGTAAGTGCTTAACCATTTAAAAATCATTATTAGAGGGTAAAAGGTAGAGCAGTATTAAACCAGTGACAGCATGGGTAGGCTATAATACCCCTCCCCCTGTCAGGAAGTAGGTTTTCTAATTCATTGAATGGGTTAATGCCTATCAGATGTTGGGTATTTTCTGAATTTTCTTGAAAGGGATGTGCATTTTCTGATTTTTATTAAAATTAGACAGGGAAAAAGTGTACTTTATAAAATCTTTGTTGAAATATTGCATCAGTGTAGTAAAAGGTTTGTTTCCTTCTAGATCCCACGGTTGTGAATTCAGTGGTTGGCAAAATTATATATACACACACAGAGTATAGAGGCATGGCTTTTTTAAAGGAAATGTGATTTTGAAATGTCCAAGTTCAGTAGTTCTAAATGTATCTTGATGTTGTAATTTGTGAATGTGATGAAGCTATGCTATCTTGCCCCATCAAAATGCGCATGTACTTAGAATGAAGCATTGTGACTTCAGGAGTTTCATGAACCTCTGAGCTGTCCCTGTTCTTTTAGGCTCCAAGCCTGTTGTTATCTGATGTCAATCATGTGAGAATCCAAATAAGCTTGTTTTTCCATTGTCATAATGCTGCCTAAAGTGTTTTAAAAAAATTCCGATCATAAAACTTAATTTTATATCCAGTTAGATTCAGTAACAACTCGAAAGTATTTGAGTGCCCACCTTGTTTCAGGCATTGGGGATGTGGTATCATTCCTACCTCCGTGGAGTTTAAAATCTAGCTGGAGAGAAAGGCAAAACTAACGAGACACATTTTTTTAAATGACTGCAAGTTGTTTTGTCATTGTCCTCATGACTACAAATGCAAGCTTGAGACAGGGAAGAACAACAGGGTCTTTCTGTAATAGCGTGTTCAAGCAAAGCCTCTAAGGAGGTGACCCTGGGGACCTGAGCCCTAAGTGATGAGAGGGAGCCACCCATGTGGCGATCTGGAATAAAAGCATTTGATACAGAGGGGAGAGCCGGTGCCCAGACTTGAAGAAGGCTAGTGAAGTTGGTGAGGGAAGTAGAGACTTGGGAAGTCAGACCTTTTGAACCAGGACCCTGTTCATGTACAGGCTTGTAGGCCAGAGGAAGAAGCCGCTTGGGGGCATTGGAAAGTTTATGTAAGGGAGTAACACAGGACCATCTCACTGGTTGACTTGCTGAGTGTAGACTGTGGGAGAAGGGTAGAAGCAGGGAGAATGGTTCAGAGGTGAAGATGATAATAGACTAAGGCTAAGTGGGGGAGTAGAGCTGGGGACACAGCCTAGCTAGCTTTGAACCTACAGGGCTTTCTGTCGGGCTGGATGCAGTTGTAAGAGTCAGTGTCATAATCAACATCCCACCTCTTACCCCAAGGAATCTTTTTTGTAATTATAAAAAGTTCTTTGAGTTTGTGGTTCTCAGTGAGGCCTGGGAGTAGGCACCAGAGTGAGTACAAAGCTGAATAAGATACTGTCTCCTTGCTGAAGACTCTTAAGTGGCCAGTATCAGAAAAGGCAGTTAGTTGCCAAGTATTTTGGAGTTAAGGATTCTGAAGCCAGACTAGACTGGATTTAAATCTAAACTTGGAAGAACCATAGGTTAGTTCTTTGTCTTGAGCAAGTTTTTCCAACCTTGGCTTCCTTTGTTATAATGTGGGGACAGTAATAGCAACCTCACTGGTTTCCAGAGAGGATGAAATGAAACAGCATGGTGAAGCCCCTCATGCAGTGCCTGACAGTTGATAGGTATGAGAGAGAAAAAAGGGTACAGCCGTAGATACAGGAGGATGTGGCGAAAGTCGTAAAACAGTCCAAGTTCTTAAGAATAAGGAGGGTCACAGATTGCTTCTCGCACAGTAACTCAGAGCAGGCTTCTTAAAGGAAACAGCCTTCACATTAGGCTATTCGGAAGAGCAGAATGGATTGTTTTTCCCATGTGCACATTTTTTCCCGTCAATTTTTAGGTGTGTAATACATACATGTCCATTGTGGAAAATGCAGAAAATACTTTAAAAAAATCAACTATAATACCCTAAAGTTGGAAGTGTTCTGATGGATGGACAGGGCTGCCACATACAGCTGCACAGCTTGTGCACTGAACAGCCATGTTTGGTGGCTCCAGGTTGGCAGCAGGGATGATGGGAGCAAGTGCAGAGGCAGGAAATTCCAGGCTGTCTGGAATGTACTCCACGAAGTCTCCATTGGCCGGAGCTGGTGTACCCATGTGTGGAAAAGCTGTGTGCAAAGGCAGGCTGGGGCTGCTCAGAGAGACTCAGTGCCATCAGACACCCCTGGCCTTGATATGTCGGTGGGGACCTATTGCAGGTTTTTTAGCACCTGAGTGATGTGACTTAGTGATGCTCTAGAGAATGGGCAAAGTGGATTAGAAAGGAGTGTGAAAACAGCTGCTGTTTGTACCAAGGCCCACTTAAAGGTGTTACCTCTTGCAGGACTTCCTGAGGCAGAAGGGGGCCCTCTTGGTCCCCTCTTCCAGAAGCACTTCACTCAGTTACATACAGCACGTTTCATGGAGATGATTTTATTTCTCTTCCTCTGTCTCTCTCATAGAATGTCTGTGTATTGGGGGCGGGGTGTGGGTGAGGGGAGGGAGTGTCTTAAAATCATATTTCTGCTCTTTTTATCTACCAATGTGTAGCATACACAGTGTCTGCTAATAAGGTACTTGTTCAGTGACAAAGCAATCGTGGTAACTTCCAAAGTAGAAGAAGGTGTGGTGTGAATGCAGGATTTACATACATAATCCAGTGCCTTTTGTCAGCCAGGCAGGAAATGCAACTGATAAAGGCCCCTGGGTGGGGACTTTGGACCCTCTTGTGGCAAGGGAAATTTAAAGCTGTAAGAAAGAAGAGAGTCTGGCAGAAGGATGAGGGTCAGGTGCTGAGAGAGGGATTCAGCTGGGAAGTGTAGAAGGAGGTCCCTCTTTGGGAGCAGCAGCCAAGGAGAAGGCTGATGGAAAAAACAGGAGGTTGGGAGATGGATAGTTGTGTGGGCTTGGGGGCAACTCCACGCAGTGGAGGAAGGCACCATGTGATGGCTCTCGGCTGGTTTGGGAGTAACATCTTACTCACCTAGAAAGGAGAGGCAGTCAGGGGACCAGGACCAAGAACCATTCCCAATGTTGCCAGTGTCTCTTCTGTGTTTGGGGTGAGGGGCTGTAACAGGAAGAAGTATTTGGAACCCGTTCTTCTTTGTTGTCATTCCAGAAGGCTTATCACTACATGTTTGTTTTCCAGAGTTAACACCAAAAGACCAAAAATGTTTTTGAAATTGAAGAAATTTCTACAATCTGTTTATGACTATATTAGGAAGAACTCATACCTGCTAAAGGAGAGATTCTACTGTCTTATCTTTTTTTTTTTGGCGGTACGCGGGCCTCTCACTGTTGTGGCCTCTCCCGTTGCGGAGCACAGGCTCCGGACGCGCAGGCTCAGCGGCCATGGCTCACGGGCTCAGCCGCTCCGCGGCATGTGGGATCTTCCCGGACCGGGGCACGAACCCGTGTCTCCTGCCATCGGCAGGCGGACTCTCAACCACTGCGCCACCAGGGAAGCCCTGTCTTATCTTTTGATGAAATTGGTGAAAATGTGTGGGTGGGCAGTCTTCTGTGAATTCATGTATTACTGATATTCATCTGTGACTTTTATGAACAAATGAGCAGTTGCTACAAAATTCAGCAGGCGGTTCCTTTAAAACCACTGCTGCCTGGCAGTGACAGGGAGGGAGCTACAATGGCAGCAAGGCTTATAACTCAGTTCATGTTGGTGGTAAATGTTATTCTGAATTGGTGAGGAGGTTATTACCCATAGTAGCGAGAGACCTACAGACATACCTCACTTCTTGTGCTTTGATTTATTGTTCTTCGCAGATAGTGCGTCTTTTACAAATTGAAAGTTGGGGGCAACCCTGCATCAAGCACATTTGTTGGTGCCGTTTTTCCAGTAGCATTTGCTGGCTTCATGTCTCTGTGTCACATTTTGGGAATTCTTGAAACATTTCATACTTTTTCTTTGTTACTATGTTTGTTATCATGATCTTTGATCAGTGATTATTGTTGGGACTACAACTTGCTAAAGGCTCAGATGATGGTTAGCATTTTTTAGAAATAAAGGTTTTTTTTTTAAATAAAGTATTTTTAAATTAAGGTATATACATTCTTTCAAGTCATAATGCTATTGCACACTTAATGGGCTACGGTATAGTGTAAACATAACTAAGTATTGGGAAACCAAAGAATTTGTGTGACCTGCTTTATTGCGATATTCACTTTATTGCGGTGGTCTTGAACCACACCTGCAGTGTAATATCTGTGGAGTGTGCCAGTACTCTTTTGCTAGCCGAGCTGCCTCTTTGGGAGTTGACTATTAAGCAGGATTTCCATTGGAGCAATGATGGTGAGTGATTGTAGTGTCATTTTGGCATTTCTAGTTTCATAGTCTGACTGTTCTTGTAGTATAGATGGCTTTCTTTCTTGGAAACTGCATAGTAATACCATGCTTTGTTTTAATGTTTTGAAATAGTCCAGGCTGCCTCATATTTCTCTTCAGTTATTCAGTATTTTTAGGAGTGAGATGTTTCTTCCTGCTAATTTTCAGATTTAAAAATATAATTGAATCAGTGGATCCCAAACCTGCTGTGCCTCCACATCAAAGGGGAGCTTCCTAAGTGGCCCCTTCCTACAGTCCACTGCAGACTAGCTGGCTGGGAGTCGCCGGGGATAGCACCCAGGAATCTGCATTCCACACAGCTCCCTAGGCTGATTCTGGCCCACAAGCTGGCCAGGATGCATTATGCTCACAGCAGATCCCCTCACTCGGTAGGGGCTGCTGCTTTGTATTCCTGTGCTTGGCATAGTGACTGGCGCAGATCAGCACTCCGAGATTCGTTGAGTCTAGCAAGGATGGCATGAAAGGAGGCCCCTGCTTTTTTTTAACTGATTTTTAACTTTCTGTATTATTTGCTAGAAGTCTCACATTTGCCTCTAAAACTTTACATATGAAAGAGGGCTGAGATGGTGACATTCCTTATGGCCAGAAGCACCTTTCTTTTGAGGTGGTGAACCAAGTTGGGAATCTGAGTTGATCATTCAGTAATAAGTGTGTTGGTCCTAAACTGGCTACTGAATAGCGTAAACTTTGTTTACTTTGTATTACAAAGTAAACTTTGTAAACTTTGTATTCCTGTTTACATGCCTTTACTCTGGATCTGAACAGGTAGGATCAGCTGATGACTTGTGGGGGGCCTGTGGGGTTCTGTGTTGAAAGAGCCTCGCAGGTGATTCTGAGAAGCTGTGTGTTTGCACTGCTCTGTGCTCTGCCGCTTCTCTTTGAATTTCCTTGTGAAGACTACGATAATTTCTCTCTTAGGCAGACATAGGCTGATCTTACCTAGGTGAAATAAATGAGTGATGTTAATTCAGCTTGGACAGGTGCTACGTTTAGCATCTCTATAATTAATTGAAACCTGCTCGAATGTCAGCTGTTGAAGTATTTTGCCTCTGATGAGTTAGGCTGACCTACTTTTTCACCTTGTGGCTCAGCCCGGAGTCCCTGAGCACATGTACCTCTGCTACCTTTTCCCAATTTCGATCCACCGAGTTCCATCTTTATGATTTGCTTATTTAATGCCACTTAATATTTTTTCTTTAAATCAAACCACTTCTATTTAAATAAATCTTTCACAAAGAAAACCTTACTAGAATCATCAACGGGAAAACTACTCTTCTTTGCCATAGATGGTAAGTGTGAAAATAAACACAGTGAAAAGATTAAATCCTTTGTTGCTGCTCTTGCCAATGCCATCACTGAACCTTGAAGCCTGCTCTCTTAGTTAAAAGCAAGACTAGCACGTTTTAGGCAAGTGTCATCCACAGAGTAGCGTGATGTTACCAGAAGACTTGAAAGAGATTTGGAAAGGGAGTAAGTTTTCACTTGAGATTTAATGTTATTAATGTTGAAGAGTGATAACCTACTCCATGTTTGGGGAAACACCAGCTCAAGCTGTTGGATTTGGTTTCCTCTGATGTTCAGGGAGCTGTCTCCTGAGGCCAACCCTAGCCTAGGAAATGCCTTACCGAGCAGTATTCTCAGATCTCATGTTGATCTGCAAAAGGATCACAGTTAAATACCCTTTGCCATTTATCCATCGGTATCACGTGTTGCGTGCTGTCCCATTGCTGTAAGTGGGGTGGGAGTCTGGGCTCGGTGTAAAACATCTGCCCCTCTCTCAGACCTTGCTTCACAGATGGGGATGTCATAAATATGGCTTTTTCATAACTTTGTGAAGGTACCTTTAGCAGAAACACCTCTGCAATCTGAGAGCTTTCTCCGCTTGCAGATACTACAAATCCTGTAAAATTAACAGCCACATGTATTGCTTGGACTTAACGTTCCTTAAAGTGCACTGAAGTGGATTGGATTCTTTTAGGTGCCAGGATAAATTATATTTTTCTAAAATGTCATTTTCAGCAGAGGACGAGTAAACAGAAATTACTCATACTTTTTTGAGCTAATTAATTGGTTTCAAAGACGGTCAGTGTGAGAGCAAAATGAATCTTACTCTATGAGATCCCGTGGGCTGTTTCTGGTAAAAATGCCGATCCCATTGTTGACAACAATTTCACATAGTTGTGACCAATGATTGCCATCACATAATTAAGTTAATCTGCATCACAGAGCAGAGGTTTTGCTGTTTAATAAAGAACACCCTCTCCCTCTTGTCATCTGATTGACTTAGACATGGAAAATAACATATTCAGGTATTTTGAATGAGTTGTTTTATTTGGTTATTAAGTAACTGTGATTTTGGATAAAGAAAAAAATGTTTCTTTTTTCCTTCCAGTTGTTAGCTAAATTTGGCCTCTACATTCTTATAATCTGGTTCTTATTCTACTTTGAAACTTTCAGTGATACTTAATCTTTTTAGGATTGGCATTCATTTAAAAGCCCACAGGCTAATGATAATTTGTACTTGATTCACAAAGTGTTTTTGCACGTATTATCTTATTTCTTGTTCTTAGCAACCCACTGAATGGATGGTTTTATTCCCAGTTTACGGATCAAACTCCTAAATTAAATTTCATTCACACAGATAAAATGTCCGAGGCTGGGTTTTCTGTCTCCTTACATCTGTTTCTTTTGCATATAATAAGGATGTATAGAGTTAAAAGAAAATCTAGAGTAGATGTAATGAATTCCACATGTCACAAAACTGTCATTAATGACAGATGTTCTAGTTCAGGTAGAATTTTAAGTTTGCTTAGAGTGGCTGGGTCAGCATTGTAAAGCCATTACCTCAGAGAGGACATTTAGTAATTTGAAGACGTAATGGTAGTAGGTAGATATTTGATTTAGCATAGTCATTGGATTTCTCTTCAGCCCGTTCTACTTTATTTAACCCTAAATCATAGTAGTTATCCAAAGCCAAGCTACTCCTCTTTTTGTTGCAGCCTCATAACATTTTCCAGCTTCTTTAGAGAATTGGTTGGCATATTTCTGCAGTCAGTATAAAGATTGAAATTTGTTGCAGAGCCAAAAATACTTCACTCTTTTACTTCAAAGACACACGCCAGGCCTTTCTCCAGCAGTCGGGGGCTGAGCCAGGGAAGGGAGCAAACCAGAGCAGGCACATCAAAACGTGAGCAATGTCAGGGTAGACGTTAGTTTAATTCTCGAAGGAAATTCCAAGTTAACTATTTGATCTAAGCTTCTTGTCACTGAACAGCATGATGTGAAATTAATGCAGTGAATTCAGTTCTTCTTTACCGCAAGCCAAATAGTGCTAATTAAAAATTTCAGATAACTTCAGCAGCATCAGATAAAGGATCAATGTAATTTTATCTTTTTTTTCTTAGTAATACAAAAGCAAGTACATTTAAAATGGTGTTATTTGTAGGAGCAGCATTTTAATTGCTAGTTATAAAATGTATTGATTTTCCTTTATACTGAAATCTGGGCCTTTATTAATGTCTGTGCCTTTGGGTTTTTTTTAAAAATCATAAACTGGAAATGAATAATACCATTCACATTTAACAAGTATTTATTGAGTACCTCCTGTCTAGGCATTGCTCTCCACTGAACTAGGAAAGCAGTGTCTTTGATTTCATGCAGCTTAGGGAGGGTAGAGCGATGAAAGATAGAAATCTTTCTAGGGTAGAAAGATGAAATCAAGTAAAATAAGATGATTTCAGGTAGTAATAAAGGCTTGGGATAGTGTGAGAGAATAACTGGGGCAAGGCACTTCTGGTAAGGCTAGTCAAAGAAAGCCGCTCTGAGGAGTTGATGCGTAAGGTCAGTGATGAAAAAGAGCTAGCCATTTGACGATCTGGAGGAGCAGTGTTCCACAAAGAGAAAATAGCAGGTGCAAAGATCCTGTGGGAGGGAATGACCTTGGCAGAGAGGCCAGTGAGGAGGTAGAAAAACAGTGTGCAGGGAGGAGAGGGGTCCAGGTTGAGGTTGGAGAAAGGGGTGCTGGCGCCAGATGGAAGGAACCAGGCTTGGCCAATGCAGGCCATGCAGAGTCACTGGAGGATTTTGAGCAAGGAAGTGTATTGATGTGATTCATGGTTGCTCTGAGGAACATAGAGGGCAAGAGCGGAAGCAGGGAGACGGTTAGTGGGCTGTATTGCACTAGTCCAGGTGAGGGTGGGATTTGGAGAGAAAGCTTAAGTTGAAGGTGGTAGCAGCAGAGGCAGAGAGATGCGGATAGACTGGGAATCAGCACAGAAGTAGAAGGCCAGCAGGGGTGGCTGATGGACTGGGATTGAGTGATACGGGAGAAGAAGGGATGAGAAATGGCTCTTGGGGCTTTGGCCTCAGTAGCTGGATGGATTTACTTAGCTTGTAGATCATGGGGTTGTTCTTTCAATTTGTATATGGGCTTTTGTTTGTTTTGTTTTAATGAGGTGTACTGACCTGAATGAAAAGCCTTTGATGTATTATATTCATTCAGTCTTTAGACATTTTCTAGAGATTGTGGGGATAGAAAATAGTTATTGCAGTGATGCCAAACTTTGGGGTCATTTATTCTTTTGGGTTTTTGTTGGTTTTGTCTTTTTTGGTTTTTTTTTTTAGTGGAACAGTAATTTAGTCATGTAAGCCATGACTTGGGTAATAGAAACTTATTGATTAAAAAGGAAAAACACATGTATTTGATTTTTTCATTATTAACGTAGTAATGCACATTGTGAAAGAAAAACAGTAACCATCAGCAAGAGGTTAAATATGCGGTCAGAATAAGTAAATCTCCATCTTAACCTTTCAGGGGTACAGGTTGACATAAACTCTTGGGATGTTTCTAGACCCTGGACAAAGGAATATTTAGCTGTGTATTTCTTGTTTTCTCACACACATGGAAAATTAGACTTATTATAAGTTCACTTTTTTAAACTTAGTGATCTAGCTTATTTTTCCATGTTAATGCACATTACTTCCTTCTTTTTAAAGATTGCCTATTATTCCACTTTCTTAATGTACTTAATTTAACCTGTCCCCTATTGGTGGACATATAAATTGTTAGTGCTACATTATCACGTGCAGCGCTTTAAACCCATTCTTTTTTTTCTTTTCTTTTTTTTTTTTTTTGCGGTACGCGGGCCTCTCACTGTTGTGGCCTCTCCCGTTGCGGAGCACAGGCTCTGGACGCGCAGGCTCAGTGGCCATGGCTCATGGGCACAGCCGCTCCGTGGCACGTGGGATCCTCCCGGACCGGGACACGAACCCGTGTCCCCTGCATCGGCAGGCGGACCCCCAACCACTGCGCCACCAGGGAAGCCCTAAACCCATTCTTCTTTGGGAATGTCTGTCAGTATGTCAGTGTATTGATTTTCCACCTGGAGGCTGGTCAGAGCTGCCCTCCAGGTTAGTGCTACTGTGATTGAATGAACTACTTCAACGGGTCTGATTTGTGTCACCAGAATGAGGCAGTGAAAATGTGAGTTTCCAGCAGCATCAGTCATTCAATAAAAATTGTTAATGTTCGCCTATGCTACTCTTGTCTGCTACATACAGAAATTATTAGGATGGATGTGCTTCAGATTTTAAAGGGGACATTTCAGGATATAAATCCATATTTTAGTTATATTTGCTGAAAGATGTTTTTCCTGACAATCATTTCACAAGGCTAATTTGTGGGTTGGCTAGTTAAGATACACATACACCTGCTATGTCAACCCCGTTAAGCTGTGGTCTTATATCTGACCAGAAGAGGGAGTTTTTATCGCTTGGATATGCAGTAGCACCTACTTACTACCTGGCTGGGGTAGTTCCTCCCACGCACATGCTAGTTCAAACCCCTAAAACTGGTTTGGGGGAGGGGGCAATGGCTAAATATATCTGTTTCCTTCCTCATTCCTTATTGTGTGTATAGAAATTCCAGTCTTTAGGTTTACTTCTCTATTCTGTTTTTAAGACGACAGTTCTCAATTTGAACGTCAAAGCAATTGTATACGTTTTCCTCTTGTGTGTTTGAAAGTTAATAAAAAGAGAAATGGAGGAAGGTAATTATCTCAATTTAAAATACAAGCCATCAGCCCCTAATCACACATGATATAGTTCTTGATCTGTAGTCTCCTAGGGTGAAAAACTCCAGTATGAAATTTGTTTCATCACTTCTTATGCTTGATATTTTAAAAAGATTGCTGAAACTCCTACTATAGAAGATTTGTAGTGAGCTTTAGAAAATTCAGGTGTTGTTTCGCAAGAGTGGCTAATAGGCCTTTTTCTATGTTATTCTTACTGTGCTCAGTTGTGTTACTAGACTCTCAGTCTGTGTAGCCAAACAAATGAAATGGGTTCCACAGTCAGGATAAAGTGCTTTGATGTAATACCAGAATTTCATACTGTTTAAATTTTTCTTCCACTTTCTTCACAGTGCATTTTTTGTAACAAAAACTCAAGTGAGTTTCTTAGTGGATTTTTTGATTGATATGGGAATATATGAGATGCATACATCCGCCATATATACTTACATAGATACACAAATGTAGTAATCTCAAACATGCTATTTTCAGTTCAGCCTACTTCTTTCTTGTTTTTTTAAATGTTTATTTATTTATTTATTTTCTTATTAGTCACCCATCTTTCTTGTTTCTTTGGCGTTCACTCCCCACCTTCTCCAACTGTAACGGTCCTCCACTCTGTAATCCATCTATGTAACTAGATACATTCTTAGTATGTAACTTAGTATACATCATTCTATATTTTTTCTCATGCTCATAACTCTTTACAGACACATGTAATCCCATGTTTCATTAGCAGGGGCTACTGGTCATAGTTTTACCCAAAAAAAAGAAAAAAAAAGGGATCCTGTTATGCATACTTCTGCTTCTTTTCCACTCAGCAATACAACATGGAGATCCACTCACATCCCAAGATAATACTAATCCCCTTTTTAAGGTGCGGCTGTGCGGTAGCTTCCTCAGCCAGACCCTCTGTCTGTGGACATTCACTTTGTCTCCTGCTTTTTGCCTCTATGAACAAAGCAGCAGTAGCCACCCTGCTACATAAGTCCTTAACTGCTGGTGGTTTTGTTTCTATGGGATAGAGTCTCAGGAAAGGATTCTGGGATCAAAAAGGGTATTTATTTGCATTGTTAATAGCTGCTACTATGTTGTTTTCCAAAAAGGCTCTCTACTAGCCACGTATGACAGTATCACCATCAGGAGTAGGTGTTTTATTTATTTTTCTAAACTTCCATTTCTTATTTTTCTAAAGCCTCTTACAGTGTTTTACACGCATATGCACAAGTGTGATTAATTGTAATTTGACTTTGAAGTCAGTTTCGCAAACAAGTGCAAACTTTTGTTTACTACCAGTGTAGCATGTGTCTTCTGAGTTTGAGTGATAGTTTGAGTAATGATACGAGGCAAAGAGATCTTTCAAAATGAGTGATGATTTTTAAAATATTCGTTTAAACAATTATAGGCAGTTTTCCTGGCACTTGTGGGAGATTTCTATTCATTCTGTATGGAATTTATCTTAGGGAAGAAATCTAGTTCTGTTAGGCTGAGATTCCTCTCTGCAAAATGTGTAGTCTTCTAGAAGACAGTAATTTCTGTTGAGATCAGTTGCGAGGCCAGTGAAAAACTATTGCCAGTTTTATTTCTGATCTCATTATCCTCCTTGAATTTGGTGTGATTGGTCACCTTTTAACAGTGTTCACTTTGTGTATCAAATAATGACTGGGCCGAGGTCAGACTGTGGTTCACACAAAGCCTATGTAAATGAGGCTGTGAGGTTATACTTTATTTGCCTGCCTTTGAACAATCTGAACAGCTGAAAAGGGACACACACACGAAGTGTGGCTGAGCCCTGAAGAAGTGTCCACCAAACAGATCAGACGATGCCAGCCAGAGGGAGGCTGCTGCGTGCTGTTAGCCCCCAAGGTGAATTATCCCCTTTTAAACTTCATCTCCCACCTCTCCTAATCCTGTGTGAGCACCTAATGAGCACTGGATAATAACATAGCAGCATTTCTGGGTGAAGCTAATCTGATTCTGGATAGCAGGCTTCCCGGCCCACAGCTGAATGAATTGCTTGGTATTTCCAAGTTTGAAAATACTTTCTCCCCCTTTCAAGTGCTCCTTGGCAGCAGGTGAGGAATGTTAAAGCTCCTGTAAGTGCCAATTAAGGCCAATTATAACTCGGCCCGGCCTGCTGAGACAGTGAAGTGGAGTGAGTGGAGGCTTGTGCTGCTTGCTGTAAGCTGGAGAACTGGCTGCCGCTGGTGACAGGAACACAGGATTTCCCAACTGCCAACAGCTCGTTTGTTGTCCTGCAGAACACCAAATGACACCTCTGCTGGCTTCTCAGGTGTGGATTTAGGAAATCCCAAGATGTGTTGGGGACCTCACTAGTTTCTGTAACAGAAACCGCTGTCTTTCTTTTGGTCTTCCTTTGTTTTGAATGATGTCCACCATCCAGTTTCTCCTTCTTTCTCATCGTAATAGCTGACACTTATCGAGCATTTAAGATGTGCTGGGCACTGCATTACATGTGTCACCTCCTTTACTCCTCACCGAGGCCCTGTTAGAGGAGGCAGTATTACTGCTTCTCAGGGGAGGGCACAGACCCTGAGGGACAGAAGTCTCTTGCCCAAGGCTACACAACTAAAAGTGCTGAGGCTGTGGCCAAACCCAAGCCCTCGTGGCCCCTCCTAGCTGCTGCCGGTTTGCTTGTTTGCTGGGAGCGGGCTAATTCACAGAAGAATTTGTGTCAGTTCAGGACTCCCTTTGTGCAACCAGAGTAAAATTGATGAGTGCACACCATCCACACCACAGCCAATACCTATAATTTTTGGTCTGTAAGGCATGGATGTTATTCTATTAAAATGGTATTTTAGTCCGTAGTCTTTTTTTAGTCTGTAGTCTGTTTATTTTTTCATAAGAAAAAAGAAATGTGACCATGTCCCCAGACCTAGGCACTGAAATATGAGCCATCATTGGGAGATTTAATATCAATATAAACTTTATTTGGATAGGATATTGAGAAGTGGTTTGAAGAAAATAGTAATAATGCTTTCCAAGCAGAACAGGGTGGTATTTGGTTAAGTATTTTACTCAGGGTATTAAGAGCGGTATGTGTTTAAAAGTTCAGTCTGAGCTTTATATGCCCAGTTGTTGTGTATTTGTTTTTATTCTTATTGTACAAATTTTAATTTTTCTGGTTTGCACTATCATTCATCCCTTCTTTGATATAGATCTTAAAGATAAATTCGGATTGTTTCTTTCTTGTTTATATATGAAATTAAGTGTAGACGTATGTTTGTAGCATTTACGAAGATTTGCTGAAGCTCATCCTGAAGTTCCTCCAGGTTACAGAAAGACGTCGTTTCCAAAATTGTCTTGGGTTGGCTGGTTCTCGTAAGGATTGTTTTCCCCACTAGCACCATCACCATCTACAAAAGGGAACATTAGAAAGGCAAGCGTTTGTGCTGGGAGACTGGCAAGGAGTCTGGTGTCCAGGCTGAGGGGTGCAGTGATGTGGAGCTGAGGCTTAGTCTGAGTCAGGTCCTCTTATCCCAGTTCAGGTCTGCCATTGATGGTGTCAGGGAGACTCCTCAGCTCCCCCTTGGCGAGGGCGAGGGCAGGTGGATGCAGGGAATGATGATAAAAAACTTTCTGCAATCAGGTAGTATGGCAATAGAATTTTTTTTTCTCCTGCTAGCTTAAGAAACCCGTCAGTGAGTTAACCTAAATGTCTTATTTTTGCTAATTAACTTTGGAAAGATTTGCTCATCCTGTGCTTCTAGTCCCGCTGATGGCTCTTTCCTTGTGTTCTTCTGTCTTTTAAGAACCACCATAGTTTTGCATTGTTTGAACCGGAAATCTGGTGGGGGGTCGGGGGAGGGTTTCAGAAAGCCCTCTAGATCTTAATATTGCTGCTGTGGTTAGGGTCTGAATGCTTGCTGTGAAAATAAAGCAGTGTGGCTACTACTCTTTTGTTTTACAGTAAATGTAGAATTTGTGTCTGGTCTAATAGAAGCCATTTCCTATGCCTCACAACTCTTTACCACCCCTTCCAGGCCAAATCTTTTCCACACATGTAATTCATGACTTTGTGCCAAATAGTCTGTGTTGGGTGATGGTATTTTGTAGAGGAATTTACCCCCTCCTTTTGACATTTAAAAGTGTTCATTCTGAACTATCAGGCATCTGAGTCTGTTTATGTGTGCAGCCTTTATTATCATAAAATTCAGATCTGTTGGCTGCTTTTTTCCACGTCTATTTGATAGTAAGATTTGGCGATTGACAAGATTGGGGAGTAGTGACGCAGGGAGTGTAATAGGGCTGAAGACAGACAAACAGCTAAACCAGGAAGGCCTGGTTTACAAAGAGCCACTTCGAGAAGTACTGGGATTAAAAGTCTAAAAGTTCCCCAGCTTTAGTCGGTCATCCAGTGGTTGAACTCTGGACAATAAGGTGTATATTTTTTCTGAAATTAGACTGTTTTACAAACATGCACAGAAAATGGGTTAAGATTTTTCTTACTAGATTTAAGGAAAAGTGTGCTTAGGTATAACAGACTTCTGTTGTTTTAAAGTATAGATCGTGGGAAAATAGAATGTGGAGAAAGACTGCTGATATTTGTAAAAATGTATAACATTAAAACTTGTAGGTTTGTCCAGGCTTAAAGTGTAGATATATAACGAATCAAGTACATTTTCTAATATACCTGGTAATAGTTGTCATTTTACTCACTCAGGAAAATCAGGTGTGAGTAATTTACATTCTAATTCTAGCAGGTTAAATTTATAAATTCCATCTCCCTCAGTTTTGGCCAGCTGCCTTTCAAAGAGAAGGATTCATTTACACCAGCCAGGACGCCTTGTATGACCATATTAGATGAAATTAGACTCCACCCCTTGTTTTCTGTTGATCTGCCAGGACCTTTGTAATTCAAGTGCTTTTTACAGTAGTAGCAAATGTTACATAAGACCAAACATGGAGCATATTTGGAGTTGGTGGGCAGACTCAAATCATGATGCAAGCCTGCAGTAGCAAGTGTGCAATGAAGCACAACCAAATTATGTGAATGGAAGGTAACAAGAAGCCTCTTCAGAACAGCCCTTCCTCCGCACGGGGGCTGAAAGCTCCACCGGGTAAGTTTTCCGAAGCAGTTTTCCGAGGCTGGACTTGGCCCGGGGCCCAGTTCTGGACGAGCTTGCGGAAGGTGGGCTAGGTCTTTGGGAACAGGACAGAGACCCACGCAGAGCCGAGTGTGGCGAGCTGGCGCAGGCCCCCTTCCTCTGGTGGCCGTCCTGCCCCGCCAGCAGGCCCGGAGCACTTCGTGGCTGAAGTGGTGGAGAGAGTGCGCTCTGCAGACCCGTGGAGCAGGGGGGTAATCGCAGCTAGAGGGATTAGCTGCTGCCGGCCGTCCACAGGAGCCATGCTGAAATGTCATTTGAGTGATCTGGCCAAAGGTCAAACGCAGGCAGGAGTTGAGTTTGCTGTTAACTCCAACAAAATGCTGAGGTTTGCACCAAACGGTGCCCATATCTCAAAACAGGGAGAGCAGTGGTTACATCGCTCTCTAAAAATGGACGAACGTTGTAACACGCTTTAACTGTTTGTTTTTTATCTCACTTGTGGTGAGTGAGGTTTCATGACAGGCAGTTCACCGTGTTTCCTGTAGAACGTGTTTGAAAGCTGTTTTGTCGGATACTTCAAATCCACAGCAAAGTTTCAAGCAGAACACTGTGTCAAGAGGAAGAACAACTTCAGAATACAAACAGTAACCCTGGGAAGTCATTCAGTAACTTAAATTGAGTGTATAAAAATTTAATTACTGACTGACTGCCAGAAAAGACTATTCTTTTTCGGTTGTGTTATTAAGGTAGCCAGTACAGCCAAGCAGATTCTTCCTGGGTGGGTTGGGCGGCTGTTCTCAAAGTTACCTTAACTCTCTCATGCCTCGTCTGCAAGCAGGAAGTGAGGTGACAGTTGAAATCTTTAGTTTTCACTGGATTCACCTTTCATGCCTCCTGCAGTAATGTGCTTGACCGGATGGTTCTCATTGAGGCTGAAATTTAACTACTGGTTTGCAGAACTTTAAATACAAACAGATTTTCAAACCTTTATTCAAATTGCTGTTTAATGCCCTAAAATTGATTTTTCTAAGAACTCTTATTTCTCGTCAGGCAGTTTTAGTGTTGCTGTTTCTGGTTTCATTTTTGCATATCGCTTTTGGTGTTGATTAGTTGACAGCCCCATCCTGTAGGTGGGGCAGACGCTGTTTTCTGTCTTCAGAAAAAATAAACACGTGCTGCAGACTCCTCGTTGGCATTGTTACGTCATGAATCACCCATTCCTTATTAACAGAGCGCTTAATGAGGAGACTTTAAGGGCTGTGTTGTGAGTTTGGGGTTTTTGTTATTCCCAGGTTCACGGTCTTTTCACCCCTTCTCCACCTTCTCCCCAATAAAGTGAAATATAAAGGCCACAAAACTATTGGGAAACAGCAATAAGGATGTGGCTTACAGACTAGCGCAGCACTCTGAAGCAGATGGTGCTGTCATTCCGTTGCACCTTGGACTTGCTGCTCCTCTTGGCCTCAGAGGACAGTGCTCCCTGAGGGGATTCCTGCACAGAAGTTTTCCTTTTAAAAAACAAAGGAACAGAACAAAAACAGAGAACTCCTCTAGTTTGAGTTCTGCCAGGTTTCTTTTAATTTTCTCTCTCCCCTACCCTTTGTGTGTGTGTTAAAACTGGATTGGAGTGGTAAAGGCATAGCTTGTTTTTGTTAATACTTTTTGCATTTTGATGATAGCCTTGTATCTTTCATTAGAGAAAAACTGGGAACCAGACCCAAAACGTGACTAGAGAGGTACTTGCGTAAGGACTGAGGATGTCGATGCTTGACCCGTGCAAGGTGTTCACAAATTGGAAGGCTAAACTTAAAATGATAGATCGCTAAACGTATGGGATGCTTTTTCCTCCAGCAGATAAAGGATTAAAGCAAAAGTAAATGGAGACTGATGGAGTTTTGGTTTTGGCTTTTGGTTTCTTCTCACATGTTGATACCTGAGGCGTGCCGACATTTCAAGTCAATGGGAGCGAATTCGGGGGAGATGCTGTGCATCGCTCAGACCTGCGGTCCTGTTTGTTTCAGGCAGGGTGAGTGCTTGCTGTACTCTGCCAGTATCATTTGGGTAACAGTGTGTGTCCTGAGGACGGCGGAGAGAGCTGCTTGTGACTGTTAGCAAAGTGGAAGTGTCAGCCAGCATGTCGTTCATTGCATGATATCCTGTAGCCAGAAATGGTGACGGCAACATCACAGGGGTGGCATAGTTTGGTGGCTGTGTTTTGCTCAAGGCGGTAACAGCCTTTTCCCCAAAGTTGTATTTGCTAAAAACATCTGTGTGTGTCTGTCTGAAATCATGATGATAACTCTCAGTTCGAAGTCTGCACCTTGAACAGGATAGGAAGGGCCCCCTTAAGGAAATGAACTCTTATTCAGACCATTCAATGTTCCTTAAACAAGATGCCTTATGACAACGATTATGAAGAAATGATATTCTCCCAACGGAGGTGATCAGTTGTTATACCATCCAGTATCCCCTCTTTTTCTCTATCATTCCATCTCCTTTAATAAAGTATCTGGAATTTTTAAAAGCCATTTTTTCCTAATGTTTGTACAGACCTACAAGTTGAGACAGCAGGGGAGGGCTACCTCCAGATATTCAGTAAGGTTTTCATATTTCTCACATACTTGAAAGCAAAGTTCAGAAAGAACAGTCCCCATGGGAAGAATTCCTGGCAAGAGGATTATCTGAGGTTGCCATATTTGTGGTCCTTTCTTAGCAACATTATTTACAATCCATTCACGCCTGTCCCTTCCCCCACCGGAGTTGGAGTCATTCTCCCTTGTAATCTGCCCTTTGTGATCTGTTCTCTTTCATCAGCTAGTGTGAATGGGAATGCTGCAGTGCCGCCCTGCCCAGAGACGTGGAAATGCCAAGGGACCTGGAATACTTTAGTGGGGCTTTTATTTCCGTCATAAAGCACTGACTTCAAGAGCTTGATAATTTGATTATAGACCTTGGCGAAAAGTTGTTTCAAGTGGCCCAAGTGCTGTAAATGACTCTCTCTTCTGCACTTTCCCCTCGTGTTTTAATTTAAAAACATTCTGCGTTAGGGGGAGGAGAAATGCATTTGGCAGAAGTCGCAGTTGGAGACTAATTTGTTAGGGCAGCCAGTGTTGAAATCATCCTTTTCAGTTAAATCTCTCTAGTGGAAATGATGCCGAGTGCTTTGTGTAAAGACTTTTTTTTCTTCCTCACTGTTTTCCAGTGCCATTTGTAACCCACCTAAGCATGCTCTGAGGCTGCCTCGCGGCTCTGGTTTTGGCTTTTGGTGAACTGTCCTTTGAGGCACTGTGTGTCAGAGGTCAGCTCTGGATTCCACAACTTGAGATTTGAATGTTTCGGGACAGTCCCACAGATTTGCTTCCTTTTTAGCATCAGACCACGCTTTGCTTGCTGTGGAGTAGTCCGGTCGAGTCCCTGGGGACCCTCCAGAAATTGGATCAAAGAAAAAGCAGATATAGGATTAAAAAAGAATATGTAATGACAAGGAGTGGAGTTGGATTGTGTTTGCTGGTGAGACACGTGAAAGTGCTTTTAGAAAAGAATAAGAACGTTTACAGGGAGAAGTTGACAGTGAGAGTAGTGAGGAGACACTATTAAATGCTTTATGTCCACACATAGTCCACAGTGTGACTTTAAAAGTGTGCCAAGGGGCTCCCCTGGTGGCGCGGTGGTTGAGAGTCCACCTGCCGATGCAGGGGACGCGGGTTCGTGCCCCGGGCCGGGAAGATCCCACATGCCGCGGAGCGGCTGGGCCCGTGGGCCGTGGCCGCTGAGCCTGCGCGTCCGGAGCCTGCGCTCCGCAACGGGAGAGGCCACAGCTGTGAGAGGCCCGCGTACCGCAAAAACAAACAAACAACCTTGGCACACTTTTTTTTTTTTTTTTCGGTACGCGGGCCTGTCACTGCTGTGGCCTCTCCCGTTGCGGAGCACAGGCTCCGGACGCGCAGGCTCAGCGGCCACGGCCCACGGGCCCAGCCGCTCCGCGGCATGTGGGATCTTCCCGGCCCGGGGCACGAACCCGCGTCCCCTGCATCGGCAGGTGGACTCTCAACCACCGCGCCACCAGGGAAGTCCCAAGGATTTTTTTGTAATAGTTATTAAGAAAAAAAATAGATGTGTCCACCCAAAGTGTGGTTTCACAGATACTGCTTAGGATAATGCTGAATTGGGTATGCCTGGTCAGTCACTGAATTTTATGTATATTATATATATATATATACACACACACACACACATATGCAGTTTTGATATATAGTCTGCCTCAGGCCCTGATCTTAGATGTTTCATAGTGGGTCATAATCCTTGTGAAAGACAGATGATGCCTCATGAGTTGTGTTTGGTGGCCTGAAACTGAACTATGATGGCTACTTTGGGTTAACCGGGAGCTGGGTAATAGTACATAGCAGTTATTTTCAACCTGGATGTCAAAGTAAACAATTCGATTAGTTTTTTGAAAGGGCTGCTTAATGAATGACCCAGCGTTTCTAAACTGAGCTTTCGGTATATGTAATTATTAATTGCTGTGCCTGGCCAAAGGAGCTCTATATGTTTACCTGTGTTTTACATTTTATAGCTATGTGTAAGCTTGATTATTAAAAATCCTTGCTTTAAATGGGAGCAGTTATAGAGAGCATTTTCTGTAACAGAGTATGCACTCTATTTAACCTTACCTGACCAAATCTATCCAAAAGTGTGAGTTTCATTTAGAGAAAAAATTGTGAGTTTTAGGAATCATTGCTTTGATAATCCACATAAAATTGCCACCCTTGGATCCATAAACTTGATCTTCACTTTCTTCCTTTTCACCTGCAGTTCTTCCTAAGTGACTCAGTTCTGTCAGGAAAATGAGCCAACTTTTTACTTATAAAATAACTTTAGTTTGAATGAGCATCTTTTTTGGTTGGTGTGTGAATTTATTCATTTTTTTTAAATTTATTTTTAAAATTTTTGGCTGTGTTGATGCACGCGGGCTTTCTCTAGTGTGGTGAGCGGGGCTGCTGTTCGTTGCGGTGCGTGGGCTTCTCACTGCGGTGACTTCTCTTGTTGCGGAGCACGGGCTCTAGGCATGCGGGCTTCAGTAGTTGTGGCTCATGGGCTCTGGAGCGCAGGCTCAGTAGTTGTGGCGCACGGGCTTCGTTGCTCCGCGGCATGTGGGATCTTCCCGGACCAGGGCTTGAACCCATGTCCCCTGCATTGGCAGGCAGATTCTTAACCACTGCACCACCAGGGAAGCCCTATTCATTTTTTTATTTTTATTTATTTTGCGGTACGCGGGCCTCTCACTGTTGTGGCCTCTCCTGTTGCGGAGCACAGGCTCCGGACGTGCAGGCTCAGCGGCCATGGTTCACAGGCCTAGCCGCTCTGCGGCATGTGGAATCCTCCCGGACCGGGGCACGAACCCGTGTCCCCTGCATCGGCAGGCGGACTCTCAACCACTGCCCCACCAGGGAAGCCCCTCCTTATTCATTTTTAATGAATTCTAAACGTTGTTCTTCCGAGCTCTTGATTGAGAAGAGCTTAGTATCTTCCTGGACGACATGTAAAGTAAATCTATAAACTAAGTCTCTACCACACTGGGGAAGGTAGAGTAAGTGGTTTTGGTTTGTTCTTCACTGATTTCTGTCTGCTTGGCCTTTCTCACTTGAGTCTGTAACTGGCATTACCTGGACTAACAGGGGGCCTCTTACTCCCTCTGGAGTTCCCAGTACCTGGTCCACAGTCAGCCCTGGGCTGCAGGCTTTACAACTCTGTTACTTAATCCCAACAGCCCTGCAGGGTAGGATTGACAGATGAAGAGTCTGCCAAAGTAGATAGAGTCAGGTCTTTTCCCAGCGTCACCCAGCTAGTTAGTGACAGAACAAGGGTTTGAACCCACATGTGTCTGACTCCAGCGTTCTTGCCCCTTCACGTGATCTTTTTTTTTTTTTAAGTTTTTTGGTTCTACTTTGGATTCTATTCAAGCTGGTTAGTTAATCAAGACTGTGCCCAACAGCCTCTGCTGGGAAGGCAACCAGGACCAGGGCGTGACTGCAAGCATGCATAATGGTGTTGGTCTGTGGGGGCCGGCCAGCCTAATCCTATAGAACAGGTATTTCTGTTATAGGTATAGAACAGGTATAACTGCTCCTCCTCATGGGTTCTTTGTAGAGCATATCCATCTGGGAACTTTCTAAGTGATTCTTTTTAGCCAAGCCAGAAAGACAGCTCTGACTGGCACTTTGTACCAAAATTCACTCTTCAAACCATCTTTAATGTTTCCCTGCGGGAAAAGAAACAAATGCAACACTGGCTGACACCCATAGCTAATCTTTAGGATAGCAACTTCCAAAATAGGAAGATTAAATCCACAACAGCCTGGGTTTCCCTTAAACAGATTCTGGATCCCCACCCCAAATTTACCAAAACTCTGTCTTAAACTTGTATGTTCCAACTGTGCCGCCCTTTGTGCTAATAGCCTGCATTTGCGGAGCGCTTGGAAAGATGACATATGCCGCAACCCTTACCATCACCCCTCTGCCTGCCTTTGGACCATGCATTGTGGCCTGCTAATGACACCGCTTAAGGTGGACTGTCATGTGGTCCCGCCTGGGCACTAGAGTCACCCTGCCTGGGGTTGCATCCTGATCCTGCCTCTTCGCTAGCTGGGTGATGTTGGCGACTGACCTGAGTCCTTTAAATCCTTGGCCTTCTCATCTGGAAAGTGGGGATCATGGCAATATCTGCTCTGTAGGAAGATGGTTAGGACTAAATGAGGCAATCCCTATAAGTTTCGTAGCATGGTGCCTGATGGGTGGTTTCCGCCCACTAACAGTAGTGGCTGCTGTTGTTGCAGGTGAGACTTTCCATTAATCAGTTGCTGGGATCATAAAAGATTAGCAAAAGGCTTACTTAATAAGATACCAGAAAAGGGCTTGGAGTAAAAACAGTTTTGTGGGCTTTTCTGAGCTGTTAGCCATTCTGCCTGCTCTTGTGTGATGATCATTGAGCATGGGACAAATTGATTCTATGCTCCCGAGTGATAATAGGCCTTGCATTATTTTGGCATGTGTGAAATTGAGGCCAGAACACCAAATGATCTCTCTCTTTTAAAAGTATGTATTTAATAAGCAAGTAAACCATATTTGTTGTAGAAAAATTAAACATTGTGCAGAAGTTTTTCAAAAATAGACCTACAGTCCCAGGGATAACCACTTAAAAAAAGTTTGACAAATATTTTTCTAGATTTTTTTCAAGCATGAATGATTTGACGTGACAGTGTGCTTTTGACTGCATTTTAGGTTTGTGTCCTAACTTTGACACTTACACGTTATATAAGTTATCTTTAGTTTTTTATTTCAAAGCAATGTATATGCCTTTAAAAGATCTAATTATTTGCTTTGAACTCCTTTTTGGTTTGTACCTAGGTGTCAACACTTACATATATATATTTTTAAACCTCAGCATGAATCCACAATTATAAGCCCAGTGTTCTTGGTTGCTTTCTATTTTGGAAGACTGAAAGCTGTCCTCTCCCCTGGCCACCTCGGAATCCTACCCTTGCCTGCAGTGGTATCACATGCTCAAGCCACAAGGGAAGAAAGCCCGATGCATCCATCTCTTGCTCTGTCTCTTTCTCCCTGTCTCTGTTTCCAGATCTGTCTTGTGTGGTCCCCCCCGCCCCCAACCCCAGCACTGCCACACATACACCGCACACTCACCCGTGTCTGTCCTTCTGTCTCTGCTCTGTCTTTTCACTGTATCTGTGTTTGTCTGTCTGTTGGTCTGCCTGTCTCTCCTGCTTGCTGGAGCCATTCACAGTGCCCTGCTCATTCAGGGACAGAGTGTGCTTTCTCTGGGCTGGTGCCAGACCCTGGAGAGAGGAGTGCTTTGAAAACTCAACTTGGACTCCTCACCAAACCACACTTCAGTTATGCTTAGCATCTGGCCACCAGTTTGTCCACTTAATATAAGGTCCCTAACCCTACCCATAACTTGCCCGTTTCCCTTTTGATCTGGAAACAAACACTTTTTTAAAACTGGAAGCCCAGTTTAAAATCTTAAGAAAAATAGGGGCCCAGTGTGAAAGGTTGGGGAGAGTCCAACTCAACTATAATTTAATTTGTGTTTTCTTCTTTGCTTTCTCGTGAAGGGAAAGCCAAATGCCACCCTTTCCAGAGAATGAGTTACCAGACCATGATGTGAAGGAACAACTTAATTCAGCAGCATGACAGGGATTTGAGCTGGCACTTTTCAGCCAGAATCACAGTTACACACACGCACGCACGCGCGCACGCAGTCTGTTTCAAGTTCTAGTGAATGAAAGAAGTTCACATGATGGATTGCCATTCTTAGTTTTTAAATAGCTTTTATTGTTGCAGTAGAAAGTACAACTTTTCTGAAATGTTATTGATATATCAGCTGACCTTTAATGTTAGAAAGCTTTCACTCTTGATTTTCTAATGCAAAATCCCATATCAAAGAGTTAATAGACAACTCAGGGAAAAAAAAAGCATTAACAGAAGAAAACAGGGAAAGTGGACTATGATGGGGATAGAAAATTGAAAGGACAGGGACTTCCCTGGTGGCCCAGTGGTTAGGACTCCGCACTTGCACTTCAGGGGGCTCTGGTTCGATCCTTGGTCAGGGAACTAAGATCCCACATGCCACTCGGTGCAGCTAAAAAAAAAAAGAAGGAAAAAATTGAAAGGGCAGACTGGAAGTTGCAGCCAGTTCTGCCATAAGACAGCACACATTCCTAAGAAATTACCGCATTATGCAAAATGACGTAATAAAAACCATAGGAGACTCATTAGAAAAATGGGATAATGGGTACAACACCCAAAACTTTATCAGTGACACCCAGAAAAAGATAGGAACCTAACAAGAATGGTAGCACAGTTTTATGTGTATTAAATGGTTTAAAAAATACATAAATATTCATTCTAACATGACAGTTTTCCTTGAAAACAACCTGACATGTGCTTTTGCAGGTAGGTGTCGGAAGGGTTTCAGTTTGTAAGCTATTGTGAAGTGGTGGAAGGAAGATTATCTGATATCGAGGAAAAGGTGTAGCACCAGCTGTGTGGATGGTGTGGCTCCTAAGGTCCATGGTGAACTGAGGTGGATGGTGCATGTTTGGGGGCGGGGCGGGGGGGTGGCTGGGCAGGCTGAGGGTGTGAGCTTTTATTCCCACGTGGCTCAGTTTAGCCAGGTGTCGTTTTCTGCATTTACCTAGTGCTTCTTGCCGATGAAATCTTGCAGAAGGAAATACAAAAATTCTTTTTGCTCAAATTGTTCCTTAGTAGATCAGTGACTTCGGAATAAGTTTACGTTTTCAAAACAAGCATTACAGTGAACTATGTTTAATTCGATTGAGAATTTTCTTTACATCATTTGATATCAGAGAAAATATATCACTTTTACTCTGAGACACCTGCTTGAGAATTCTGATACCCCCCAAATAGTAAAAAGAGTGTATTTCCTAGAAGTCAAAGTTTTGGTTGGAATTTTTCCCCCTCTTTGTACCACAGACATGGTAATTATTCCTTTAGTACACTGCCACTGGGGGTGATTTTTGTGGCTGAACATTTTAATTTAAATATTTAATAATTTTAATGTATATCAGAGATATATATTACACACTTTTGAAACCTGTTGTTTTATAGATGCTATTGTTTTGGAAAACAATAAGAGTTCTGGAAAACACTGAGAGTGGTATGGTACCCTGCTTCAAAGTTGGGCCATCTGAAAACAGATTGGGGGTAGTTTCAGGTTGCCCCTGATAGAGGGGCACTACTTGCTGGTGATTAAGGGCTGGGGGACAGGAATTCTAACCACCCTGAAATCCTGTACAAGGATTGTTGTGTCCAAAATACCAATGCTGTCCCCGTGAAAGACTGGTGAGTATTAGATTGAGGAGGAGGAAGGAACAGTAGAGTTGATAATTTGAATAAAAGTGTTGAGTAAAAAATAGTATTTTATGTGTCTTTGGTAAGAATGATGAAAATAGTTTGCAGTTGAGGGAAGTTTGGAAAACACTAGTTGAGGACAAGTAGTAGCGGTGAGCTTCATTTAACAAACCCTGGTATATAGTGCCACGTGCTCGGCAGTGTTCTCAGTGCCATAGAGATGGTAATTTACTCAGCTGTGGTTAATGGTTCTTGAGGCATTAGCCTCGTCTAGGGTAGGCTCTCACCATTGACTGCGCAGTGGAATCACACAGAAGAGTTTGTAAAAGTCTGGATGCCCAGGCCACAGAAAAATCAGAATCAGAATCTTTGAAGGTGGGACTGAGGCATCAGTATTTTTTAAGCTCATTAAATTATGCCGATGTGTAGCCAAGGTTGAGAACCACTGCTCTAGGACCATTTGAAAATCACTGTCTTCATAAGAAGAGCCATACCAATCGGGCAAATGTTAATTGAAGGCCTACTCTGTGCCATGCTGTCGGGGCAGATGACCGAGACAGGAAGCTCCACCATCCAAGGGAGTCGGCAGAACGGGAGACAGATTTTTACAGTCCTGGCTGACAAGTGCTGATGCCTGAAAGTATATTCAGAGTGTTTTGGGATCACGGAAGAGAAGGAAACTAATTTTTTTTAAAGAAAACCTCAGGTGCCAAATTTGGAAAATTATTAAACTTGTTATTTTAGCTTTCCCTCCCTTACACACTACTTTCATATCTGGCGGGGGTGGGGGGAAGCAGCAGGCACTTACAAATTACTATCAGTTTAGCCTTCCTAACCTGCTTGTAGCCTTTGTGTGGTCTAGTTGGAGAATTTGAATTCTGCCTGTAGATAGCATAATGATTTTGTCCTGGTGTAGAGCAGGCTCTTTAGTACCTCATACAGCGTCATTGAGCTATTGCCCTCCTGGGAATAAGTCAGCACAGCTTCACAGAGAGTCTCAGGACTGATTTAAAAGGACCTTTGGAAATAAATCCTTTACATGATGGTTGTAGTCAAATTGATTCTAATATGCTTAATTTAAAAAATACTCATATAGCTTCCATATTGTGATAAATAAATGTTGGATCACATACATTTTAAAACTTAAGAGTAAAGCAAACGTATTTTAAATTACAACTTCAACTAAAGGCAACTACTGAAGCTACCAGCTTGAGGTACTTAAGTAGATAAAGTTACTAAGTAATTTACTTGTTTCCGATGGTAACATTCTTCAACAGCTCTCGATTTATTTAGTGTGGGTTGCCTTACTCTGAGAAAACCTGATTCTCTAGTGGATAGACTTACTTTCAGTTAAGCCTGAGTAGTCCTTACTTAACCATGAATTACTTCCTGGTATAAAAAGCAGGCTTAGCTATTTGTGGTATTTTTGTCTTGCGCCTTTGGCATCCTATGGTGTGAACAAGAGCTGTGCCATCTGTAGTCAAGTGAGATTATTTAAAAGGGGGGGGGCGTTGGGAGTGGGGAGTGAAGTGATTCACTGGAAAATTTCAGCACAGATTCTTAGGGAACGATAAGATAACCCTAGAAACATTCTTATTTGGTGTCATATACTGGTGGGTAGTGACAAAAAGAAAAATTAAGGTACAACTTGTTTCTTAACATTTTGCTGTTTTGAAAATTGGAGAGGTACTACGCTAGAAAGGAAGAAAGAATTCCGTGCAGTGGCAATTAGCAGAGCTCTGCAGATGAATGAATACTTTTCCCCTCTCTGACTACAAGTTGCAGTGAGGTTCATTTCTAAAATGCAAAACCCACTCTTCTCAGGGTTAGAATGTCTGTTTCCTAATGGTTGTCTATGTATGATAAACCTCTTCAGGCCGAGACGTTTCCTAAGCAGAAGGACCAGTTCCTAGAATCCAGAATAAGTCTGTGGGGTCTAGATAAGCCATTTCTGAAAGCTGCTGAGTTTAATATATTTTCACTTAGTGACACGTATTTGAACCTAAATGTGTTGATTTCCGGGGACTCCCGCAGGGTTCCATTGGAGACTTGCCTGAAACAGTGTCTTTCCCCCCCCCACCCCCCGCCCCTTTTGTGTTCCTTTTCAGAAAGAAGACATAGCTCATCCAGCAAGCCTTCTTTGGCCGTTCCTCCCACTTCAGTATTTTCCTTCTTCCCTTCTCTGTCCAAAAGCAAAGGAGGCAGTGGAAGTGGAAGCAGCCGTTCTTCCAGTGGAGGTGTTCTAAGTGCATCCTCGTTAAGTTCCAAGTTGTTGAAATCGCCCAAAGAGAAACTGCAGCTCAGGGGGAACAGGCCAATGCATCCCATTCAGCAAAATAGAGTCCCCCATGGTAGAATGTGAGTATGGCCCAGAGGGTTCTTAAAGCTCACCTGCCAGAAGTGGAACTGTGTACACGAGTAGCATCTGAGAGTGTATGTGCATAATGTGAAAGAGAGCCCACTTTGGGGAAAATTCAAATATATGTTGTTGTTTCTTTTTGTTTCCCTATTATACCTTGGGAGACTTTATAGAGTCATAATAGCAATAATAATACTTATCTATTGATCCTTTCTTGTGTGCCAGCTATTGAAATTTAGCTAAGTGTATTGTCATTTACTTATCACAACAGCCCTTTGAAATAGGTATTGCTGTTATCTCCATTTTCTGGGTAAGGAGAGGGAAGCGTGATAAGATTGAAGAACTTTAGCCACGGGCCCCTCAGGTCAAACAGGCCTGGGGTTCAAATCCCGCCTCTATCATTTCCTAGCTGAGGGGCCTGGCCAAGGCCCTGTTTATCTCAGAGTCTGAGATAACGGCCCCTGTGCAGGGTTAGTGGGGGTGGCAGGATTCATGTATTAGACTCAAGCACCTGGCTAGTGTCCGGCCCACAGGAGACCTTAAAGGAACGGATGCTGGTGCCGCCGCTGAGGATGACAGTAGGAATAAAAAGGTGAAGAGATCCCCAGAAGCTGTTCTAGGATTTTCTGGGGCCTGCACAGCAAATAGGGAAGCAGTGCTTCCTCCCACCCCCAGTCTTGGGTTCACATCCAAGCCCTGATCAGGGGAGACTGGAAGAAGTTCACACCACCAGGCAAGGCCTTGACGAGCTTCCCTGGTGGGCCTGTAGGCTGGCAGGCTCTTTGTGGGTGACATGAGGGAGCAGCCGTGCACTCCCGTGGAAATATATCTTGCCCCATCACGGCATGCTTCGGCCTTGGTGGCAGGTGGCTTTTCCCTGGCCTGCCTCCCTTTCGGAGGGTATGCCACACATCGCAGTCCCAAGGTCTGATAACCTGGTTAATCTTCGGGCAACGGCCAGCACCTGCTCTTGCGCACGGACCCTGCCAGCTGGGAGAGGCCGTGGCATCTTGCAGTGTCTCTGCTGCTCTCGGGCTGTTCCAGGTACAGCTGTTTGGTGCTATTTGTCCTGGTTGTTAAGCCCGCAGCCTCTGCTCATCTGTCAGAAGTGCAAGTACAGGAAGCTTGGCTTTCATTCCTGGAGCTGTCAGAGAGCCAAAGAAAATGCCAGTACAGTGTGTAAGCCATTCGCCCGCTTACCAGCTGTTAGAGCACTGACGCCACTGGGCAAAGTGTATAAAACCTCATCAGTCCAAATCTTCTTTATTTGTAGCTGGGCTCTAGACGGGGACCAGGCTAACTGTTAGCTTCGTACCAACATTTGCCACCCAAATGACAGTATCAGTAAGATTCCAGAAAAAAGTCAGTTCTTGGTTAGCGATACAGGTATTCAGTGCTCACCAGCTGAGTGTCAGGCACTAAGATTCCAGGCTCCTATAGAGAAACCTTTTTCAGGGACTGGAGAATTACCACTTCACTGACACATCGTATCCTAATTAAACATTGGTCTTCCTCATTGACAGAGGCAGAGAGCCTCTTCTTGGAGATACATTGTTAGGCACATTTGAGTTCTTCCAAGTCCTTAGTGACATTTCTTGGAAATGTTCTCTAATTTCAGTTATTCTTTTCTCTGCTCACTCATTTTACTTTATTTTGATGGATCATTTCTTAAAAATGACAGCTCTCGAAAGATATCCTCTAAAGGTCCTGCAGTAGTCTTTGGTCCTTTTAGACCTTTTCATATTTTGCTTCTTGCAGGAATTACATTGGGTAACGGGAATGACGATAGACCAGGTAAATTTGATGGTTCCTCTGGAGCTTTCTGCCTCTCCAGAAGGGCTTACAGACTGAGTAAAAGTCTTACTGAGTTTTCTGCGCAGCCCTAACAAATTTTCGTAATGTACCTTTGGGAGCCTAGCTCTGCGCGGTGCACAGGTAGACCCAGGCTCTGCCCTCGTCCCTCTGGCTCACCAGTCACCCTGGGCTGCTGGGGCACTCAGGTGCTGGTGTTCTCACTTCCCCCTACGACAGCATGACGCCCTCTGTCAAAGTGGAAAAGATTCCTCCGAAGATGGATGGCACACTACTGAAATCTGCGGTAGGGCCAGCCTGTCCTGCTGCTGTGAGTTCCTCAGTCAAGCCTGGCCTTAACTGCCCCTCAATACCAAAGCCAACCTTGCCTTCGCCTGGACAGATTCTGAATGGCAAAGGGCTTCCTGCACCGCCTACGCTGGAAAAGAAGTCAGAAGATAACTCCAATAACAGGAAATTTTTAAATAAGAGATTATCAGGTAACTTCACATTTTCTCTCAGTATTCCTTTCTGTATTAATTGGGCATTCCTGGGAGAGCAAATCAACCGTTATCTGTAAGTCCTTTTTTTAAAACTGGCCAACTTCAGCTTAAGGATGAAGTTCCTTAAGTAGTGTCTTCGAGCTCTTCATTCTTGATTTTAAAGTGCACGCGTGTAGGTAGGTGACGTAAAAGTAGCTTTCTAGTGGTGTATTCCTAAATGGAGTAATGAGTAATGCTGGCTTAAACAGTCTCTTTCCTGTCATCTGGTGGCGAAAGTCCCCACTCTCTTAGAGATGTCATGGCTTTTTTGTGGCGCTCGTACATTGTGTATTTTATATTTATTGATAATGTGGTAGATTTTCTTCAAGTTATAATTGGTCTGAGATAGGAGAATCTCAGATTTCTCCTATTTTCTTATTTTCAAAATAAATGAAGCAGCGTTTGACATTGTAATGTCTGTGTGCTTTTGACAGAAAGGGAGTTTGATCCTGACATCCACTGTGGGGTCATCGATCTCGACACCAAGAAGCCCTGCACCCGATCTTTGACATGCAAGGTAGGGGGGCTCCTGGGCAGAGCCCGATGCTCCAGGAAGCTTGGGGACCTGGGCTGCACAGCACTGCGCCCCAAGCGTCTCTCACTCACAGGGCATCTGTTCTGAGGGTTGTTCTGAATTTTTAAGTGAGGGAATGACTCCGTTTTGATGAAGAATGCCTCAAGTTCAGAAAACGTGGAGCCTGTTGTTATAAACTGCTATCTTAAGAGGGGTTTTGCCTTCAGTGAGCCTTACTATATGCAGGGGAATGGTGTTTTTTCCCTAATCAATCTGTTATTTTCAAAGCCTTTTAATATTTCCTCATAGAAATTTAATTTGAGAGGCTCCCCTTTACTGTGGTTTAAATTGTACTGACTTGGAATGAGTCCAGACATTTCCTTTGCATATATGTGAATATTCTTAAAATGTTTGTGTTATCTCTGGTTCTTCAGTTTTACAGCTACTTTAAAAATATCTGTGACTTTGAGATAGCTTTATTTTTTTAGTTCTAAAAAAAATGCTAGGTACCACATAATCTAATGTATATGTAAAACCCAAGAAAATGTAAAGATTCCCCCTTTCTATCCTGAGTTTTCCTTTGAAATGCCAGTATGCTAGTGAGAAGGCGGTATATTGGCTATAAAATAAGGGTTGACATGGGGGTGGCCTCTGGCTTCAGTAGACCCCCTTCATAAATGAGCATATATGCTTATGTCCCCAGCCACTGTGCAGAAGGGTTCAAAAAGTATTAAGAATCATTGCCTTGAAGTAATTTTAAAACACTTGTTTGGAGGAGGAGGTTAAAAATTATAAAAATTAGTGTTGTTCTCTAAAAATTAATAAAATTTTTGATGTATTATTTTAAGTTTTACCAAAGATTATATTTGAATAAAGAAATTCAGACTCCACTCCAGCCCTAAACAGTAGAGGAATGTTAAAATCTTCAGAAACGGGAAATGTTATTTCTCGGTAGTTCTTATTTTAATTTCAATTTCTAATTTAATTTTAGCGTGTGGATTTTATCTTGCAACAATGGTACTGAATCTTGTGAGGAACTAGGTTGGTCAAAAGCACCTTTAAATACCTAATTTTTAAAGAATTATGGATTCTCTTCCCAGAGGAAGACATATATACACATATGTATTCTGAATTTTGCATTTTATTTCAGAGGTGGATGGTCATCCCCACTCCAGTTGCACCATTGAATCTCTAGGTTAAAAACTCCTCAGGACAGATTGCTTTGTTTTATGTAATATTAACTGAACACATCGAGTGGTGTGTTGTTTGACGGTAGCCAGTTGAGCTCTGTAGAATCATGTCCTGTTCAGCTGCCCCTGAGGGAACTTGTGAGTGTGTGCCTCAGCCCTGCTCCACGCCATGTCACACTGCCAACCCCTCTCTGCTCTCTTCCTGCCTGCCTGGCTCTCAGAAACATAGATTTCTCAGTATTGTGACACGTGTGGTCAATGAAGGATGCTAGCTTTACCCAGGGTGCTCTTTTTTAATCGTCTGTGAGGCATGCTGGTGAACCAAAAGCTTTATCAACTCCGAATCCGCAAGGAATTTGACCAGCCTTCTTCCTGAACCTTCATTGGCTTTGTGTCGATCCTGCATTTTTCTCGCATCTTCCTTTTTAAGTCGTGTATGCTCTCCATGTGTCCTGTTAAGGGTGTCATTACCATCTGTAGCAGGGTGCTAAGCCTGTCTTTGCATTAGTATGCATCTCCATCCAGGCATGCCATGAGTTCGGCATAGAGCTGGCAGAACATGCAGCATTGTGGCTGGCCTGCACTTGCACAGAACACCCTTACTTTCTTCCCGTGTTCTGTTTGTCAGTGCTTCTCCCTCTGCTTGCCTCTGTTGCGGCCCGAATCCATTCAGCGGTGGGCCAGTAAACACACTGGAATGCTTGACATGCAAGCGGCGGGTCTTGCGTGTCAAAGGACCCAGCTGAATGTCCCCCACGCTGCTGCCCAGATCTCTCCTGTCTTAGACTGAGGACGTTGTCCGTTCTCTTAGCTGTCAGGGCATCTGCTGCTGCCCACTCCTGTCCCTCTGTCGTCTGCCTGCCACCCTCACTGTCCCCTCCTCACTTCCTCATCTGTCCAGTGTTCTGTTCTGTGTCCTCTGTGCCTTCCATGCAAGTAGATGTGGGTTCCTCTCAGGGTAGGAGCATTTACTGCACACATCTGCGGGCACAGACCTCCTTCTGGGCCTCAGAGGATACAGGCTTGAACAAAATCAAGGCGTGGCTCCTGCCCTTTTGGGGCTTACAGTCTAATGGAAGAGATGAAGATTAACTTGGTAATGACTCAAGTAACTGTAAAAGTTACCACTGAGGGGTAATAAAAAAAGAGAGGCCTGTGTAATGACAGCCTTCACTAGGGGAACTGAGTCAGGGAAGGCTCCTTTGCTGTGGGAATACTGGGCTGAAATCCATATGATTTGTCTGGGCAGAAAGGGGTAGGAGAGGCAGAGGAGACAGCCTTTGTGAAGGCTCTGGGACGGGGCAGGACAAACAGCTTAGGGTGTGAAAGGCAGCCAGGAGGCGGAGGCGGCACCTGGTGCCAGAGGAGCAGGGGGCGGGGGTGCCCCGGGCCTCGTACAGCTGCTCTTTATCCTGCGAGCCTTGGGCAGCCCCCCACAGAGTTCTGATGGGGAGGAGGGGGCATCAGGGTTGCGGCTGGAAGGTTCTTCAGAGCTCAGGGCAAATGCTATGTTCTCTTCAAACCAAGCTGGGAAAATACTGATCGTCTCTGCCTACTTTCTTCACTTGGTCTTTCCGCGTCTTCTAAGCACCAGGGGACACGCAAAGGTGAGGAGAGGCTTCTGTGTCATCTGTCTGGAGAGACAGGCAGGTGGACCCCCAGTGATGTTGTATATTTGTTTGTTCATTCAACATGTATTGGGGGCCATTATTTTTATCTGGTTTTTGTTTGAAGCGTTTATGGCGTGCCAGGTGCTGTACTAGGTGTTGGTACAGCACTGAACAAAGCAAAGGTCCTTGTCTTCATTTAGGGTTACTTTCTTGTGGATATATTACATATTAAAGAAAACCAAGTAAAATCTTAAAAAGAACCTCAACACAGTTTTCTAACTATCTGTGCCAGGTTAGATTTTGGGCAAACATAGTTTGCAGTGTATGTGGTACGGACGTAGGTTATGTTATTGAACCGCAAAAGAGAATTAGAAGCCTAACTCCCCTTAAAATCCCTTAAATTGTAGCGAAAATGTAAGCCTGTAGAGCAATACATTTGTATAATGTGTGTATAATGAACACACAGAAAGTATCATTTGTAGTATTGTTGTAACATAGAAGAGGGAAGGAGTTATGTAGATGAACGCATATTTGGGAGGTGTGATTTGGCGCTGCTGTGGTTAGCGGCTCCTTGCATTTTTTTCTTTACAGACGGAGGCCCTAAGCAGTATGGAGTGGTCAGGTTTACTTGACCATTCTTCTTCTCAAGTAATTTCACATTTCTCAACAATGACCGTTTTGGGGAGGTCCAAGAGGGAGGGGATCTAGGTGTACATATAGCTGATTCACTTCATTGTACAGCAGAAACTAACACAACATTGTAAAGCAGTTATACTCCAGTAAAAAGAATGTGACCATTTTTAAATTCTGAGGTTAGACATCGTCTCTGGATCCAAAAATCCTATCCCGTTTTCTTGATTCCCATAGGGAGTGTCTTTCGATAGGGACTCAGATGCTGGTTTGCGTCTTCTCCTGTGCACAGCCTGTCTTCTTTTGGCCTCCTACTCTTTAATCCCCCCAGGTCTCCCTCGGCCTGTCTCCAGGATGCTGTGAGCCCCTTTCTCTCTGTATGGCATTGTCACAGGAAGAAAGAAACAGTTGTGTTTAATTTTTACTCTCTGGCAGTTAGTGAAAGAAGACTTTGTGATACGTATTTTATGGAATAAGTGCTTCTCCCCTGTTAACGTTCAAAACTCTAAATGGCCCAAAGGGGGCTTTTCTAGCGGAGTTGGTAACAGCTCCGATCAATGAATAGTTCCTGTCGCACAAAACACGAGGACCTGTTACCTGTTTGTATCTACTGTTTGCCCCTCAGTTACATACCTGGTGGCATGGTTATTTAACATTTCTTCTTTCTTATGGTGGAAATAACATCACCAGGTTCTTATACATTTGGGGGCTGGAATATCTGCTTCTAACTATTAGGAAAAAAAAAATCATACTCAAGATTTTTAGCCTGTCAGATGCTGAGCAGCCTCTGATTAAGCTAATGCTCCGAGTTGCTGTTTCATTGGTGTTTTTGGATGTATGGCAGAAAAAGTGATGACTGCGATTCCTCCATTTCTGGTTGTTTGTTTTTGTTGTTGTTGTTTTTGGTCTGTAGACACATTCCTTAACCCAGCGGAGGGCTGTCCAGGGTAGAAGAAAACGATTCGATGTGTTGTTAGCCGAGCACAAAAACAAAACCAGGGAAAAGGAATCGATTCGCCATCCGGACTCTCAGCAACCAACGCAGCCTCTCAGGGACCCGCATCCCACTCCTCCTAGAACTTCACAGGAGCCACACCAAAACTCTCACGGAGTGATTCCTTCCGAATCAAAGCCTTTTGTAGCTAGTAAACCTAAACCTCACACCCCCAGTCTTCCAAGGTAAGCCCCGTCCAACAGCTCTCTCTCCCTCTTTCAGAGAACAGACGTGCAGACTGTAGAGCCCCGGTGTATCGTGATGTCGAGGACAGACATCAGGCTCGCTGCGAGAAGAGATGTTTCTCTAATGGGGTTTTACTTTAAGAAAAAAGAACGTTCATCACTGAGTTTCAACCAGGACTGTTTGTGGCCAAATGCAAGCAGCAGAGTAAAGCTAGAATTATCTGTTCTGCCCTTGCTCAGCGTTCGGTGTCTCCTGACCCTGTTGAGTAGGGCTGCGGCCCGGTTTCTGCCTGCAAGTTAGTGACGGGAACATTTCACATGGCTTTGGCAGCCATTTCCCATTCATTTATCTCGCTTCTTGCAAAACACAGCAGTTGGGATTCTTGCTGGGGGTAGGCATTCAGCCTGCGTCTTTACAGCATCCATTTACAGCGTGTTTTTTCATTCATTCATTTGGGACTCTGGCCTGAGCGTGTAGGAGTCATTTGAGCTGTGTAGTGAGCAGCAGGTCAGAACTTAGACACATCCCTTGGAGACAGTGATGGTGGGCTGAATATATGTGTGTGCGTGCTTGTATATTTAACCCAGTTGAAGTAAAGGACTTTGTACCCACTTTCCAGAAAGAAGGGGAAAAGAAAGGCATAGAGAACGAGGGTTTTGAGTCTGGGCCGAGGGCTTGTGCTTAGCAATGTGCCAACCCTTGGGTGCTCTTGCTTAATTAACCTTTTATCCTCACGTGTCTGATTCTTGAAATGGTCCTGTGAGGGGTGGAAGTGCCTCCGTCTTGGAAACCTGAGCGTGCCCGTGAGCCTGTCCCCACGTGGGCCCCCTGGTTTCCGAACAACACGGTTGGAGGAGTGATCAGAGGTGCCCGAGAATGTGGCCAGGCCCAGGCTGTCGATTCCTTTGCAAGTCCTTTCTTTGGCCAATTTCATTAAAGTTTTTCCATCTATTAAAAAATAGGCTTAAGTCTAGAAACACCAGGCCTTTATGTGTGTTGGAAAAGCACACTGCTGTCCTTGAGTTACACACTCTAGATTACCCACATAAAATGGTAAAGCTACCTTCTTTTATCACCTCCTGTCCCTCTTAGGTTATTTTCGAGCACATTACCAATTACGTCATTGATTGCCTTAGTCACCCAGTTCCAGGTGAAATTTGAAGAGGAATCAAAGAAAGAATTCTCTCAAACTCCACATGTATTTCGCCTTCTTTGGGGAGAATAGGAGGCGGACCAGGTGGCTGTGGAATAGAGAAGTGGCTATAAGTTACTTTGGTTAGACTGGGCAGACAGCTGCATTTGACATCGCGCGGTTCGGGAGAGAGGACCCTTCACTCCCAGGCCCCCCGGATCAGCATCTGTGTCCCTAGTGCTAGTGGTGGAGCCCAGACCTCCCCTGATGGTTTTGGAGACATTGTTGTATCTGAGTTAAGGCGGCTGATTCCCATACATGTGATGTGATCTGATCAGTGCTGCACTTTCTACTCACCAAGGCCTCCAGGCTGCCCTGCTCAGCAAGGTGGGAGTGCCCCCATTGACCCTCCTCCAGTCCATGAATCTCCACACCCTCCCCTGCCTGCCACTGAGCCAGCTTCTCGGTTATCCAGTGAGGAGGGAGAAGGCGATGACAAAGAAGAGTCTGTTGAAAAACTGGACTGTCATTATTCAGGTCATCATCCTCAGCCAGCATCTGTAAGTTCCACATCCGCCCCCGCGCCAACCCTCCCCACGCCGCAGGGACGGGGCACTGCAGGGGGGGTGCGGCGGGGACCTGGGCATGCCCTCCGGTCCGTGTGGGGCGAGGTCAAGGTGCGAGTGCAGCTCAGAGCAGGGCGCCCCGAGGCGGCATGCACTCGGTCGGGCGCGTCTCCTGCTCTTTCCGTTCTCTTCCATGACACTCAGGGCCAGGCGTTGTCACACTCGTGCTTCACAGCCCTCGGTCCTCAGTAAGCGCCGTCTGTCCTGGCCGCTTCTTCCCGGGCCGCACGCCCTCGGAGTTAGCGAGTCCGAGCGTGTGCTCTCTCTCTTGCAGTTTTGCACATTCGGGAGCCGGCAGATTGGAAGAGGCTATTACGTGTTTGACTCCAGGTGGAACCGGCTTCGCTGCGCCCTCAACCTCATGGTGGAGAAGCATCTGAACGCGCAGCTGTGGAAGTGAGTGCCCGTCCCCCCACCTCTGTGGGCGGGTGGCGCGTTAGGGCTGCATCCTCTTTGTTTCTTACGGGGCTGGTTTAATGAAGGTAGTGGTCTCTGAGATGAACACATGGCCTTTGACCAGCCCTGGAGGAAGGGCCCTCATCATTCATCCACTCACTCTCGGAGCAAATGTGTCTTGTTCTCGGTGCTGGGGTTTCAGGCCGAGGGACTCCCAGATGGACGGAGCTCACATTCTAGGTCAGGGAGAAATGCGAAAGCCAGTCAACAGAACATAGAGCTCATAGCTTGTCGTAAGGGAGAGAACAGAAACGCTAATAACCTGTAGCGCTTACTGAGACTACTGTAGGCCAGGCACCTTAGCAAGTACAGTTTTCACACCTTGCTGTGTCACGTGGCCTGGATTATTCCTGTTTTACAGGTAATGAAACTGAGAAGCAAGGTCACACAGAACGTTAGAGGTAGAGCCAGGGTCTGCACCCACCTAAGAGCTGAGGTGGGAAAATAACAGGATGGAGGGATTCATGGAGAGCCTGTCTTAAGGGGCCCTTGAACTGAGATGAATGGATGAGAGAGAGCAGCCGTGGGGCTGGCGGGGAGGAGTGGGTTCCAGGCAAGGAGAACCGTATGTGCAAAGGTCTTGAGTCAGAAAAGAACATGGCTTGTTTGAGAAAGAGCAAGAAAGCTCCTGGAACAAGAGGGGATCCGAGAGGTCAGGTGACACTGAAATTGATTGACGGCACTGAGGAGCTGCTGAGGGCTTTAGGGAAAGGAGCCATTTGCTCTGGTTTACAGTTGAAAGTAAGGCGATCATCTCGTGTGGCCTTATGCACGCCGTTTCCCCAACATGATTTTAAGTGGAAGAACAGTTCCATGGCCCGAAAGGTTTATTAGCTCAGCCTTTCCTAAAGTAAAATAGTTTTTGTTACTGCAGGACTTCTCAAAGCCTTTAATAGGCACGGTCCGTCGTAACTCTCAAAGCAGAGGATATCGTGTATAATGCGGACTGTCTCCCAGGCTCTTTTGACCTGGGAACCTCTTTTAGGGGAGCATCCTGGGGACTAGCGTTTGGTGGAACCTACTTCGGGAAGCACTGAGCTTTGCTAAAGGGGGCTGTCCGATAATACTTAGTCATCCCAAACCCTCCATTTGGGTGTCATTTATTAGTGCCTTCCTGAGTGGACTCTGCGAGTACATCTATTTTTGCCTCTCTGCTTTGCTTGCCTGATATAGTCAGAGGGAGTTGTCAGAGACCTCGGGTAGTCCAAAATCCAGAGAACCATCCCCATGCTCGTTGATAGGACTTGCACTTGTTCACGGTGAAGACCAGCCCCGCAGCAGTGTTGCTCTGCTTTATTTCACGTTTCTTCCTGGTTCTTCCTAGGTAAGAACCTTTCTGAAGGAACAGTGTTCTGAACCACAGACAGACTTGGGCCATGGTTTGTTGGGATTCTTTGGGGGGTGGCCTCACATCAGAAAACTTTAAAATGCATGAAATCTCAGCTTCTTACTGGTGGGACCTGGAGAGCTCATTGAGCTCACAGAACTATGGGTTTAATGTACTCCTAAGGGTTTAGAAGGGTCCTCAGAATTTTTATCCCCATTATGTTGGTAAGTGGTTTATGGCCAGTGGTTTGGGTTGAGAGAGTTTCGGTTCCTAACGGCTTGTGTTGGAGAGGTTTTCTTCCTTGTGCTCTGAACCTCTGAAGAAGCAGGTCCTGAAGTTGACTCCACTGTCTGTCTCTCTCTGTTCTGTCAGAGGCTCACTGCCTTATCCGTCACTTGCTCCCATTGAGGAGGAAACTGTTCTTTCTGTTAACGTGACCTTTGGTTTTGAAAAAGTCAATTCGGTAGAGACAGACGGGCCACTCAGTGATGAGCTGGCACACGGGCCTGGGGCAGGTAGGAGCTTGAAGAGAGGTGCCAGGCCAGGTGCTTGAGGGAGTAAATGCTGCCGACAGGGGAGTGAGGGGAGCCTGGCGCAGGCCACCCCTGAGATTTGCCGGGAGTGGCTCGGCACTTTTCAACCGGAAGAGAGCTCTTCTTCAGGTGGCATCTTTGAGGCACTCACGGAAGGTCTTGAGGTCGGCCAGGTCCCATCCTACTGGCTCAGCCGAAAGTCCTCCCTTTTGCAAAGAGCCCCGGCAGCACTCTTCTCAGCCCCTTACCCTTGAGTTACTGTGGTTAACTTTGGGATAAGTGGAGGTGCGATTTGAGCCTGGCAGTGAAGTACGTTATCTTCAGTGTGTGGAGTCTCTGGGCAGCAGTGAAAGTAGACCAGCTCTTCCTCTGGAGCATTGCAAGCTCCTGTGAGCTCTGTCCACTGCTTGTGTGCTGTGACTGGGGACGACTATTGCACTTCCCCTAAGGAGGGGTTGGGATGGCCATCAAAGGTTTTGTGGTTTGGGTTTTCCTTTTTCTAATTAATTTTTTAGATTGGTAATAAAGTCACTTGGCTAAAAAAGGAAACATGAATATAAAGAGGCATACAGTGAAAAGTTTTAGTCCCCCTGGCCCCCATACTCCTCTGTTTTCTACCCACTCCTCACAGACAGAAGCAGTTTTATCAGTTGCTTGTGTCTCTGAGTTCATGTGTGCAAACACAGGTCAATATGACTACCTCTTCTTTTTTTGTCTCTTCTTTATGCAGAAGGTAAGAAATGACTTAAAAGAGCTTTTTTAAGAGAAACCGGCCATGTCATCCAGAGAGGTCCACATCCCTGCCCCTGTGGAAGCCTTTCCTTTTCACAGGATTTGGTTGTAGCAGCCTGGCCCTTAGGCCCGTCTTCCTAAGCCACCTGGTGGCCATGAGAAGCCACTGCGCCCAGGGAGCCGGAGCCCCTGTGCTGCGTTTCGAGCAGAGGTTCTCACAGGTGCCGTTGCCCTGGGGATCTTGTTGAGATACACACCACGATGAAGGAGGTCTGGGGTGAGGCCCAGGGACTCAGCGTCTCTAGTAAGCCTCTCAGGTAATGTCAGTGCTTATCCTTCGTGAGTAGCATGGGGGGCTGGAGTCTCCTGGAGAGATTTGGAATTTACTAACGCCTGGACCTCACCCCGAGATTCTGGTGTGGCCCGTCTGGGTGTGGCCTGAACTCCACAGGTGATTCTGATGTGCAGACACAGTTGGGAAGCACTGACTTAGGGCCAGAGCCACACTTTTGAGTGGGAGTTTTAAGGCTGGGCTGCACACTTGCAGTTGTTGATACCGTTTATTAATAACTATAGTCCTTCTCAAAACGCATGTGGAAAGCCCTTGGGCAGCAGTCTAGGCCAGCGCTCTCACTTGAAGGATGAGGGACCCGGCCCCCGCTGGTACGGCGCCCGGATCAGCCAGAGCTGCCCGTGGAGGCCGGGAGCTGGGCAGTCTTGGCACTTGGCTTCCAGTCAGGCCGTTTGCTGTTTTGCATCTCAGTGTTCATTATGCCACAGGGGTTTCTGAGATTTTGGCGCCGTCACGTTTTAAAAATCAGAGTTAAAATAAAAGCCAGGGTGAGGGCGGCGGGGTGGGGGAGTCCTTCCTGGTTTGACTGTTTGAATACATACTTTACCCAAATATTATAGACAGAGTACACTGTTAGCGCACCGTGAGCAGAAGTCCCCCTGAGATCTGGGGGCTTTGTTCCCTTGTACAGGCACGTACAGGCTCTCAGGCCAGTAGCTGGGACCGAGCAGTTGTTATTAACTAGCTGTGCCCTTGCTTTTTCCTCGTTCTTTCATGAGTTGTCTCAGCATTTGAGCGCCTTCTATGTGCCAGGCACCGTGCTGGATGGACAGTGGTAAATCAGCTGTGGATCTCTCCGTCTGCGGAGATGCTAGACAGTGATCATCGGTCACACGTTAAAACTGCCAGAGTCTTCCAGAGTCTGGGAACAGGGGGCAGTGCGGGAATGAAGCGAGTCAGGACGGTGAGGGCAGTTTTCCTAAGAAAGTGATGATGGGGGCTGAAACAGAAGTGTGAGCAGAAGTTGGGGTGGGAGTGCTGTAGGCAGAGATACCCAGGGTCTCGCTTCACGGCCCGTTCTCGGAACTGAAGGAAGATCAGTAGCCAGGATCACGGAGTTCGGGGTGCCGGATGGGAGGGTGCGGGGTACATGCCTGCGGCTGCAGCACCAGTGAGGCGCACGGCCTTACAGGCCGTTGTTCTCATAGCGCAGGAAGCCATTAAGAATTTGAAGGGGAAAAGTGACCCTCTGTGTGGCCCAGCATCTCAGCGCGATCCCTGTGACCAAGGGGTGTGTTCAGTGCCAGAGGTGAAGGGGGTGTCCTTCTGAAAGTTTCCACGAAGGGCAGTGGTGGACGTTGCTCAGGCCCTCTTTTGTTTCGCAGGAAGATCCCGCCAGTGCCCAGTACCGCATTGCCCGTCTCCACACGTGTTCCTCACCGGACAAACTCTGTGCCGACATCACACTGTGGGGTCAGCTGCCTGGCGGCAGCCACCGTATCCCCCTCCCCTGCCCCGCTCTCGTCCTCCTGCATCTCCCCCAGTAGCAAGTCGGTACCAGCTCATGGAACCACACTGAACACACAGCCCGCCGCCTCCGGGGCCGTGGATCCCGCGTGCAGCATGCAGTCCAGACAGGTGTCCTCCTCCTCGCCCTCCCCCTGCACGCCCTCCGGCCTGTCCTGCGTGCCCTCCTCCCCCATGGCCAGGAAACCTCAGAAGTTGAAATCTAGCAAGTCTTTAAGGCCCAAGGAGCCTTCTGGTAACGGCACTAACTGTCACCACGCGAGTAGCAGTGCCGGCAGCGGCGGCTCAGGAAAGAAACGCAAAAACACTTCCCCGCTGGTAGTCCCCTCCCCCTCCCCCTCTTCTCATTCCATGGAGTCTTTTAGGAAAAACTGTGTGGCTCACCCTGGGCCTCCCCACCCCACGGCGGTAGCCTCTCCCCACGGCATCGGCCTCAACTGCGTGGCCGGCAAAGCGAACTCGGTGAGCGGCCGGCACGAGCAGCCCGGGCGGGGCGCCCCCGGCGGGAGCCCCGGCGAGTCCATCAAGAGGATGAGCGTGATGGTGAACAGCGGCGACTCCACACTCTCCCTCGGCCCCTTCGTGCACCAGGCCGGCGAGCTGCCCGTCAGCTCTCACGGCGCCTGCTCCCACCCGCACACTCCTCTGGACAAGCTCCTAGGCAAGAAAAGAAAGTGCTCGCCCGGCTCGAGCGGCATCAACAGCAGCAGCGGCAGGCCCACCAAGGTGGCCAAACTGCCGGCCCTGAACAACGTCCATGTGAAGCACGCGGGCCCCAGCCCGGGGCCGCCAGGACTGGCAAACAGCTCCCTCCTGCATCAGGTAGGACAGGGCCTGGGAGCCCCGTGGGGAGGCCCGTGGCCCCTCCCTTGAGATCTTTCGTCAGCTCGGAGATCTGTGTGGTCGGGTTGGTGGGTTTGCCTAAAAGCCAATGTCCAGCTTCGTGGGGTCTTTTAAGAAAAGGATGAGTTGATGGCCGGACGGAGGTCAAACAGGCTCCTCTCTGCCTGACTCTGTGATGACTCAGAGGACGCTCCTGGGTGAGGAGGCCACGACAAGTGCGTTTCGGCACTCATGCGTGATGGCAGACCCCTCCCCGAGGCCGGCGGGCCGTGTTTCCCAGAGAGCAGTCCTTCAGTGTGTTTTTCTGAAGAAAGCTGGGCTAAAATCAAACTGATCTAGAAAGGGATGATTTAAATTTGAAAGAGACCGTTTAATATTTTTCCCATCAAAGAATTTCAGAATTTTAATTTCCTTGTTAATTCTCTCCCTGTTTTTCCTCCTCCCTGTTTTCCGAGGAGGCAGGAAAACAGCATTTACTGTGGGCAGAGCAGAAGACTAAAATCTTGTTTAAGTTAACAGATTGAAAAAAATCTGAACGTGACCCATTTGTAGAGAAGGGCTCTCTGGCCTTCGGATTCATTGCTGACCATGGCTTTCTCGGGCGCTACCTTGTCTTTTCCCCACTCTTCCCCCTGCTGCTGTTTCCTCCTGGCCTGCCCTTCTGTGGCCGCTTCCTCCAGCTTCCTTTCTCGCCTGTCCAGGTCCTCTCTCATCTTGTTATTTCATTCAGCAGGATACCTCCTGTCCTTGCTTACAAGCAGGAATTTCAGCGGTGTCACCCCCAGAGCCCTACTTTAAAATGTGAGCCTCTTTTTTGTTTTGTTTTGTTTTTTTCCCTTCCTCATCTTCAAAACTGAACTTAAATGCCAGGCTAGAACTTTTCCAGAAAATACCAAGAAGTTTGTTCACGTGATAGAAGTTTCCCTCCAATATCTGTGTGAATTAATACTCAGTGCCAAAGGTATGGGGAAAACAATTATGCACAAATTTAGGTAGCAGCTGCTTCAGTTCTCTCTGAGCCACAAATACATATGGGCTTATTCGTGTGTTGTTTGGGTCTCTTTGAACAGGGGTTCCTGGACAAGCGAAACCTCCTTGATTTGTAGTTATTCCTTCTAGTTTAACGATAAGCATAAAAACGCAGTGCAAACACTGTAAGAATCCATCCCTTAATAACTCCCTTCTGGGTGTAGTTTCCTGATGCACATGAATCCCAGGAGGGATGTCCCACTGCCTCGGGATGCCCACGCCAGTGTCACTGAGCACGCCGTCTTCACGTAGACGCCGCTGCGGACCTTACTGCCCGCCAGTGTCAGAAGGCGAGGAAGAGGCAGGGCGGGTGCGGCAGAGAGTGACAGTGTCTGTGGGGATTGGGGGAGTGGGAGTCTCGTCTACACAGAGCAGCTGCTCCCAGAAGCTTGTTACCAGTTGCAAAGAGAAACTGCTGATCTGGACTTGCGTGAGAAATTTGACCATTTTCTAAAGCTCTGTAGTTTTTCCTTTTGTTTTGATCTGGTGAAGCCCACACGTTTGCCAGCGAAGTTTGGCTCATGAGCTGCCAGTTTGCCACCTCTGATTTCCACCGTCTGGGGGGCGGGGGTGGGGGACTGTGTCCCACTAGGACAAACAGCCTAAGTTTGGGTTCTTTTCCTTAAAAGCAGTTTCATGTTAAATTTGTATTTGAGAAAGATTTTCTCTGCAGTGGCGTACTTTCTATTATGCTGCACATATTCTAGGGGGGCCCATGGCTACAGATCAGAGGATGGATGAACCTTGCGTATTTTTACGTCTGTGATCATTTATCTGCAAGAGGGATCCTGTAGCTTTCTTCAGACTATCAAAGGGACCCATGACTCCAAATGCTGTAAAGAAGGCTGCTTCTTAGACCAGTAGGGACCTGAGCTCGCTGTTCTCCACGGAGCTGATTTTAAAGCAGAGATAACTGAACTGGTTGGAATCCCCTCAGCAACGGAATCAGTGGGACCTGCTGGGGAGCCTAGGAGATGGGGCTGGGTGTGAGCCCAGCCCCCGAGTTGATTCTTGGGCTCTGCCACCAAGGACCTAAAAATAGCTCATGTGGGACTGTGAAGGCCAGAGTCCCCTCTCCCCGCCTCAGCACGGCCTTGGGTGTGAGTTTTCACACCTGTGTGGTGGCCCATTTGACCTTGTTCACGTCTCAGTTGACAACCTGGAATACCTTCAAGGAAACAGCATCAGTAAATAGAACCAAAAGGCAAACATGTGAGCCTTTTCTCTGAGCTAGAAACCCAGGCTGCTTCTCTTCTGGACAGTTTTCTAAAAGCCAGTCTTTTAGAAGGATTGTGCCCCAGGGCACAGAAGGCTTTTGAAAGCTGAAGCCAAATTCTAGAGCTGCCTGCTCCTGGCATTGCCCAGTCGGTCGGAGACGCAGTGGCCTCGGGAATACCTTGTTTAGAAATCAGGGCGGGGCCGTGTACAGCCGCTTACTTACCTTTCGTTGTCTCCCCACCCCCTCTTTTTTGAAAGCCAAAGGCACGTCCCTGACAGCTGAAAATAGCACGGGGAGGAATAATCTGGACACTTTTGACGACAAGTTACACCTCCACTCAGCACTCTGGACTCCACGATGCCTTTGAGTCTGTTTTCCCAACCTCCTGTGGGCCTCGAGGGTAGAAATCTGCCGGGCTGTTGTTTTAACGAGGATGTCCCTGAAGCTTTGTCTGTAGCAGTGAGTACTCGTAAAGGACACTGGATCAAGTCCAGCCACCGAATTGCTTTTATCAGTGTTAGAGTGGTCTGGACTACTTGCTACAATCTGTGAGAAGTTCCTGTCTCGTTGAACCTGCAGTATTTCACGGAGCCACTCTTGGAGGAGGTTGGCTGGCGAGAGTGTCTTGGCAAGAGCGTGACTGTAGACTTTTCTCCCTCCCTCCTCTCCCTGCCTAGTTCTTTCCTCACCCTGTCGTCTGTAGGTCCCTCTCCAGCAGTCAGGCACCTTAACTGGAGACACCTCCCAGGGGCGAACAGAGCTGCACCCCAAGCAGCCCTCTGGAGAAAGGGGGTCTGCAGCTAGGTTTTTATAGCAGGTGCCGGGAATGGTATATGGACGTCAGTGAGAGGCACCATGACAAAAGAGCCTGTGTTTTTGCCCAGCCTTTTGCAAGTAATTTGGGATCAGAAGCCGTCAGAAGTTTCTAATGTACAAACTGGTTTAAAGCCATTGATGGCCAGAGAGCAAGTATACACCAGTTTAGAGGCTTACTTTTCATGGTACAAAAGCAATTGTGTGATTTTTTTTTTTTTTAAAGAAAATGCAAATGCAAACAATTTTGATAATGGAAAGCCAAATTCTGGTGGGTGGGGAGGTAGACAGAAATCACTATGGGGGAAAATTTTCCAAGATTTCCAAAGAGATTGAATTTTTTTTTAACCTTTGTTTTCATGTTAAACAGTATACAGTTAGGTTGGTTGTCCTGCCCAGTCTCCTGTTTTTAAAAATTGCCTTTGTAACGTGAAATAGTTGGGATGCAGCAGACTCTGTCGTTCACAAAGTCACTGATATACTTTAAATGTTTCCAAGGCACTCGGTGCATTGCCCGCAACCTCTTCTTTGGATACTGTCCTGGGACTAAGTGTCAATTTCCGCTTGGAGCACTCCCCATACTGTGTGGGTCTACACACCCCTTCCTGCCTCTACACGTTTATGTGGATGCCGTTGGCATGGGGAGCAGGCACCCAGGGAGGGGCGCTGGTGACTGTGCACACCTGCCCATGCGGAGATGGCGGGAGGCATGTGTAGTGTCTGCTAGTCACACCTCCTTTCTGGGGATTTACGCCTGCCATCTCATGGAGAGTTTCAGAGAGCCTCCAGGATAGTGTTTCCAGTACCCCACCCCAAAAGAAAGAGCTTGATAGGTTCAGACAGCACTGATTGAGAAGGTGTCCTTGAATTTGAGGGGATGAGCTGGAGCTCTTTAACAGATGATTCCACCACCACAGCTCCTGAAAGGAGAACCGGGCACTTTTGCTTAGAAGAACACACGAAGTTGCCGAACACAGGGTAAAGTTCACAAGGTTCTGATCATGGCCCTGGGCAGGGCTGGGACAGAGCCAGTCAGTGCATCCGTTTTCCTTACAATTCTTGGGTTACAAACTTCAGTTTCAGGGAATTTTAAGTCAACAACAGGTAGAATGAATAAATACTTGGTTACCAGCCTAATAATGTGAATTGCTACAGAACTATTCTTATTATGTAAGGTAACAAAAACTTTATTCGGATACTTTAGCTATAAATTGATGTAAAATATTGATTTTCTTTTTAAAGGAAGGGGAGAACAGTATCTTGTTCACCTATTATGCAATCAGTCAGTAAATGTTTTAAAAATGATACTGTAAGAGAGCTTGTATAAGAAGAAAGCACGGATGGGCCAGTTTGGTGTCGTTAGGAGAGATCAGTCTGGTTGTTCATCCCAGGAGATGGAGAGAAGGAGGTAAGAGGGAATCAGAACGTACTTAGTTGATTCCTTGGTGACAAGTGCAATGGGGTATGGGTAGAATTTATTTTCAGAGCCAAGGGGACTTGATGGTTATAAATAAAGTTGCTTTTAGTGATGGAATTTATAGACAGATCATGTTGTTCCGAAAGATGTGAATAGGATCCACGCTAGCAGGTTGATGCAGAATAATGTAGATATTTAGATTAGCGAGTCTTGATCATTTGATTTCTTAGACTGAGGTTTTAATTGAAATTTCATTATTGTCTCCCGGTAGTACACAGAGCATCGGGATTAGGAAATTAGCCATTTTGGATTCCGCCTGCCACAAACAGACCTAAACAGTGCTATTAAATTTTAGACTGTTGTTCAAATATTGTATTTTCTCCTACAACTACTTTTTATTATGGTGAACAATTAAGACCATTTAAAACACGGGAGTACAAGTATTTTTTTGAATTAAATTAACTTGCAAAAACCAAATTTGCAGTGGTTGGGTTGTTTCTAGACAGACTTTGGTATCAATTTAAAACCAAGATAATTTTTATATTCTTTCCAATAGAATTTCATGACAACTGCAGTTTTCTTAACCTACAAAAAAAAAAAAAGTGCTGCAATGATGAACAAAGAATTATACAAAACCTACTTTTGTATCTTTATTTTGGAATTTCTTGTTCTATTATAAATATGGAAGTATCCCTATTTGAGAAGAAATATTTTGTTAAAAATGAATTGTACATATTTAAATATGTATTTTTGCACAGGTCTTTTTTTCGGATATCCTGTTTTGGTACAATTGAGATCATCTAGTATTTATTTATTAATTAATAAAAGTAAATACCTTTTTATAATTTGAAGTGGTTCACTGCCAAGCCAATAGTTCTAGAACCTGCCTCCTTTACGGTTTAAGGGATGCCTCTGTTCTGTGAAAGTCTTTTGTCCCTTTCAGTGTCTTGGGAGTGGATTCATACAGATGAAGTGGGCATTGCTTCTCCCTAGTTGCCTGATTTCCCAATAGACTACACGTAATAAGTGACACACTGCTTTTCTTTTGTTAGTGTTTTATGTGTGAGAGAGTGTGTGTGTGTGTGTGTGTGTGCGCGCGTGCCCTGAGCACATGTGCGTTAGTATGTGATGTGATTAAAACTAATGGGGGGAAAAAAAAAAAAAAAACTGAAAGTGCCTGAACCTAGTTTTAAGCTTAGACAGATACTTTAAAAAGACTTGAACGTTCAGTTGAACTTTTGGAGTTTGCTTTTTCCACCTAAATATTGTTACTAAAATTTTAGGGGAGGAGTCGAAAACCACCAAATGCTGGTAATTTTATAAGGTATTTTAAAATTAAGACCTTTTGGTTCACAGGAATTCAACTGGTGATGGATTGCCCGGTGGCACCAAGGGTTACAGATCTTCTTGTCAGCCAGCAACTTACACAATGTGTCTGTTTTGTTATTCACTCATGAAATGCAGAGTTTAAAATAGAATATTTAAAATATTTTGTATTCCAAAAATATACAGAGTACCTCTGAGAACACTGAAAAAAATGTATAATTTGAAAAATGTAACTTATAAAGGCAGCTGTCTTCCTGCGAGAGTTCTGTTGCCAAGGAATTTCTTAATATCTCCCATTCTGTCCTGCGGGGGAAAAAGTTGGGCTTTGGAAAATGATTGTTAAAAGTTTCATTGTTTAGCAGAAAATAATCATTTTTACATTTTGTGCAAAACCTTTTACATTTTCAGATCATTTAAATGAGCACTACATACTGTCAGTGTGAATGTAGGGCCTTGAAAGCATTTTGCTGTGTTTTTTTGTTTGTTTGTTTTCTGTTTTTGAGCTTGGTTATAAAAGCAATCTCCTGTGTTAAAATGTGTGAATAGGTTGATCATTTGTACACATAATCAAGAGCATCTCAGCTGGACTTTGTGTTGGCTGCTGTATAGAACATGAACAAATGTCAAGGGATAGAAAATTACTTTGGATATTTAAAAGAGAAGAAATATAATAGTCTATTTGTTTTGTAACAAGTTCTGTAAATAAAATAATTTATACTATTTATAAGAAAAAGTTGTGCTTTGCTTTATGAGAAATTAGTTTGTGGAGCAAACATGTTAACGGGCAATAAAACCAGGATTTCTCAATAAAGAAGGTTGGCTGCATGAAATATTTTACATGTTTCTGCCTCGTTGTGATACTAAACCCTTTTCAATCTAGTCTGACTTTTCTTCATTTGTAGCATCAGACACCCTTATGAAGCTCAGCTTCCCTTCCAGACCACCTAAAAGGTTCTAAGGGCTTAGGATGTTTCTGTTCTTGGGCACAAAGGTTTGCCTTGGGTAAATTAATAACCGGGTAAACAGTGACCACTACTGTATTCTTGCCCTGTAGGTTTGTCAACAAAGGGAAGTTGATAGATTGAGAAATACATTCTGTTTGTACTGTTTGATGGCATGTGGTCAGTTTTCATTAGAGGTAAGTTTTTTGTGTGTTTTTTTAAAATTTTTATTTTGTGTTAGAGTATAATTAACAATGTGTTAGTTTCAGGTGTACAGCAAAGTGATTCAGTTACACAAGTATCCGTTGTTTTTCAGATTCCTTTCCCATTTAAGTTATTACAGAATGCTGAGGAGAGAGGTAAGTTTTTTAACCGGAGCTGGTCTGGTTTCTTCCTTGCTTTTACAGACCTCCCTCACTGGCAGTACATTTTGATATCAGGCACAGCATAATCTTTCACCTCTAGAAGTTCGGCCGGTTTTACCATTTGCATATCACTCTTATAAATTACAAATTATTTTTGTTGCTTAAAACAATGAAGGAAGCAGTGGATTTGTGTACTGGAGTAAAGGTGCATATACATTACAGGAAGGAGTGAGGCTGGCTTCAGTCGCCGCTGCCCTGCCCCGTGGACTTCCGTTCAGTCCTTAGATCAGCCGCCGGACGGCTCAAAGTCATTCTTGATAAGTTCCTTGTGGATGACTCCTTTCACTTCGGATGTCCTCCTTAACCTTCACTCAAGGAAAAGCTTCAATCACTCAATCTCTTTACGCTTTTTACTTCAGCTCTCTTGCAGATAACCTGGCTCTGGACAGCAGGAGGCTATCCCAGTTCATGGAATGGAGGTTGGCAGTTTTGGATGCTGGCCTGTGGGAAGTGACCAGCAGAAAGGCAGGGTGAGGCCATTCTAGGCAGAGGGAACACGCTGGGCTGACACAGGTGTGAAGAAATGCAGACTGGAGGGCGAACTGGGTGAAGCTTGCTGGAAGGGAGGGGCGGACAGGGTGGGAGAAGTTGGCACCAGATGGTCAAGGACCTTAAATGTCATGGGGCCTTCATCCTCAGGAACATGCAGTTTAACCAGATGTAACTGTCAGAGCCCAGAGGTTTTCATGGTCCCGTCCCAGCACATGCAGAAATAATAGTCGTTCACATCTTTAGTGGTGACTCTGGCAAATCAAAGAAGCAACTAAATCTCTGTCCCTCTTTCTCACATTTTCACCCTGGCCTCAAACTCTGTCTTCAGCCCCCAACCCCGACCCCCAAGTCCTCATCACAGGGCTCTCCCCTACATCAAGCCTAGGGTCCTCCCCCTTCTTACTCCACTTTCTGCCCTCTCAGTCCTCCCTTTCTCATAAGAAACGCTTGCTCCTGTTGCTGGTGGGACTGAAACGAGTCCTTCGCCTGGTAAGGCTGTGATTCTTGCACCCGTTGTCTTCACTTTCCATAATCGGAGCTCATGGAACAAAGGTGGCACTGGCAGAGGATCTCTTCCAGGGGAGGGCGAGACCATCAGCCAAAGAGAAAGTTTTCGGGGGGAGGGGAGAATCTAACACTTATAATTTAATAATTTCTTAAAATCCCCATCACGTAGGGCCCTCCAATAAATGTGGAAGACAGAATGGACAGGTGAGAACCTTGGGACAAAAGTCATTCATAAAGCTGTTGCAGTGATCCAGGTAAGAGCTGTTAAGTTTCCAAACTAAGGCAGTGACCATGTGGATAAGGTGGGGACAGATTCCAGAGATCTCTTAAAGGTAGAACCAAAAGGACTTGAGGTCTCATTGTATTGAACATTCAAGGGAAGAGTGAGTCTAACAGAACTTCAGAGATTTCTAGCGTGGCCAAACTGGTTGAGGCGCCTTAACATGAAATACGTGGTATGGCAATAGAGACGGGAAAACATACTCTAATGAATTTGAGTTGCCCATGGGAAATTCAAGTGTAGTACCCAGTGGCTATCTGTGTAGTCTGGAGCTTATGAGAGAGGTCTGAGCCTAAACAGAATTGGAGGGTTGTCTTTCACTGGGAGTGGATGAGTTCACCTAGGAAAAATAGGTAGCTATCTGGCTTATTATTAGTTAAAATAATACTCATCAAGTTGAAGGCCTAATGTGCCAGATATGGTACCAAGCACTTTATCTGCCTTCTCTCTCACAAAGCCCCGAATAGAGTTGGTACTTTGATCCTAATCATACTGATGAGGAACTTCCAAAAAGGTAGGTGTCTTGCCTAAGGCCCCACAATGAGTAGGGGTATTGCCAGGCTTTGAATTCAGGTCTGTCTTCTTAAGTCTTTTCTTTTTCCCCCCTTCCAATAGATGCTTAGAATCACATGGAAGAAATCATAGGTTCTCTCTGACAGAGGCACAGGCACCCCACATTTTATGTTCCGTTTCCAGGATTTCACAAACGAAGCCCATGCTCCATGGCCCAGAGAGAGAAGGCAGCCCAAGATGAAACCCTGGAGAAGAGAGTATTGTAGTAAAGACAGATGGAGAAGCGGTACTGAAGAGCAGAAAATCAGATGAGGGAAGACAGAAGGATGAAGTTGAGTTGGTTGAGTTAGAAGTTCAGACAGTTGACTCTGTCTTAATTATCAACCCATCAACCCACTTAGGTATTTTTTTTCTTCTGCTTTCTCCAGGATAACTGGAATCGGTATTGAGATGAAAAGTTAGAAGAACCTGGGCAGGGAGATTGCCAGAGAATTAAGAAGTATGAGTGTGGCTAAGTGATGGCCTTGCCTGGGTTTTCAACGAAGAACTGGAAGCTGCCGTGTAAGTCCATGCTGGCCCCCTAGTGAAGTGGTATTTGCAGTTTCCCTCTTGTTACGTCTTACGATCCTCCTTCCAGGCAACTTGTCTGTGATCACACCAGTTAAGTGATTTGTTCAGAGTTACAGAGCGAAGTCCAATTTGATATAGCCAGTAATGAAGAAGGACTATGTACAAGGCCGATCCAGAGTTATGATGGTGGCACAGCACTTTTAGGAATAGATCAGGATAGGAATAGGATAAGAGAGTCCGAGGGGCACTCCAGGTTTGTTTCAAAAGCAGAGCTGTTCAGAGGTGCTTGTGATCCCTGGGACCTGGGTGAGCCCGTGGCAGTGGATGGAAGTGGCACGGAGGAAAAGAGCACTGGAGTTAAGGCCAGGGAACTAGGCTGTTGCTGCACACGTTGTCCATTTCAGAGTCGGGAAGGGTGAGGGGAAGACGGGGCCAGCTGCTCAGGTCTGGAGTGGACGACACATGGTAACTTACAGTTCTGAGGGCAGTGAGCACAGTGGGTTGGTGGTATTGCTGGGTGGTGAGCAGCTTCAAAGAAAAGGTGTTTTGAATGAGGGTGGAAACATAATGGCCAGGAGAGAGATCCAGGGAGTAGCAAACAGTGGACTTCATCTTGGCCCCAAGTTCCTGAGGTGTAGATGAAAGAAAAGCCTCTATGCCAGAGCACTTCAAGAAAAGTTGAGTCCTCCAAAACCAAGTGTAGAGTTATACCAGTGTTGATAATCCACTAACTGCAGAGACACTCTGGGAAAGCAGGTCTCTGATAACTTCTAAAAGGGAGGGTTAGTACCGTTGTCAGGACGCCACCTACTGGTAGTCTTGACTAAGTGGTCCCTTCCCCAAGGCAGTGTCAGGTCTTATGATATGTAGTTGCCGGGCAGGAGGCTGATCGTTCATTGGCAAGTTGTACCTTTTATTTCTTACATCCAGTCTGCACAGGGAAAATTATGCCACCACAGGAGATTTCCAAATGATGAGAGGTACTGTGCACTTCAAGGTTATTATAATGGCCTGGACCAAACTGACCCACATTCTTGATACCCTTTGTAGGTCTTCCGAGACAGAAGAATAATGCAAAATGGTTTTGAAACCAAAACCAGTGATAATTAGAGCCTTTCATGTTTTCCAGACAGGCATGTAACTTCACTTCCCCCATAGCCGTTGTGGAGATGTGACGTTGGTTACTAACGACTACAAATTTGTGTAGAATTAGAAGGATGAGGGATTATCACAGCCCCTCTCCCTTTTTTACCCTGTAATCAGGGGGACAGATGTCAAGTATCAGCTATTAATCTTCAAAAACAGGTTTCAGACAGCACCAGGGATTAATTTAGAATTAATTATACAATTGATTTGCTAATGGTCAGTAAACCTTCCATCCATCAATTACTATTAATGCCTGGTCAGGTTACTGAAGACTACCTGTGTTCAGTCACAAAACGTTACGTGCACTGCAGTTGTGTGTGCTCCGTGAACAAATGAGGTAGGTTATCCTTGCAGCCACTGGGTTAGGTAAAAGTTAGGTGTAGACACTTAATAACAAAAATGCTTGTAGAGAGTATTTCCACTCCTAAAAGACTGCTAGTCAATGAAAAATTGATCTATTTTTTCTCATTTAGGAAATAGATTACCAAAATTTGACAAAGCTTATAAATACTTATTTCACTGGATAAATTTGATGCACAGATGTTATGGTTTTAGAGAACAATGATGACAAAATCGTTCATCCCAGTGACTTCATTTTGTACTTGAATCGTGTATTATGAGACTAGGGTTGCTAAAAGTGACAGGTTGCCAACTTTGATCAGTACTGAAAAGGGACTAAACACAGTGAAAGTGTTTTAGCGCTATTATCACTTAGCAAATAGAACTATCATTTGATGATAATCTTATTTTCATATTGTGATATGTGTGCCCTTCATGACTAAAACCAGAAAATTAAGACTTTAATTCTTTGGATGGATTCTCCTAGGTGATTAACGGAGGCTGCTGATCATCAACCCCAGGTGTACGGTAGGGGGCTGGGACCAGGACAACAAACTCAAATGGCAGTGGAGCCAGGCAGGTACTGTAAGGTAACAAACAGGGCAGGCCGGGTGCACCGGGCCTGCTGGAGATGTGCTAGCCATTCGGCTGGAGTGGAAACGTGAGCTCAGAGTTAACCTGATCTGTCCATTTTTCCAGAGAAGCTAGATAATAGGTGATTTTTGAATTGTCTTTCAATTTTTAGATGGCAGCCATACATATTTTTTTCTTAAAAAACGTATGGGGGTCAGGGGGCCGATGACAGTTGCTGCCCATCGGTGACCAGTTTGCAGCTTGGTAGCTTCAGGAAGCCTCCTTTGGCGTCCTGACTTGTTTTAGGTTTCTGAACCTTTTGTTTCTGCAATTGTGAGAAATAAGGGCCTGGGCCTAAAACTTCCTCGACGAGGATTTTATCAAGATTTAAAATACCCCCACTGGTCAAAAAGCAGAGAACCAAGGTTTGAAATTAGCATTCTACGTAGTCTTACTACATAACAAACATAAGTGAAAAACATCAATGAGGTGGTGAAATACAAAAAAATTCTCAGTTTTTCCCATAAAACATGGCTTAGATGGCCCAGTTTATTAATTTTATGTGACAGCTTTCTGCCAACACTCATGGTAATTAATGTGCATGTGTTATAGTTTGTAATGTTTTCATATAAATGAACCTCATAATAAAGCCTGGTTTTCTCCTCCAGGAAGTAATTTCTCCCAGCATCACAGAGCCAGCACGAGGAGAGCTGGGATCAGAATTTGGTTTTCCAGCTGCAGTGTCCAGTGCTCATTTCTCCTATACCATATGGCCACATTAAAAAGAAATGTGTTAGGTTCCAGTTTTATTTTCACTTCCAAACTGATACTCTGAAGCTAACACAGAGACTCTGATTTTGTATTAAAAAATACAAATGCATAGGACTAAATATAGAGAATATTCATCAAAATATTAATAGGCGTTATTACCTCTGCAGGGTAGAATGACAAGGCAAGTCCACTTTAGTATCCTGAATTTCTTCTGCAATGAGCATATTCTTTTTTTTTTTTTTTTTTTTTTTTTTTTTGCGGTACGTGGGCCTCTCACTGTTGCGGCCTCTCCCGTTGCGGAGCACAGGCTCCGGACGTGCAGGCTCAGCGGCCATGGCTCACAGGCCCAGCCCCTCCACGGCACGTGGGATCTTCCCAGACCGGGGCACGAACCCGTGTCCCCTGCATCGGCAGGCAGACTCTCAACCACTGCGCCACCAGGGAAGCCCCCATATTACCAATTTCTTCAAGAAATTACAGTGATCATTGTTAATAAGCTTTTATAAATAAGCATTTTTAGAAATCCATCCCGCATTTTAAGAGTCCACAGCACCTGCAGGAAGCTCCTGTCAGAGCACAGCTCTGGTCCCTGCTTCCTTGGCAAACAGTCAGTGGCCCCTCTTTCAGTACAGTACTGACGGCTGCCACTGTCTTGACTTTTAAGGCAGTGCTTCTAATACTTTGCCATTAAGTATATCATTTGCAAGAGGGCTTTGCTTTCCCAACCTGTTATTACTCGTAGTTTTACTCAAGTTTTTAATGAAGAATGAATGTTTCAAGTTATTTTCAACAGATTATCCACTGAGATCATGTGTTTTGTTTTATCCTCTTAATATGTTAATGAATCATTCCCATCAGCAATGTAAACATGCTCTCTTAAAAAAATGAATCAAAAACCTCATACTTCTCTCCCCTTCCTTTTTACAGTAAAATGCCATCTCCCATTCTCTTTTTAACTCAGCTCTACCAAAACTGCTCTTGTCAAGGTCACCATTCAGCAAGCCTGGGATCCTCTTAGCAAATCCGGCTGCCTCTACAGTTTATTCCACCACTCCCCAGCGTCCCTGCAGCTCAGGGCCATGGTGACACTTAAAAGGTAGGTCAAATTGGGCCATTCCTCTGCTGAAAACCTCCAGCGACTTTCTTCCCTCGATACTTGCTCTCGTGGTCTCTCTCTCTCCTTTTTCTGTAAGTATCACGGTACTAGGGAGGCCTTCTATGACACCCTATAGCAGAGAGCTCTCATGCCCTATTAATCACCTTTATCTGGTTTTGTATTTCTTTCTTCCTAGCACTTCTCCCCCTCTGACTCACTAAGTTTATAATTGGGAAAAAAGATTCCCTTTGCCAATATAGCTAAAATCTTCAGTGAGACTGGCTTTGGCGGCAGATTCTAGAATCTAGGGTTATGGTAGCCTCAAAAAAGGAGGAGTAACTTCCTATCTTCTGTAGATACTTGTTTCTGAGGGAAAGCTTACAATACACTGCATTTCTCATCTGTCTTCTATGTACTAAGCACCGCGTTTAATCATACAGCATCTTCTTCGTAAAATTCAGAAGGCTTAAAGGTAAGAGATGACATGCATGATCCCCTATTTTACTGAAGAGGCGGAGTCAGGATTAGAACTTAAGTCCTGTAGTCTCTGTAACCATTTACCATAAACCAGAGCTGTTCAGATGATGCAAATGTGACATTATTTTAACATTACTGGACCCCATTCTTAGAGATGTCAAAAAAAGTAAACTGAAAGAAACCATGCAGTATTTATTTTATACAGTTCAACTGGGCACAAAGTAAAGTAAGCACCGCTACAGGAAATCCTTGGTGTATGAGGTTTTTTTTTCTTACATATTAATTACTCTGGATAGTTTTTGAACTCTGTTTAATAGCAGGTCTCCTTTCTTGATAGTTTCTTGGTACTGCCAGTTCTTGCTATCAGGTCTATAAATAAATCGAAGAAAAAAATGAATTATTTACCAGTCACATTACTCCATAACAATAGCTGACCTACTTTAAAAAGAAGGCACTCTTAAGAGTGCCCTTTATTTTGTGCAGTATTACAACTGATACACAAACTTAAGAGTACCTGTTCGTTTCCACTATTTCATTCACTTTATCTATTTTGCAGTGTAGCCTCCCAGCAGCAATAAATCTGGAGAGTTCCCTAATTGAGAGAGAAGGGAAAAAAAGCCTTTAGCATTAGCCTTATAGACAATTCTTAGAAAAATATAAACAAACACATGATTTGTCTTTCAAGGTAACATTTTGATGCACTGTGCAGTAGTTGAGAAGATGGTCTCCAGTGTATTGCAGGTGTCTTATCTACCAGCATTAACGTGACCCTACAAGTGCCTATTCCTATGAAGCGTAGGTGGTCAAAGAATGAAGCCATTCACAGGTACAGAAGTGCTCAGGAAAAAACCTGAAGGGGTTAGAAAAATTAAACATGAGGAAAATAATGAGCTTTACTGGGGCGGGGGAACCTGATGAAACCATCCAGTTTCCTTCTACTTAACCTTTCCGGAGCAGGGAACTCTAAGGATTTTCAAAATCCTTCAGAGCACAGAGGGAAGGAAAGCTTTCCAATTATTTTTAAGACGGAATAACGTGCCACAATAAATTCGGATTAGGAATGTGAAAAAAGGCATTTGTGAGTATATCCCGTCACAACCCAAACCCCCTAATTTAAGACAGTTACTTAAACAACAGTCACACACCTGGCTCCACAGCAGCATCAGCAGTGAAGCCCGCCATCCAGGTCTATCTACCACCATATGACACAGAGAAGAAAGAAAATGCTCAGAAATGCACTAGAGCTACATGAAGACAGCTTTCCAATGCTGCCATAAACGGAAAGCTGCCTCCTTTAAGATAATCCATTTATAATAGAATGATGTTAAATTTGGAGATTAATTAGGGGGAGTCCTCCTAATTAAGAAAAATCTGATTCCAAATAAAAATTATGTGACAGATTATTGTCACAGACACTAAAACATCTTGATCCTAGCACATAAACACCAACAGGAAAGGAACTCCAAATCTTAAGAACCAAATCTCGAACGGAAGTGCCATTTCAAGTCAGTGGGGAAACGTTGGCTTACGGAATGGTGTTGAGGCAGCCTAATTATCGCAAATGCCAGAAACCATGTAAGGAGAAAACGATAAACTCGATTATGTAAAGACAATTTCTACATAGCAAAACACTACCAAAATCAAGTCCAAAACCAAATGAAAACGTGGCTAAAAGATGTTTGCAGTATGTCGTTGCCACTGGTCAGTCAGTGGTGAAAGCCCCACTATTCCTTTTCAATAAGGAAATGTGCAATTCTGGAAAATCTGGTGATGGGCTTGAACGATGGGGAAGTTATGCTATTGAAGATTTTAAGCTAGAGGTTATCTTAAAACTAGCGAGAACTATGTGTAACTGTTTATAGAGCATGCTGTAGTGCTATACTCATTAAAAATTCAACTGTTGGTTTTTGAGTTATGTTACTGAGTGGCTTTAGGTAAAAATCTAAAAATTAAAAGAGATCAGCACTGTTTCTAAACTCACTTGTGTTCATTTTCCAGCAGTGTACATAGTTGCATCTCCAGAGTGCAGCTGCAAAACCCACTGGCACCGAAGTACACAGAGAAAACTACCCAACCAGATATAACCAGCCTTGTGAGTCCTACCCAGATCCAAAGAACAGCAGGGGAGAAGAATCTTGATGTTATGATTTAGGAGAACAGCACTAGACTTGACGTACAAGCAAACTCTAACTCAAGAATGCCCTGAGGTAAGACCTCCCAGTCAACTGCTGACACCCAGGCTGACAATTCCACTGCTTCTTCCCATGCCCACCATCACCAGACTAGTTCAGCCCTTCATTTACCACCCCCATCCCCCCCCCCCCCACGACGAGACTCTAAACAACTTTACAACAGCCCTTCAGATCCAACCTAGTATCTTCCTCCCATGCTTTGCTCTGGACCTCCCTGTGCCCATCACCACACGTTCCATCCCGTGCACCTAGGCTGCTGGTTTCTCAACCATGCTCCTAAATCTATCTCTGCTATTTCCTCCATCTGAAATGTCCTTTTCCCCACCACTTTACCTATAAAAATCCTAAATACGCAATGACAGCCAGTCTCAATGCCCACGGGAAGCCATCTGTGGTGTGCCCATTTCGGGGGCACTTTTTCTGACTCCTAGTTATGCTCACTCTGAACTATGTACACTAAGAGTAAGCAGAGTCTCCTTTCTGGTTACAACACCAAAGTTTAACTACTTAATGCCCTAAATCCGTGTTCAAGTCCCATTCCCCAGGCGACGTTTTTGTTGCCTCCCCGTGTGCTAATCAATCAAACATATCCCAAGATGACTCATCTTCCCCAAACAAACCACCTACCAACAAAATGGGAGAATACAGCCCATGGGTATGGTTTCTAACCTTACATATGTCAACAGAAGGCCTGGTTTATTCAAATAATGGCCTGGTCCCCTTCTCCGACAATATCTTATTAAGTCTAAGGAAGTGGAAGTACAATCGTTGTTCAATCATCCAAAATCATTTTAGGAGGGAAGAAAACAATCTGTGAAAACCCAGGCGTGAATCAGATATTTCAAAGAAGGCCTTTCTGGTAACAACAACTGCAGCTCGGTATGTACTTGACAACCTCCGCCTCTAAAGCTGGTCTGAGACCATGGGGAACAATTAAGAAATACCACCAGAAATGTACCACATACCATCAATTCAGATGCCGTTGTAATGACTAGCAGAACACTGCAGTGTGTCTATCTAACTGGTACTCCCCTGCTTCTGTGCATCTTATCCACAGCTTCAACTGAGCCTCGCACTGCTCCCAACCAGTGGACACGGCTTTATCACCACCACAGCACAGTTAAGAAACTAAAGGCTAGGAAGCCAGACCAGCCCCTGCTTTTTGTGCACTGCCCACCACAGGAAGCCACTCCTTACACTGCCGCATGAGAAGCACGTTTACAACACTGCTCTTGGGCAGTGGTTACCAATTTCACACACGAGTTCAATTCAGAAGTGAAACAAAACCAAACCAACCGAGGGAACGCAGCCTTCTATTTTGGTATGGATAGGATAACCAACAAAAACCACCATCACTGCCTCTTTTTCTTTCACAGAAGAGAAGGAGGAAATTTCTGGCTCCATAGTTTGGGTACGGTTAAGATCTGTGCATTTTACTGAACGTAAAGATTACTCTAAACCAACCCGCCCACCCATAAACAAGCACCCCCCCAGTCATCTATGCATGCTAAGATGACGGGGGGTGAAATGTACTGGTGTCTGACACTTCCTTTCAAGCGGTTAAAAATCAGATGGAAGGTGATAAAACAGATATAACAAAATGTTAATAAATTACAGAATCAAGGATCTATGGGAATTTACAGTGTAACTCTTTACAATGTTCATCATGTTTGAAATTTTTCATAATAAAATATTAGAAAAAAACCCAAAATGGCTAAAGAGAGTGTGGTCTTTTAAAATGAAATGCAGCTTCATTAAAAAGTGCGTTTTTCACTGTGAGCCACTGCAAACTACATCTTCAAAGTTAAAAGGCTGATGTTTGGGAACCACTTAAATATCTAGATACCACCTGGACAGCTCACATTCTCCCCAACTCTACACCCACTACCCTGCGTCCAAGACACGGGGACATCTCCTCCATGAGCAATGTAAATGGAGAAAATATACAAGTTCACACATGCAAAGGTAAGTGTAAAAAGTAAACTGACATGATGTTATTTAAACTTACTGATCAATGAACTCCACACCAACACCAAAGGCTTCTGCCATATAGCCCAGGGTTAATGACCTGTATGACTCGAGCAGCTGGCTGTATGCGTGAATCCGCATCTCTCTCACGTAGTATCGATAATGAGGAGCAAAAAGCCAGTCCTTTTTCATTTCCTGTTCCACAACAGCTGCAATGAATAACATGACAATTATAAGGACCTCCCTTTGGATAAACTGATTAAACTGGAGGATGGATTTATAACATGATAGAAATTAACAGCCTTTATCTACAAAGTGTATACAGAGTATTAATGAGCAATCCACACACACAAGTGCAAATTATTTTACTGAACATCTACTACTATCTATCACTGTTCTAAATAATGAGGATACGGTAGGAAACCAAAAGACAAGATCTCTGCTGCCACACACAGCAACTAAATTTTCAGAGAGAGGAGATAAATAAATGAACAAATAAAGAAGGTACTCTGAAAAGAACGAGTTCTGTAAGGAAAATAAAACTGATGTGATAGTGAACAGGAGGGCTTCCATGGGATTGGAGTCGACAGGAGAAGACTTCTCTGAGGAACCTGCCCTGCAGAGAGCAGGAGGCTTAGAGCAACACAAAGAATGCAAAGATCCAAGGCAGGAAGAGCCTGGCTAAGCCCAAGAGCAGAAAGGAGAGCAGGTTCAGAACGTAGCAGGAGGACAGCTACAAGGATACAGAAGGTAAGCAAGACAAAACATTCAAGAATATACTTATGTTTCTGGCTTGAACAAGATAAAAATCCCTGGAGAAGGAGAATTTTTCTTTTTTTTTTTTTTGAGTTGCTTTGTGTGTGTGTGTGTGTGTGGTGGGGGGGGGAGGTGGGGAGGGAAGGATTCATACATTACACTTCAGCAGGGTTGAGGTGGATTCCCCTGTCAGACACCCAAGTCAAAGATCCCAAGGCTTGGGTCTGATGCTCACTGGCAAGTGTGGGGCTGGAGACATGAATCTGGAAATCACTGCCATCCATATGTATTTGATGACAGAATTATAGAGATAAGGGCAATGACCAAGCCTGGGCCAGTTAGTCACTGAGAGGCCTAACAAAGGATGAGGCAGTAGGTCCAGAGAAAATACATTATTTCAATACACTGAAGTTCTAAGGTCCTTAAAAAAGGATAACTGGCAGTTGCAAGGAGTTCTGCCTGTTTGATCTGCCACTACATACCCAGCGTCTGATGCCCGACAGCCACTTAAAAATACTGACTCAATACCAGCTATTTCTAAAAGACATAAAGATACATTTTAAAGAAAAAAAAAACCTACTTACAAAACTGCATGTAAAATACACCCACACATGTTTAAAGGTGTTACGTGCTTATACGTCTGGATACAAATGCCCTTGGACAGACACCCTTGGAACCTGAAATCAGTAGTTGCCTCTAGAGAAATGACCTGGGCAATCAAAGGCTAGAGAAACTTTTTCTTCTTTCTATGATACAGTTTGAAAATTTTCCATGTATACAAAAAACTCTGGGTTTTTTTTTGGTGTGTTATTTTCTGATTTTTAAAGTACATATAATGAATAAAAGTTCTGGAAGGATATATAACAATCTTAAAATGTTTCTATTCCGGAAGAACTCTGTGTATGTGAACGTGTAAATGAATTTGGGCCTAGGACTGTCTCATCTCAGTTTATTTTTAATTTTTGAAAACCATCAGGTATTACCCAGAAAAGGATGCTATTTTATCTTTCAAATAAAATATTTTATAGTACAAAGTCTATGTATATTTGGAGAAGCAAAAAGGCTTATTTATATATAAAACCAAATAAATGCTACATGCCTTAGTACATAAAAGGAGAGAGTAAATGATACAAATGATGACTGTTGTCAGAAAGATTTAACTATCTGTCCTTTGTATTTTAAATATCTGGGAAATCACGAGCAGGCACCAGGCCCTGTCCCCGCTGTCCCAGAAGTGTGTGAACAGCAGCCACCCATATGAGACCCGCCACAAGGCACCAAGTGCTAATTAACCCCGCTATACCGGGAAGGGCCACTATACCTGCACACCCATATCGAGTGGATAACAGCCAGCACACACTGAGCAAAGAGGCAGCAAGCATCCAAACTAAAAGCCACCACTCGATGCCAGAGAAGAGGGCAGAGTAGAAGGCCTTGAGCTCACCTACTCTCGCAAAAACACCAAAATCATGGCCGCTGAACAACCACTGATAAGACTGGAACCTACCAACACAGATATTTCACACTCAGTGAAAAGAAGAAGCCACAACAAGACGGCAGGAGGTGCACTGTTGTGACATAATCGAATCCCATTCCTGCCAGGCGAGTGACCCCCAAACTGGAAAATAAATATATCACAGAGGTTCTCCCACAAGAGTGAGAGTCCTGAGCCCCACATTAGGCTCCCCAGCCTGAGGGTCTGGCACTGGGAGGAGGAATCCCAAAAGCTTTGAAGGCCAGTGGGGCTTGAGTACAGGAGCTCCACAGGACTGAGGGGAACAGAGACGCCACTCTTGGAGGGTGCACACAAGGTTTCATGTACACTGGGACCCAGCACAAAGCAGCAACTCCACAGGAGCCAGGGCTAGACCTAACTGTGAGTCTTGGAGGGTCTCCTGGGGAGGCAGGGGCTGGCTGTGGCTCACACCAATCACTAGTCTCTGGGGGGAGGCCCCAGAGACTATTGATCAGCATGAGCTCTCCTGGAGGTCACCATTTTGGCATCAAGACCTGGCCCTACCCAACAGCCTACAGGCTCCAGTGCTGGAAAGCCTCAGGTCAAACAACCAGCAGGATGGGAACAGAGCCCCACGCATCAGCTGACCGGCTGCCTAAAGCCATACTGAGCTCCCAGCCACCTAAACACACCCCTTGACACTGCCCTGCCCACCAGAGGGACAAGACCCACCAGTGAGCAGGCACCAGTCCCTGGCACCAGGAAGCCTGCACAAGCCTCAGGACCAACCTCACCCACCAGAGGGCAGACACCAGAAGCAAGACGAGCTACGATCCTCCAGCCTGCAGAAAGGCGACCACAAACAGAAAATCAGACAAAAGGAGACAGCAATGTGTTTCAGATGAAGGAACAAGATAAAAATCCATAAGAACAACTAAATGAAGAGGAAGTAGACGACCTACCTGAAAAAGAATTTACACTAATGACAGTAAATATGATCCAAGATCTCAAAGAGAATGGAGGCACAGACCAAGAAGTTACAAGAGATGTTTAACAAAGAAGATTTAAAGAATAAACAGAGATGAACAACACAAAAACTGGAATGAAAAATAAACTAGAAAGAATCAGTAGCACAATAACTAAGGCAGAAGAACGAACGAGTAAGCTGGAAGACGGAATGGTGGAAATCACTGCCACGGAACAGAATAAAGAAAAAAGAATGAAAAGAAATGAGGACAGGGCTTTCCTGGTGGCGCAGTGGTTAAGAATCCGCCTGCCAATGCGGGGGACACGGGTTCGAGCCCTGGTCCGGGAAGATCCCACATGCCGCGGAGCAAGTAAGCTCGTGTGCCACAGCTGCTGAGGCTTCGCTCTGGAGCCCGAGTGCCACAACTACTGAGGCTTGTGCGCCTGGAGCCCGTGCTCCACAACAAGAGAGGCCACTGCAATGAGAGGCCCGCGCACCACAACAAAGAGAAGCCCCCGGTCGCTGTGCAACTAGAGAAAGCCCGCATGCAGCAATGAAGACCCAATGCAGCCAAAAATAAAAAAATAAATAAATTAAAAAAAAAAAAAAAAGAAATGAGGACAGTCTCAGAGACCTCTGGGATAACACTAAATGCACCAACATTCACATTATAGGGGTTCCAGAAGAAAAAGAGAGACAGAAAGGGCCTGAGAAAATATTTGAAGAGATTATGGCTGCAAACTTCCCTAACATGAGAAAGGAAACACTCAAATCCAGGAAGCACAGAGAGGCCGATACAAGATAAACCCAAGGAGGAACACTCCAAGACACATATTAATCAAACTAACAAAAAGTAAAGACAAAGAAAAAATATAAAAAGCAGCAAGGGAATAGCAACAAACAACATACAAAGGAACCCCCATAAGATTATCAGCTGATTTTTCAGCAGAAACTGCAGGACAGAAGGGAGTGGCATGATATATTTAAAGTGATGAAAGGCAAAAACTTACAGTCAAGAATACTCTACCCAGCAAGGCTCTAGTTCAGATTTGACGGAGAAATCAAAAGCTTTACAGACAAGCAAAAGCTAACAGAGTTTAGAACCACCAAACCACCTTTACAACAAATCCTAAAAGAACTTCTCTAGGAGGAAAAGAAAAGGCCACAACTAGAATCAAGAAAATTACAAATGGAGAAGCTCATTGGTAGAGGCAAATACAAAGTTACGGTAGGAAATCATCCACACGTATATATTATATCAAAACCAGCAATTGTGAGGAAAGTACACAGGCAGGATATTGGAAATGCATTTGAGATTAAGAGATCAGCAACTTAACACAATCCTGTACATACACAGACTGCCATTATCAAAACCTCATGGGAATTACAAACCAAAAATCTACAATAGAGACACAAAAAAGAAAACGCAATCCAAACACATCACTGAAGATAGACATCAAATCACGAGAAGAGAACAAAAGAGGAAGGAAAGAAAAAAAGACCAAAACAATTAACAAAATGGCAATAAAACATTCATATTGATGATTACCTTAAACGTAAATGGATTAAATGGTCCAACCAAAAGACAGATTGGCTGAATGGATATAAAAACAAGACTCGTATATATGCTATCTACAAGAAATCCACTTCAGATCTAGGGACACATACAGACAAAGTGAGGGGATGGAAAAAAGGTATTCCATGCAAATGGAAATCAAAAGAAAGCTGGACTAGCAGTACTCATATCAGACAAAATAGACTTGAAAATAAAGACTTGCAGGAGACAAAGGAGGACACTACATAATGATCAAGGGATCAATCCAAGAAGATGTGACAGTTGTAAATATATATGCACCGAACACAGGAGCACCTCAATATATAAGGCAAATGCTAACAGCCATAAAGGGAGAAATTGACAGTAAGACAATAATAGCAGAGGATTTTAACATCCCCCTTTCATCAATGGACAGATCATTCCAGACAGAAAATCAATAAGGAAACACAGGCACTAAACGACACATTAGACCAGATGGACTTAATTGATATTTACAGAGCATTCCATCCATCCAAAAGCAGCAGAATACACATTCTTCTAAACATCCTCCAGGACAGATCACATCTTGGGCCACAAATTGAGCCTCAGTAAATTTAAGAAAAGTGAAATCGTATCAAGCCTCTTTTCCAACCACAGCGCTATGAGATTAGAAATCAGTTACAGGAAAAAAACTGTAAAAAACACAAACACATGGAGGCTAAACAATATGTTACTAAACAACCAATGGCTCACTGAAGAAATCAAAGAGGAAATCAAAAATTACCTAGAGACAAATGACAATGAAAACATGATGGGCCAAAACCTTTGGGACACAGCAAAAGCAGTTCTAAGACGGCTGTTTACAGCAATACATTCTTACTTCAGGAAACAAGAAAAATCTCAAATAAACAACCTAACCTTACACCTAAAGCAACCAGAGGAAGAACAACAAACAAAACCCAAAGTTAGGAGAAGGAAAGAAATCATAAAGATCAGAGCAGAAATAAATGAAATAGAGACCAAAAAAACAATAGAAAAGGTCAATGAAACTAAAAGCTGGTTCTTTGAGAAGACAAACAAACTTGCTAAACCTGTAGCCAGACTCATCAAGGAAAAAAAGGGAGAGGACTCAAATCAATAAAATGAGAAATGAAAAAGGAGAAGTTACAAGGGATACCACAGAAATACAAAGGATCATAAGAGACTACTACAAACAACCACATACCAATAAAATGGACAACCTGGAAGAAGTGGACTAATTCTTAGAAAGATACAACCTTCCAAGACTGAACCAGGAAGAAATACAGAATATGAACAGGCCAATCACACGTACTTAAATTGAAACTGATTTAAAAACTTGGAACAAACCTAAGTCCTGGCTTCACAGGTGAATTCTGTCAAACATTTAGAGAAGCATTAACACCTGTCTTTCTGAAACTCTTCCAAAAAATTGCAGAGGAAGAAACACTCCCAGGGTCATTCTATGAGGCCACCCTCACCCTGACACAAAACCAAAGATACCACAAAAAAAAGAAAATTACAGGCCAGTATCACTGATGAACAAAAACACAAAAATACTCGACAAAATACGAGCAAACCAAATCCAACAATACACTAAAAGGATCTCACAGCATACTCAAGTGGGATTTATCCCAGGTATGCAAGGATTCTTCAATATCCACAACTCAATCAGTGTGATACATATTAACAAACTGAAGAATAAAAACCATATGATCATCTCAATAGATGCAGAAAAAGCTTTTGACAAAATTCAACACCCATTTATGATAACAGCTCTCCAGAGTGGGAACTGAGGGAACTTACCTCAACATAATAAAGGCCATATATGACCAACCCACAGCTAACATCATTCTCAACAGTGAAAAGCTATAAGCGTTCCCTCTAAGATCAGCAACAAGGCAAGGATGGCCACTGTCACCACTTCTATTCGGCATAGTTTTGGAAGTCCTAGCCATGGCAATGAAAGAAAAAGAAATAAAAGGAATCCAAACTGGAAAAGAAGTAAAACTGTCACCGTTGGAGATAACATACTATACATAGAAAATATGCTACCAGAAAACTACTAGAGCTCATCGATGAATTCAGTAAAGTTCAGTAAAGTTGCAGGATACAAAATTAATACACAGAAATCCTTTGCATTCCTATATACTAACAAGAAAAGATCAGAAAGAAAAATTAAGGAAACAATCCCATTTTCCATCACATCAAAAAGAACAAAACACCTAGGAATAAACCTACCAAAGGAGACAAAAGACCTGTACTCTGAAAACTGTAAGACCCTGAAGAAAGAAACTGAAGAGGACACAAACAGATGGAAGGATATATACCATGTTCTTGGATTGGAAGAATCAACATTGTCAAAATGACTGTACTACCCAAGGCAATCTACAGACTCAGTGCAATCCCTATCAAATTACAAATGGCATTTTTCACAGAACTAGAACAAAAAGTTTTTTTACTTTATATGGAGACACAAAAGACCCTGAATAGCCAGAGCAATCCTGAGAAACAAAAACGGAGCTGGAGGAATCAAACCCTCTGACTTCGAACTATGCTACAAAGCTACAGTCATCAAGACAATATGGTACTTGGCACAAAAACAGAAATACAGATCAACAGAGCAGGACAGAAAGCTCAGAAATAAAAACTCAGGCACTTATGGTCAATTAATCTACAACAAAGAAGGCAAGAATATACAAGGGAGAAAAAACAGTCTCTTCAATAAGTGGTGCCGGACAGCTACATGTAAAAGAAATTAGAACATTCTCTAACACCATACACAAAAATAAACCTGAAATGGATCAAAGACCTAAATGTAAGGCTGGACACTATAAAACTCTTAGAGGAAAGCATAGGCAGACCACTCTTTGACATAAATCACAGCAATATCTTTTTTGATCACCTCCTAGAGTAATGAAAATAAGAATAAACAAATGGGGCCTAATTAAACGTAAAAGCTTCTGTACAACAAAGGAAACCATAAACAGAAGGAAAAGACAACCCACAGAATGGGAGAAAATATTTGCAAATGAAGCAACCTACAAGGGATTAATCTCCAAAGTACACAAACAGCTCACACAGCTCTATGTCAAAAACAAACAAACAAACAATGCTGTCAAAAAATGGGCAGGGCTTCCCTGGTGGCGCAGTGGTTAAGAATCCGCCTGCCAACGCAGGGGGCATGGGTTCGAGCCTTGGCCCAGGAAGATTCCACATGCCATGGAGCAACTAAGCCTGTGCACTGTAACTGCTGAGCCTGTGCTCTAGAGCCTGCGGGCCACAACTACTGAGCCCATGTGCCTAGAGCCTGTGCTCCTCAACAAGAGAAGCCACCGCAATGAGAAGCCTGCTCGCCGCAATCAGAGGAAAGCCCAGACGCAGTGACAAAGACCCAATGCAGCCAAAAAAATAAAAATAAAAATGAGCAGAAGATCTAAATCAACATTTCTCCAAAGAAGACATACAGATGGCCAAAAAGCACATGAAAAGATGCTCAACATCAGTAATTATCAGAAAAGTGCAAAGCAAAACTACAATGAGGTATCACCTCACAAGGGTCAGAATGGCCATCATCAAAATGTCTACAAACAATAAATGCTGGAGAGGGTGTGGAGAAAAGGGAACCCTCTTACACCGTTGGTGGGAATGTAAATTGGTGCAACCACTATGGAGAACAATATGGAGGATCTTTTAAAAACTAAGTATAGAACTACCATATGATCCAGCAATCCCACTCCTGGGCATATATCCAGAGAAAACCATAATCCGAAAAGTTACATGCAACCCAATGTTCACTGCAGCACTATTTAAAACAGCTAACACATGGAAGCAACCTAAATGTCCATTGACAAAGGAATGGATAATGAAGGTGTGGTACACATATACAATGGAGTATTACTCAGCCACAAAAAAAGAATGAGATAATACCATCTGCAGCAGCACGGATGGATCTACAGATTATCATACTAAGTGAAGTAAGTCAGACAGAGAAAGATAAATATATGGTATCACTCATATGTGGTATCTAATTAAAAAAAAAGATACAGGGCTTCCCTGGTGGCGCAGTGGCTGAGAGTCTGCCTGCCGATGCAGGGGACACGGGTTCGTGCCCCGGTCCAGGAAGATCCCACATGCCGCGGAGTGGCTGGGCCCATGAGCCATGGCCGCTGAGCCTGCGCGTCCGGAGCCTGTGCTCCGCAGCGGGAGAGGCCACAGCGGTGAGAGGCCCACGTACCGCAAAAAAAAAAAAAAAAAAAGATACAAGTGAACTTACTTACAAAACAGAAACAGACTTACAGATATCGAAAATAAACTTACGGTTACCAAAGGGGAAACGGGAGGGGGAGGGATAAATCAGGAGCTCGGGTTGAACATACACACACTACTATATATAAGATAGATAACCAACAAAGACCTACTGTATAGCACAGGGAACTCTACTTAATATTCTGTGATAACCTATATGAGAAAAGAATCTAAAAAAGAATGAATATATGTGTATGTATAACTGAACCACTTTCCTGTACGCCTGAAACTAACACACTGTAAATCAACTATACTCCAATGAAATTAAAATATTTTAAAAAAATAAAAATAAAAAACTATCTGGGAAATGAGTAAATTTTAAAAGGTTGCCAGTAGGGATGGGGAAGATGGAAAGAGGTTACCTTAACCATTCAAAAGTTTCCAAAAGCCATCAATTTCACACTAGGATAGCACTTCCCCCCATTTTTCTCTTAAATTACAGTTACACAGAGCACTCAGTAACATACGGGCACTGTGCTGGTGTCAAGATCATTACAAAGGAAAAAAGCGTAAGGTCTACTCTTAATTATCTCAAGTAGCAGTAGAGAAAAACTCTAAAAAAGAATCACAAAATAATTTGCTGTTTAAAAAATGGGGCAGGGAATTCCCTAGCGGCCCAGTGGTTAGGACTCTGCACTTTCACTGCCAAGGGTGTAGGTTCAATCCCTGGTCGGGGAACTAAGATCCTGAAAGCCACGCGGCATGGCCGAAAAATAAAAAAAATAAAGATTAAAAAAAATTAAGTAAGTAAAAATAGGGCATTTGACCAATAAGCACATGCCAAAATATGCAGCATCACTAGTCATCAGAGAAATGCAAATCAGAACCGTAAGATACCACTTCACACCCACTAAGACGCCTATGATCAAAAAGACACACGATAACCAGTATCAGATGTGGGGAAACTGGAACTCACACACTGCTGGTGGGAATGTAAAATTGTGTAGCTGCTTTGGAGAACAGTTCAGCAGTTTCTCAAAAAGTTAATCAAAGAGTTACCATATGACACACCAATTCCATTACTAGGTATATCCCCAGGAGAAACTAGACATTGTGTCCACACAAAAACTTGTAAACATTCATTACAGCGTTATTTATACTGTATCCACCATCTGATGAACGGATAAATGAAATGTGGTATATCCATGCAACGGCGTTATCATTCAGCTCTCAACTGAATGAAGCACTGATACACGCTACAGCATGGAGGACAGTAAAAGCATTATGCTGGGCAAAAGCAGCTAGGCACAAGAGGCCACATATTGTGTAATTCCATTCATGTGCAATGTCCAGAACAAGCAAATCCATGGAGACAGAAAGACCAGGGGCTGGAACCAGGAACGGGAAGTGACTGCTAATGGGTACAGAACATCTTTTGGGGTGATGAAGATGTTCTGGAATTAGTGGTGTGGCTGCACACCTTGTCAATATACTAAAACCACTGAAATTACACACTTTAAAATACTGAATTTTATAGTGATTGACATCTCAATAAAAAAAGAGGATGGGGCTAGGAATAAGATAAGACTAAAATAAGACTAGGAATGCAGAGAAGGGATTTTTAAAATTTTTGGACTGAAGGACGAAGGGAAAAGCGCCACATTTGAGCAGAATAATGACGAGATCCACACGCAGAAAAAAGGGAGAAGGGCAATTCTGAAGTACAACCTTGGGTGCAAACCCACCCATCGTGCACATATGGGAAGACAGGGCCATGCAGGTCGTTCACACTTGAGGAGCCCTGTTCCCACACTGCATGACGGGAGTAGTATGAATTCCCATAAAGCAGCCTAACTTTATGCAGAAAGCACTCCATAAACACTGGGCCAAAACCTACTCCAAACACAGAAGACCATCATTTGGAGTCCTCCTAACCCATGTTTTGTAAATTCTACCTACTTATTAACCAAATACTTACTGAAACTTGCAGCACAAACGAGAGAATTATCAATGCCAAGTTATTTAAGTTTTAGGAAAATCATCTGGGAAGGACCCTTGGGTTGAACACCACAAGCACTTTCAACAGATTTTCTCAAACAACATCCCTTGAAAATGATTTGCAAATCGGCACAAAGATTTAGCTGTTGCATAAATAACCCATTGTTGAATTCAACTCAATTAACATCAACTCAATCAAACGGAGATTCAAGATCTCAATTCTAAAACTCAGTACTTCGAACCATTTGCTCACTTTCTGCCTTACATCCCAGTAAGACTCTAAACCAGGGGTCAGGCAAACTTCCTCGGCAAAGGGCCAGATGGTTGGTATTTTTAGCCGCTGAGAGCCATAGAGCTGTCATGTAGTTTTCTTTGTCCTGTTTTCTTAAACGATCCTTAAAAAATGTAAACATCAATCTTACCTCCTGGACCACACAAAAGCATTTGATCAAAGTCTGCTAACCCCCCTCTAAACAAGATGGGCAAAAGATTAGCTGTACTGACCAAAGACCTACAGCTGTCTGCACACTATATTTTTCATGTATGTGAAAAATCATCTTAGGTTATCTGCAAACAGGGTCAGGAATAAGATGAAGACAGACAGTCAAAACGAGCAACTCTATCCTTACCTAATGATTGGAAGAAAACTGAGTAACGGCATTCATAGAGTGAAAACAGATACTGCCGAACTGCCGGAAGACTGTGCAACACTTCCAGAATCTCTGCTCCTTTAATTACCTAGAAATTTTTTTTAAAAACAAATACGTGCTTTAATGATTTTTGTGTATTTAAGGTGTATTTTTGTGTATTTAAGGGGTATTCTTTAAATATGATCCAGTCATTACCTTTTCCCTGAGATCTGGTCTTTCTAAAGCAATCATGCTGACATAGACAGTGTAAGTCACAAAGGTTTTATAATCCATGAGTTCGTAGGATGTAAACGTTGAAACAGTGTCAAGGAAGAGTTCAGCTGCCTGTTTGAAATCACGAATAGCCACACAATAAAGACCTTGATATACTTTTAGGCGGTTTCTCCGGTCCCAGTCTCCTCCTTCCTCTATCAAGCTATAAAATACAAAACAGTAAGGTGATGATCTGGAAATAAACAGTGCCACTTTTTACAAGTTTTGCGTTATTATGAAAGAGGAAACAGCTTTTAACAACTTAGACCAAAAAGAAAAATTTAAAGAGAACATTTCTGTAAGTAAGAACATTAATTATTTGACCAAATTTACTAGTTGGAAACAAAAAAAATAGGTAAATTTCTTACATCAATTTCTTATCTGTAGCATCATAATTTAGAGGGAATAAATCCCCACTGCTAAAACGCACCTTCTGGGGACTTCCCTGGTGGTCCAATGGTAAAGAATCCACCTTACAATGCAAGAGACGCGGGTTCCATCCCTGGTCAGGGAACTGAGATCCCACATGCCGTGTGGCAACTAAGCCCGCGCGCCGCAACTACTGAGCTTGCGCGCCTCAACTAGAGAGCCCGTGTGCCGCAAACTACAGAGCCCATGCGCCCTGGAGCCTGCACACCACAGCTAGAGAAGAGAAAACCCGCATGCCACAACTAGAGAGAAGGCCACACACCACAACGAAGAGCCAGCACGCCACAACAAAAAGATCCTGCGTGCTTCAACAAAGATCCCGTGTGCCGCAACTAAGACCCGACACAGCCAAAAAATAAATAAATAAAACACTAAAAAAATGAAAAAATAAAATTCACCTTTTGGCCTTTTCTGTGTTCCGTGTGATGAGGTCATTATCCATGTAAAATAAGCCAATTCTAAGGAGATAGAACACAATATCCAGTCGGTGACCCAGGGCCACGGTTTTGTCATATGTCTTGCGAAAGGCTGTCAGAGCACCTTCCTGTCAAGAGAACCAAGGCAACAGGTGAGAAAAGGTTAAAAGTTTCAAAAGCTAACAGCTGTCTAGGATTTTCTTAGCAAGGAGTTGGGGAAACATGTAGGAGTAGAGATAGAACAGTATGGCCATGAGCTGATCTTGTTAAAGCCGGGGGATAATTGCATGGGGCTCCTTATACGATTCTCTCCACTTTTATAGAAAACACATCAACTCTGTCTAAGCATATACTTATATTCTAGAAAACAATGGAAGAAACACATTCATAATTTATTCACCATTATGTCAGTATTCTTCTTTGTTCTATATTTTTTCCTTTAACAATTACAATACACTACTGTAAAATTACTGTAAACTGTCAATCTTATCACCTAAAGGGTAATAAATATTTTATCTTAATCACTGACTACTAGAACACAATTGAGTATTTAAATATACAATTCTATCTCAAATCATTGTGGAATAAAATGTTTTTATTGCTTTTAAAACATGAACATGTGGGACTTCCCTGGCAGTCCAGTGGTAAGACACTGAGATTCCACTGCAGCGGATGCGGTTTGATCCCTGGTTGGGGAACTAAGATCCCACAATGCCACGTGCCCTGGCCAAAAAACAGCAAAAAAAACTACCACCACCACCACCAGCAAAAAAAAAAAAAAAAACCAAAACAAAACCAAAACAACCCACCCCCCAAAACAAAAAAATGAACATGAATAAAATCATTTGTTTATACTTGGTACCTTTTAGTATGTGTCTGGCTTCATTTTACGTAATTATTAGTTATGCCTCATACATTTCTAAAAAGAGACTGGCAAGACAGTAATGGGCACACCCAGTACTAAGATCTCGGTTTTCAAATACTATCACCCAGTAAAAGAAACCAGGGATCCTAGGAGAAATGGATGGTTCCAGGTTTGGAGAGTGAAAATAACAGGTGAGCCTGTGACATCTTGTTATAAGGAAGACCAAGGAGATCATGTCAAAAGGACCAAGAAACCATCTTGAAGGAACCTGCACTAACAAACTTGTAACAAATTGAGCACCGGAAAGAATAATGACTGTAATCAATACACCACAGTGAATAATAAAAATGCACTAAGTCCATTATTTAGTAATAGTACACAAAATAAAATATTAAAACAAGAAATTAAACAGGAGGGAAAAAAGACAACTCTTCTTTTTAGAAGAAGGCTATTTAACAAATATGGAACATATTATTAGAACATCACCGATTTACAACCCCCTGATGTTGATTCAAACATCCTTGTTGAAATTCCTTAAGGCCTGAATCAAAAGCTTTAAGTTTCTCATTCACGTGTAATAATTCATCCTCTTTAAAACCAAACCAAAGCAAACCACACACAGCCTAGAAAGCCACACAAACTATTAGCTATTTTTAAACCGTTCTGTATTTTCCAACTTTTTACAATGACCAAAGCTTCTTTTTTTCCAAACCCTAAATTTATACTCAGAAGAAAAAAACTTGTTTTAAATTTAAACTAAATAATAATAGCTCGTACCATTTAACATTTCAGCACTTTGCAGCAGGGACTAGTCTAAGCTCTTTGCCCCTAGGCACTATCATTATCCCTATTTAACAGATGAGGAAACTCATACAGAGGAGTAAATCATAATTACTGAAGTCAGAAATACAACCCAAGGAATCTTATCCAAGAGCTCAACACTGTTTAATTTTTTTATATTGACACCCTGTCATCCATTATGTAAATACTTCAGGGTGCACTGCTTAAAATTAGGACATTCAAAGCCCATCCTCTTAACCACTATTACAGAACTACTAAGTAAAAAAATTTATAAGATCCAATGCTTGTGGGTATCCCTCTTGTGCCCTGATAGTGGAGTATAAATTACGTTGGCTGCTGTGCAGGAGAACAGGCCACACATACTAAGATAAAAACTGTTCTTCGTCCCAGAGATTTCATCTCACAGAATACACCTTAGAGAAACATGAGCATATATACACAAAGAGGCACACACACAGGCATGTGTTTACAGCAGTGGCTTGTCCTAGCAAAAACAGCTGAAAACAACGCACATACCCAACCACTGAATACCTAAATAAACTACAGCATAGCCCTACCATGGACTCCTAGCTAGCAGTCAACCAGAATGAGCAAGATTTAGGAACATTAGCACAGGAAGTCACTCAGATATAATGCTGAATGAAAAAGTAAACGGGACAACATGAGTACACTACGATTCCATTGATGTAAAACAAACTTTTTAAACCAATACTACCTAATTTCTACAAGTACATACACATGCGTGGAAATGTACAATAAAAGAATTTAAAGGATTATCTGAGGAGATAGAGAATAAAGAAAAAACAAATAGAACTTCACCATTAACTATAATATTTTAGTTTCTTACAAGGAGACGATTATCTGTGTAAACAATAATTTTCAAAATGCACCAGAACCAATGCTTCCCAACCAGGATACGTTACAAAAGTGAACTACTGAGAATGATCCCAATTTTGTAAAAACAATAAACAAACACACACCTCCGAACAGGCACTTTGTTTTATTGGCATAGAGAGAGAGGGGGACGACTACACACCGGTGGCTGTCTGGGGGCAGGTGACAGAATGGGTGTAGCAAGAAGACTACTTTTTCGTTATTAATTTTTTGCACTGATTCACTAGTTCAGGCAAGCAGGTTACCTCTGCACTTGGTGGAAAAGGACGTTGGTTTTTAAAATGAGACATTACTAATCTTGCACAGTGCCCATTTCAGGCTCTACAGAGAGGGGAGGCCATCTCACTCACCTTGTCACCTATCCGGCAGAGGTACTCGGCCTTTGCCATCATCGCGTCTCGGATTTCGCTCTCTCCCAGATTCTTCTCCGCATCTTCCAGCTCCTCGTCCAGACGTTTCAACTCGTCTTCATTTGCCTTCTTCATTTTACTGAGCAGGTCCACGTCCATCTGCCACTCAAGGGATTTGCACAAGGCTTCGTAATAAGGAGCCATGTCTGAGAGCGAACAAGAGGGAAGTGGCTTAGGAGTGAGGCCCCGTCCTGCCCTAACCTCAGTGTCTACCCACTCCTTCCTCGTACACGACTGCGAGGTCATCCACCAGTCGCCTACCTGCCAGGAGGAAGAAATAGGACAGAGCTTGGTAAAGGGCTGGGCGGTCAGCATCAGGGCCAGGCCTGTCACCGCCGCCCTCTACTAGGGCCGGGGGGAGGGCAACCTCGGTTTGCCTCTCGGCGGCTTCTGTTCCACAGAGTCTTCCAACAAGGGAAAGGCTAAGCTTGTTTACACGCACACACACACACTCAGACCCGTGCGTACAAGGGTACAGGGCCCGCTGCCATTCACTCCTAGGAAGGGCGAAAGGAACCGACCCAAGTTTCCCCTCCACCCGCAATGCTGAAGTCCCCGAGACCAGTCGCTAACGACAGTAAGTCATGTCTCTCTTCCGTGCCTGGCACGGGGCTCAATACCTCGGGATCCGCCCGCCCCCCGCCCCGAGGCTGGCCCCAGGGGGGGAGGCGCACAGAGATGCAAACCTCTGAGGGCAAGGCTGGAGGTCCCAGAAGGCGCCCCCGACAAAAGGAAAGCCCCGAGGGGCGCAAAGGCCAGGTCTGGTCTCGGGGACCCCGTCGCAGGGGCGCCCCGGGGTCGCGAGCCCCGTTGTGGAAAACCCCGCAGGCTCGGGAGCGCGGGGCTGCCCAGGCCTAGGCCGCTGACTCGGCTCTCGCGCCGGCCTCACTGTTATCGCGGACGGCTGCCATCAGCTCGTCGCGCACGGCCGCGTCCCCGCGGTGCTCCGGCAGGCTGAGCAGGAAGCGCAGCTGCGCGATGCGTAGGTCCGGATTCTTGGGCAAACCCTCCTCTTCCAGGTTCTCCAGCGGCATCGCAACGGCGAGGGTAGCGGCTCGGAACAAACAGCAACTCAGCCCGGTCCCGTGGCGGCGGCGGCGGCGGAAGTGGAAGGAGTCCGCGACTGCGCCCGGACGCCTCCAGCCCGGCTTCCGGTCCAGGGTCCCTCTCCGCCCATAGCGTCTCCTGCTGGACACGCCCGGGAATGCCTCACCCGTCCCGAATGCGGGCGCCCTCGTGTGGTCGCCGGTGGCTTTCCCTCGCTCTCAGCCACGAGAGTCCCAGAGTGGGTGGTGCCCAACTCCAAGGCTGGATTTCCCTCTCCCCACTGGTAACCATTAGTTTGTCTCTATATCTGTGATGGCTTTTACTTTTATGTGCATCCCATTTGAATTCTCCCAGTATTAGGAAGTAGTACTATTAGCCCATCTTGTAGATAAGAAAAATGAAGCACAAAGAAGTTAGGGAATATGACCAGCCAAGGTTATGCAACAGCTATGCCTGAATAAAAACCTCTGTCTGCAGCTCGAAAGCTCATGTTCTTTCCGCTCTTTTCAGAAAACGGCTCCCAGAATTCCACACTCTTAATACCAAAGCACCATTACTTTGTTTATGCAGAATTTAAGTCGTTGCGTGCCTGTGTTTTCAGCCTCTCTTTGTTCATGTTGCTACAGAGTCTTCAGAACTGGTAATGGTTACAGGAAATTCCACCTAGTGGATTTTCATAATTTACTTTTACTCTTCCCTCCGTTAGAAGTGCCTTTAGGTTGTCCAGGGTTGTTATTTTCCTAATATAAAAACCAAGATGAACACCCTGGGATGTACACAGCATTTCATATTTTACGTTTTGTTTTTTTTTTTCCTTAGCATAAATACCCAGGCAGGATTAATAGGCACAAGGAAGGAACCCTTTGTGATTTTCAAATATTGAATATCCAGTGGTTTTCAGAAAGAGTTAAACCAGTTTACACAGTCACTGAAACATTTGGGACTGCTACGTTCTCACCAGCAGAAAGCATTACCATAGGTTTTTAATAGCGCATCTGTTTTGGTAAAAGTAAACATTTTGAAGGCAACTCAAAAGACAGAGAAAATGTAGAGAGCACAGAAAAAATTACCAGCACTCCTTCATGTTAAACTTTTGGTGAAGAACTCTGTAAACCGCTTTCATTCGTTCCTTCATTCAGCAAACATTATTGCACAGCTGCAAAGTACCAGGCACAGTTTGAGGCACTGGGAACACAGCAGTGAAGACCATGAAGGCCTTGTCCTCGGGGGAACGTACATTCTAGAGACACTTAGCGTCAATGAAATTCACCTAGATATATATTAATAGGATCATTCTAAACTTGTACCTTACAAACTGCTTTGTTCGCCCCACCATGTATGGTAGATTCCATGCCGGTAAATATGGATTGACATCATCACTTCTAATGACCACATAGGATTCCATTATTTTTATGTACCAACTTTTCCCCTTTCAATCCTTAATTGATATCAATTTGAATCATTTTCATTTTCTCACTCTCGTAAACACCCTAGGGTTGACCATCTACATGCATATATTTTCACACTTGGGTAATTATTTCTTACCCCAAATCCCTAGAAGTGTAATTGCTGAATAAGAGGGCTGAACGTTTTGCATTTTGACATAGTATATAAGGATTAAATTATTTTTCTAAAAATTATACACCAACTCACATTCCCACCAACATTAAACAGAGGGCCTGTCTCCCCCTTTGCCAAGACATTTTTATCACCCATTTTAATCTTCGGCAACAGAAACAGTGTTGCTTTCCCATTACATTTCTCTTATTAGTATGACGCTGAATTTCTTTTCACAATTGTACTGACGCTATATATTTCCTCTTTGATGAAATGCCTATCTTGCTTTATCAATTCCTCTACGAAATCTTCCTTATTGATCTGTGAGCACTCTTCATATCTTAAGGAAACTAAATGCTTGTCAACTGTTGCAAATTTTCCTCTAGTTATTTTTCTACATTTTTATGGAATTTTTTTCAACATAAAAGTTTACAGTGTTTATGTAGTTACATTTGTCATTCTTTGCCTTATGGTCTCTGTTCTCATTGTCAAACCTTTCCAACACCATGGTTTGAAAAATATTCATCCATGTTTTCCTCTGGTATATTTATGCTCTTCTTTCCTTCCTCCCTTCCTTCCTTCCTCCCTTCCTTCCTTTCTCTCTCTTTCTCTTTCTTCACTTAAATCTTTGATCCATCTGGAATGTACATCTAAAGAGAAAGGTATATCATATTTAAAATATTTTTACAATTTACTAGGGGAATAATATATATTTATAATATATATATTTAAACTATACATATATATTTTTTAATATATATGTTAATATATATATTATATATATCTATAAAACCATATTTTCCAGCCCAGAATCTATTACTTGACATAAGATTTGACAGCAAAGAATATTTGCAATTAGCTCTATCTTAGTGACATAAGCCCGTTCCCAAATGCCTATCCTCCTCTATGGAACTCTCAGGAGTGGCAGCTGTGGTCATGTGACCCAAAGCTGATCAGAGAGTGAAGCTGAGGGAAACTGATTCATTGGCTGGTTAGCAATTCATGACCAATTTGTCTTGTCTCAACTAGATGAACTGGTTGGGCAGATTCTGTTTTCTTCTGGAGAATCCGAACTAGGAACCTCCCTGACGGTGTTCAGAGAGAAGCTGTCAGGAGAGCCACCATCTGAGTAAGAGTTCCAGAGAGAACAGAGAAAACTAAGAAGAGAGACACTCTAGAGCTGAACGACACCACGTTTCTAATTTGAAAGAATCCACTGAGTACCCAGCAATAAGGATTTCTTTTAAAGTCGCCCCACTGTGAAAACTCAGAACAGTGGGCACAACAAGAAAATTCCAAGGGTTAAAGAGAAGAAAAAACAAAGTCACTTAGGAAGGAATGAGCATCAGAATGGCTCATATCTTCTGAAATGGAACACTGGGGACCATGAAACAGGGCCTTCAGAGATCAAGGTAAAATGATTACCAGCCTAGAATCCCCTACTCACCTTTTACTGTGGAATGAATATGGGCATTTGAAGACCTACAAAAATCTCAAACATATCTCCCATCTGCCATTCTCAGGAAGGAAGTCGCAGAGGATGAACTCTACCTAGAAAATGGAGAATCCAACCCAAGGGAAGAGGAATCCCTGGGATGGTATAAAGAGAGAGCTCAGGGAATGGACAAACAACAAGGTGCTACACACAGTGAACTGTATTCAGTATCTTATGATAAACCATAATGAAGAAAATTTTAAAAAATGTATATATATTAATAACTGAATCACTTTGCCGTACAGCAGAAATTGACACATTGTAAATCAACTATATTTCAATTTAAAAAAACGTCTGGCAAAGCATACATCAAAATGTTACCAGTAGTTATCTTTGGGTGGCAGAATTATGTGCAATTTTTCCTTTTTTTTTAAATGAAGTTTCTGCTTTTTTCCAATGAAGAAAAAAGGAGAGATCTCAGGATGACAACCTTGTCGATGACCTCGAAAGCTCCAGAAAGACTGGAGCAGGAAGTGGGTTCCCCGTGATACCTCTTTTTCTTTCTCCCCCTCTCTCCTCTTCACATTCACTTCCCTAGGAAATCATACTCACAGTAACTTCAAAATCTACCCAGAGTCTGGCCGCTTTCCACCATTTCTCCTGCTAACACCTGGTCCACTCCGCCACTCTCTGCCTCCTGCATCTTGGTCTCCTAACTGGTCTCCCTGCGTCGCCCCTGGTGCTCTTCTTGACAGACCAGTCACCATGGTGTGATCCTTTTCAAGTTCAAGTTCCCCTTTACAGTGGCCCACAAGGCCCTGCGAGATGCCGCCTCCCAATGTCTCTGTGTTGTCCTCTTCGACCGTTCTCCCCTCACGCATCTGCTGCAGCTCCTGTCTCCTAGCTATGGCCTGAACACAGCAGGCACATTTTCACATCAGAGCCTTTGCCACGACCGTTCCCTTTGCCTGGAATGCGCTTCCCCGTGACCCGCTCATCCCTTCAAGGCTGCTCAAATGTCACCTCTCCCAACTCCTCTGTTCATAACATCATTAGCGCCCCCCCTTCCTGCACTCCCAATCCATCTTGTCAAGCTCACTTTTTTTCCCATACAATGTACCATCATCTAAAATAATATGTTTTATTAGACTTACTGCTTATTTCTATCTCCTCCAACTCCAATGTAAACTCCAGGAGGGCAAGAATCCTATCTTTCATGCACATTCAGCGCCTAGAAGATGGCCTGGCACCTAGTAGACACCCACACACATTTCTTGAATCAATGAACGAATGAATGAATAGAGTGGAGGCTTCTAGAAGGGAATCTCCAAAAAGAAGAAACAGATCAAATACATGATGAGTTTGAAAATACTGAGAGTGTATTTATACTCTTGCCTGAGAGTCTAGGTCTCAGATAGGAACTTAGAAAACTATGCCCAAAACCACAAGACAATTATTAACCCCAATTGCACCGAAGTTGTACAGGAAAGAAAATATAACTCTGAAATAATTCATGGCTCAATTGTGAATAACATTTATGTCATTATAACAATGTAAATGGAAGCAAAGCTAGGATAAAAACAGATTGAGAAGATGGAGAGCAGGCGTGGAATTAATGAGAGCAGGATGGGAAATCCATGGAAACGACGGGCCCAGCAATTAGGAATGGGGCCCAGACCACTGTGCTCTCAATCAGCACAAATTCTTCTGCGTTCATGTCCTTTTTTTTTTTCAGCCAGGACTGAAACTTTTTCAGAGGATCTGAGAAAATGTGTGTCTGCACGGAGCTTTACTTTTCATGGTGGGCAGTTAAAAGTTAATATCTAAGACTGGAAAAGAAGTTCAAAAGCAGTACAAGCACGTTGTTTAGAAAGACAGGGGTCAAACCCCCAAGACAAGGTTAAAAGTGGTGGCCTCTGGATATGGGATACTATTGGGGAAGGTGCTGGAAGCCAGGCACTGTGGGTTTTTTCAAACCAAACCTTTAAAAACCATATACTACTTGAATAATTTGAAGAACACATTTAAATATTTGAGAAACGCAGTCAAGACTCTGCATTTTTGTTTGAAGGCTCTGCTTTGGAATTTGTAATTGTGAAGGTCTGGAATCTGCAAATCTCTTTGCCTCCTTAAACAATACTTCTTCCTGGATACATGATGGGTGTTTTTTCTTAAATGTGTTACTCATTGTGGACACTTCTGGAAACCCGTATCTCTGCTGGAGATTTTCCACTTGAGGAATTACTTTAACCCCACAGACAAGAGGGTGAACTCTGACGGCGATGAGCATTCTTGGATGAAAACAACAGACTGATTACAATGAATGCAGGAAAAATTTTGACTTTTATACTTGGGATGCTTTTAGTTGTCATTTATTCTTTTTTTCACCTCACTTTTCACATTTTTATGTGAAGATAAATCTCTCAGGGAATTATGTGAAAATCCTCACTTCTGTCGTTTGATTTATGATTTCAGGTGAAGCCCAGCTTTAAACAAAATCCAGTATAAATTATTAGCCAATGTTTTAAAACCTGGAGCTAAGGCATGAAGTATTTCAATTCAAAGAAGGGGGAAGATAAATTCAAGTCCATCAGCAAAGAACTAAAGAATCCTCCCAACCCCCCAAAAATGATCATCAGAGACTCAGATTTTTGATAAGGAGTAGATGTATGATCAAAAACTCATTATTGGGCTTCCCTGGTGGCGCAGTGGTTGAGAGTCCGCCTGCCAATGCAGGGGACACGGGTTCGTGCCCCGGTCCGGGAAGATCCCACATGCCGTGGAGCGGCTGGGCCCGTGAGCCATGGCCGCTGAGCCTGCGTGTCCGGAGCCTGTTCTCCGCAACGGGAGAGACCACAACAGTGAGAGGCCCGCGTACAGCAAAAAAAACAAAAACAAACAAAAAAAAACCTCATTATTAAGTTTAAGGGAAAACCTGTATACATAGTCATTAAAGCAGAGAGAGCCGTTTAAATTATACACGACTGGTATTTTCTGGTTTCCAATTCTTCCTACTGTAGATTCGTAACCAAACTTCGACTGCAATTGCCCAGAGACCTAAATCACAGGGGATTCTGGGACTCATCGCCAGGTGCCAACGCTCTCTGAGGCCACGTGCCCGGCTCCTGCTGTCAGGCTCTCTGCTCGGCACAGAGGAGACACATTTCTAGTCAGGTCTGTCTTCGTCTTTGCTTTTTAGCACCGTGCCCACTAATTGCAGAGAAATCAATGGAACCCTGAACGGTTGCCGTGATTGGCTTGATCAAAGGGGTTCTTTGACCCATATTGACAGCTCATTATTGAACAGTAAATTGCCCATTCCATCAACCTCTCTGTAGCCATTAACTCCATTTGACTGGATTAACTAGTTTCACAAAGACCCTGCTAGAGAAGCCTGAAGTCTGGGGTCTTTGTTGCCTCTTGGAGAACAAATAAACATGCCTCTTCTTTGTAGAATCCAGCCCCCTAGAAATTAAAACGTTGACGTGACACGGGCTATGGTGAGCTCAGGGCAGGGATGTCTCCTTTATCAGCCCTGCTTCTAGGGTTTATTTTTAAATCATACTTTCTTCATTTATGATGAGTGTTACAAGCTCTCTTCTATTGGAGCCTGGTTTTATTTAGAAACCCGATCAAGCGGGCCCTCCTTCTTCTCAGCCTTTGTACTTTCCCTTTATGTGAGAGCATTTGGCTCTGAAAAGGATGCTCTGTTTCAGGGGACTGGATTCTTTCATTCTGAGCAGAACGTAGTCAGTGTGCTGTACCAGGCCCCGCAGGCTGCTGATGCGGATGACGACCATGCCCACTGCATTAAAAAACGGTCCTCTTGGTGTATAATTAACTTCATCTGCTTGGCTGTGGCGATGCTCACTTTTAATGGCATGCACTTTCAGCGTTTTGACTGAATTTCAAAGGCTTGATATGAGAGGCTGATGACAGCTTCCCCGCTTACGTCCGAGATGGGTTTAAGCAGGCGCAGTTACCTCTGCCACTGCCAGCGTCCTTCCTTACAGGCAGCTACTGATGACACCTCAGAGGATGCCGACTTAGACCATCTGCTCCGAACACACCAAACTCCAGTGTTATGGCAGCATAATGATCAATCCACGTAGCACGTTCATTTCGCCCTCGCTAGAAGACACCTTTGCAAAGCAGCATTCTGGAGGAAGAAGAGTACTTACAAAATGCTCTTGTTTCTGGATTGGGTTATCGAGCTGGAATAATTGATGTAAACAAGATCAGTTTAATTTTTGATTACTAAAAGCCATTTGCACGCAGCAGGAAGTGTCGACTGTGTCACACAGCATGACACTTTTCACACAGCCTCGCCGTCATTACACTGATTTGCTGAACAAATATTTATAAGCTCCTACTGTGTGCCGAGCCCTGTTCTGGGTGCCGTGGGTATAGGACAGACCGGTAGCCACTAAGTTCATGGAGCTTATGTTCTGGTGGGGAAGGAATGGGGAAAGGTAAACAAACAACAGACCGCTAAGTAAATTATTCAGACAGTGGCCAGAATAGCGAGGACGTAAACACATTCTTGGGATAGCGATGGTAAGGAAAGGCTTTTGTGACAAGGGGACATTTAGGGTAAGATACAAATGACGGACTTGGTTTAGGATCACTTTTTCAGGAAGTTACCTGGTACCAACTTTCTCAGTTCCATTAGTAATTACCTCCCTTCATATACAAAACAAGTGATGAAACACGTGATAGCATTTTTTTTCCCCCTCTTGACAGTTTAAAAACAAGAGTGCGATGGGAAAGAGCACGGATTTACAACTGGCCTTGTGCAGCCATTGAGAACATAACAGGTAAAGTCATAAGCGCGGCCATGTTCCCATTTCTGCTGAACTGCTCAATTATAGAAATATCAATCCTGTTACCTGTCATAGCTCCAGTGCCACCCATTAGCCCCTCTGGACAGGCTGCCCTAGGGGGACACATGACACACTGTGTAAACTGCAGGTGGCCTAGGAGACGCCCTGGCATGACCAGTTCTGTCCCAAAGGGAAGTACGGGGCACCGAGACTCTTACTTATCAGAACCTGAATTAGAAACGTGGTGGGATTCCCCAGTTAGTAGTGGACGTACAGAGCACAGCATGAAATAGGCGGTGCAGTTAGAGTGGCCACGATCAGATCAGACAGTTAGGCGCGAGCTGGCAAGAAAGAGCAGGAGGAAGGGATGAATGTCTCACAGAGCCAAGGACTCAGGTGGTGGTGGGAAGAAGAGTAGCCAGACAGACAAGAGTGGTGTCACCAACGGGGACAGGCATACCAGAACGAATCTTCATTAACCCAGGCTGTGCAGGGACCAAGGTCAGCCTTACGGCCAGAACCAGCAAGCAGCAGATCGGTCTCTACGAGCCGAGTCGTGCTACAGTTTCTAATTGTCCCAAGAGGTCTAGTGCATGCCTCCCCCTCCTTGCCAACCAGACTATTTTCCTAAGTCCTCATGAGATAGGACAACATGGCTAAAATTCCATGTGGTCCTCCCTCCCTCCCTCTGCCTTTCTTTCTTTCTTCCTCTCTTTCTTTTCTTTTTCTCTCTTTCTCTCTCTCCCTCTCTCTCTTTCTTTCATCACAAGTATCCTCACAATCAATGCTAGTCACTAACCCTCTCAGAGTGAGCCTCTGCCCCTAGTAAGTCTGGTAAAATTGAACAAAACTACATATGGCCTCACCTTTTCAGGCAGCAATCCCACTTCTAATCACTACCCTGAAGATACACCCCCAGTCATACAAAAATACACACGCACACGCTTATTCATGGCAGCATTACGTGAAGTTGTACAGTACTGGAAACAATTTACATGCCCAAATATAGGAAAGGGGTCGAATAAGCTACAGCACATAACACACGATGAAGCATTAGGCTGAGCTAAAAAAGAATAAGGAAAATCCTTATGAACTGATATGATTTCCAGAAATCAAAGGTTATCATTTAACAACAAAAATGATCAAGAGGCATAAGGCAAAAGGCACTACAAAAGGTATAAATTCAAAGCTAACCACTAGGCCATAAATAAAGAGGAAAAAAAGGGTGAGTCTCTGATTTTTGTCATCAGGAGTCTAGGACACAACCACAGAGCACTGCTAAACATCGTGCGACCAGTCCAGAACACACGGCACCTACATTCCAATTTCTTCTTAAGATAAACTTGAAAACGCTACACTGGACACATCGAAACAGCACTGTATCCAGCCAATTCAACAAAGCAGAGGCGCAGGAAAGTGAACTTTGGGAAAGAATTAAATAGTGAACGTTTAAAGAAGAGCTGTGGTCTAATGGGAAAAATCAGAACTGTGTCAGACTTCCTACTGCTCATCTATACCACTTAGTAGTGCTTTGATTTTGAACATTTTTTTTGCAGGGTGTAGGGTGCGGGTGAGGGAGGTTTCGGAGGTACTCACAGGTTCAGTCCCTTTCCTCCGAGAAGCCCAGGTGAAGGGAACGGAGAGCGGTGTTTCGTGCGGTCACCAGCAGAGGGCAGCAGCGCCCACCGAATCTCTCAGAGCCCAGCCTGCGGAGGAGCCCGGCTCCCGGGGGCCCCAGGTCCGCCTGGCGATCAGGAATTCCAGGGGCGGTGGGCAAGGCGGCGTGCAGCTGGTCCAGGGGTAAGCGTGTACCGCACGGAGGCACTTGGTATTAAGCACAGCCAATTTGGGCGTCTTCTAAATTTCCTGGGAGAAAAATGATAGAAAAACCCTCTCATTTAAAAGCTGAATATGACCTTCAAAACAGTGCCCCTGATTTTAGTTACAAGTGAAGCAAAAGATCCTTAGAAATCCGTATTCCTAATTTTAGACGTGGATAAAGATAATTTATTATTTCCTTCATTTAGTCAACCATATGGTGATTCAGGCCCTACTATGTGCTCAACTCAATATTACACGTTGTAGGCAAAAAAAAAACAAAAACAAAAACAAAAAAAAACAAATAAACAAATTAAAAAAAAAACGTACACCCCATTAGAAACAAACAATCCAAGTCCAAGTCAATGAATTTTTCAAAGTGAGTTATGATGATACCAATTATGTACTTTAAAATTGACTTTTAACCATAAAATGAATAATTAGCGTTGACGTGGAGGCCAGTATTCTTGGTTAACTCAAACCATTGAGCCGGGTACTTCTTTAAACACTCAACGAATGCTAAATCATTTAATCTGTGTATAACAACCCAGTGAGATACTCTTATGACTCCTTATTACAGAGGTTCATAGAGGTTAAGTAGCTTGACCAAGCCCACACAGCTAGTACATGACAGAGTAGGATTTGAACTCAAGACGTCTGGATCCAAACTCCAGGCTCCTAGCCATGATATCACACTTACCACTGCCAAGCATTGACCACAGCAGAATCCTCCACGAGGACTGATCTTCCACATAGAATTAATTCACACTCCCTCCCTGAGTTGTTACTTTCCATCACCCTAGAGTGACTGACCACCCATCCTTCCCACCTCTTTCCCTTCCTATGAAGTGCCATGTCACACGAACCATGACGTTTAAGAGAAGATAAAATTCTTTTGTTCTTTAGTTTGGGTTTATCCTAAAAGAACATCACACCTCTTTCAGACCTTTTCCTTGTACTGTGTTGATAATTTAAGTAACTGTTTTCTTGACTTCTTAATAGAATGTCTCATTTAAGTGTAGCTTAAAAATTAATCACCCAAGTTACCCAGACTCAAAACAGCTGTTATCCTCCCTCTCCTTATCCCCAAGGTAATTTTGCCAGGTCATGTAGTGGCTTCCTCCTGTATTTCCCCTAAAATGTCTCCTAAATCTTCTTTTCCATTTCAGTAGCAGCTACTAGTGTTCCTTACCCCCAGCCTGGGGCTTTATAACAGCCTCTCAACTGGTCTCCAGACCCCGATCCATTCCACAAACCTCTTCCAGATGAAGCTACGAAAGCTACGTATAGATCAGGTCATATTTCTTGCTCTGAAACTTTGCACGGCTTCACCTGTCTATAAAATTAAGTACTGAATCCATCAAGAATTAGTCTTTTCTAATTGGGTCATTTGTAGAGACATGGATGGACCTAGAGACTGTCATACAGAGTGAAGTAAGTCAGAAAGAGAAAAACAAATATCGTATATTAACGCATATATGTGGAACCTAGAAAAATGGTACATTCTGCAGGGCAGAAATGGAGACACGGATGTAGAGAACAAACGTATGGACACCAAGGGGGGAAAGCGGCGGGTGGAGGTGGTGGTGGGATGAATTGGGAGATTGGGATTGACATGTATACACTAATATGTATAAAACAGATAGCTAATAAGAACCTGCTGTGTAAAATAAATAAATAAAATGCAAAAAAAAAAAAAAAAAAAGGATCAGTCTTTTCACCCAAGCTCCAACTTAGTTTCACAGCTCCCTGGTTCACAAAAGTACTTCATTCCATAGGCAAATTCATAAAGACAGAAAGTAGAAAAGACGTTACCAAAGATTGGGGGAAGAGGAGAGTTAGGCTTAATGGTTACAAAGTTTCTCTTTGAGGAGATGAAAACATTTTGGAAATCATAGTGAAGGTTTATTCAACACTGAATGTAATTCATGCCACAGAATGAGACACATAAAAATGGTTACAATGTCAAATTTTATGTTGTATATATTTTACCACAATAAAAAAATTCACAAAAAGTATACTTCATTCTAGCACAACTAGACCAATTGCTTCTTCCGCTCTGAACCACATTCCCCGATTAATTTTTACCTTTCCACAAGGCAGAAAAAAAATGGTCTGTCCATATCGTCTATGATTTCTCAAACCTCGTGAGGCTTCCGGCTTCCTCCTTCTGATCAGTGAAATATTACAATAAAAATTTCAGACTGGGCTTCCCTGTGGTGCAGTGGCTGAGAGTCCGCCTGCCGATGCAGGGGACGCGGGTTCGTGCCCCGGTCTGGGAAGATCCCACATGCTGCGGAGCGGCTGGGCCCGTGAGCCATGGCCGCTGAGCCTGCGCGTCCGGACCCTGTGCTCCGCAACGGGAGAGGCCACGGCAGTGAGAGGCCCGCGTACCGCAAAAAAAAAAAAAAAAAATTCAGACTGTCTCTAGTGGCTTTTATTGCTTTTCTGTCCCAAGTTTATAGGAACATTCTTTTCTTTCTTCTCAGTGAGACCTTCTAATAAAAGCCTACAGAAATAGCAAAATAAGTTCATGTCATGGACGCCACTTTCTAACCAGATAGGTGGTCTCTCGTGGAGTACTTTCTCCAAGGAGGTCATGAGTGCTCTGGACCGTCACGCCATGCACTGTGGTCTTATCTTTCCCTTTTCAAAAGCAAGCTGGCTGGGAGATTTCCTCGACCGTATACAACCGCCACATGCCTGAACATTTTAACATCCCTCCATTTTTTTTTTTTTTTTTTTTTTAGTGGAGAACACTGATGCCACACTTTAAGCTTTATTTTAGGGAAAAATAATTGAACGCCTACTCTGTTTAAAAGGATGCTACAGTTACTGAACAGCAGCTTTGCTGTCACTGTGGGATGTCTAAAATTGAAGAGTTCATATGTCCGCAGGAAGAGTCTTAAGCAAGCTTTACTCCAAGAACCTTGCATTCAAAACAGCAAGGTCCTACTGCAGAGCACGGGGACCTACATTCGATATCCTGGGATAAACCATAATGGAAAAGAATCTGAAAAAGAATAGATAGATATGTGACTGAATCACTTTGCTGCACACCTGAAAGTGACATAACATTGTACATCAACTCTACTTCAATTTTTTTTTTTTTTTTTTTTTTTTTTGCAGTACGCGGGCCTCTTCCTGTTGTGGCCTCTCCCGTTGGGGAGCACAGGCTCCGGACGCACAGGCTCAGCGGCCATGGCTCACGGGCCCAGCCGCTCCGCGGCATGTGGGATCTTCCCGGACCGGGGCACAAACCCGTGTCCCCTGCATCGGCAGGCGGACTCTCAACCACTGCGCCACCAGGGAAGCCCTCTACTTCAATTTTTAAACATCAATAAAAAAAATCGATCAATCAATCAATCAGTCAAAAGAACTCTACACTCAGAGAGGATGAGGAGGGATTCTGGGACTATGGTACCAAGAAAGCAACCTCCTTTGCCTCCATGCTCACCTCCATTGATCTGCTTCTCATGGGGTCCTCTTGCAGAAGCCTAAGGACAGTGGGGTCCAGGTGAGGCCGTCAGCTTTGTGGGGTGGAGAAAACCACCAGAAGTATTTTTCCCCTTGGGCTGGGGAAGTACCTGGAGCCCAGGCTTGGGAAGACCAAGGATGAGAACAAGATAGCGGCAGATGCTGGAAAGAGGTGGGCCCGCAGTCATCTGCGATTCTTGTGACGAAAGTTGACATGGATGGTGCCTCTTGGCATTGGGCAAGGTGACAGCCCTGATTGATATTGCTCCCCCAAGACCCTCACACTGCAGCCACCCCCCACCAACACGCGCACACAAAAACTCAGCAGAAAAGGCTGAGACTTCTCACCTGCTACTCTGACATAGTGGAGTAGCACCTAAGAGAGAAGGGCTGCAACCTAAGAATCCTCTATCCGGCCAAGATCTTCCAACAGTCAGGAAGATATCTGAAGATAAGCAAATAGCCAGAAACTATGATACTCAAATACCCCTTTCCAAGGAAATAGTTAAGATTCAAAACCAACCACAGAGGAACTGGAAGAGAGGTCTCAAGATGGAAGAAGATGAATAGCAGAGGTCCAAACCACTCAACCCCTCAAGGATATACAGGGCCTTTTTATAAACACAAAGCTGACTTTTGTTAAAGCAGTATAAGAGACACAGCATTTATGCACCAAACTCTACAAGTTAAAAGCACAGAGCAAAAACGATGACAAATTCAAGAACTATTTGATAAAATTACTATTATAGTCAGAGTCTTCTAGATATCTTCCTGAGACAGCATATCCAACAGGAAAAAAATAAGCAAGAACATAGAGGAATTGAAAAATACAATCAATGAGCTGGATATAACTGGTACTTATATAGAGAACCTTACATCCATTGAATAGGGAATGTACATTATTTTCAAAGGTCCAAGAATATCTATTAAAAGTTATCATAAAGAAGTGACACAAGTCCACAATTAAAACCTTAAACATTCAAAAGCACTGAGATTTTAAACATCACAATTTTTCAGTTCATAATCAAATAAAATTAGATACAAGCAACTCACAGACATAGAAAACAAACTTATGGCTACCAAATGGGAGTGGGGGAGAGGGATAAATTAGGAATTTGGGATTAAAATATACACGCTACTATGTATAAAATACATAACCAACAACAACCTACTGCATAACACAGGGAACTATACTCAATATCTTGTAATAACCTATAATGGAAGAGAATGTAAAAAAAGGATATATATATTTCTATATATGTATAATTGAATCACTTTACTGTACACCTGAAACTAACACAACATTGTAAGTAAACTACATTTCAATAAAAATTTTTTAAAAAGATATGTGTCAAAAATGACCAAAAATCTTATGCATTTGGAAACTAAAAAGGAGCTGTTGATAATCTGTGGATTAAAAAGGAACCCCAGAAGAAAAATTACCAGCTATCTAGAAAGCAACAAAAAGCAGTGCACAGCATACAAAACCTGTAAGACACAGTGAGACCCATCCCCAGAGTTCATGGTCTTGAACGCATCTATGGCTAAAGAAAAAAGACCAAGAGGTGCTAAGAATTCATTTTTATAATTTCCTAAAGAGAACAACAAAAGAAACCCAAAGAAACTAGGAAGAGAGATAAAATAAAGATAAAACCCCAAAGGTAATATGGTACCATAAGAGGATAGCAGAGGATAAATTAAATCCAAATGTTGCTTTTCTTGGCCAAGACTTATGAAAAAGATAAACCCCTTAAAGGAAAGAGACAGCAAGAGAGATAAAGAGAGTGTGAGCAAATATGTGTAAGAATAGAAAGGAGAAATAGCCACAGAGACAGAAGTGATTAAAATAATTTAGGAGAATAGAATAATCAATTCGACAGCAACAGTTTTCAAAATTAGAAAGGATGGATTCCTAGCAATATGATAAAGTGTGAAAATCGACTCAGCAAAAAAATTAAAAATTTTGAAATATCAAAGAAAAGCTAGCGATATTGATAAAAGACCTTCATAAATGTCTTTAAAAGCTATAAATATGGGGCTTCCCTGGTGACGCAGTGGTTGAGAATCTGCCTGCCAATGCAGGGTACATGGGCTCGAGCCCTGGTCTGGGAAGATCCCACATGCCGCGGAGCAACTAAGCCCGTGTGCCACAACTACTAAGCCTGCGCGTCTGGAGCCTGTGCTCCGCAACAGAGAGAGGCCGCGATAGTGAGAGGCCCGTGCACCGCGGTGAAGAGTGGCCCCCACTTGCCGCAACTAGAGAAAGCCCTCGCAAAGAAACGAAGACCCAACACAACCAAAAATAAATAAGTAAATAAATTAAATTTTTTAAAAAAGCTATAAATATTTGGGAGACATTAGAGATATGTGACTATGGACTGTATATTAAGTAATATTTGGGATTATCACTAATTTATATTACTGTTGCAAGTTAACTATGACAATGCCCTCATTCTTAAAACTTTCATGCTAAGATATTTAGGGATGAGATTCCATGTCACGCACACACACACACAACACATACAAATATGCCACTATCACCATAAATTACAGTAATCAAAACAGTATAGTATTGGTATAAAAACAGACAAAGTTAATCAGGGGAACAGCCTAGACAGTTCATAAATAAAGCCACACCCATATAGACAACTGATTTTTCTTTTTAACATCATTATTGGAGTATAATTGCTTTACAATGGTGTGTTAGTTTCTGCTGTATAACAAAGTGAATCAGCTATACATATACATATATCCCCATATCCCCTCCCTCTTGCGTCTCCCTCCCACCCTCCCTATCCTACCCCTCTAGGTGGTCATAAAGCACCGAGATGACCTCCCTATGCTATGAGGCTGCTTCCCACTAGCTACCTATTTTACATTTGGTAGTGTATATATGTCCATGCCACTCTCTCACTTCATCCCAGCTTCCCCTTCCCCCTCCCCATTAGACAACTGATTTTTGACAGAGGCACAAAGGCAACGCAACCAATGGTGACTTTTCAACAAATGATGCTGGAAACGTTGGATTTCCGTATGCAGAAAAAGTGAACTTGAATCCCTGCCTCTCGACACGTTAGAACCCAATACTATAAAACTTCTAGAAGAAAACACTGAAGAAAATCTTGTTGACCTTAGGTTAGACAAAGATTTATTATCCAAATCCATAAAAGAATGAATTTATATGTCGGACTTCATGAAAATGTAAAATCTGTGGCCTTCAGAAGACACTGATAAGAGAATGAAAAGACAAACCACAGATTAGGAGAAACTCACTGGAAAGTGTGTATGCGATAGAAGACCTGTACGCAGATTATACAAGAACTCTCAAAACTCAACAAAGCCAGCCAACCAACACAAAATGGGCAAAAGATGTTAAACAGACAGTCACCAAAGAAGATATATCTAGAAGGCAAATAAGCATAGGAAGAAATGCTCCACACCATTAATTAAGGAAATGCTAATTAAAACCTCAGGAGATCCCTGTTACAATGGCTACAATTACAAGCGGTGGAAGGATGTAGAGGAATTGGAACTCTAATCCACTACTGGTAGGGATGTAATATGTTACAATAGCGAGGCAAATAGCTTGGCAGGTTCTTAAAAGTTAAACACATTATCTGGCATTTCTACTTTTAGATATTTACCAGAGAGAATAGACATGCATTCAAAAACATGGATACAACTATTCATAGAAGCTTTACTTGTAATAGCCCCAAACTGGAAATGGCCCAAATGTTCATCAGCAGATGAACGGATGAACAAATTTCGGTATATACGTACAATGGAATACAGTTCGACAATATAAAGGAATTTGCATACAAAAGCATGGATGATTATTCTGAGTGAAAAGAAGCCAATCACAAAAGATCACATATTATACGAGGCCATTTATGTGATATGTCCAGAACATGCAAACCTACAGAAACAAAAAATAGATTAGTGGTGCTTAGGGCTGGGGTGATGGGGAAGTTGGGGGTTCGTGCCCCGGTCCGGGAAGATCCCACATGCCGCGGAGCGGCCGGGCCCGTGAGCCATGGGCGCTGAGCCTGCGCGTCCGGAGCCTGTGCTCCGCAATGGGAGAGGCCACAACAGTGAGAGGCCCGCGTACCGTAAAAAAAAAAAAAAAATTGACTGTGGTGTTGACTGCACAACCCTGTGACTAGACTAAAAGTGCTTGTATGGTACTTTGAATGTGGGTGAATTGTATAGTATTTGAATTGTATCTCAATAAAACTGTTATGAAAATAAATAAAAGAAAGACCTTAGTCCCCTGGATTGTCTTCACAGGTATGTAACAGACAAGTTTATATAATCACGATGTCTCAACTTATTTAAAATTACAGCATTCTACTCCTTAATACTTTTTATCTTCTTTTCCCTATTGTTTCCCACTGACACTTCCCCTTATCTAACATACTATATATCTACTTCCTCTCATTCAGTGCCTATCTTTCTCAGTAGAATTCAACTCCATGAGTGTAGGGATTTTTCAATGGATTAGCCACTGCTGTATTCCCTTTGCTGAAACCAGTGTCTGGCACATAATAGTTGCTCAGTAGATATTTGTTGAACTAATGAGTAAATGAATTAGAACCACTGCTTCTGACAAATGCCTCTGAAATGATGCGCCTTTTGGCATGCACATGACAATCATGGTTTCAACCTCAGATTCAGCAGCAAACTGTCTCTAATCTCAAAATTCATAGATTTAAATTTAGCAAACTGAGGAGGAAATGGGTGGCTGAAAATCTCAATAAATAACGGACTATGACATTCCCCAAAGAGTGGTGATCAATGTGCTGTATCTGCTGTTTCCACCTTAACATCTGGGATCTGATTCCACAGGCATTGTATTAACTAAGGCTTCAGGACCGTCAGCCACAGAAACAGACTCTAGCGGCCTTAAGCAAAAATGAAATTTATTCAAGGGAGATGTGGATCCTCGCAGGATGCAAGTGAAGCCTGGAGACCGGTCTCATTATGGGAGCTCCAAGGAATTCCAGCCATCTGGCCAGTGATTTCAGGGAGTGAAAGTTGGGAAGAAATAATTTTAGCATCTGTTCTGCCTTATATCCCTTCTCTCAGGATTCAGAAAGTGGGGAGAATCCAATTAGTCCAGCTGGTCCAATGCCTGTCCTTGGCAAGGCAAGCATCCTGATGGACAGTCCTCCAGGCCCATGCACTTGGGGGAAAGGTCGTTCTTCAATGACGTGTCAAGGTGTGTCCCCAGCAGAAGAGGGGACAGTGCTGGAGAGGACGGAGCAATGGTGGTCGCTGCTGTCAGCTTTCTGTTTGGGGCCTTTTCGTGATTAGATGATTCATGTTTTCCTAAAGGGTGTGATTTCACTCAAGTTTCTACTCAGCAAGCTTGAGTACGCAAGTTATGTCATTATGTTCAAATTAATAGAATAGTCAAATTATACAATAATATCTACCTCTGAATCTCTTTCTGAATGATATGGATGGAATTCAATTGGGTCATTCTTGGGCAGGGGGATTGGGGGTGGTGAAAAGAGGGGAGCCGCTGTGTCTAGTACTAAGCCAGGCGCCCTTCTAGTCTTGGAGAATTTTCTTTGCCCATCAGCCTTCTGAACTTCTGCCCTTCCCCCACTCCACCGCCCCCCAAATTCAACTTCCTCCCTTCTTCCTAAGGTAATTCCTCAATGAACTTAAACTTTGGGGGAAAAGCTAGTGAGGGAGGCTATTTTCAGGCAATTTCTACTTAAGGTTCTGAATACAAACCTCTCTGGTCACTGTGTTCATTTCCTAGGGCTGCCATAGCAAAGTACCACAGACTGGGTGTCTTAAGCAACAGAAATTTATTTCCTGATCGTTCTGGAGGCTGGAAGTCTGAGATCAAAGTGTTGGCAAGGTTGATTTCTTCTGAGTCCTTTCTACTTGGCCTGTAGATGGCTTGCCTTCTTTCTGTGTCTTCATATGGTCTTATCTGTGCCTGTGTCCTAATCTCCTTTTCTCATAAGGACAACAGTCATTGTTTTAGGGTCCACCATATGACCTCATCTTACTTTACGTCTTTAAAGGCCTATCACCAAACATAGTCACATTCTGAAGTACTGGGCATTAGGATTTCAACATATCAATTTGGCGGGGGGCGGGCAGGGGGGTGCCCATCATTCAACCCATAACACAGTGGAAACACACAGGGAGAACTTTCTTGGACCGGGGGAGGAAGAGATATGGTGACAACAACACAAGTTAATATGCCTCAGTGAATTAACCAGGTATGTTCTGTGATTGGGCCAGCAGTCACCTAACTTGTGAACCCTGCTTCGTCCTTGTTTTGCTTTTCTGCATTAGTAGCCGAGTCAGGGAATGGCAAACGTGTCTGATGTGGTTGAGGCTTGTGTGTTGTGAAATCAGAGGAAGGTGGGAGCAGGGGAGTTAAGCCTGAGTTGTATTACTAACCAACTACAATCTTTATGCCCTAAAGATTCACAGAAACCATTTGCAAGTTGGTTCTAAGCCCCATTCACTTATTCAACCAGGGAACACTTGGGTTAGGGTCCTGCTTTGTGGAGTCCTGCTTGCATCTGAATCCTGGTTCTGCTGCTTATGGACTGTGTGGCCTTGGGAAAAGTTACCTCCTGATGCTTCCGATTTCCTGTCTACAAACTGGATAATAATAATACTGTCTGGGGCTTCCCTGGTGGCGCAGTGGTTGAGAGTCCGCCTGCCGATGCAGGGGACACAGGTTCGTGCCCCGGTCCGGGAAGATCCCACGTACCACGGAGCGGCTGGGCCCGTGAGCCATGGCCGCTGAGCCTGTGCGTCCAGAGCCTGTGCTCCGCAACGGGAGAGGCCACAACAGTGAGAGGCCCGTGTACCTCAAAATAATAATAATAATAATAATAATAATACTGTCTGATCCGTAGTGATATCACATGAAATGTGGTTAGAACAGGGTCTGGTCTCTACTAAGTGCCCAAGAAACATCAGCTATTATTTATTATGTGACAGCCAAGAAATTTTAAAATCGTACCTTAAAAATTTATAATCACCTGATGACTTGAGGGAGCTGTTTTATTCTCAAAGTTGATATTAAAAACAGAAATAAATACGTCCGCAGCTCTCTGAATGCCAGATCTGTGAAGACCTAATCCATTTAAAGCGACAGCAGCGCTGGGAGCAGCCGGGGGAGAAGTCACAAAGCCTGGGACCGTATAATGCACAGTCTGTGGACCATCACTTTGCCCCTAGAGACTCTTGCTGTACATACATTTCTAGCCACCTTGCCTCTTGGGTTTTCCAGAAGCAGCAAATGAGAAAGTAAAGGAGGAAAACGCTTAGAAGCAGGAGCACTGAGAGTATCAAGAAGTGACAGGGGACAGTTTGTCAGCTAAGGAAGAAGCAAGAAGATTAAAAAGCCGACCAAAGTCCCACATAACTCAATAACCTCCCGAGGGCTTCCCCGCACGGCACAATGATTGATGTTCTTAGGCGTGACCCGAAGCCCTTCATTCCTTGCCATGGAAACGGCCTCTCCATCCACTCTGCTGCCCCAGCATGAGAAATCAACTCTCTCCTGGCTCCTTCCCTCTACAGCTATCTAGTTGGTCACCAAGTCCTATCCATTCCCTCTCAAATGGATCTTGAGGCTCTGGGGCCTGACAAAAATGGGTGGACATCCTGAAATTTTAACCCACGGTCCCCGAAGCGCTACCTTATTATTGTTTGCTGGACATGAGAGACTTCTACCCGGCCTCCCGGCCTCCAGCCTCATTGTCTAAGGACAGTATAGTCAGGGTGGGGTGGGGAACACACTCATAGCCGGTGAGTACCTATCAGGTGTCAGGCAGCATATGCTCATCATTCTGTTCCAACCAAAAAATGACACCTCTTGGGCTTCCCTGGTGGCGCAGTGGTTGAGAGTCCGCCTGCTGATGCAGGGGACACGGGTTCGTGCCCCGGTCCGGGAAGTTCCCACATGCCGCGGGGCGGCTGGGCCCGTGAGCCATGGCCGCTGAGCCTGCGCATCCAGAGCCTGTGCTCCGCAACGGGAGAGGCCGCGACAGTGAGAGGCCTGCGTACCGCAAAAAGAAAAGAAATAAAAAAATAAAATACAAAAATGACACCTCTTAACAGAGGCACAAAGTTGCTACTTTAAGTTATTTTAGAAAATCTAAGTAGATGTATTTAGAGTGAATTAGAGAAAGTGAAGTCATCAGCTTGCTAATTCAGACCCCAAGCACCACTTTCACTTCAATTATACAGATAATTGAGAGAAAACCGAGAGAGGAGAGTGGGTAGCTTAGAGCAGCCCTTAATTCGTCACTGTGAACAGACCAAGGTTTGGTTTTCCTTCTGTTTCCTTATTTCACTTTATTCTTCTCTTCTTATGCCACCACAAACTTGAGGAAACATTAACGTGGTGGGTTTTCATAATATCTCTATAGTAGCTCCCTTTTGACCCGTCTCAAGTTCTCTGCCGTGGCTCTGATGCAGGGCAGGGCCATGTGCCGCGCTGGGTGTTGGCCGTGTGAGCTGCTTTTGCTGGTGAGAACAAGCTTAGATGGGACTGGCTTATGTTGCAGGAATCACTGAGTTCTCTATGCAGGAGGATCCAGTGTCCACGCTCACATCTGGGTTATTCTCCGCTCACTTTACCCAAGGCTGAACTCCAAAAGACCCATTAACACAAACGCCACAAAGAACTTAAGATTTGTATTTTAAGAAAATGCTCATTATTTTCACTTTAACTCTGAACTGAATGCAAAATGTGCCTAGTGTCTGTAACGCAGGCATTTCTAATAATCAGCTTCCTCCTGATCATTAGGTCGATAAAGTGCCTTCCAATTACGAGTCTTCAATGGAGCATTTTGCCTGCAGTGAAGCAATTTGGTTTTTAGCTTGAAAACCTTTGAGTATCAGCTGACTTCATTTAGGTATGTACTTGTTCTGGTTTGTTCTGGGGAGTGCCCTTTATGAACAACTGTCAGTCTTTGACAAAACACGGCTATTCACGCACTGTCATCACCTCTATTGCCTGTACAGAGCCTGCTGTCCTGGCTTTTCCCCTTTGGTGTGTGTTCCCCAGACTTGATATGAGAATCTCACGCATCTCGGCAGTGCCATGTCATTAGATCAACAGCGCTCAGTGTTTTGTTCAGACGAATCTCTCAGTCACCAAGCAGCACCTCAGATGGCCAGGTCACACTGCCTGGAGACAGACTGCCCTTACACTGACATCTTCTCTGCCACATCTCTGAGCTTTGCCGTGCATGTCACGGAATGTCACACAGCCATGTGAGAGCACTGCTTCCCCACCAAAGCGAAGCAGAGGGTGGGCACAAATCCACAGACAATTCAGCAACCAAGGAGATTTTATTCTTTTTTTTTTTTTTAGATTTTATTCTTAATATCTACTCACCCACCACCTACTCTCCCATCCCTTGATTGCCTGGGATAATGCCTATTGAAACTCCAACCTTCTTCTGTTTTATTTTAATCTATGAGGTGCTCACATTCTGAGCAAGAGAGAGAGAGCACAAGAATGCTTCTGGTTTTGTTCTGTCTTTTAAACATTTTGGGCCAATTTTACATTTATATGGAGTAGAAATCGATGCAGATAAAATACTTTTGCTTAGAATTGTCAGCATTTGGCTTTTTTTAAAGTGTGGCTTTTGACCTAAGTTGGTCAAATAATTGCATAGATCCAGCTTAAATCACTTTCAAGCTTTTCAGACATTTTCAGACATTTATAAGACAACCAGTTTTTGCATGACTCCATGAGCAATTCTTTTCTATCCTGTCTCTTCCCTCTTTTTGCTGAGTTTTCTCTTCTGATCCCTTTATAAACAATCTAGAACACATGTAAGTGATGTCAGAGAAATATGCACTCCACCTCCTCCGAAAGCCTGGGAGCACAAAGAAAAGTTCCTTTCTATAATTTCTTTAAAAAGATACTTAACAAAATAACATTTAATTTTTCTTCTAATTAGATGTCTTACTATTACCCAAAAGAAGAAAATTTCAATTGTCTGTAGTTCTACCTTTCAGAGATCATCACTGTTACCATGTTAGTGTGTATGGCCACCTAGTCTCTCTTTTATTATTATTATTATTTTGGCTGCGTCGGGTCTTAGTTGCGGCGCACGGTCTCTTTGTTGTGGTGCGCGGGCTTCTCTCTAGCTGTGGAGTACGGGTTTTTTCTCTCTCTCTAGTTGTGGCGCACAGGCTCTCTCGTTGAGGCACGTGAGCTCAGTAGTTGTGGCACGTGGGCTTAGTTCCCCCACCAGGGATCGAACCCACGTCCCCTGCAGTGGAATGCGGATTCTTTACCACTGGACCACCAGGGAAGTCCCAGCCACCTAGTCTCTCATAAACACAGAGAATGTGGTAAAAGCTTTCCCTAAATTTTTGAAGTCAAATTTAATGGTAAAAATGAAGTCAAGATTTGGTAGCAAATTGAAATAATTCCAACAGTCAAATAAAAATTACTTTATATAAGTCAGAAAGAGAAAGACAAATACCGTATGCTAACACATATATATGGAATTTAAGGAAAAAAACTGTCATGAAGGACCTAGAGGTAAGACAGGAATAAAGACACAAACCTACTAGAGAATGGACTTGAGGATATGGGGAGGGAGAAGGGTAAGCTGTGACGAAGTGAGAGAGTGGCATGGACATATATACACTACCAAACATAAAATAGCTAGCTAGTGGGAAGCAGCCGCATAGCACAGGGAGATCAGCTCAGTGCTTTGTGACCACCTAGAGGAGTGGGATAGGGAGGGTGGGAGGGAGGGAGACGCAAGAGGGAAGAGATATGGGAACATATGTATATGTATAACTGATTCACTTTGTTATAAAGCAGAAACTAACACACCATTGTAAAGCAATTATACTCCAATAAAGATGTAACACACCATTGTAAAGCAATTATACTCCAATAAAGATGTAAAAAAAAAAAAAAAAAAAAGAGAAAAAAAATTACTTTACAATGAACTTATTCCTAAAAAGCTGGGGCCAATTCTGATGGAGCTGTCTGGGAAGATTAGCTAAAATACACAATTCCAAGCTTCTCATAGTGGTATTTATGCTAAGTGTTCTTTAATGAAGGTGGAAAAGCTTAACCCCAGAAGAGTAACAAGCTTAGAAACCTGCAAGAAGACTGGATTTGTGTAACAGGGGCAGAAACTGACGTCCTAAGAGAAATGGTCAAATAGGGAATTCTTTTTAAGGATCCTACTTCCATGTATTACCATAATGCAATTTCTTTTATATTTTTGATCAATGCTTTTCTTAAAATTAGGATCTCGTATTGGGAAGGGCACATACACTACCTTGCCGCTGGAAAACTGAAGAATGCCAACTTTCCTGTCTTTGTACAATTAAAACAGCAATTTGAAAACATGAACACTTGGCTAAAATTAGATAGGGATAGCTAGTCCTTTTACATTCCAGGGAGCCAAGGTATTGGATATATTCCCTATGACAGGGGGCTTTTCCAAGGATGGACAGAGGTTTCATAAGAGGTTCACTGACGAAAGACTTTGTACCAGTAGCCCAGTCTGGAAAAGAATACTGGTATTTTACGTAAATTTTCTATTTCAAATAACATTTCAACCATTAATTTATAGAAACAAAGGCAAGGATATATCATTGCTCTGGTCTTATCCTCCAAAATAATTTGCTCTTTGGGCCGGTCTCTAGGTAAAGATTGTAACTAATGACTGGTTCCATTTGGGAAACCCATATTAATACAAAGAAAATTTTAAGAGGCTTATGGGCTCTTTTTTTTTTTTTTCAGTACGCAGGCCTCTCCCGCTGCGGAGCACAGGCTCCGGACGCACAGGCTCAGCGGCCATGGCTCACGGGCCCAGCCACTCCGTGGCATGTGGGATCCTCCTGGACTGGGGGACGAACCCGTGTGCCCTGCATCGGCAGGCAGACTCTCAACCACTGCGCCACCAGGGAAGCCCTATGGGCTCTTTTGAACTGCACCCATGCCTAATTATTTCACACATTTATAGACATCAATGTTGCTGCCTCTGTATAGCAGCTGCTCTCTTACTTGGGGCTGCCATGTGCTACAGTGAAGCATCATTCACTGACCCACAAAACAAGAACAGCCATGGATTTGGGTGTTAACCCAAATGACCAGCCAAAGCAGAATACAATCCGAATACAAGTGGGATCCCGCAGGGCTGGGGCTACGGGCCATGCCCTATTCAAACACCAGGAGAAAATGCACATCAAACGCCATTGAAATCTTTACTCAGTCTCACAAGAAAACACTTAATAGACAACATTTTTGTGCAAACCTAATTTCCCTTAAAAAGCCTCTCTTCATGATGCTTCACGTTTAAACTTTTACCCTGTAGCCAGTGACTTCTATTAAAACACTGTAAAAACAAACAAACAAACAAAAAAAACCACTGCCTTCTCTCACTCCTCTTCCAAGGGACCTTCTGCCCACATCCAGACCTAAAAGTTTCCTCCATCTCTGCTGTCCCTGTCTTCACTCCCTGCCTTTATTTCTTTATCATCTGGATCCACTTATCCTCTCTTGCTTCTTTATCTTTTGTTTTTCAATCCTCCCTAAGTAGGAATCCGTACCACAAAGCAGTCTGAAAGCTGACCAAGCAATCCAAAATCAAGAACCCAAGAAACCTTCCCTCTTTGATGGAACTAATAGGGATAAAATTGTCAGTTTGTGGAATCACAGGCATGCCTGTTTCCTACAAATGTTTGAAAAGCATTTTCAGAAAGCATCTTTCCACCTGTCTCCTTGCTCCAAAGACTGTCTTCCCCAAGAGAAATGCTCTATGTCTCTGAAGAAGGCCATTGCTTTATATCCATCCAACTTCTACGTTCCATCTAATTTATTCAATAAACATTTTGTGCTGGGTTACCAGGAAGAACAATTCCTATGATAAAATGGTAACACATTCAAATGGCTGTGAGAATCTGTACTGTGTTCTTTTATCTTTATACTTATACTCAGAGAACACGGGTAAAATATTGTGTAAATTACTCAGATGTGGGAAGGCATCTTGCAAAAGGAGGAATCTGAGTTAGAACAAGAAAAACGTGACCGGGAAAAGTGTTCTGGATAGAAGAAAGAGGATTTGCAAAAAAATCTCTCCTCTAGGATACAAGGAAGAAAAGCAAAGAGGGGCATGATACTGCTCTTCAGATGTTTGGAGGGTTCCAATGTGGAAGGCAGAGCAGCCTTGCCCTGAGTTATTTCAGGGGCTGAGAAATGGGAAAAAGAGGCAGGAGTAAAAGAAGCCAAATGTACTTAATCTGAAAAAGAACTTTCTAATACATGGAACAACCTGATAATAGTGATAATAATATAATAATAGAAAATATTTATGCTTGTTATTATAGACCAAGCACTGTTCCTTTTTTTTTTTTTTTTTTAGTGGTACGCGGGTCTCTCACTGCTGTGCCCTCTCCCGTAGCGGAGCACAGGCTCCAGACGCGCAGGCTCAGCGGCCATGGCTCACGGGCGCAGCCGCTCCGCGGCATGTGGGATCTTCCCGGACCGGGGCACGAACCCACGCCCCCTGCATCGGCAGGCGGACTCTCAACCACTGCGCCACCAGGGAAGCCCCAAGCACTGTTCTTAATGACATATATCCTTTATGGATAAAGAAAAAAATATATCAAATTAATCCTCATGATAACCCTCTACTATCACCATCCCCAATTCATAGATACAGAAATTGAGGCACAGAGATGCTAGGGAACACACCTAAGGCGCCACAACCAGTGACTGGTGGTCCCTGGATTTGAACCCCGGCAGTCTGGCTCTAGTATTTGTGTTCTCAAGTAGTCTGCTATACCTGCCAATGCGAGAGCATATTTCCTATCACCGAAGGCTTCCAAGTAAAGGTTGGGTGGCCCTTCCGCTGGAATGCCCTAGAAGAGTTTCTTGCGTTGAATGGGAGGCTGAGCTCTATCACTTCAAAGGCTCCTTTCACCTCTCAACCGGTGAGGCTGGCAACTCATCTCAAATCTTCCTGACAGGTTCATAACTCATCACCACACATCAAAGTCTCCTTTCTTTCCTCCACAATTCAAGAGCCATGGATTCACAAAACCATGAAACTCCCTCAGTCCCAGTGGCACGATGTTCCCTTCACACAGTCTTCTTATTCTCTCCCAAACTGTGGTTCTGTAGATCGACTCAGCCTTTCTGAAAAAACCCTTTCCAGCTTCCCCTCCTGCCTATCGGTTTCCTTCATCTGTATTCTCTCCCTGTCCACAACTGCATCATCAAGGTCCAGAAATCAGTCTGGCGAAGACACGGTTTACCTCTGAGATTCTGAGGGAGAAGACAGGAGGGACATGGCCGGTCATGCACAGAGCAACAGGGCCCTTTCCAGGGCAGGATCTCTCTGCAGATGTATTACTATTGTGGCTAAGAAGTCCTCAGGTCTTGAGGGCAGAGTGAGAGGACAGAGGAAGAGGAAAACGTGAGCTCTGTGTGTCAAGCTTGGCCACTCGGGCCTAGAGAGCTTTCTGCTTGCAAATGCGGAGCCACCTACCCATATCCACAGAACCAGAAGAGACTTCAGACATTTCTGTGTGTCTTAGGAACAGCTGGTGGCTCCTAGATGGATCTAATTAAGCATCTTCCTGGATGCAAGCAGTTCTAACTTTAAGATTAAGAACGATGACCAAACGACTGGCTTCAGACGTTTTATCCCAGACATGCCATTCTGTGGCACAGGCTAAAGTGCATTACAGAAATTACTCCACCCTGCAGCTCCGCTAAGTCAATTATATTGATGGATGAACCCAGGATGTCAACCGTCGGAATACAGTGCTTCAGACCAGGCTCATTGTCCTTTAACCTTGTCATATCTGTGGCTATTATCCTTTCCCCTGACAGCCCCTCCTCAAATAATAAATGTCAGAGCGGATGAAAACTGACTGCATTTGCTTCAGTCAAATGAAGCAAGATGCAGCTGCGTTTCGGAATGGAATCTAGGCTGGACTCAGTTCTGTCACGGGAACTTGGGCAGGTTTGGTCGGTCCCTTCCGGCTCTCCTTAACAAGCACTTCTAGTACCGTCTGGTCTGTCTCACTTGCTGAGACTGGCAGCAGGACACACGAAGCAAAAGAGACCGGCAAACAGCAGGATGGCTGATTTGGGGATGTAAAAGCCAGAATCAAAGAAAGACAATTATTGGGACTGAAATTCCAGGGCTCCTTGTTGATTCTGCGTTTCTGCTCCAAAATAGCTAAATCAAGAGATCCCTCTAGAACTCCAAATGTGTCCTCATCTCTCTGCTGTCATCATCATTAGAGAGTGTCATCAAGTGAGACCCTCTCCCCGACCCCCTAAAAGGGAGCAGACATCAAAGCCAGAGAGGTGGCCATTTACCAACAAGTTTCACTACCTCAAAAAACCAAATAAATAAAATAGTAACCAGGAGCCATGCAGTAAAATATAAAGAGAAAGAGAGAGAGAAGAAGCTCAACGAAGTCAGAGGGGAAGGCCACACATTAGGGGTCTTCTGTTCATCTGAACAGAATGCTGGGGGGAGGGGTGCGCCTAGCACGGAGAAAAGAAAGCAGAATAAGGGCACGGAGCCAGACGACAAGAAAGGGGGAAATAGTAAAAGAGCCTGAAATTCTTCTGTAAGAATTCTTTCTTTTCAGCTGAGTGGAGCCAGGATTTCCTGTAATTCTCCAGCCGTGTGCTGGCGTGGATATTAAGTGGGCCTTCTCTTCAGAAAAGGGAGACAGGGACAAGGGTGTTGGGCCCCGGTCGGGTTCTGTCTCGACAGCAACATCAAAGTCATCAGCTCTCACTCGGCGGCTCACCGAAGCCACAGGACAGGCTGGCCTCAGAGGCAAAGCTTAGGTATCCTCGACAATCGCCAAAAGCCTTTTTGGTGGGCAAAACCATTTTCCGGGACCCTGCTAGTTCATACACCAGAAAGATGAGTGTGCGATGCTGAGAAGTCAGCTCCGCCTTGGGTTGACATGGCAACGCAGCCTTGGCTTCCTTCTGTTTCCCAAGTTTCTCGTCTTGTCTGTGAAAAGGAGCAGCCCTCAAAGATAGAAGAAAGTGAAAGACTGAGAAAAAACCTTTCTTTGGGTATAATGGAAATAGGGTCAAAGAGTAGGAGAGAGATAAACAAACAGGGGCCAAAGAATGGGAGATCTCAATACAACCCAGGGCCCAGCAAGGCCACTTCACAAAGAGGAAGAGACACAGACAGTGATAGAAAGGAAGGTGACGACACTGAAAACCAAAGGAAAGAGCAATCATGGAGAGAGATTAGCTTGGGCTGCTGGAATAATCATTCCTGATGTTCTGTAATTGACAATTCGGCATCTTGAGATCATGGGCCAAACAAACAGGCAAAGTGGTTTCCATCCATCCTATCCCTGGGTCTTGTGAGCACACAGAACTCACGTTACAGACCCTCCAACCACAAGTCCCAACATCTCTGATTCATTTCCTGCCCAATAAGGTACATCCCCACCCACCCACGTTCCTCCACTTCAATAAGAAAGGCTTCTGCCATGCTTTCCCTCGTTCCTGCGGCCTCGTGACCACCCTGGTGCTTCTCCAGGTGGCCCTGCATGGCATGGTGTGTCCCCTCCTCCTAGGAACAGTGAGTAACAAACCTTGATTTCAAAGGCAGTTGTCTGTGTCTGCCATTGCAGCACAACTGATTTTAAAAACGCTGGGTACATTTTAAAACAGCTGCAACACATCAGTCTGGATCTTCAGGAGTGTGTGCACTTCTAAGTTGTGTTAGCATAGCAGTGAGACAGATTTTGTGCTCACAGCCCACATGATTTTGAAGGAGGTATTCACAAACCAGCTACTGATGACAAGAGCTAACCCTGTCTGACGACTTGCAAACAACGAGACCTTATCATGACTAAACTCATTTCATCCTCACCCCAGCTCTACGAGGTAGATGCCATCGTCATGCCCATTTCACATATGAAGAAACAGACTCAGAGAGGGTGAGTAAGGAGCCTGTGGTGATTCAGTGGGTGGGCAACAGAACTCAGAGGCAGTCTGGCTCCCGTAGCTGGGTTTTTAATGCTATATTTATATTATGTTTATTCTTACCTCAAACCCACCTGCTACATACTAGTTCTTTCCCATTGTGACTGTCATAGAGCCATGAGCATCAGCAAACATTTAGTGAGGGCCAAAGGCATGCACTGCACTGTCCTAGGCACCAGAAGTACCTGTCTAGGAGAAAAGTGAGCCCTACTCTTAGGGGATTCAATGAAAACATACCAGTCACTCAGTTCTTCTGCTGAGAACTGCCTGACAGACAGTAGGTGCTCTTGAAGATAAAAGGGAAGAGGAACAACAGGCTTCAGGATAGCTGGAAAAAGTGCACGCCTGTGTGTGTGTGTGTGTGTGTGTGTGTGTGTGTGTGTGTGTGTGTGTGTGTGTGTGTGTGTGTGTGTGTGTGTGTGTGTGAAGGGGCAGGGGGCGATTAACCTGGACCTTAAAGGAAAGACAGGGGTCACAAAACAGAGAGCCGAGGTAAGGGTATGGAGGTGAGGTGAGGTGAGGAAAGGCAGGAGAGGAAGATCGCACATGGCCTGTCTACAGTTCAGCTGCAGTGACCCTATTCTGATTTGAGTGAGAGGTTAGGTTGAAATTGAAGAGGTTGGTGCAAGACGATGAAGGGTCTTCCATGGCGAGGCTAAGGAACCTAGTGCATTGAGGGAGACCTGTACGTAGCCAGGAGGAGAGGAGGACACAAAGAGCGGAGAGAGCAGGAGTGGGAGGTGGGGGGTCCGGAAGAGAAGACCATGGGGTTCACTGAACAAAGGCCCATGCAGGCACAGAGAAGATGGGGAAAGGCTGGAGCGACACAGCCCTTTGTTCCCACTTTGTTCTCCGATCTCTGGGATCAGAGTCCCAGAATGAATAGAGAATGATCTGCAGTTAGATTACTGGTGTGAGAGAAAATGGAATAAAAATGAAGGGAATTCCCTGGGGGTCCAGTGGTTAGGACACCGTGCTTCCATTGCAGGGGGTGCGGGTTCGATCCCTGGTCGGGGGAACTGAGAGCCTCCAAGCCTCACTGCACGGCCAAACAATGAGAACGACAACAAAACACAATAATGCAGCTCTTGCCCTCCTTCTCTGTTCCAAGTCCCATAGCAGCATTTTAAAAGCTGGCATATAGTGGGGTTCTGATGACTTGGATCACTAATGTTATGGGCTAGTGTTGTATTTGTCAGTAAAACTTTTGCTTTAAGCAATTTCCTTTCAATTTTTAATGTTTTATTAGATAAATAAAAAGCTATTGAAGAAAATACAAAGTATAGGTATTACAAAGGAATATTCCAAATGACATATAGTCCTACCAGCTAGAGATAATGACAGTAATTTTTTTCTTGTATTAGCTAACCTTCCAGACATTATATATGTTTACATACATGTGTATATATATTTATAAGTGTATTTATATAAGTATACTTATATAAATATACTCATACTGTGTATAGTTCATTCATCAACATACTATTACTGTATTTCTATGCCAATAATTTTTTTAAAAGATTTATTTTATTTTTTATTTTATTTTTTGGCCATGCCACGCGGCATGTGGAACCTTACTTCCCCCGACCAGAGATCGAACCAGGGTCCCCTGCAGTGGAAGCGTGGAGTCTTAACCACTGGACCACCAGGGAAGCCCCTCTATGCCAGTAATTTTAAATATACAATTTTACAAAATGTTTCTGACTTACTAGTTATATGCAGGTACCATGTGTTATTTGTATATTCTACTTGCTTTCTGTTCTTAAGTATTATAAGCAATACAGCAATAAATACTGTTGCACATATTTCCATTTACTTGTCTGACTATTCAGGTAATTTTCAAAAATGGATGAAAAACGTTACTTCTCAGACTTTTTTTCCTTTGTTGCTTTCAATACATCCTCTTCCTCTCTACACATCTGGCTACCATTAATTTTCTCTTTGGTCAATTTTCTTCTGCTCTGCATAGTCTCACTTGAAAAACAACTATATACATCTCCCACGAAGAAGAATTCCCAATGATTTCTGTACCTGCTCTGCCTGCGAGGAGAACTCCCCAGCCCTTACACGTGGGCTGTGCACAGTGACTTGCCTCCACAGTATGGTATGGAGAGGGGGGAACAGAGGAACTTTATAGTGGAGAAACCTGACCAACTACCCAAGCCAGGGGATCAAGTCAACACCAGCAGTCACAATCACGCTGACATCATGTCGCCTTCAAAAGAGGTGATGAAATGGCACTATACCCCCATGGTCTTCCTCCCAGTAACCCACCACCCCACCCTTAGGATGAGAAACACGGCAGAAAAACTCCAGTTGTCAGCCATCCTACAAAATACCTGGCCAGACTCTTCCAAACAGTCCGGGTCATAAGAAGCAAGGAAAGTCTGAGAAACTCTCACAGCCAAGAGGGGCCTAAGGAGACATGGCAACTAAATGTAAGGTATTATCCTGGGGCGGGTGTCAGGTAGAAACTAAGGCCATCTGAATGAAGTACAGACATTAGGTTTACCAATAAAGAGGCATCAGGTAAAAACTAAGGCAATTTGAATAAAGTATGGATTTTAATACGTTTTAATAATAGTGTCCCTAGGGACTTCCCTGGAGATCCAGTGGTTAAGATTCCGCGCTTCCACTACAGGGGGCGTGGGTCCGATCCCTGGTCGGGGAACTAAGATCCCATATGCTGTGAGGGGTGGCTAAAAAAAAAAATAATAATAGTAGTGTCTCAACACTGGTTCATTAATTGTCACAAAGGTACCATACTAATGCAAGATGTGAAGAGTAGGGCAACTTGGCACCTAGAATATTACAGCCTTCTGTACTAGCTACTCAATTTATCTGTAAATATAAAGCTGTTCTATAAAATAAAGTCTATTAAAATCAAGCATAAGGGCTTCCCTGGTGGCGCAGTGGTTGAGAGTCCGCCTGCCGATGCAGGGGACACGGGTTCGTGCCCCGGTCCGGGAAGATCCCACATGCTGCGGAGCAGCTGGGCCCGTGAGCCATGGCCGCTGAGCCTGTGCGTCCGGAGCCTGTGCTCCACAACGGGAGAGGCCATAGCAGTGAGAGGTCCGCGTACAGCAAAAAAACCAAAAAAAAAAAAACAAGCATAAGAGCACCTTACTTGTGGTTAGGGACCAATGTTACCTCCTCAGAGCCGTCTAAACGTGCAAGTGCACAGGTGTGGATGGAGCTTCAGGCCACTGTATATAGGCCCTCGTCAGGGCCTTCCCTGAGCGGCGGGGTGGGAGGAGAACAGTGAACAGGGTGCTGAGTGTGGTACCTGCTTAGTGAAGAGGAGCCACTGTTACCAATTCTTCTTTCTTACGTCACTTCAGCCATTATTACCCTTTTCTGAGCCCAGATTTCCTTAAGGTTAAAGGTAGGTGTTTAACTTCTGAGGTACTAAGACAAAACTGTAGAAACACTCCCCACCATGACCATCACCATCGTCAGCTACCACTTACCTTGATTTCAAAAGAAGTAGCTCCATCAGCCCACCCTCCTCCTTCTAATGGATCTTTCTGAAATTCCAACCTTGCTTGAATATGCGTATCCAGGCTAGAAACTCCACACTCCCTTTCCTGCCACTACACCAACAAGGAAAAGGAGAGTTTTCACAGTAGAGTAAAACTCCACCACCAGGACCACCACCAATAATGGCAAAAAGTGACCACAACTGAAGCAGCTTTCTCCACATGGATCTAATTTGCTCTCTGACAAGCTGAAGGCTTTAGGGGAAGAGATGTCCACCTGAATGGCCAATTCTTCATGAGAAGACCCTGGGTCGGAAAATGTGGCAGTAGAGGGCCACCACTGAGTCACACTCTCCAATAAGAGCAAACCATAGGAATAATGCTATTATCATGTTGTAAAACACACTAATAACTTAAAAGTTTCTTGTTTGATGGTGACTCAAGTTTTTAAAATATGGGTAATTTGGACTACTTCTAATAAAAATAGCTAACATTTACTGAACACTTGCTATGTGCCAGGCTGTTTTCAGAACTACATGTTTCTTAACTTATTTAATCATCACCCTACTCTATGAGGTAATTGCTATTATTGGCCCCATTTTACAGACGAGAAAACTGAGATGCAGAGAGGTCCAGTAACTTAAAGTCACATGGCGGGAGAATTCACATCATGACAGTTTGATTCCACAACCCATACTCAACCTCTATGCCATAAAAATACACATGTATCCTTACATACATATATGTGCACCTATGCACATATACATATAAGTATATATGTGTGCATATGTTTGTGTGAATACACATGAACACATATCTTTACTATAAAACATTCTAAAATTAACAGTTTAATTTTTCATGACAAGCTCTGTTTCAACTGAAGCTCAAAATAGAAAACTACTGACTTATTAAAGGCTCATGACAACCTTTGCAGATGACACTGTATACAGATGACACAGCAAAAGTAATGGTTTGGTACTTAAAGATGAATTCTTAAGTAAAATCCAATTTTCAAACCAGTTTTAGCAGACAGAAGCCTCTGAAGATTATTTGAATGTTATATAGAAGGAAGAAGCTCTCCCTTAGGACCACTATTACTAGAGATACAATATTTCAGTACAATTGGAAAATTCGAAGTCCCTTTGGAGCTGGAGGGAAGTGGATTTCTCTAATGAATGCTATTTCCAATTCTCCTAAGAAAAATAATAAAGGCCAGATTGATTATCTTCTGGAGCGACTGAGTACGCACTTCTTAAACCTCCCCACAGGTAGCTGACCTCTGACTTGGTATTTTGAATCTGTAGGTCACAGACGTGTCATTTTCATGAGTGAGTAAGTACATAGATAACCTGAGAAATGAATTCTCCTGGTATTTTGAAGCCTTTTTTTCAGCTATTTTTAATGATATATAATTTCAAATACCTTTAAGGCATAGCAGAATTGTTTAAGTTATTTCTGCACCAATGTCACCTAAGTGAGGAAAGGCCCCATTTACAGTAGCCCAAAGACCCTTAGAGGGAAGTCTTTTTCAGCACCAAGGACCAGGATGAGAGCTTGAGAGCTGTGGTCCTAGGAGAAGGCCGACTGAAATAGCAGATATGAGAAAGATTAGAAGCAGTCAAACATAAACAGAGCCCATGAGGTTATTTGAGCATCATATGCTGTAATGGTCCATATGATGGCTGAAATCTCCCCACGGGCGTGTATCACAAAACCGCAGGTTTTCCCTGAGTGATTAGGAGTACTGCTTCTGCTCATGTTACCATGGTGATACCAAGGCCCATTAAAAGGGAGTTCTCTAAAGTATTGTGTTCCATGTCTGCGTATACCTCTGTGCATGTAAATGAGGGGTGATGCACACACCCACCAATGCTCACACGCGGACATGCAGGCACACACAAGCCAAATGAACTGCCTGATTCTTATGTTAGGGAGGAATTTGATTCCAGTACTAACTTATTTTCAATCTTCTTATAAGTGGGTCACAGGTGGAGGTAGGAAGATTCACTGTTACACAGGAATTTTCTTTGTAACTATGGCCCTTCCTGAGGCAAAGTTCTCCCTTCTCAAGACCAGTGGTGAAATATAGGGTAGAGAGGGGTGCCAGGTGAAATGTAAACATGAGGACTGTTTTAAGTCTTTTCTTTTCTTTTCTTTTCTTTTTTTTTTGGCAGGGGTTGGGGAAGTCCATTGGAACTTTCTCGGGCAAGTCAGGGGCAGCCTTCATTGTGTGCACAGCTGTTATGAATTCCTAAAAGGAGATAAAACAAATTTATCCCCTCTTATTTATTACTTTGGTCAAAGGAGTCACCTGGTTGCCCGAGCTGACATCCTCAGTTACCCCAGCGCTTGCCCTCTCTTCTACCTCCAGCATCACCAGTCACCCAGATGCTCAAAGAAGCCTCCGTGGTCCTCGCCTTCTATCCTTGCCCACAACATTCACTCTGTCTCCAAATCCAGTGCAGTTTCTTCTCCCAGCCTCTTAAATCAAAGGTCTTCTCTCAATCCCCACAGTCACAGCATTCATTCAAGCCCTCATCATCTTTACTAGGACTATTGCAGTAGCCTCTTAGTGAACTTCCCTAGTCCTGCTGTCCCCTAAGCCATCACCCACACTGCCAAAGATCTTTCTAAAACAGATACAGCGTTGTCACTGCTTTATTCAACAACACCCTTGACAAAGCATTCAAGACCCTTCACCATCACATTCCCAGGCATTTCTCCCAGTTAAAATCAAGAGGCCGGCACCCCCCTTGAGACTTAGCCCAAAGTTCAGCTTGAGGCCCTATCCTGGGTTCTGAGGAAAGTTTACCATTCTCCCCAAGACTTTTCCTAATTTCTATGGTTTATATTCCGTGAGTCTAGATGCACTAAAGTTGATTTGTGAGATTAATGTATTGTATTGAGGGCTTACTATATAGGAGACACTATGGTAAATGTCGTACACACATTATTTCATTTAACATCCCCCAAACCACAAAGAGGTTACGACTGCTATTCATTCTGCTTTATGGATAAGGAAACTGAGGCTTAGGGAGAACCAAGCCCAAAGATACCCAGACAGTGAGTGGAAAGCAAGTGGGCGGTCAGGTGTATCAGACTCTACCCTACTCTATGCTACCACCCTTCCTCTTTCTTCATTTCTTGATCGTTCATTTATTTATTCATCCATGAACGAGTGCCTCTGGGTGTCAGGTACTGTGCTGTGAATGGGGGCAGATAGTGGGAAGAATAAGAAATGATGCCTGCTCCTAAAAGGAAAGCATTCAGCCGGTCATGACGGCATCTCAAGAGCAAAGGTAAACCTGGCCACAAAGTGCTCTGGGCCACCATGACCCAAAAGCTCTTCATTGCTCACCTGGCACCCAAGATCCTCTGTCACTTCCCTCTTCCCTCCACCTTCATCTACCCTTCTATTCCAAGGGACCAGCCTCTGTCCTCTACTCTAGACAGACCAGTTTTCTCTGCAACTATGCCAGCTCATTCCCACTTCTCTGGCTGTAATCGCTTTGATGTTTCCCTGCCTAGATTATTTTCTGCCCCCCTCAGTCCTGTCTACCCTTCAGCACCCATCTCAAGCCCCACCTCCTCAAAGAAGCATCTCCAGATGACCCCTGGTGACAATGCTGTCTTCTCTTCAAGTATTTACATAATACATTGTTTTAATCAATTTGGCCCTCTGTCATTTTCTGTTTGATCCCCAATCCGTTGATTTATTTTGCTTAATTTTTATTGGAGTATAGTTGTTTTACAATGTTGTGTTCGTTTCTGCTGTACAGCAAAGTGAATCAGCTATACATGTACATATATGCCCTCCTTTTTGAATTTCCTTCCCATTTAGGTCACCACAGAGCACTGAGTACAGTTCCCTGTGCTATACAGTAGGTTCTCATTAGTTATCTATTTTATACATAGTAGTGTATATGTGTCAATTCCAATCTCCCAATTCATCCCACCCTCCCTCCCCTGCCTCCGTATCCATACGTCCGTTCTCTAAGTCTTTGTCTCTATTTCTCCTTTGCAAATAAGTTCATCTATCGTTTTTCTAGATTCCACATATAAGTGATATTATACGATATTTGTTTTTCTGACTTACTTCACTTTGCATGACGGTCTCTAGGTCTATCCATGTCTCTGCAGATGGCACAATTTTGTTCCTTTTTTATGCCCAATCCATTGCTTTATTATCAAGTCTTTTATGCCTCCTTCAGATTCTTTGCAAAATTTCACCCATTTTCAGCAGGAAGGTAGCTCAGCATAGCACTTAACAGTGTAGGCTGTTTAGCTGAACAATCCCTAATAGGAATTCTCTTCCCCCCGTTTGTTAGCTGTGTGTCTTGGGACATTTAGGTGCCTTCACTGAGTCTCAGTTTCTTCATCTGTAAAATGTTGATAGGAATAGGCTTTACCTCATAGAGTTGTCATGTAGATTCAAGTGTGTTACACTTTAGAAAAACCCAAGAAACACACAGACGCCCCCACACAGAGGCAAGGGGGAGTCCTGTTTTAGATGATATTCACTAGGTACATGTTGTAGATGAACTCATGAAAAAATAAAGTCTAAGTAGCATCACCATCTAGAGGGATAGAACTCTGAACACACAAATGCAGGAAAATACATGAGCATGAACTAAACTCCATACTGAGGATTTATAATCATTTGGAAGGCTAAAATGAACTATGCACATAATACAGATGTTAGCTGAGTCATTATGTTTGAACCAGACCTGCTTTTTTCATAGATTTTGAGAAGTCCAATGCCATTCTCAAGATTTCTCTAAATTCCTTCGGCGGGGGGGGGTTCAGGTATTTGTGAATCACCATGGCCCTGAGCTCTGAGTTCTGCTGAATTAATCCTCAAGGTTCCCACACCTTGTCAGTTCTTTCTTCTTAATTTCCATTAAATGAATCTCTCACACAACCACAACATCTTACTGAAAGTCTAGGGAAGATTTATGTAGGATTTCTGCTGAAGAAATTCAAACCGCTAAAAATCAATGCTATACAGTCCTGTTCTTAAAACACCCATGGCCATTTCCATGGTTGAGTTGCAGCCTCCCTCTTGGTTACCTGGTGTTTGACTTCTTCCCACCACCACTTCCACTGTTATATGGAATTCTTTCTAACACACAGATATGTAACCAACTGTCATCTTTACTCCTGCAAAATCTGTGCTCTTAGGGCCTTCTCTTTTGCCTTAGAAACGCATCAGGTATTTTTCCAGACAGAGACTGTTATCTTCCTAAGACGGACTCTGGCCCCTGTTACTAATTCATTTTTTAAATCCATCATATCTAAATTATGAAAGTCATCCAAGCTGGTCAGAACACTGGTGTCCCCGCCACTAAATGTGTCATCTGTGGCACAACTAGGCCACTTCTGACATATCTATAGAATGAGATGATCAAAATTATTGTTACTGTCTACCAAACCATATGTGACAACTGTACAACTAAAAGATGTAAACATAATTATATCTGTCCAAAAGCAGTTAGGGAACATAGCTCTGCCTCAGGTATATGAACATGAGGGTACGCAAATCTTCACAGGAAATCACAACACAAGCCCATGATTTAAATTTGTTACCAATGTGCCCAAGAGGAATATACTATTATCTAGCCTTCAAGAGGAAAGGTGAAGAATTAACTGCTAAGTTATCAACAAAGTTATCTGCTAAGTTATCAACGAAGTTATCTTAGCCATGAGATCAACAAACATTTATGATGTCACACCCTTTCTTAGGAAGAGGAGTGGCTGAGCAGGGTAGTTCTAGCTCAGAGCGTCTCCTGATGATGATGAAGCAATCTGTTGGTTGGGACTACACTCATCTGAAGGCTTGACTGGGGCTGGATCTATTGGTAACAGATCTCAGCCCTTTGCAGGCTCTTGGGAGAACTTCCTCACCACACAGGCTTCTCCATAGGACTGCTTGAGCAGCTTCCCAATGTGGCTATTGGCTTCTCTGAGATTAAGTGATGAGAGAGAGAGAACTGTGACTCTTACGACTTAGTTTCAGAAGTCTCACGCTGTCACTTCTGCCATATTTTATTAGTTAGGAGTGAGTCATTAAGTCCAACCCACACTCCGGGGAATGGGAATTAGGCTCCATTTTTTAAAGCAAACGTCAGAGAGTGTGAGCATATTTAAAACCACAGTGAGAACACCTTGAATCTCATAAGACCACCTATAGGTGAACTTCAGGTGAAAACTAAATCAAATATTGCAAAATTTAGGGAGGACTCACTTTCTCCTCCCCTCTCTCACAAGTCCTTGCAGAATCCTGTCCCTGTTCTACAGGGAAAATCGGACAGAGATGGATAAGAGACAGGATGGAGGGGAAGAACATGAATGTGGGGCATGCCAATTTTTAATATTCTACGCCATCCAGAATTATGTCAGAAGCAGAGTAAGATTAATTGGGGAATTAAATTTCCTCTTTTCTATTCTACTCCTTCCCCTCCCAAACTCTTATTCTTAGCCATGGAGGTTATCAAACGACACGCAGGGTTTTTTCCTTCATTATTCTTAGCTCTAAGGACCCATTAAGCAGCATCGATGCTTCCAAGGATCAAACAATCAATCACTTCTTTCTCTGAAACGGTGCCAGAGTGATCACACATTTTGCTCTGCTTGATAAAGGCTACGGCCAGGGAGCTAGCACACACAGGATAAAAATACTTTCCAACTGATATGCAGCTATTATTAGAGCTGGTATTTACTCAAATGGTTTGTGTCACCATATTGCATTTACTGTACTGTGTCAAAGAAGGAACGTTGAGCTCCATAAACAGATTTCTTTCTTTGATGCTGGTAAGCTGCTCTGATTTACATATGTAGTTTATAGTCACTATTTCCTCCTTCTAGAAAAAGCACCACTCCCTATTTAAAAAAAAATAAAAGTTTTCTTTAAAGCAAAGAATGCTGGTTTTAAATTCAGTCCTAATTTGGAACTCTTTATATGTTTTTTAAAAATGAGCTGGCATAATATTAACTCTTAGGTTTGCCAAAGACCTTTACTGTGAGTATTTAATGAAACAAGGCTCAAATTAGATGCAGCTGGCCAAAGGAATTTTTTTTTTTTAAAGCAAGGATGGCGATACAAGATTCAGTCATAGTTTCAACGATGAACAAAGAGATAGATGAGTCAGAATTAGGAAGGTAAGCCTGACGCTCCTAGGTAAATTCCTTCTTCAGGTTTCCTCTCTCACCTCCAGCTCCTGCGTTTGATACCCTTTTAAAATGGAGTTAGAGGGTGGCTTGCTAAGTCAAAGGATCATCATGTTGTCCCAGATGTGAAATCTCATTCATAGTAATCGGGACTGACCCCATAAAAACAGCTCCAGCTGTGAAGCATATCGAAAAAAAGAAAGAGAAAAAATATGGACCCCTTTGATGAAATGCGGCCCCTGAGACAAGCGTCTGGAAGGGAGATGGGGGTGACTAGGGTCTCAGGGTTCTCCAAGGAAAGGAGATCATCTGAGGATGAGAACTTGCTTGAAATAGCAACATCATGATATGATATCTGGCACAGAGTGGAGGCTCATTATATATTTTGTAAGTGAAATAACTTAAATCAGTTTGGGAGGAATGAGGGCATTTTTGAGCTAGATCTTGAAAGACGGATACATTATTCCCTGAGTATAAATTAGGTATCTTGGAGAAATCTCAACTATTCCAGGAATGAGGGGGATATGTCATTACTATAGGAATAAAAATAACATTTTGGAGTTTCATAGAATTAGCCCCCCCCCATGAAATTTCCACTCTTTAAAAACATCTATTTTTTTTTTAAACATCTATTTTTTAAGGTTAAAAATTCTCTTCAACTCCTTAGAATATGAAAAATACATAAACATATAAAGACAAAAAACAACCATAATGCCTTTGCCTCGGAACAGACACTATAAACATTTTCGCCATTTCTCCCCAGTAATTATTTTTAATTATTTTATTGAAGTATAGTTGATTTCCCCAGTAATTTAAGTACATTGTTACATACCAAGGACAATACTGCAAGTAAAGCTTTGTGTCCTGCTTTTCAGAATTTAAAAAATAACGTTTTAGTCTGACTAAAAAGCGAGTACATGTTCTTTGTAGAAAATCTGAGACAAACTAGAAAAGTATAAAAAAGAAATGAAAAATTGCTAGTAATCTTGTTGCTTCACATAAGCATTGTTAATATTTTGGTGACCTCCCCTTCTAGGTTTTTTTTTTCCCCTGGTCCTTAACAAACTGTAAATTCACTCGAGAGAGTTAGGGGTCATTCCTTAATTGTCCAATTACCATTTAGGCAAAATTTGAGTTAAACACCCCTGGAAAATCAAGTCGTTTAATAAAAATCTAGTGGATTTCTTTTCCCAGTTGACATTTTTAAATTGTGACCTTGGGTGTGGAGGGGAAGTACAGTATTATCTGGCAACAAAAAAGCTTCTAGAGTTGTAACCTATCTCCTCCTCCTGGGTGGTAGCCCGTGTGTCTCCACTTTGAGAGAAGGGCTGGACCAAAGAAAGGACAACGGGAGACAGCAGATAATGATATATGAAGGAACATTTTGGGGCTAAGAGGTAGCCTGAAATGCCGTGAGGGCTGCAGTCACCAACTCTCACCCAAAATGCCTCTGCTACCCAGATTTCTATCCAGCTCATACAATTTATATCGAGCGACAGCAAAAATTACATTAACCAGTGGCCCCTGTTTCCCTCCCAGGGGACTGCCCTCATTTCTCTAAACTAGGATCGCGAAGATTATTGCCAAGAAAAATTAAACTAAAAGGTCTCGCAAAAGGAGAAATAGAAACCAAATGATAATCATTCTGGATCTTAAGCTAGTTTCCAGGAGGCAGTGTGGTACAGAAAAGGCACAAACGCAGCTCTGCCACATATTGTATGGGATCATGGGCAAGTCACTTACTCCTTCTGAGTTCTGGGTTTATCACCTGTAGAACCAGGGCTAATTACACCTTCTCTGTATAGATAGTGAAAGGCTCAAACTGGCTGACAAGGGGAAAGCGCCCTGCACAAATTCAAAGGAGTCAATGTTTGCTCCTTTCTTGTTTTAAATTCATGGACTGCCTCTCACAAGGTGGGGCAGTGGTCATGTGCGTCTGTGTCACCGTGGATTAATTTTACCATGGAGGGTAACTATATTCTTTTTGCTCATTGCAGGTCTGCAGAATTGGAAATAGAGGGGGGAAAGAGATTTAATGGAGGGAGAATGTTTTAGTCATTTATCTTTAGTAAAAGAAAACTTGATTACAAATGTAATATATCTTTGTCATTAAACACTCAAACAATACATAAGTACATGAAATAAAGAGCTAAGGCACCTCCGCCATCACATGCACCTCCACAGAAGGGACTGCTGTTACCAGTTGTGTGAACATGCTTCCAGAACTCTTTCTATTCATCACACATATATAAAAACACACACTTGTATTTTCACAGTATGTTGTGGCCAATCCCCCGCGTTAGTGCACCGTGGTGGCATCCCACTTTGGTAAACAGCTGCAATAACGTTCCATAAATTGGATGAACAATAATGCAACTGACCAATCTGAGAAGAGAGGGTTGCAAATGCTAGTTCTTCACACTGTATTGGAGCAACTTCCAGCAAACAGTAAATATATCAAGTTCTTGTAAAGCTCAATACCTTATCTATAAAATGGGCAAAACAATACCGCCACCCCCCCTCCCAATAGCATTATTGTGAAGATCCAGTGAGTGTTACAAACTGTGAAGCAAAACATGGTGCTGCCTTTTCCCTAGCCCTGTATGAGGTAGACAGACAGACTAGAGCCGAAGCTGGGCAGGCACATTTTAACGGTTTATGTGCCGCATGTTAATGTTGAATGCCAAAGCTCGGGGCAATTCATCAATGAAAAAATCATGACACACTGGTCATCATCAAAATGTCTACAAACAATAAATGCTGGAGAGGGTGTGGAGAAAAGGGAACCCTCTTGCACTGTTGGTGGGAATGTAAATTGATACAGCCACTATGGAGACCAGTATGGAGATTCCTTGGAAAACTAAGTATAGAACTACCATATGATCCAGCAATCCCACTCCTGCGCATATATCTGGAGAAAACCATAATTCGAAAAGATACATGCACCCCAATGTTCAATGCAGCACTATTTACAATAGCCAAGACACGGAAGCAACCTAAATGTCCATCAACAGAGATGGCATAAAGAAGATGTGGTACATATACACAATGGAATACTACTCATCTTTAAAAATAGAACAAAATAATGCCATTTGCACCAACATGGATGGACCTGGAGATTATGCTAAGTGAATTAAATCAGACAGAAAAGACAAATATCATATGATATCACTAATACGTGGAATCTAATAAAAATTGATAAAAATGAACTTATTTACAAAACAGAAAGAGACTCATATCTTGAAATCAAAGGGGAAATATGGGGGGGGGAGGGATAAATTAGGAGTTTGGGATTAACATGTACATACTGCTATATATAAAACAGATAAACAAGAAGGTCCTACTGTATAGCACAGGGAACTGTACTCAATATTCTGTAATAACCTATATGGGAAAAGAATCTGAAAAAGAATGGACATACATATATGTATAACTGATTCACTTTGCTGTACACCTGAAACTAACACAACATTGTAAATCAACTGTACTCCAATAAAAATTTTGAAAATATATAATAAATAATGCAATGATTAAAAAAACATGACAACATGTTTTATACCAAAGTTAACTGCTTTAGTATTTCAATTTTAGTCAGTTCTGTATCGACAGAACTCCAAAGAGCCTTGCTCTCCTCTTGTATAGGGTGGTCCTTGTTCACGTAGACAGAAACCACTGGACCTTCTTTACTAATCAAGAGGAAATGGCAAAAGGCTATTTTCCTGTCTGCCCTAGAAGATAAAACAGAAATGAAGCTGGGGTCTTTTCCAGTGCCCTTCAGAGAAGTGGGCTGGCCGTGCACCTGGATGAAATAATAAATGGTTAACACCAGTGAGATGTGGAAGATAAGAGCCTGAAGGGCCAGTCACAAAGATGTCAGATTAATAAGGGCCCTTTCTGTCCTCTCTCTCTCTCTCTCTCTCTCTCAAGCGATACTGTGGCAACTCATTTCTTATTAGGCCTGCAGAATGGCCTGCAGCTCTGTCTCCAGGGCACTGGCTCATTTGCACATGACACCTTCATCTTTATTCTTGAATTTGGCATAAAAGAGACCATGACCAAAATCAAGGCCTTTGGGTTTTAGGAGGGAGGAAAGGAAGTAGGGTGGCTCTATTCTTCCAAGTTCCTAAGGAAATATATCCCACATCCCACCAGACTGTTGACGTTCCAGCGTTACAAAAAGCAATATTTACTGTAGCTGAGCTGGATGCACTGTAAGACTATAGAATCACAGGATCCACAGCCACCCTCCAGGGACCTCAAATGCTGGCCAAACTCAGGTCACGTTCCAGTGCATCTTGAGCTGAGCAGAGGAAACTGGTCATCAGACAGATTTCTGGTCAATGAGATCAGCTCTCCTTGCAGTTAATGAAGAATTCTTTCAACTTCTTTGATTCTACCCTGGGTTATCGATCTCATCACATAATAATTTATTGGCTTTTCATCCAAATACTACAGATCATCAAAATTGCTGAAGTGAAGACCCGAACTTGAAGCCCATTTTTTTTTTCTCTCCACTCTTGATGGCTAATGAGTATTTCTACTTCTTACCAATTGCTGAGACTCGTGAAATACTTTGACAGATATAGTTTTGGGGCTTTCCATTGGGAAAATGTTTCTATGAGCAAAAGGCAGACCTTCCTCTTTTGTCAGGAACAAAAATCCATGCCCCAGAGTATTCTCCTGGCAGTGATGACATTCTCCTGTTGCCTGTGGGCCTGGCTCTATTCCACGCTATATTTTTTCAGACCAGGAAAGTTTTCCTTAACTGGAGAAGTACACTCCTATCACGGATTTCAAGACACGCCTCTGCTTTCACTCTCAGGTGTGGTATTGTTTGTGCTGCTGGCTCGGAAGTGACTTTCAAACCCATTGTTCAAGTGTCCCCAGAATGAAGAAGACAAACCATCCCATCAACAGAACAATAATTTCCACTTAGGGGAAAAAATACATCTTGCCAATTTCAGTTCACATTGTCCCCAACACATCTGCAAAACTCTCTGCCCTGAATACTCTGTGATGCATAGAGTATAAAGTAAAAACCCCTCACATGGAATGACTAATAAAGGCAAAGGCGAAACAGCTAACAATGAAAGCAAACACAAAAAGAAAACAGCATGAGTCAAGGGCCTTGTCAATCGTAAGAGAATGGTTTTCACATCTAATCAGCAAAGATTAAAGGCTGGATATTTAAGGAATGGAAAAGAGGGTGCCCTTCAACAAACAATTGATGTAAGGTGAGAAGGCAGTGCAATAGGTATGAGAAAAAAGAAGTTTGGAGTCAGACTTGGGTTCAAGTACCATCTCCTCTACTATGAATTAATTGGGTCTGAGAAGGTCACCTAACTAGCTTCTCAGCCTCATTTCTTTCTTTTTTTAAAATTATTTTATTCATTTATTTATGGCTGCACTGGGTCTTTGTTGCTGCACACGGCCTTTCTCTAGTTGCGGCGAGCGGGGGCTACTCTTAGTTGCAGTGCTTGGGTTTCTCATTGCCGTGGCTTCTCTTGTTGCGGAGCACGGGCTCTAGGCGCACGGGCTTCAGTAGTTGCAGCACGCGGACTCATTAGTTGTGGTGCACTGGCTTAGTTGCTCCGCGGCATGTGGGATCTTCCTGGACCAGGGCTCGAACCCGTGTCCCCTGCATTGGCAAGCAGATTCTTAATCACTGCGCCACGAGGGAAGTCCCTCCCAGCCTCATTGCCACCATCTGTACGTGGAGATGAAGTGAGCAACAGCCCTACATCCGCCTTGCTGGGAACCAGTGAGAATCAGATGAGATAATGGACTTGAAGTCATTACACAGGGCTATATGAAGTTTTGCATCTCTAAAGAGAAAGATGGCATTCGAAAGAGCGGAGTTGGCAAGTGAGGGGAGGTGACCGTGGCCCGTGAGAGCTGGGGGTGGCCTGCACCTTCAGTCTCACCTCCCACAACCCCTTCTCCCTGCTCCAGGAGGTCCCAGATCTTCAGACCCTTCCAGTGGGGCGCAGGAGAGACTGTGGGCATGGTACTTGCTGTGGAGCCCTGGGATTGCCCTCCTGTTCACCCTGAGAGCCCTCCTTCACAGTTTTTCTGGTGGTGGCTGGGGGAAGCAAATGCATCTTTGAAATAATAACGAATTGAGTTAGCAGCAGACTCAGTGATGGGGCGGTTGGAGTGCTGATGAGGGCCATGGTAACAGCTTTGAGAGTCTCTGGGACTTTACTTGGAGCCTGGAGTGCAAGCGTGATAACCTGAAATGGTTTCATTCCAACTCTGACTGTGTACCCTGTTCTAGTGACTTTTGGGCTACAGAGGGAGAAGGAAAAAGCAAAAGGCAAAAGCACAGAGGAAACAGAAAAGAATGGAAGATACCCCAATAACAGCAAGTGCCCATTCTGACTTGGCAAACCCAGGGAGTGTCGTTTCCCTCCTTCCCACAATTCATAAATGTCACTTCCTCAGGTTCCTCGAGTCCTCATGGCCATGCCTGATTGAGTCCACTCTAGGGCCTGTAGGATGTGGGAATATAAATGCATGGACACATATATCTTGTATATGTCTTCTCCTCCAGGAACCAAGGCCATTCCTGAAGAGGAGGACAGTGGGATCAAGGCCAGGAAAGGAAGTCCTGGGTTTGAGGGTCTTAAGAAAAGCTTAAGGTTAAGGATATTTCCCTAGTCCTGAAATGTTCACTTGACATCAGATTTGACTCTACTCAGTGTGTGATACTGGGACTAAGCTTTGAGCACTGGGGTTAGGTGTGGGATAAGAAGGAAGTCCGCAGAAGGTTCAAGGCTTTCAGCCTGGCTGCCACCAGAAGGAAGCCCCAAGAACAGAAGCTCTAGGGATGTCCCCTTCCCACTCACCCTTAGGAGGGTGTCCTTGTCCTTAGGAGGCAATCTGTAGAAACACTCTCTGCATTTTATCTCTGTGGGAGTGTTTCCTCATCCATACCAGTAATTCCCAACCCAGCCATGCATCAGCAATCACTGGGGCCTTTCTTTTTTTTTTTTTTAACATCTTTATTGGGGTATAATTGCTTTACAATGGTGTGTTAGTTTCTGCTTTATAACAAAGTGAATCAGTTATACATATACATATGTTCCCATATCTCTTCCCTCTTGCGTCTCCCTCCCTCCCACCCTCCCTATCCCACCCCTCCAGGTGGTCACAAAGCACCGAGCCGATATACTGGGGCCTTTCTTTAAAAAGTACTGATTCCCAGGTACCCAGTCTTTTCCCTGCTTTACCAAATCAAGAATGTTGGGACTTGGACCCAAGAATCAGTTTTTTTTTTTCTCAATTATTATAATATTAAAGTATCAGAAATTCAAGTGAAAGCGTGGCCCTAAATTCCAATCCAAAAGCATATGAACTTTTTCATTTTCTAATTGTTAACTTCTAATCCCTGACTATGAGCATATTTAGTATTTTCTTAGTTTTCACTGTATCACAGAATTTGGTATTCTGCAGTTTTCATTGACATTACCTGATGACAAGTTTCTGATTTCACACTAGTTTCATTCTACCTCCCTGCTCTCCTTTTAGATAACTACTGTTAAAACTTACTACATTTTTTTCCCCAAACACTTTTCTGTGCCCATACATAGCATGCTAATATACATATGCACATTTTCGGCTGTTCCTTTTTTTTTTTTTTACAACATGTATTTCCGTATGTTGCTTTTTCACTTAATGCATTATGGAAATCCCTGCAGGTTCCTAGGTGTAGACCTAACTCATAGGTGCATAGTATTCTATGATGTATTAGGGTTCTTCAGAGAAACAGAACCAATAAGACAGAGATTGATCTCTCTTTCTCTCTCTATTCTTGGGTCCGAGTCCCAAGATACTTGATTTGATACAGCAGGGAAAAGTCTGGTTACATGGGAATCAGTACCTTTTTTTTACATTCTTTTTTTATATTCTTTTCCATTATGGTTTATTACAGGATATTGAATATAGTTCTCTGTGCTATACAGTGGGACCTTGCTGTTTATCCATTCTAAATGTAATAGTTTGCATCTACCAAGCCCAAACTCCCAGTCCATCCCTCTCCCTCCTGCCTTCCCCCTTGGCAGCCACAGGTTGGGAATCAGTACTTTTTAAATAAAGGCCCCAGAGTGAGTGTTGGTACATAGCTGGGTTTGGGAACTACTGGTGTGTCTGAGGGAACACTCCCATAAGAGCCCATCATAAGAGAATGAGAGAGAGAATGAGAGAACGATATCTTCACAGCATGTACACATACACACACACACGCAAAAATTCAAAATAGCTTAAAGACTTAAATATAAGACATGATACCATAAAACTCCTAGGAGAGAACACAGGCAAAACATTCTCTGATGTCAATTGTATCAATGTTTTCTTAGGTCAGTCACCCAAGGCAATAGAAATAAAAGCAAAGATAAACAAATGGGACCTAATCAAACTTATAAGCTTTTGCACAGCGAAGAAAACCACAAACAAAATGAAAAGACAACCTATGGATTGGGAGAAAGTATTTGCAAATGGTGCAACCAACAGTGCCTTAATTTCCAAAATATACGAACAGCTCATACAACTCAATAACAAAAAACAAAACAACCCATCAAAACATGGGCAGAAGACCTAAACAGACATTTCTCCAAAGAAGACATACAGATGGCCAACAGGCACATGAAAGGATGCTCTTCATCACTAATTATTAAAGACATGCAAATCAAAACCACGGTGAGGTACCACTTCATACCGGTCAGAATGGCCATTACTAAAAAGTCGACAAATAAATGCTGGAGAGGATGTGGAGAAAAGGGAACCCTCCTACACCGTTGGTGGAATGTAAATTGGAGTAGCCACTATGGAAAACAGGATGGAGTTTCCACAAAAAACTAAAAATTGAGTTGCCACATGATCCAGGAATTCCACTCCTGGGCAGATACCCAGACAAAACTATAATTCAAAAAGATACATGCACCCCTATGTTCACAGCAGCACTACTGACAATCACCAAGACATGGAAATAACCTAAATGTCCATCAACAGATGAATGGATAAAGAGGATGTGGTTTGCATATACACACATATACAAAATGGAATACTACTTAATCATAAAAAAAGAATGAAATGATGCCATTTGCAGCAACATGGATGGACTTAGAGATTATCATTCTAAGCAAAGTAAGAAAGAAAAAAGAAAGCAAACACCATATAATATCACTTCTATGTGGAACATAAAATATGACACAAATAAACTTATCTACGAAACAGAAACAGACTCACAGACATAGAGAACAGACTTGCAGTTGCCAAGGGGCGGGGCTGGGGGGTGTGATGGATTGGGAGTTTGGGATTAGTAGATGCAAACTATTATATATGGAATGGATAAACAATGAGGTTCTACTGTATAGCACAGGAAACTATATTCAATATCTTCTTATGAACCATAATGGAAAAGAATATGAAAATATATGTGTATATATATACATATATATGTTAAAAACTGAATCACTCTGCTGTATAGCAGAAATTAATATGACATTGTAACTTACTTATACTTCAATAAAATAAATTTTAAACAAATAGAATGAGAGAATGAGATTGAGGTTGATTTTAAGGAATTGGCTCATGTCATGGTAGAGGCTTGGTCAAGTCCAAAGTCTGCAGATTAGGCTAGAGACCCAGGGGAGAGTTGCTGTCTGACTCCAAAGGCAATCTTTTGGCAGAACTCCTTCCTGCTAAGGGCAGTCAGCCTTTGTTCTATTAAGGCCTTCAACTGATTGGATGAGGCCCACCCACATTACTACAGAGTGTAAACTGCTTTACTCAAAGTCCACCTATTTAAATGTTAACCTCATCCAAAACACACCTTTACAGAAACATCCAGAAGAATCTCTGACCAAATATCTTGGCACTGTGGCCCAGCCAAGCTGACATAGAAAATTAACCATCACACATAATATGGATGTATTCTAACTCATTCATTTCCCAATGCATTTCTCTAGTGATGGACTTTCAGCCTTTTTTCTTTATCTTTTTTGACTCTATAAACAATGCTCATGTATCAAAATTCTTTTATTTCCACAGGATAGAATCCCAGAAGAAAGATTATGGGGTCTAATGGTACGCTTATTTGTAATTTTAACAGATGCTGTTGGATCATCTCCAAAAGGAGTTTTTATTGCTTAGAACAAACTCTTAGGGTGATTCTAACTGCCAGTGAGTGCAAAAATTTAAGTTTTTCTTCTTATGCCAAGGTGTAAATATTTCCAAGAAATCTTCTCCAGGGCTGAGACCTTAAAACCTTTCTCATTCAGTGTGGTGATAACTGAGGTCAGCATATCTGAAAACTGATATTAATTTCGCATTACCCACAGGCATGAAAGGTGGTGCTATGGGAAGAAGAGAAGAAGGCTTGGGTACCCCTGCTAGATCCAGGTCAAGAATGACGCACGTTCCTTAATTTGACTTCCCCGTTAGCTTTGTGACTGCTGGATAATATTTTGAGATGTTAATTTATGTGCTTTTTTCCCTCTCCTCTGTCCTATTCTTTCCCTTCGCTTTATTCAAGCTTAAGGGAGGCATATGCCTAAGAAGAAAGTATAAGTGGCCAGGGAGATTTCTTGTCCCATACAGAATGTAGGAAATTTCTGCAGTGCTAAGAGGAAGAAGAAGGTTTGCAAGAAAACAGACTGGCAGAAAAATCAGGGGGCAGATTCTAGATGAAAGGACACCCCCAAGCTAAAGTCAGAAGAGGAGAAAGGGCTGCAGCTCCTGAAGCCATGGAGATCCCACTGAGCCGCCTGGCAGAGAAGGAAAGACCTCGAGGAACAGGGGCTGAAAGTCAGCCCTCAGTTGATTTGACCCTTGGCTGCCTCCCCAAAGGATTTGCTGCTCTAAGCATAATACCCCCACCCAACTTTGTCTCAGCCTAAGACTCCGGAACTGTGGTTCAGCCTTGGGTCAAAACCCCAATAATAACTGACATTCATCATAAAGATATTAATCTTTAATGACATAAAGACATTAATCATCTTGCCAGTAGAATGGAAGGCTTAGAGTAGAAATTATGTCAGTTGAAGGCAGGGTTTCTCAACCTTGGCACTACTGATATATATGTATTTTTAAAAATAAATTTATTTATTTATTTATTTTTGGCTGCATTGGGTCTTCGTTGCTGCGTGCGGGCTTTCTCTAGTTGTGGTGAGCGGGGGGCTACTCTTTGTTGCGGTGCGCGGGCTTCTCATCGCGGTGGCTTCCCTTGTCACGGAGCATGGGCTCTAGGCGCGCGGCCTTCAGTAGTTGTGGTTCACGGGCTCTAGCGCACAGGCTCAGTAGTTGTGGCGCACGGGCTTAGTTGCTCCGCGGCACGTGGGATCTTCCCGGACCAGGGATCGAACCCATGTCCCCTGCACTGGCAGGCAGATTCTTAACCACTGCAACACCAGGGAGGTCCCACTACTGATATTTTGAGCTGGGGGATTTTTTGCTGCGGGCTGTCTATCCTGTGCATTGTAGGATGTTGGCAGCACTCCTGGCCTCTACTCACTAGATACCAGTAGCGCCCCCTCTTTGCCCCCAGCTTTGAGGATCAAAAATGTCTCCAGACATTGCCAAATGTCCCCTGGGGACCTATATTACACCTGACTGAGAATCACTGATTTAAGGGAAAGTAAAGAAAGGTTGGAATTCTTGAGTTTGTGGACAGAGATTCTTACGAGCGACATGTACTTACATCAACTCTATTCATCAAGCTGCCAGAGGCCAGCAAGACATTGAGCTTCTCCCAGAATTGCCTCCCTGACAAATGTTTTGCTTGGGCTAATTATTAAACATTAGCTTTCATTCTCTGAACAACCTGTCAACAAGCGGATGACATCCAGAAATGGAAGGACATGCATCTTAATCATACCTACGGTGGTTAATGGGTCAGTGAGGCGTTCAGAGTACTCTGATCCCTTACTGACCTTTCCCAAGTTGGGACCTGTCGCTCTATGGCTGTGCCAGACAGCAGCGGATGCCTGTTCTGGAAACCCTGGCTGCCCTTCAGGGCCTTTTCGTTTCACACTAATAAGCCTCATTTAGGTTTTGCATTACAGAGCGGTAACCAAACGTTATTGCCAGCAAGGGCAAATTGCTGATGTCCATGGTCTTTTCCAGACAAGCAAATGAATGTGATGTTTTCTCCACCTCCTCTCTTCTCACTGAGGAGATGATTCTTGGAGATAATCCACTTGGTTATCTACGGATGTGAACGTAATTTGGAGGCAGCAGTCATGCCAGATGGCCAGCTGAAGCTGGGAGCCCTCCCTGAGTGGATTTCTGAGCCAAAATTTTCACTCCCTGGAGGAGCAGAGGAGAGGGTGTGTATGGATGGGGAAGGGTAAGCTTTGCACTTCTGAAAGGGAGGGAAGACTGCGAGAGGCTGGCATGAATGGCCACTGTCCTTGCCAAATATGCACGGCGTGACTTAGGTGAGTGCTTGAGAAAATCTCCTGAGTGCTGGTGCGGACAGATCCTAGAAACAGGATGCCTCGGGCAACTGTGGAATGCCTTTCCCTGGAGGCTGGGGCTGCCTGGGCGACTCTCCTGCCTGACTCAGCCAGCCCAGACGCTCAGGGTGATCTCTCAAGGTGTGTCCTAACTCAATGACCCTTAGATCTGTGTGGGGCCTGGGGGGCGAGGGCGGGATGCGCGAGACAGGGGACCAGTAAAGTCCAGCTATGGCGGGTTGGTTGCTTCAATGAGCACACGAGGAACTCTGGCGAAACTTAGCTAGTTGAACGTGCATCAGAGCTCACTGGAAGAAAAGCCCTGGACTGAGAAGGAAAGAGAAGCAAAGAGGAAGTGGGAGGAAAAGGGAACCAAATGAGTGGGAGGATATTTAGAAAGAAATCAAACAAAAGACAAATGAAAGGCCATCAAGACTTGGACAGTGACATTTAGATTTGACATAATGGAAAGGAAGAAAATGAAGTTTCAGGATGATGAAATATGCCTATTTCATCATATCAATTTTTAAAATACATATTTCTTTTTGATTGCTAATTCATTACTGAAATACATCAGACTGTCATCTTTTGTCTTGCAAACTATGTCCTGGGGGGGAAAAATCCCCTTGGCTTTGGTTTTAAGAGTCATGGTTCTGTCACTTAGTATGTGACTGTGGGCAAGTCTTATTTCCTCTTTGAGCCTCAGTTTTCTGATATTTAAAATTAATATATACAATACCTGACTCCTGAAGTGTTATGAAAGTCAAATGAAAAAAAATGTGTGTACAAACTCATAAACTGTATACAAACTGGTAATTATACTTGTTTACAACAAAACTACAGTCTTTTTCAATTCATTCTTCACCCAGCTTTCAAAGCACAAGTCTGAAAACATACCTGGTTTAAGGAGTTCATCTCTAACATGCTCCTTGGTTCCCCATGGTTTTCCAGGAAATGTTCACACCTCACAGCTTAGCTCACACAGCCTCCCCAGTCTGGCTTCTGTGTACCCTGCTGCCCTCATCTCTCAAGCCCAAACTCAACAAGGTAGCATCCTAAGTTATCTGCGTTGCAGTCTCCTAATGCAGTTAACACTTGCTTTCCACCACTTGCCCTCAGAGAGTCTCAGTCTAGGGAGTGTTGCATGGGTCTTGCTGGCAGGGAGCCTTGGTTCAGGCCTGCAGACTGAAGTACCCACTGGGCCAAGCAGGGAACATCAGCAGTGAGTGAGTCAAGAGACGTAGGCCGTTACTACTTGGACTCAGTTAACTATCTTGCTTTGCAGAAACAGGGTGCCAATCTTGTTAGCTCTTCAAGAGAATCCCCTCCAAACCAGATTTTTATATGAAATCTCCTAACTTTTAAAGCTTGACGAGAAATTTAAAAAATTTGAAACCAAGTGTTGTTCAAATAGAATATGTCACAGGGCTGCATATGACTATGAGCTGCCATTTTCAACCCCTGGCCTTATCTTTCATGTATAGTGAAATGACAACAAAACTAAACATACAAAAACAACAGGAAATGTTAATTGCTGCCCTGATGCTTCTTTACTTGATCAAATCATTCTGGTCCTCCAAAATGCTGTATAAGCATCACCTCTATGGGAAGCCTTTCACTTCCCACTCCCCCATCACTCCATCCCCTCTGCCACCTCCTTGGGCCAACCCTGATGACTGCATAATCCAAGATGGCTACTGAAGCTCCAGCCATCACATCTGTACTCCAGGCAGGAGGATGGGGGAAGGAGGTGAAGTGCCAAAGGGCCTTCTCCCAGATGAATCAGTCCCTCTCAAAGGATTTTCAGAAGGCTTACCCCAAGATTTCACTTTCATCTCATTGTCCAGTCCTAGCTGCAAGGGGTTAGGGAGATGTAGTGTTATTACCAACTAGAATAAAATCAGGATTTTTTTTTTAAAAAGGAAGAATGATTATTAACTGAGCAATCAGCACTCTCTTCCATACTTACTGACTTGTTTCCCTGCTTCTACTACTGCTGCTACAATTTATTCTCCGAACAACCATTGATCCTAGATTGGATTGTAACATCCTCCCCGATTTAAGCAATTTTAAGAGCTTCCACTGTTCTTATGACAAGAACATAAGCTTCAGTAAGGCTTGAAATGCCTGTGGGACCGGCACCGCCCACCTCTTCCCTCACTCTAACCTCTGACTCTCATTCTTGGCTCCACCTATACTTGCACTATTTCAGCTCCTTGAATGTGCCAGGCTCTTTCCCACCTTTGCACAAGATGTTGTCCCTGCCTTGAACTCTCTGCCTCCAACTGATGGATGCCTCCAAGCCTCAACCGAAGTGTCACATCCTCAGGGAGGCCATGCTCACCACCTCAGTCCGTGCAGCTCCCCATCCCCGTTCTTCTTGCGTCTACACTCTCACTCTTGACCTCCCCACGGTTCAGGACACCGCGCTGATGTCTGTGCTCATCTCTGATGGCCAGTCTTCCCTACGAGACTCTACCTGTAGTCAGGACAAGGGAACATGTTGGGCCTGCTCCCTTCTGCATGCCTTCCAATGCCTGATAGATTAGAGGCGCTCGGTAAATATTCATTTGCCTGAATCACTAACATAAATCAGTGTGTTTGTTTGGCCCTACTGGGCTTACACAGGTGAAGGGTATGTGAGACTCAGGCAAATGTTTACAAGTCACCCTGTCTCCCCAAACCTGTCTCATCACAAAAAGTGATGAATCTAGGATGATCTCAGACCTTGCCCAAGTAACCACTTAATGCTCAAAGCACGCACCCCCCTTTTCCTTCCTTGTTATACAGAATAGCCTTTCGAAGCTTTCCCAGCTCAGTTGTTCTATGGGTGATGAATGTCAAGTGGCTGCTCCCACATCCCCAATTCAGTGAAATGTATTCATCAGACACCAGGAATGAAGCATTCGCAGGGAGAAGATACCCATGTGTTTACATTTCGGGAAACCAGCTCGAATTGCTTCAACCTAAAACAAAAACTAACCCTCAAAATAAACAAACACAACTTCATGAAACTATTTGCCTTTAAAGCTGTGCCTCATAAAGGAACAAAACAAAACAAAAACTAGGAAGGAATTCTCAAGAAATGTATCATGCGACATTATCTGAGGGTGCAAACTGAAGGTGAATGGGGAATACATAAACCAAAGAGCTGGCAGTGTCTACAGCTGGGGCAGGGAGAGGCCTATCAATTATTGATACTCTTCCTTCTATAGACATGTGTGATGCATTCCATACTGGCTCAAACGTATACAGAGGGTGAGAGGAGAGAAGACTTAAGATTCTCTTACCGGCCCAGAGTGCTGACATTTCTTTTCTGCTCCAGTTGCAGCGGGACCTTGAGAGTTTAGGGTGATGCTCTCTGCCCAGATGAACTTTGGCAAAGCGCTGGAGGATGGGAAGCCCAGCAGATGTCAACACTAGGATGGTCCAAATGAATGCAAGTTTATGCCTTTCCTTCTCCACGGGAGACGCTGGGAGATAGTATCTCACAGCCTCACACCAGATGCTAATCAGATTATATCCAGATGCTCTATGAACATGTGTCAGCAGTTGAAAAGACCTATTCTAATTGGGACAAACTTACTTTTTCCAATGCTGTAGGTAAAATGCACAAGTAAAAATATAAGTACAAAGGAAGTCCAGGTTGAGCACTTAGTGTATGTGCTTGCAATAAGTCTGTGTGAAGGAAAAGAGTGAGGAGAGAAAGGAATTAGGCAGCTTCTCTAGCTCCCTTTGCTTACAGATGATACTTCTCATGGGTTTAAGATTCCGTCCCCTGATTTGAAGGCTATCTAGGTTTTAGTAAATCCTCTTTCTTTCTGGTTGACTGGGGGGCTCCTAACGTTAACAAGCATAACTGAGTTTCATACTGAAGAATAACCCGAAGCATTTTCTTGTGCCTTTAGTGCAGAATTTATGTTTTTCAACAGATGCTTCAACCTCTGTTTGTTAAGTGCCTACCTTATGCACGGGGCAGCGGGGAGACACCAGGGAACAGCGGCGTAGACAGCTGTGACCTTTTAAGGAACTCAGAGTGTGGTAGCAGAGACAGACAAACAGGAAATTGCAACACATGTGGAAACACTGTGATAGAGGGAGATTAAGATGCTAGGGTCCTCCAGCTTCAGCCTGGCGAGGGGGATGGTCTGAGAAAAGTCTCCAGGGTGAAGCCATAGGGTGAAGGAGCCGGGGAAAGTGGAGGTGAGAGAATGGTGTCCTTCAGGTAGAGAAAACATGCCCCGTACTATGTAGGTGTCTGTAAGTCACACAAATTCCGGTTAGGAGATAAATCACTAAAACTGGGTAAAAGTATACTGGGCTTGACCAGAAAGCAGCAAGTCCCATACAGTTAGACATATGCAGAGACTGGATTAAAATTTCAGGGAATTATAAAAAGAGATTTCTAGACTAGATAGGAGACTGTACTGGGTCTATGGCCCCAATCCCAGAGCCACCCCAAATACCCAAAGGTAGAGTTCAGGAACGTGGATCTGTTTGAAAGCTCCCTAGTTAGTCTTTAGGCAAATAAATCAAAACCACAGTAAGATACCATTCCACACCCATTAGGTATACGAAGCCATTAGGATGTGGAGGTAATGGAATCTTCTGTATTGTAGGTGAGAAAAATGACACAGCTGCTGTGGAAAACTGCATGATGCTCCCTGAACAGTTAAACATACACTTACTATAGGATCCAGCAATTGTACTTCAAGGTACATACCCAAAGAAAGTGAAAGCAGAGACTCAAACAGACATTTGTACACTCTTGTTCCTAGCAGCGTTATTCACAATAGCCAAAAGGTGGCAACAGCACATGAATGGATTAACAAAATGCGGTATATACACACAGTGGAATATTATTCAGCCGCAAAAGGGAATGCAGTTCTGACACAAGCCACCACATGAATCAACCTTGAAGACATTATCCTCAGTGAGATGAACCAGACACAAAAGGACAAATAATTAATATATGATTCCACTTGGATGAAATATCTAGACTGGACAACAGAAATCAGACCAGAGGTTACCAGGGGCCAGGAACGGGGAAGTATTGCTTCATGGTTACAGAGTTTCTGTCTGGGGTCAAGAAAACTGTTTGGAAATAGTACTGATGGTTCTACAACAGTGTGAATGTACTTAAGGTGACCGAGTTGTGCAATTAAAAATGGTTAAAATGGTAAATTTTATGTCATTTATATGTTACCGCGATTGAAAAATAAACAGCTTCCTTGCTGATTTTGAAAAAGGCCGTCCATAGAGTAGTTTTGGAGAACCACTGGACTAGCTTCTCATACAGGTCTAGGCGTTTCAGAGGCTAAAAAGCCAAAGCATTTGCATGGCATTAAACTAGAAAAAACTGTAGCGTCTTCCTATGGGATATAGCTAGCTTGTGAGCACAGATGAACTCCAAGCCTTTTTGGGATCTGCCCGAGCCAGTAACGGGCCTCCCTCTGATGAAAACAGTCAATGAAATCCAAGGTCTTTCTCCAGGGAGGATAGAGGCTGGGGGCAGTTCACCTTTTTTGCCCACTTCCATGAATCACCCATGGGGAAATTCCATTTCTTTGTGTCAAAGCTACCCAACAGAAGCCAGCAGACACCGCAAATTTCCTAGGCACACACACACTCTGAGTCTTTGAACTTGCATCAATCTCCAAAAGGTGGGAAAGGAAGAAGGAGGGTATAGATAAGCGTCTCAGCCTGGGTTCCCTAAAATGCAGACCCTGAGCCAAAGGCTTGAGTGCAGGCAGGTTTCTTTGGGAAATGGTCCCAGGGAGCAGGACTGAAGGATGGAGGGTTAACACGGAAGAAATGAACTCTGCACTGAGAACTGTTATTCAGTTGGACACCTATATGGGCAAGAAAGAATCCCATAGGACACTTGGAGAAGCCATGTGAAAGAGGAGCCAGGACTGCCCACCTAGGAATTGGAAAAGGGAAATACTTACCCATTGGCTCAGCTCCTTAGCATCGAGAACGAGCTCACGAGCACTAACTTCTCGCACTATGCACGCTGGGTTGCGTGTGCAAAGGAATGAGAGAAGACTCAGGCAGGGCAGGAAGCAAGAGGCAAGTGGCCCAGAACAAGGACCCAAGGAGAGGCAGTGGCAGGCTGTGTCTGCATGAAGTTGGTGACGCCTGGGTTGACCTCACTGGCAGAGCGGCAGGTGCAGTAAGAGGCTGGACCGAGAGAAGTGAAGTGGTGTACGAGACGGGTCCAGTGTAATACAAAATCACCCTGCAGTTGTAACCAAGTTTACGACTACTGCATGGATTCACGATCTCCCCAGGGACTTCAAACGGTTTGCCTACTAGGCACCGGATCGGTCCATAGACTCGTCTACACTCGGAGGAAGACGGCAAAGATCGACTGGGAAAAGAGGCAATATTGCTCATCACAGAATAGCTTTTGTTTCTTTGATTTATAACTTTGAGCCACTGTAAACCACAGGAGATAAAAAAGACCACATTTTATTCTTCCCATCGTTCATCCCAAGTGGGATGCTTGCCCCTAAATTCCCACTAGTTTCTAAATTTAGAAGCACTCCCTTGCAGGGGCACGGGGGTGGGAGCTGGGGAGTGGCGTGTAACTTTAACTCAGTGGTTCTCAAAGTGTGGTTCCAAACCAGCAGCTGCAGCACTTGGAAACTTGTCAGAAATTCAAATCCTTAGGCCCCATCCCAGACTGCCTGGATCAGAACCCCTGGGGTGGGGCCCAGCACTCTGTTTTAATGGTCCTTTAAATGCCCTTCCAGGGCATTCTGATGTGCATTCAAGTTTAAGAACTGTTGCCTCGGGCTTCCCTGGTGGCGCAGTGGTTAAGAATCCACCTGCCAGTGAAGGGGACACAGGTTCGAACCCTGGTCCAGGAAGATCCCCCATGCCGTAGAGCAACTAAGCCCGTGTGCCATAACTACTGAAGCCCACATGCTGCTACTACTGAAGCCCACACGCCTAGAGCCCATGCTCCGCAACAAGAGAAGCCACGGCAATGAGAAACCCAAGCACCGCAACTAAGAGTAGCCCCCGCTCGCCACAACTAGAGAAAGCCTACGCACAGCAACGAGGACCCAACACAGACAAAAATGCATAAATAAAATAAATAAATTAAAAAAAAAAGTGTTACCCTTGTAGCTCTATTACACTAGGAAAGAACTCCGACATATCAACTGCATAAGACAAGTGTTAGGGCCCACAGTCCAAAACTTACAAAACTGTCTGCAGTGTTTAGCACAGTTTTAGAATTAAAAAAAAAAAAAAAGAACTGTTGTCCCAGAACAGCACTTAATGAATCAGTCACATGCTTTAGACCAGGTTTTGAGAATCTCCCTCTAGTGAAAGGGGCGTGAAATCATGACTGAGTTTTCACTCGATACCAGCAAACACTGAATATGCTTTTGCATTAGTTTCCTGGGGCCACTGTGACAAATCACCACAAAGCAAGCAACTGAGAACATCAGAAAGTTTCCCTCCCACAGGCTGGAGGCCAGATGCCCCAAATCAAGGTGCTGGCAGGGCCATCCTCCCTCTGGAGGCTCTAAAGGAGGATCCTTCCTTACCTCTTCCAGCTGCTGGCGGCTCCTGGCGTTCCTTGGCTTGTGGCCACCTTATTCCAGTCTCTGCCTCATCTTCGTAGGGCTTTCTCCATCTGTGTGTCTCGGTGTGTGTGTGTCTCTCTTCTTTCTGCTGTCAGAACACCGGTCCCCGGATTTAGCGCTTGTCCTAAATCTCAGGTGATGTCATCTGGAGATCCTCCATTATATCTGCAAAGACCTCTATTGAGAAGGTCACATTTATAGGTACTGGAGGTAAGACTTGGCCAGATCTTTTGGGGGAGTCAAAATTCAACCCACTACAATTTCCAACAAACTAGAATTCAGCATCTTCATAAAACTCACCAGTTGTTTTTTTTTTAAAGTACAGTTAAACACATCTAAAAACCACACCAGGACCTCCCTGGTGGTGCAGTGGATAAGACTCTGCACTCCCAATGCAAGGGGCCAGATTCGATCCCTGGTCAGGGAACTACATCCCACATGCATGCCGCAACTAAGAGTTCGCATGCCACAACTAAGGAGCCCACCTGCCACAACTAAGACCCCAGGCAACCAAATAAGTAAACAAATATTGAAAAACAATAAATAAAATCCACGACCATTTGATCACCTTTTCCTTCCACAGGCAACAAACCAACAGAATCACATATAACTGGGACGTCTATTCCCCATTGTGTACAAACGTTATCACCCGACACAGGTGTTCCAAAATACAGTGACTCCCTATCCCTGGCTGATCATCTAAGCCCGTCTCCTTCCTTCACCCCAGATGTCCAGGAAGCATATTAATTAATCACAGTCAGATGCCTGGTTGCTCACAGGTGATTATTGCCCTATGAAGCTGAAGGACACAATTACTGCCCCAAACACTCATTGCTCAGGAATCCTCCTGTCACCTCTGCCCCAAACAAGAGCTCGCTACGTGCTGACCGTGTGTCCCATGGGCCACTCCTGCTGCTGGCCCCAGTGCCCTGCTCTATGTCTTTCCCCCAGTCTCACCACAGCAATAGGAGAAAGATGGTTTCTTCCCTACCACATCGCCCCAAGCATGGTTACAGGCCTCTCAACTTAGGCACAAGCCCATGCCCATCCCAGGTCTCCTGCTGAGCCAGTTCCTATCTCTGTCTGGCATGGGGCCATCTTGTTGTACATTTCTCCAGGGCACAATTCACATTCTATTCCTTAATAATGGTGCCCTCATGGGCCATGGGCTTCCCTGGTGGCGCAGTGGTTGAGAATCCGCCTGCCAATGCAGGGGACACGGGTTCGAGCCCTGGTCTGGGAAGATCCCACATGCTGCGGAGCAACTAGGCCCGTGAGCCACAACTACTGAGCCTGCACGTCTGGAGCAACAAGAGAGGCTGCGATAGTGAGAGGCCCGCGCACCGCAACGAAGAGTGGCCCCCGCTTGCCGCAACTAGAGAAAGCCCTCGCACAGAAACGAAGACCCAACACAGCCAAAAATAAATATAAAAATAAATAAATTAAAAAAAAAAAGAATGGTGCCCTCATGGGCCATGCATGGTCACTGCCCCGACATAGCCAGACAGCACATCCACTCCTGGGACCTCTCCATGCCTCAGAATCTTGGCCCAAGTCCCCTCCAGCCTGACTGTGAAGGAAGTCCTCTCTTCCCCCCAAAGTCATCAGCAATGGAGTCATCCATTCTCTCCAGGGGAAGTACCTCCCCAGCCTCACCCTCAGGGATGTGGTCTGACCCCAAAGCCCAGGAAGATACTTCCCCAAAGCTCTGACATTCTAACAGGTCCCCAACTAAATGCAATTTCAATCGTACCCATGCTATCCTCGTTACAAGTGTAATTATTAAAAGACATTAAAGGCATTAGACAACAGAAACACAGATTTTAAGAAAGGAAAGTAAACTTTCTCATGTACTTGCTAAGGATCAGTCAAAAGCTCCCATTCTGGAAATGGTGTAAATATGGTCTGGCCCCCAGCACTAGCTAACTTTGAATCTCTCTGTGGCTCACAGATGGGATGCCATATGGATCATATCCAAAGGCTTGATTACTTACTTGGTCCTCGTTCTTTCCTAGATCAGCCCTGTTGGAAAAGAATGAGAGGAAGCAATGTGGTGTTCCACTGGGAGAATAAATGGAGCCGTGTCCTGGAGTTCAACCAGCACGTCAAAGGGACCTCCTGTTCTCACTTGACGTCTCATAACTTCCCCCAGCAGAGTTAGCTCCTAGGCTTGGAAGCTACGTGATGAATTTTACCTGAAAAAGAAGGCTCTTGATGAGGGTGAGGCAGGAAGGAGAAGGAATCAGAGTCAACCAAGTTGAGCCATTTCATCTCTTTCCTTGGCTTACCCTACTTGGGGTTCATTTGTTCATTTATATACTTGGGTTTCATCTCACCTCTTAGCAAAGGAGAACTTCTCTTTGCCTCTCACATGTTCTACCTTTTCTTTCTATCTGGGACATAGACAGAGCAACAAACACGCCCAAGGGCACACAGCTGGCAAAGGGCAGAGCCAAGATATAAAATGTGAGCAGTCTGAACCTGTGCCTGGTTCCCTTTTAAAGGATCCCAGGTCCCCAGAGGCATCTGAAGAGGACCAGTCGAATACTTTATCTTCTGGTTGGTTCCATATAGATTTTCCTACTGTCTTTTTCTGCCCGACTTATTCCACTAAGCATAATAGCCTCCAGCTCCATCCATGTTGCTGCAAATGGCAAAATTTCATTCTTTAATGGCTGAGTAATATTCCATTGAGTGTGTGTGTGTGTGTGTATACACACACACATACATATCACATCTTTTTTTTTTTTATCTGTTCATATGTTGATGGACACTTAGGTTGCCTCTATATCTTGGCTATTGTAAATAATGCTGCTGTGAACATTAGGATTGGCCTCAGTCTTTAAAAAATAAAAAAAAGATTCATTTACAGGACTGTGTGGATGGCATTCCTTTGCAGGGCAGAGAACTGTGAGGGAGAGGAAGACTGCCCTAATGATGTGAGACAGACTCCTTTCAGGGGCACATGTGTTTCTGGGTATCATTTATCTTATGTGTGAGGTTGGATCTACTCAAAATACTGGCCTAGCAGTTGAGAGGCTACAGAAGGTACAAAGGCAGGACTGGTTGCTGGAGAAGTTCCCCCCATCCCAGACCCTTGAGGGTGGTCAGCTATGTATTTACAGCTGTTTGGTGATGGGTCGGGGCAAGGGGTAGGGGGGTGGAAAGCACTGGCAGGAGATGGGGTCATTAGCAGCTGTGCAGTAGCGTTGCTGCCCTTCTGAGCCCAGAGCACCGCTCAGATTCTACTCTGTGTGGTCCCAGAAGATACTCTAAGGACCAGATGGAGGAAGCAAACTTTTTTCTTGAGTCATTGGGCCAGTTCAGTGCAGACTTCAGTTTAGACGCTTGGGAGCATCGCTCTGGAGATTCAGTGACCCTTCTGAAAGCACTCATAGTTCTGACCTTGGCCGGAGATACGTAACACAGGGAAGGCTAGCAAGCCACCCCTAAAACCACTGGTAAAAAACTGGTAAAAACAAAAAGTGCAGGACGCTGACCCAGGAGGAGATCAAGAGAAACTCAGAAAACGAAACCGCTTTTCTGAAGAATGAGATTGGGCAAGGGAGGAAGGTAAGGGTCATCTCCTCAGTTCAAGTAAGAAATCGGAAGGTGGGAATCTCCAGGTGAAGCCCCAGAAATGATGCTGAAGCAAGGCAAACTGGTTAGTAGTCAAGGGCTCCAGGAAAGTTGAGGGTTGCAGAGTTAACACACTGGGGGTTACTTGAGCCTTCTGCCGTGCCTTACACTTTACACTAGATAACTCAGGTAACTAGATAATTGGAAAGTTTTCTTTTTGCAGGCCAAACTTTAGCTTGAAAAAAGAGACATAAGAAAAGCAAAGTAGAGCTTCATGAGAGCAGGAAGACTGTCTGACTTATTCATTGTTTTATCTCCAATCCTAGAATAATGCACACAGTAGGTACTCAATAAATACCTGAGGAATGAGTATGTTGTCCAGTGAATTCAGCTCAGTGGTTTTCTTCCACAGCCTCTGCCTTTGTATGAAGGGGAAGGTCTCTTCCAGTTTTTCGAGGGCAGCATTTTGCGTGATGGGGGGCTTCATACAATCCGGATAATCTCTGCGTGAGTCATTAAATTGTTAAATTAGTTATTTTATTCTTTTCATTCAGTAGATCTCTGGGGGGCGCTTACTCTGTGCAGGCACTGAGCTTAGCACGTGTGAATACAATGGTGAGCAAAATAGGTGTGCACTGGCTTGGAGCTCACCGTCTCACAGACCTGTAGCTCTCCAAGGCCATTGTCGTGGACGGAGGCTTTAGCTAACCAAACAATGTAACCAAACCAAAGCAAGCAAGTCAAAAAAGAAACTACATCCAAAGCACTGGCCCTATGGCCTTCAGAACTTCTCATGGCCATCGAATAACTCACATGACTAGATGGTCTAGGCAAGGAGGAACTTTGAGAGGTTTAGATTGGCCCCCATGTATTAGTCACAGGAGGCTGAATTATGCTGTAGCAACAAATTAGCACTGAAATCTCTACAGTTTAATACAACAAAGGTGTTCAGCTGACCCTTGAACAACATGGGTTTGGACTGTGTGGATACACTTACATGCGGTTTTTTTCCGCAGTAAATACTACAGTACTACAGCATCCGAGGTTGAATCTACGGATGCGGAATCTCAGATACAAAAGAAGCTTGGATACGGAGAAACCATGCATTCCGGGGCCGACTATAAATTATATTCAGGTTTTCAACTGGGTGAAAGGTTGGAGCCCCGAGTTGTTCAAGGGCCAACTGTATTCCTTATTGAAACAAAGCTTGTTATGGATGACTTCTTCCATGCAGTGACTCAGGGATCTGGTCTGCTTCCATCCAATGATCATCAGCATCTCAATCTGTGCATCCTGGTCACCAGGGCTTGGGATGAGAGATTGCAGACAAAGGCCTAGGGTTGACACCTCACTTTCCCTCAGTCCTTTGGCCAGTACTAGTCACATGACCCCACCCACCACAGAGGCGCAGGGAAGTGGGAGGGAACACATGGATACTCAGTGAGCATTACATGTCTCAACCACACCCATTCTTTACACAAAACGCCCCCTGAATCATCATTCTGCAGAACTGAAAAACAACTTTGAAACAGTTGAGAGATGAAATTTAGAGGATAGATTTTGCAAATAAGTGAGCCAATTTCTTTCCTGGGCTCTTTATCTGGGAATACTTTGGAAGTGAAAGGAATATAGTTAGTCCCCCCTGTTTCTAGGTCAGAGGAATTCATTACTGACTTCCATGTATGTTCCTAGCCCTTTGTTCTCTTACAGGCCAGGAAAATTTCCTCTTCACCTCCATATTTTCAGGTGGGAAGGTCTGTTCTTCCACCCTGGTAAAGAGAGATGAGAGAAAACCCTAGATTGTAGATAAGTAAATTGGTTTCAATACCTCTAAAAATTTTATGGCAGTAGCATTACCTACCTTTTAAATGTATGTCTTTGCAAACCTTTGTCCACTGGGCTCCTGTTTACAATAAGCATAACTGACTGTACCTGAAAAATTAGAATAACATTTGCTTTTGCTAGATTCACTTTTTGCTACTGGATAGAAAGCATCAGCTTCCTTTTTTGTGCTTCTTCTGCCACTGGGGCTTTTATTAAGGACTGTACCATCTCATTTATTTCTAATTCGGTTGCAGATTTCTATTACCTACTAAATGTGCCCTGGTTCTGTCCTGGCTTGTTCAGGCATATTTTCTAATAAACAGCAGCCATGTAATTAGCACTAGACCCATGAAAGAAGAATATTGAGATATGATAATTTATTCCATTTGCTAATATAAGTTTATTCCTGGGTAATGCTTTCCAGATCAACATGGATTTGCCTATTCTTTCAACAAATTTGTTTATTTTATTTATTATTTTTGGCTGCTTTGGGTCTTTGTTGCGGTGCGCGGGCTTCTCACCGAGGTGGCCTCTCTTGTTGCGGAGCACGGGCTCCAGGCGCACGGGCCCCAGCAGTTGTGGCACGCGGGCTCAGTAGTTGCGGCTCGCGGGCTCCAGAGCGCAGGCTCAGCAGTTGTGGTACATGGGCCCACTTGCTCCGCGGCACGTGGGACCCTCCTGGACCAGGGGTGGGACCCTCCTGGACCAGGGCTGGAACCCGTGTCCCCTGCACTGGCAGGCGGATTCCCAACCACTGCACCACCAGGGAAGCCCCGGATTTGCCTATTCTTAAACCTTCACTTCCTAGTGATGGTTCTCTCGTTAGATCATAAATTATCTGATTATAATTCAGTGGCATGAATTCTTGACTTTGGTTTTTGCATTTAGAGCTGATAGCACTTGAAAAGTTGGTAGCTTCATTATGGAGTCCAAGGGCAGTACTACTCCTTGAAATTGGAAAGCACTATGCTTAGCTAGAGTTAAAAAAACAAAAACAATCTGGTGGAAATTCAGTAATGCAAACCCGATCATAGCCACAGGCACTAATAGGAAGCTCCGACTGAAATTTTGCCCTGCAGCAACTCGGCAACCAGAAGAAAAAAGCCTCAGTCTTAGAAGGAACACGGAGCATTGGAGGGAATGCAAACATTCGAGGTATGGAAGGCTGAGCTTGTGCTTTCCCTTTTCCCTTTTAATTTACTGAACAAGGATTTTTAGGAATCTTCCTTTTGACATTCCTTCAAAATATGTTTTGAGGCTCTACTCTGTGTTAGGCCCCAGAGGAACAGGCTGAAAAGACAGCCAGCATGCCTGTGCCCTTGAGTAGTACAGGCTGTAATGGGGGAGAAGCATAAACTCACAAGTACATCATGGAGAAAGGGGATATGCAGAGTCCCCTGGAAGCCTGAGGCAGAGGTACCTATTTCCAAGGGGCTTGGACCATCCTGGAGGAAGCTGATCTGAGCTGAGCCCTGAAGAATGAGGAGTCATCTGTCAGGTGAAGGACAGGTAGAACAGGGAAGGTAGGGATGTGAGTGTTTTAAGTGGATGCAACAGCAGGTACAAAAGGCTGGGTGCAAGGCAGAGACCACAAGGAGACCTGGAAAGATCAGTTTGGTTGGACTTTCATGCTGTTTTTTCATCATATGCACGTCACGCAGTGCTTTCCAGCACCGGTGGCTTGCGTGTTCACGTCTGAACACCTCTCTGAGGCAGAATGAGCTGAAGACAGAGAGAAGGTGCCAGACTTGAGACCTTGCCTGACCATAAAGGTTTCCTAGGTTATGGGTCTTGACCATGAGAACAGATACAGCAACTTTCACATAGTCATCCTCTTACCTGGCTTGAGGCTCCAGCTGGATGGAATTCACATGGCCGATGAAGTTAGACAAAAAAGACCTCTGTGGTTCCTGAAGTTTTGGAGAAAAAAATTCAACTAGTATCAGAAACTGCACAGCATGGAGGGAGTCTGGGTATTGAGTAAAACAGAGGGAAAAAACGATATAGGACAGTGTGGCTGATTGATTTACATAATAAAGAGCAGGTGAGGGAGATGGGAACATGGGATGGAAAAAAAAATCTGTGCACAGGGTATGTTTCAGGGTGGAAGAGAGAATTTGGGGGGAAAGCTGACATCCATGTGCAGAATAGTAAGAGGAGCAGCGATGGAGAGAGAATTTTAAGATGCTTGCTATGCTTTAAGAATTCACCTCTCCTTTGGCATTTCCCTGAGAGACAGTATAGATTTGAAATACTGAGTATAGATTTATAATATTTCTTGGTTCCTGAATTGTACTTCTTTGAATGCACCACGTGGCTGAGACTGGGCCAGTTGGAGTCATAGGGTTTGGAGGATTGTAGAAACTTTCCCTTGAGATAGTAGCTCCAACTCAATAAGTACAGTGCACACGACTGTTTGGAAATATATCCAACAGGTGATAATCCTGGTTCTTCCTGCTGAGATAGCTGTGACAGGAGGTACATTTTGGTGGGTCTGCCCAGCCCATGACTTTCTTTACCTGAAAACTCTTTCCTCACCCACAAGAACTAGCACCCCACCAGCATGCTGGCACCTAGGCATCACCCCCTCTCCTCCAACAGGTGATTGGACCAGGAATGAGCACCTGATACAAGTTGGGCCAATCAGAGTTTCTTTCCTGAGAATAAGGGGTTAAATGTGGGAGCCGTGGAGAGCCACCTATGTCCATGAGCTCCCCAAAGCTGCCAAAGCAGATCAACAAAGGGAGATTAAGCAGACAGCTGAAGGGAAACAGATTTAAAAACTGGGATAGAATTTTTCTGAGCTCTTGGTGGCTTTCTTCTTCCTGGTTCCAAGTTCTCATGAACGGGCTGTCCTTTGATTCTTGCAAGATACACAGTCTCCTTCAAATAAATTCTCTCTTTTTTCCTTTATGCTCAAGTTTGTTTGAAGTAAGTTTCAACCACCTAAAATCGAAAGAATGTGGCCTAAGACAGTTGCCTTTTATGGCCCAAATTCCTCAAGTTATTGGGCTCACTTTCTGGTACTTCTGGTCTCATGTGTTTGCTAACTAGTGTGTGAATGGTACAAAGCTGTCCAACAACCCACATGATCTGTTTTATCTCTAGAATCAGCCAGCCTATCAGGGAAACAAGTATCTGCTAGTATTTTGCTGATAAAGCTGTTCTGCTGGGTACAATTGTGTCATTTAATGTCTTGACTATTTCCCGCTAAACTTCAGCCTGTGTTTGTCTTCGATTATTTACCTATTGCATCTTCTGGTAAGGTTTCCTTCTCGGAGTCTTGTCTGGACATCTCTCTCGGGCAAATTAGCTGTAGTGAGAAGTGACACTGGCATTGGTTTTCCAAAGAGGCTGACGTTTCTCATTCTGGATCACTAGGAAACCAGTGTACTTTCCACATATGGTAGATGAACACCTGAGAAGCGGACTCTTCCAGACTGAAGCTCTATAACACAAGCTGCATGCATTTAGCACCTAAGGGCTCATAGAATATGAAGGATTTCCCACGACGAGAGAGGCTCAGAGCAGTTTTTCCCAAAGGGTCTTCTCAGATCCCTAGATATTTATGAAAAATGCAGTTTACCAGGTTTTGCTGAATCAGACTTTCTAGGGATGGGGCCAGGGACTCTGGATTTTAAATAATCTACCTAGGTAATTCTGGCGTGTGAAATCCATTGGCTATACGCACCAAAAGTAGCAATTCTCAAATTCAAACATAATTGTTAGACTGTATTTCACAATAAACTTAAATGGAGCAGGACCCTAAGGTCCTTCTCCATCCCTCTCCCTGCCCCCATGTCCTCCGCCTGCCTTTTGTCTGTAGAAAAACTTTAGTCAAAGAATAAATTTAATTAGAGAAGTGAGAAAATGCAGAAACAAAGGAAAACAGTCAAACAAGACAAAATAATAATAGTTTAGTGATTAAGCAAAGGACCTTTAGTTCCTCCTCAAAGGCTATAGATAATATTCTGAGCCATATCATTTGAGCTGGTTTGTAGATACAGAAACCGCCCCCCTGCAAGTGGAAGAAGTTAACTACATGATGACCACACTGTAACCATGACAGAAGCTGCCACAATTCCGAGAACAGGCCTCAAAGAAATGGGAACAAACTGACCCTGGAAATGAAGATTAACTGTCCTTGAAACAATCAAGATGACGTGGATCAGAGCACCGCATGACCAATTTCACGATGACTCTCAGAGCTGACTGTGCCGTTTCTGCATGTAGGCCCCTCCCTCTGCCTATACACCTGTGAAACTACCCTTTAAAACTCTTGCCCACTGATTGTCAGTGGGGGAAGTCAGCCTTTGGACATGAGTCTGCCCTCTCCCGCCGGTTGCCAGCCTCTGAAATAAGCAAACTTTCCTTTCCACCAACCTAGGGTCTCTACTATTGGCTTTCGAGCGGCGGGCCGCCAGACCCCACTTTCGGTAACAAACTCACCTTCTTCTTCCATGCTATGCTTCTCTTCTACATATCACTTTAATATACAGTGATATATATCTCTCAGAAAAATTAAAGTCAGTTAAATTACATTTCTTTTTTTGAAGACTGTCACTTCTAGGCAAGTGTGAATATACCTGAGATCCTCCAAAACTGGATTATAAACCCCAGGCTCATATCTCTCCCTCCTGACCAGAGGGCTTGTTATCAGCTTCTCCAGAAATGGGTGGGGCTGGAAGAGCTGTTTTTTGTTTGTTTTGCCCAGATACTTGGAAGAAAACAAACAAATGCTGAGGCAGAATTTCTTAAAGTGTGGTCCTCAAACCAGCTAGATCAGACTGACATGGAGAGCCTTGTTAAAAATGCAGATACTGGGGTTCTACCCCAGATGCACTTAATTATAACCTCTGTGGGAGATGTGCATCATTTAATTAGCTCTGCAGGCATTTTTAAAATATGGTAAAGATTCAGGCCTTTCTGGGATGTCTCAAAATCCTATTTAATGTTTACATTAGAAGAAAAGACAATGAATACTCTCAGACAAGATACTAACGGTATCTAGTTCCGGCCACCCTTTCTCTATGGGTGGGATAGTAGTAGTAATAACAACATCGACATCAACAACAGCTAACCTATTTTAAGCCCTTACAGTGGCAGACTGAGTGCTAAGAGCCTCACGTGCATTATTCCAGTAAATCCAAACAACAATGCCACTATACTCACATTTGTTAGCTAAAAACCAAGACTCAGAGAGGATGTGGACATTTCCCAAGATGACACAACTAGCAAGTGGTTGAGACGGAATTTGAAATGCTAAAGGGGAGTGGGGCAAAATAAAAGGTGTGGAAACTGGCGTTCAGAATTCATCCTTCATGTCTGAATCAGGGTTGCAAGGAACACTTCAGTGTGAATAGGAGCTTGTGTAGATATGTAATGAAATGATACATAAACACAACGGGGAGGGACCAAAGTCCTACAGTAATCCTAGAGGAGCACCTCCAAGGCAGGAACTGGAATCTGTGTGGAGGTGAGGGAGTCATGGGGACCAGCTCCTCTGGGTCACTTCACATCTCTGTGCTCGCATCCATCTTTGCTCTTGGACCTCCCTCTCAGCCCAAGCTTCTGTTTTCCCATCCTTCATCTTATCATGATCCTGTGGGCCTAACTCCACTGGCCAGCTCTCCCTATATATCCTCTTAGCTTTAACTTCCACTGTCTCATTCTCTCGGAATTTTTAAAAATTTATTTTATTGAAGTATAGTTGATTTACAATGTTTTGTTAATTTCTGCTGTACAGCAAAGTGAATCAGTTATACATATATCAATACATTCTTTTTCATATTCCTTTCCATTATGGTTTATTATAGGGTATTGAACATACTTCCCTGTGCTATACAGTAGGACCTTGTTATCCAGTCTATATATAATAGTTTTCACCTGCTAATCGCAAAATCCCATTCCACCCCTCCCCCCGCCCCTCCCACCAGCAACCACAAGTCTGTTCTGTGTCTGAGTCTGTTTCGTAGATAAATTCATTTGTGCCATATTTTAGATTCCACATGTATGTGATATTAGATGGTGTTTGTCTTTCTCTTTCTGACTTACTTCACTTACAGTGATAATCTCTAGGTCCATCCATGTTGCTGCAAGTGGCATTATTTCACTCTTTTTTAATGGCTGAGTAATATTCCATTGTACATATGTACCACATCTTCTTTATCCACTCATCTGTTGATGTACATTACATTTAGGTTGTTTTCATGTCCTGGCTATTGCAAATAGTGCTTCAGTGAACACTGGAGTGCATGTATCTTTTCAAATTATAATTTTCTCCAGATATATGCCCAGGAGTGGGATTGTAGGATCATATGGCAACTTTATTTTTAGTTTTTTGAGAAACCTCCATACTGTTTCTCCATAGTGGCTGCACCAATTTACACGGAATTTCTTAATTTACATACTTAAGAGAGATAATCTGATTGGTCCACTTTATCATGTCTTGCCAGGTCACTTCCAGATTACTGGTTTGCTGCTGTTCTTGACTCCAATCATTCTGCAGAGGATGAGGAAGAGGGGGGTCATGGAGTGAAACCGTGGCTACCTGACGGCCATGCTCCCCAGGAGGGTCTGTGAGCAGAACTGGCACAGTCATTGCCATTTCTAAAAGCTTCATCCAAAGGCTCTCAGAGGGCTTAGAATGAAATAACTCTCACCTGCAACTCCCAAGTCCTCAGGCTTAAGGGTGGGTGAGGCAGTTGCAGACTTCTCGCCTAGCAGAAAGTCAAATTGGTACACTCCTTTAGGGTAGGGGTTTTTGTTTGTTTTGTGTACTGCTGTATCCCAAGCACCTAGAACAGTGCCTGGCACAGAGCAGGCTCTCAATAACCATTTGTTGAATGAATGAATAAATGATACTGTAGTATCCAGCAGGTCCCAAATATTGTGGATCAGACACAGGGAAATCTAATTTACATGCTGCTTTGGCCTTGGCTCCCAGACAATACTAATACCATCCTAACCGGAACACAGCCATGCATGTAACGTGCCACACAACCCACTTATGATCGGCTTCAAAGCAAATACAAATATTTTCGGTCATCTGCTGGTTTCAATTCTTGCTAATAAGTGAAAATTAACCGTATGGCCCGGGGTCGGAGTCAGCTTCGAGAACCCTCAAGGAACGGAGATGCTAAGAAGGCAAAGCATTTTAACTGGTGGTTCTCAACCAGCGGTGATTTTGTCCTCAGGGGACACGCAGCTAAGAAGGCATTTTAAGAAATTCTGGTAAAATAAAGGTAACATAAAATTTGCATTTTTAAGTGTACAGTTCGGTAGTAAGTACATCTACATGGTTGTGCAACAAATCTCCAGAATTCTCATCTTGAAACACAAACTCTATATTAAACAACATCCCACTCGCTCTCTCCCCAGCCTCAGGCACCACCCTTCCACTCTGTGTCTGCGAATTTGACTACTCTAGGTAGCTCATATAAGTAGAATTATACAACATTTGTCTTTTTGTGACTGACTTATTTCACTTAGCAATGTCCTCAAGTGTCATTCACGTTGCAGCGTGTGTCATAATTTCCTTCCTTTTAAAGGATGAATAATAGCTCACTGTATGTCTGGATGACATTTTGCTTATCCACTCATCCATCAACGGATACTTCGCTTGCTTCTGCCTTTTAGCTACTGCGAATAATGCTATCAATACGGCTGTACAGATCTCTCTTTGAGGCCCGGCTTTCAATTCTTTTGGGTATACACCCAGAAGTAGAATTGTTGGATCATATGGTAGTTCTATTTTTAATTTTGTGAGGAACTGCCGTACTGTTTTCCACAGAGGATGCACCATTTTACATTCCCACCAATAGTGCACAAGTTTTCCAATTTCTCCACATCGACTTGTTATTTTCCTTTTTTTTTTTTTTTAATAGTAGCTATCCTAATGTGACAACATTTTTGGTTGTCACATCTCAGGGGGAGGGGTGCTATTGGCAATGGGTAGAGGTCAGCAGTATTGTTAAACATCCTACAATGCCCAGGACGGTCCTCTGCCACAAAGAATGGACTGGAACAAAATGTGGCCAGTGGTCAGGTTGAGAAATCCTGATTTAAGCTATCAGGTTCATCTTTCGTAGCAAATCTCACCCCCCTGACAAGTGCAGCCTCTCTCTTCTTTTGCTGAGATCCTCAAAGCCAACGATTTCCAAAAACCTGGAAAGCAAGGGAAGACTGAGAAGAATGGCAACATTTCTTTTATTCAAATTTTATTGGAAGTTTACAAATGTATTACAGACATCAGTAAAACATCATATCCATTTTACAGGGCACGGATCTCAAGCAAAGTGTTCACGACAGTCTCTGGCAGAGCCCACACCAAAGGTCTACTGCAGACCTTCTTAACAAATAGCTTGACACCCGACACACAACACAGACTCTGGCATGCCTTACCTTCTCAGGCCCTTTGAGGTTTTGTTTACGTACTTGGAATTAAAGCAGGAGATGGACAAAGTGATCCTGTACAGGAAAGAATGTGTTTAGGAGCGGGAAAACTGCCAAAGTCCTAATTTACTATGGAATAAGGAGGACCCATAGGTCTTAGAATGTGAAGTCAGGGTCCACGATAGAACCAAAATGCTTTATGGAAAAACATGGACATTCACTAGAGAGGTTTGAGTAACTCTCTCTGAAAAATTTAGAAAAGCTTGGTCAGCGACCTATTGGTCAGTGGCCATACTCAGTAGGGTGAGGGATGTCTCAGAAAACTCTCAGGCTAGAACAAGGCTTTTTTTTTTTTTTTTCTCCTACAGAGTCATCGTATCTAAATCACAGAAATGTTTTCTAACACTACGTGACATCCCCCCTCCCCGCCTTTTTATTCCTGTTGGGGAAAGCTAGTTTTGTCAGCAGGAAGTAAGCTTATAAAACGGTATAGCTCCCAACAGTACATTATACTTTATGGGAGTCTTGGGTTGAAGGGGATCCTACTATGAGAAAATGGAAAAAGGCTGAAATCCTTTTTTGATCCTAACCTTGATGACTGCTTCCGAGGGGTCAGACGAACAGGCTCTGGTGTCTGCTGAGGCCCCAGAGGGACCGGCCACTGGAGGCTAGGCAAAACTCTCTTCATTTCCACTTCTCTTGCGCTTTAAGAAACGCACCTCAAAAGGCGGCCATCTGGAACTGCCTTCCAAATATGCAGAGGAGGCTTGGCTGTGTCCTGTACCTGGAATGCTGTCGCAGAGCCCTTTTCAAAGCCCTGAAGGTGCTAAACAGTGCTAATAGCAGCCTTCTGGCATGAAATCCTCAGATGACTGATGCCATCCTTCACGTTCCTTTGTCATAGATTCTCCTTCTTATGCATTAGCATCTGGTTTCTGTTAGAGAGAAACAGCAAAGAGCACTTCTCCTTGGAATTTAAATTTTTGTGTTCTTTCTTGTTAGAAGGTGGGATTAGACAAAGAATAGGACGAACTCTTATCTGACCTCTGTGATAGGACCAAGAACACGAGAATGGAAAAGGAGGCCAAAGAGAGTTGTCTTCATTTAGCCCAAAGAAGTCAGCCTCCTTTAGCATCTCCAAAACGGGGGCATAGAAACTGGAGTCTCACAATTATTTAGGGATGATGCTTCCTAAATGGCTGGTGTACTGTTTTGGGCCAATGGCAAAAGAGCCCAAGGTAGAAAGACAAATAAGAATCAGTTCACAAATAAGATTTGTTATCAGACAAATAAAATCAGTTCTGATCAACTAGTCCTGGATGGTTGGAGTGTTGAAAAGATTTCTGAGGCTGCAGCCATGCTCTCTGGGAAAGTATACAGTGGTACCTTGGTTATATCTGCCCAGGTTGCAGGGATGGCAGAGCACATGCTACATATGTGGTACTACTGGCCCCACCTGAACTCAGCAATGGCTGGTGGTACCCAAGAAGCAGAGAGCTGCCGCAGGAGAGAGAAATATAATCTTGGTGTATTGAAGAAACATCCTACAGAATGGGAAAAGAGGATGAGAAAGAGCTGTCCTCAGGTCACATATGAGAAACGCAAAATTGCTTGTTCACGGGGCTGGCTGAGGGTGGAAAGGAAGGACTAGAGAACAGAAGGTGAATATGAAAAGAGGGGGTCAAACAACCAACACTAAAAAATTTCCCCCCCTTGAACACCTGCAAAACGGGAAGTATGGTTCTGGTTTCCCTGACCTCATTTACCATCACACTTGGTAGAAACCCCAGAATTCTATGACAGATGGAAGAGTACCTGAATGCCACCAGCCTGCTAACAAACTTGCTCATAACATCAAGGGTGATATGCACTGGCAGGGCCATTCAGGAAACTGTCACTGACTTCTGCTTGGGAAAGGGCCAGTTCTGTTGTCCCTGAATTGAGCAGCGACAGGAAATGAAATGAACGCTAAAGTGGGGGTTTATCCAAAAGATAAGAAGATCAATATGAGAAGAGGTAGGCAAACAAAACAAAACAAACCCCAAGGCATTAGCAAAGAAAATAAACTGTGGTACTTTTCTAAAAACAGCCTATTAAAGATGAAATGACGATCTAAGAAGAGGTGAGTGCGAGCCTCACCCACAGATGACGCTTGACCAAGAAGAGCTCCTGGCGATGACCAGGCAAGGACCCTCAGGTCCCGCCTCGGAAACGGATGCAGTGAATTTTGGGGAATGGGATTCTGGGATGTTACGTGTAAGTTATCACTAAGGGGAGGAACTCCCGATACGATGATGTCCTGCTCCCTCTAAGGCATATACTTGCAGGTTCCGTCCTCACTGTGAGGGTTTACCTGTCCTCCATCGGCATTCTCCATAAGGTGCCTGGCTGCATGTGGGGTGGGAAGGAGACACTGGCAGTGACGGACTAGGTGGAGGTGATCTTGCTTACAGACCGTCTGACCCTGAGGCTTGCATCTCAACACGCCTCCAGCTCTGACCAGTTCAGCCGATGGATGCTCCCTGGGCAGCTAGATCTGAAATTGCTTATTCCTCTCTCCCTCGGGGCACTAATTAGGTGTCAGTTTCTAGGCCACCTTCTTCTTTCTGCTGACGGTGGTTAAAGCCTCATCTGGGAAATGTAAGAGGTACTCTAAAAAGGAAAGAGAAAGCAACGTTCACTGGGAGAATTTCTTTCCTTGGTATCCAGGCCACAGAGGACAGACATTATTTTCAGTTATTTACTAAGTTAAACGATCTCCTTTTTTCTCTCTCTTCTTTTTCCAAAATGCCTTTCTATTCTCATCCATCCAGCAACTTAGAACTCCAAATTGGACTCGCCCCATTTCTACCAGAAACCTGCCACGCTGGTAGCGTGGTGGTGTACATTATTTCTTAATCAGTTTGCCAAGCAGTTTACAAACTCACTATACAAACGTAATAGAGTTAATTCTCCAGAGGCTTGGGTAATTAATGAAGCATTTAGATATGAAGAAAGCATGCGGAAAACAGCCACAACCAACATTTGCATTGCTTTTTCAAAACATCAGTGACAATGACAAATGTCTTATTAATACCTGAAAAGCAAATTATTTTAATACATCCTGAATGGAGTGCCACTTCCACATCCTTTACAGCCTTCCTTCCCCCAGACCCATTTGGGATGGTGTCTAAAAAGCCACTTTTCACATTCTCCCCATAAAAAAGTACTAGAAAATATTAACTACTATACTGAAGAGAGACCACGCTCGCCTCACCATGGCAGATGGCCACTGAGATACACTGTGTACTACATCGACAGTACACCTCACTAAAGGTGGGTCCTCCGATGGATTATTTCAACTGCCACAATCCACGAAGGGGACGAGGAGAATGGAAGTAAAAGCAAGCGCTTCACTTTTAACTGAAGCAAGGTAGGAGGTTTTATTTTACTATAAACAACACAACCGTTAAATGTCTTCTTTAAGCAAACTCACTTTTGAGCCCATCTTCTATCTGACTGACGGTCCCCAAAGTTCAAAATGGAAACCCCCCTTTCAGCAACATCTGTTTTTCAAAACCATAACACGGAAATCTCCTGAGCAGCTCAATCTTTCTGGGTAACCCAGATACTCTGGTTACGGAGCGCATTAAACTGGGTTGTTTTTTTTTTCCCACAAGCACTGGGGGCTATTCGAGGTGGTTGTCAAGTCTCCTCTACTTCATTTCCAGAAGTTCTTCTTTGCTCTGACCTTCCTTCATATTCCCCTTCAGTCTCTACCCTTGACCTGTTCCTTCTCCACGTATGACCTACGACCTAGAACACACCATCACTCCCAGAGTCCCTCGGAACCTTTCTGGCCCGAAATTCCCAAAGCTGAAGTTCATTTGCGCTGAGGACAACCGGTTGTTAGGCTAAGGCAGCTGTCTGCCTTGGTAAAGGAAAGCGGATAATACGATCCAGGAAACGAGCACCAGGAAATAATGCCACATTCAAAACAATGTCATGCTGACATCACACAAACCGCACCACTCACAGACACTTTATGTTCCCCAAGGGATAGCTCAATGGTAAGCAACTTCAGTGTTCCCAGCAGGGATGGCGTTTCTCACGGAACCTGACTGACACTGGTTGGCTTTTCTAATTGGCAAAAGTTACGCCAGCAATTATAAATTAAAAAAAAAGTTACTATCACTTTGTAGAGAAGAGATTCTACTGAGGCTGGGAGCGGACTTAAGGATGGCTCCGCAAGATAGATGGAGCATCAAATGCTTTGGGTGTAATAGGCAATTTTTGTTTTTCAGCCACAAAAAGCCAAATTGAATAAACTCCTTTGAAAAAGGTCTCACTGACATGTAACAAATTTGTATAGAAAAAAGAAAAAAAAAAAAAAAGTGGTCCTGGACCACCTTGGAGTACTACTCAAAGACGATGCTGGACGTGCATGCAAGGCTCCACTGAGTCCTACGATATAGAAATTCCTTCGATATTACAAAATACAAAAATATTTTATCAGAACTCTCATTTACATCGCATTTACAATGGACATGTAAATAACTTAGTCTTGGGTCCTGGCTAATAAACAAATTACGTACTGGAAAAAGGGTCCTAAAAGGGAGAGAACCAGAGAGGCTATAATATATAAGCGAGCGGGAAACAATTTTGCCATCTTGCCAGTGGCAGCTCAACACAGACGGACGGGAAGGAGGTGACCAATCCTGGCCTCCGTAGAGTCTATAGCGTTTCCAAAGTGAAATGTGCAAATAATATTCAACATGCCAAGAACTGTGACTACCTATCGAGTCAGTCGGTGACCTTGCCGCCATCAACAGAGAGCTCTTCTCATCTCTCCCTGGAACCACCAAAGCAAAGAGCTTTAAAATTTAAAACAGTGCAAGTTTCTGAATTTACATTCTTACCTCCCATCTTCCCCTATCCCCTGACCCCCATCGGATTAAGAAATGATACAGTTTTTGCTCTTTTGTCTTTTCCTGCTGTGCAACTGTCCCCTGCCACCTAGCGTGGAAGACTTGGGGAGGCCGTACGAGCTGTATTTGTGCAGTAACTCATCACTCGTGACGTATCGCAGGTGGGCGGGCTGGGGGATGGGTTCTCCTAGGAAATAGCCCTCGTTGTCAGACTCCGAGGACGAAGAGCAGGTGGAACACCAATCGTACTCAGTGAAGTAGGGTCCCCATCGCTCCCCAAAGGCGTTCTGCAGAGCCAGGTCCGATACAGTCCGGGGGCACCGGCCGTACAGGTCCCTCCGGGACCCCTGGCCCAGGCTCTCCTGGAAGCTCCGCTGGCGCATGAACTGATCATAATCCTCCCTGGCTCTCAGGGGGGGCCTTTCTTTTAACTGAGAGATGGCCTCGCGCTCGCTGGCCAGGTGGAGGGCGTTGTCTGAGCGAGAGCGTCGGGATCGCCGGGAGCGGTGAGGTCGGAAGCGGCGGTTGTCTTCGCGGGAAGTGGCTCTCCGCCGCGTGCGCTCGCTCATGGGCTGCATCCTCACACCCTCCGGCCCCGGCAGCTTGCTGCCCGCCATCCCCCCATCGAAATCAAAGCTCTGATGCATCCTTCCGTGGGCCTGCAGGTCTCTGTACCTGATGGGGTTGCCGAGAGGGTGGAGGTTTCCCTCCATCTCCTGGTACTGCTGGGCGGAGAGCAGGCTGCGAACAGACTCGGCGCTGCGGAACTGCATGGACGAGTTCAGCGTGCCCATGTTGCTCAGCTTCTCGGACACGTTCATCCCAGAGTCTTTGCTGAGATCGGGCATGGAAAACCGGGAGAGGTGCTCCTGGCGCTTGGCACCACCATCTGCGGAGAGGCCTGGGGGAGAGAGAGGAAAGGTTCACAGAGGTTAATGCAAACGTGCAGCCATGGGAGTCCCGTCGCTGTGGGTCATCTGAACCGTTATCTATCCAGGGTCGCTGCATACGGTTGCACAGTTGCACACTGCACACAGGCTCGCTCAGAAAGTATGCAGGAGGGCTCTCCCCATTCCATAGCGGGCCAGTGTCCACTTAGAGGGGACACCTGGTTAAAATGCATCCACGAGATGTTTTTTTAATAGTCATGAATTCCTCCAAAGGTTCATCAAAATTACTTAAGAGCCCATCATGTATCTTATAAGTGATGTTTCTTCTGTTCAGAAATTCACTTTAAAAAGTGCTCAATCACCTCGCTGGTTCTAATGATGACTATAAGCTCCACAGGAGAGATATGCTGGACAAAGAACCTTTAAGCTATAGAGGCCGGGCCACGCCCAAGCAGTTCCTAGCAACACTGAGCCTAGAGTCTAGTCCCATAATACTGGACCAGTTCACTTCCGTGTTTACCTCCAGCAATTTCCTGCTCTGCCTGCTGTCCCTGGGCCTCTATCCCAGATGTCTTGAAAACTAAGTGGCTCCCTGGGTGTAGACAGAAGGATATTTACTCTCTCAGGGTGTTCAGTAAATGACTGTTTCAGGGTTCCAAATGGCCCCTAGCAGTCAGAAGATGTGAGCGGGACTCCGGGGGGCATTCCTCCTTCTCCTGGGGAGACACTTTTTAAAACAAAGCAGTGACCCGAATGCTCTCTAACAGCAGGAGCCCCTAGCAATGATCCTGCATTCCCTACATGCTGTCACTGCCATCACTGAGATGAAAACCATGTTGAAGGGAGCAGGAGATTCTTGACTTCAGAAACTTCCATTCTGCCCATCTTAAAGCAGCACTCGCTAGAACAGCAGTTTAAGAATGGACCAGGTGGCAAAATCTCAGCATTTCCCACTCATTATCAATGGAAAAGATGAGCAGCTTTGCCATTTCTGGTCACAGACAACATGTCTTTGGATTGCACTGGCCCATTAGAACCCCTGCCACCGATTACCCCACCTAACGGGGCCAACAACTTTGGCTCCCCTCACAAAACTGTTACGAGCACTTTGAAACAGTACTTAGCAATACCCACTAAAGCTAAATATACATATATATGTGTGTGTATGTGTATATATATGTATGTGTGTGTGTATATATATACATACATGAATTATGAACAAAGTTGCTTTGAATACCTGTGTTCACTTTTTTGATGGACTTAATGTACTCATTTCTGTTGGGTATATAGCCAGAGAGGAGATCCTGTGTCCTTCTTTTTATTTATTTATGTGTGTACATATGTATGTTATTTTTAAAATTGTAATACAGTTGATTTACAATGATTCAGGTGTGCAGCAAAGTGATTCAGTTTATATATATATATATAGATAGATATAAATTCTTTCTATATATACACATTGTATATAAATTCTTTCCACATATATATAAATATATATATAAATTTTCTTTTTCAGATTATTTTCCAGTATAGGTCACTACAAGATATTGAATATAATTCCCTGTGCTATACAATAGTCCTTGTTGTTCTGTTCTGTGACTTTCCATTGCCACTCTTGGTTATATACCCAACCGAAAACAGTTTATGCATCCAAAAAATGTACAAGGGTATTCAGAGAAGCTTTCTTTATAACAGTCCAGAACTAAAAACAATTCAAACGTCAATTAACAGGAGGAAGGATAAATAAATTGTGGTATTTTCTAGCATTCCCCATTAAAAGGAATCAGGCAGGACTTTTTGGAGAAATGGCTAATTCCAGGATAGGAGGAGGGAAGGTAAAAGATGAGCCTGGAACACCTTGTTATGCCAAAAAGTAAGGAAGTGTTAAAAATAAAAATCGAAGGGAGGCTTGTGAGAACACCAGAATCACAGCTAGCAGCTGGACAATCATCGACAGGAAGACACTGGAACTCACCAAAAAAGATACCCCACGTGCGAAGACAAAGGAGAAGCCACAATGAGATGGTAGGAGGGGCGCAATCACAGTAAAATCAAATCCTATAACTGCTGGGAGGGTGACTCACAGACTGGAGAACACTTACACCACAGAAGTGCACCCACTGGAGTGAAGGTTCTGAGCCCCACGTCAGGCTTCCCAACCTGGGGGTCTGGCAACGGGAGGAGGAATTCCTAGAGAATCAGACTTTGAAGGCTAGTGGGATTTGATTGCAGGACTTCGACAGGACCGGGGAAAACAGAGACTCCACTCTTGGAGGGCACACACAAAGTAGTGTGCGCATCGGGACCCAGGGGAAGGAGCAGTGACCCCGGGGGAGACTGAACCAGACCTCCCTGCTAGTGTTGGAGGGTCTCCTGCAGAGGCAGGGGCTGACTGTGGCTCACGGTGGGGACAAGAACACGGGCAGCAAAAGTTCTAGGAAGTACTCCTTGGCATGAGCCCTCCCAGAGTCCGCCATTAGCCCCACCAAAGAGCCCAGGTAGGCTCCAGTGTTGGGTTGCCTCAGGCCAAGCAACCAACAGGGAGGGTACCCAGCCCCACCCATCAGCAGTCAAACGGATTAAAGTTTTACTGAGCTCTGCCCACCAGAGCAACAGCCAGCTCTACCAACCACCAGTGCCTCCCATCAGGAAACTTGCCTCTTGGATAGCCTCATCCACCAGAGGGCAGACAGCAGAAGCAAGAAGAACTACAATCCAGCAGCCTGTGGAACAAAAACCACATTCACAGAAAGATAGACAAGATGAAAAGGCAGAGGTCTATGTACCAAATGAAGGAACAAGATAAAACCCCAGAAAAACAACTAAATGAAGTGGAGATAGGCAACCTTCCAGAAAAAGAATTCAGGATAATGATAGTGAAGATGATCCAGGACCTTGGAAAAAGAATCGAGGCAAAGATCGAGAAGATGCAAGAAATGTTTAACAAAGACCTAGAAGAATTAAAGAACAAACAGGGGCTTCCCTGGTGGCGCAGTGGTTGAGAGTCCGCTTGCCGATGCAGGGGACACGGGTTCGTGCCCCGGTCCAGGAAGATCCCACATGCCGCCGAGCGGCTGGGCCCGAGAGCCATGGCCACTGAGTCTGCACGTCTGGAGCCTGTGCTCTGCAGTGGGAGAGGCCACAACAGTGAGAGGGCTGCGTACCGCAAAAAAAGAAAAAAAAAACAAACTTCCCTAACATGGGAAAGGAAATAGCCACCCAAGTCTAGGAAGCGCAGAGAGTCCCATACAGGATAAACCCAAGGACGAATATGCCAAGACACATAGTAATCAAACTGGCAAAAATTAAAGACAAAGAAAAATTATTGAAAGCAGCAAGCAAAGAACGACAAATAACATACAAGGGGACTCCCACAGGGTTAACAGCTGACTTCTCAGCAGAAACTCTACAAGCCAGAAGGGAGTGGCATGATATACTTAAAGTGATGAAAGGGAAGAACCTACAACAAAGATTACTCTAGCCAGCAAGGATCTCACTCAGATTTGATGGAGAAATCAAAAGCTTTACAGACAAGCAAAAGCTGAGAGAATTCAGCACCACCAAACCACCTCTACAACAAATGCTAAAGGAATTTCTCTAAGTGGGAAACACAAGAGAAGAAAAGGACCTACAAAAACAAACCCAAAACATCAAGAACATGGTCAAAGGAACATACATATCGATAATTACCTTAAACATGAACGGATTAAATGCTCCAACCAAAAGACGCAGGCTTGCTGAATGCATACAAAAACAAGACCCATATATATGCTGTCTACAAGAGACCCACTTCAGACCTAGGGACACATATAGACTGAAAGAGAGGGGATGGAAAAGGATAGTCCATGAAAATGGAAACCAAAAGAAAGCTGGAGTAGCAATAACTCATATCAGAAAAAAATAGACTTTAAAATAAGAATGTTACAAAAGACAAGGAAGGACACTACATAATGACCAAGGGATCAATCCAAGAAAAAGATATAACAATTATAAATATATATGCACCCAACGTAGGAGCACCTCAATACATAAGGCAACTGCTAACAGCTATAAAAGAGGAAATTGACAGTAACACAATAATAGTGGGGGACTTTAACACCTCACTTACACCAACGGACAGATCATCCAAAGTGAAAATAAATAAGGTAACAAAGCTTTAAATGACACAACAGACCAGATAGATTTAACTGATATTTATAGGACATTCCACCCAAAAACAGCAGATTACACTTTCTTCTCAAGTGCGCACGGAACATTCTCCAGGATAGAGCACATCTTGGGTCACAAATCAATCCTCAGTAAATTTAAGAAAATTGAAATCATATCAAGCATCTTTTCTGACCACAACGCTATGAGATTAGAAATGAATTACATGGGAAAAAACGTAAAAAACACAAACACATGGAGGCTAAACAATATGTTACTAAATAACCAAGAAATCAAAAAATACCTAGAGTCAAATGAGAATGAAAACACGACAATCCAAAACCTATGGGATGCAGCAAAAGCAGTTCTAAGAGGGAAGTTTATAGCTATAGAAGCCTACATCAAGAAATAAGAAAAATCTCAAATGAACAATCTAACCTTACACCTAAAGGAACTAGAGAAAGAACAAAACCCAAAGTCAGCAGAAGGAAAGAAATCATAAAGTTCAGAGCAGAAATAAATGAAAGAGAAACAAAGAAAACAATAGCAAAGATCAATAAAACTAAAAGCTGGTTCTTTGAGAAGATAAACAAAATTGATAAACCATTAGCCAGACTCATCAAGAAAAAGAGGGAGAGGACTCAAATCAACAAAATTAGAAATGGAAAAGGAGAAGTTACAACAGACACCGCAGAAATAAAAAGCATTCTAAGAGACTACTATAAACGACTCTATGCCAATAAAAATGGACAACCTGGAAGAAATGAACAAATTCCTAGAAAGGTATAACCTTCCAAGACTGAACCAGGAAGAAAGAGAAAATATGAACCGAGCAATCACAAGTAATGAAATTGAAACTGTGATGAAAAATCTTCCAACAAACAAAAGTCCAGGACCAGATGGCTTCACAGGTGAATTCTATCAAACATTTAGAGAAGAGCTAACACCCATCCTTCTCAAACTCTTCTAAAAACTGCGGAGGAAGGAGCACTCCCAAACTCATTCTATGAGGCCACCATCACCCTGATACCAAAACCAGACAAAGATACTACAAAAAGAGAAAATTTTTACAGACCAATATCACTGATGAATATAGACGCAAAAATCCTCAACAAAATACTGGCAAACAGAATCCAACAACACATTAAAAGTATCATACACCATGATCAAGTGGGATTTATCCCAGGGATGCAAGGATTCTTCAATATATGCAAATCAATGTGCTACACTGTATTAACAAACTGAAGAATGAAACCCATATGATCATCTCAATAGATGCAGAAAAAGCTTCCGACAAAATTCAGCACCCGTTTATGATAAAAACTCTCCAGAAACTGGGCACATAGGGAACCTACCTCAACATAATAAAGGCCATATATGACAAACCCACAGCAAACATCATTCTCAATGGTGAAAAACTGAAAGCATTTGCTCTAAGATCAGGAACGAGACAAGGATGCCCACTCTCACCACTATTATTCAACATAGTTTTGGAAGTCCTAGCCACGGCAATTAGAGAAGAAAAATAAATAAAAGGAATACGAATTGGAAAAGAAGAAGTAAAACTGTCACTGTTTGCAGCTGACATGATACTATACATAGAGAACCCCGAAGGTGCCACCAGAAAACTACTAGAGCTAATCAATGAATTGTGTAAAGTTGCAGGATACAAAATTAATGCACAGAAATCTCTTTCATTCCTATACACAAATGATGAAAAATCTGAAAGAGAAATTAAGGAAACACTCCCATTTACCACTGCAACAAAAAGAATAAAATACCTAGGAATAAACCTACCTAGGGAGACAAAAGACCTGTATGCAGAAAACTATAAGACACTGATGAAAGAAATTAAAGATGATACCAACAGATGGAGAGATGTACCATGTTCTTGGATTGGAAGAATCAATATTGTGAAAATGATTATACTACCCAAAGCAATCTACAGATTCAACACAATCACTAACAAATTACCAATGGCATTTTTTATGGAACTAGAACAAAACATCTTAAAATGTGTATAGAGACACAAAAGACCCCGAATAGCCAAAGCAGTCTTGAGGGAAAAAAAAGGAGCTGGAGGAATCAGACTCCCTGACTTCAGACTATACTACAAAGCTACAGTAATCAAGACAATATGGTACTGGCACAAAAACAGAAACATAGATCAATGGAACAAGATAGAAAGCCCAGAGATAAACCCATGCACCTATGGTCAACTAATCTATGACAAAGGAGGCAAGAATACACAATGGAGAAAAGACAGCCTCTTCAATAAGTGGTGCTGGGAAAACTGGACTGCTACATGTAAAAGAATGAAATCAGAACACCCCCTAACACCATACACAAAAATAAACTCAAAATGGACTCGAGACCTAAATGTAAGACCAGACACTATAAAACTCTTAGAGGAAAACATAGGAAGAACACTTTTATTTCTTTTTCGGTACGCAGGCCTCTCACTGTTGTGGCCTCTCCCGCTGCGGATCACAGGCTCTGGACGCGCAGGCTCAGCGGCCATGGCTCACAGGTCCAGCCGGAGCGGCACATGGGATCCTCCCGGACTGGGGCACGAACTCGTATCCCCTGCATCGGCAGGCGGACTCTCAACCACTGTGCCACCAGGGAAGCCCGGAGGAACACTTTTTGACATAAATCACGGCAAGATCTTTTTTGATCCACCTCCTAGAGTAATGGAAATGAAAACAAAAATAAACAAATGGGACCTAATGAAACTTCAAAGCTTTTGCTCAGCAAAGGAAACCATAAACAAGACAAAAAGACAACCCTCAGAGTGGGAGAAAATATTTGCAAACGAATCAACGGACAAAGGATTAATCTCCAATCTCCAAAATATATAAACAGCTCATGCAGCTCAATATTAAAGAAACAAACAACCCAATCCAAAAATGGGCAGAAGACCTAAATAGACATTTCTCCAAAGAAGACATACAGATGGCCAAGAAGCACATGAAAATCTGCTCAACATCACTAATTATTAGAGAAATGCAAATCAAAACTACAATGAGGTATCACCTCACACCAGTTAGAATGGCCATCATCAGAAAATCTACAAACAACAAATTCTAGAGAGGGTGTGGAGAAAAGGGAACCCTCTTGCACTGTTGGTGGGAATGTAAATTGATACAGACACCATGGAGAACAGTATGGAGGTTCCTTAAAAAACTAAAAATAGAATTACCATATGATCCAGCAATCCCACTACTGGGTATATACTCAGAGAAAACCATAGTTCAAAAAGACACATGCACCCGTGTTCACTGCAGCACTCTTTACCATAACCAGGTCATGGAAGCAACCTAAATGCCCATCGACAGACAAACGGATAAAGAAGATGTGGTACATATATACAATGGAATATTACTCAGCCATAAAAAGGAACGATATTGGGTCATTTGTTGAGACGTGGATGGATCTAGAGACTATCATACAGCGTGAAGTAAGTCAGAAAGAGACTAACAAAAATCGTATATTAATGCATATATGTGGAACCTAGAAAAATGGTTCAGATGAACCGGTTTGCAGGGCAGAAATTGAGATACAGATGTAGAGAACAAACGTATGGACACCAAGGGGGGAAAGCTGCAGGGGGGTGGTGGTGGGGGTGGTGTGATGAATTGGGCAATTGGGATTGACATGTATACACTGATGTGTATAAAATGGATGACTAATAAGAATTTGCTGTATAAAAAGATAAATAAAATAAAATACAACAACAACAAAAAGATGTTAAAAAAATAAATAAATAAATGCCCCTGGTAAAAAAAAAAAAACAAACACAGAAAACAAAAATGAAGGGGGGTTGGTTTTCAGAATACAGGACCCAACTTCAAAGGGATCCCACCAGCCAAAGCTGAGCAATTCAGACAGTACTGATTTATAAACCACTGAGCAAACCAGAATTCAAGAATCCATACTGATAACAGATAAAAATACCAGCAAATAAATGGGGGAGGAGCGTGGGCCCTTGTACATAACAGGCTGGAGTGTGCGTGCAGGAAGAGTGCTGGATTTGGAAGATCATCGTTTTGTAACCACTGCAGGTAAAGACTGGCTCATGCAAGACACGAAATATGCTAAATTTAGGGGGTAAAATTTGATTGGGGAGCAGGATATCTGCATGGTGTTGTTAAGTGGCTCCCCACATATCGCTTATTATCTATAAGAGAAAATTTAGTAACTATACAGTGGAATAATCAGACAACACTCTGACCACCTCCATCACGGACGAGGTGCCACTGACACCATGTCCCTCCAGATGGGATTCCCTAAGCAGGACACACTACCACCTATGGAGTCTTTCAGTCAAAAACACATACCCTGAATGGATTCAGGAGGAAAGACCAGACGAACCCCAAATGAGGAATATTCTATTAAGAAGAAAAGGGATTGTATTTTTAAAAAGAAATTCAGTATCATAAAAGACAAAGACTGAGTGAATGTTCTAGACTAAAGGATATTAAGGAACCACAGCAACTATATACAATACCTGATCCTGGACTGGAACCTGCACTGTAATGAAAATAAATGCTACAAAGGATAAATTTTCCTCAAATGCAAAAATTGGGACATGGGCTAACTCATAAATGTATTATGCTAAATATACTGTGGTTAACTGATAATTAGGATAATGTCAGAGAAGATCCTTATTCTTGGGAAATACACACGGAAGTATATGGTAGTAAATGGCCAAGATGGATGCAACTCGCTCTCAAATGGTTCAGAAATACACTGCGCGCACGTGTGTGTGTGTGTGTGTGTGTGTGTGTGTGTGTGTGTGTACACAAGAGAGGGCAAATGATAAACCAAACGGGTAAAATGTTAACAATAGGTGAATCTAGGTAAATACTTTATGGGTATTGTTTGTTTCATTTTTGCAACTTTTCAATAAGTTTGAATTTATTTCCAAATAAAAAGTTTCTTAAAAATTGTAGTATAGTTATGTGATGCAAAGGTTTTCAATTCCAGGGAAAATTACTGGGGGTAGGGGATGCTACTAGTGTGTAGTGTGTAGAGACCAGAGGGACGCTGCTAAACACCCTATAATGCACAGGACAGTCCCCACAACAAAGAATTATCCAGCCCCAAATGTCAATAATACCCCAGTTGAGAAACCATGCTATACTGGAATACTACACAACGAGAATGAATAACTACATGGACAGCATGGATGAATCTCACAGAAAACGCCAAGAGACACAAAAGAGTACAGGCAGTACGATTCCATTTACGTGAAGCTCAAGAACAGGCTAAGGCTGTCTGTGGTGACAGAGGTCAGAAGAGTGGGAGGGGCACAGGGAAATGTCCAGGGCGCAGGAAATGTTCTCTACCTAGAGCTGGGTGATGATTATAAAAGGACGCACATGTAAAAATGCCTTGAGGTGCAGTTTAACTATTTGTTTGCTTTACCTTATGTAGGTTATAACTCAATAAAACGGTGTAAAAATAATGCAGTGTTCTCGTTAAAGAGCTCAGTTTAAACGTTAGATATGCCTACAAAGAAACTATTCTGCCCAACATCATACTTTCCAGTCACTTCTTTTTTTTTAAATTTCATTACTGGGATAACTGGCAGGGTAAGAGGAGTGGAGTTCTCTGACTCCTGCTTTCCGAGCTGCTTATCTGTGACATACACATCATAAAAGCTGATTTACAACAGCTAATCACTTCCAGAACCTCCCCAAGCTGAAGGCGGAGCGGAGAGGATAGCAACGCAAGATGATGAATGACTAGCCTGGGCAGATAAACTCTAGTAAGGAAGGAAAAAAAATCCTTCAAAAATCACACTGAGAACAAAAGCTACATGGGTGGGAGCGATGATCTCTGCGGGGCTTTTGGAATTAGGGTCGGGGTAAATAATCTAGCAAATACTATACATTCCCAAACATGCTGTTTTCCTGAACCTGTCTTTTATAAGCCCCAAAGTCATGCATTTCTGAGAATGTCCTGTGTGTGAATACATTCATATTCAATGAGGAAGTAAACGTGAGGAAGGACAGCTTCCACTCTGCTGGGAGGTGATGATGCCCTATTGAACTGTACTTCTGCCTCCTGGGAAATCTCAGGACACCCTTCAGCATCTCCAATCCCCACAAAAGAAAAGTCCTCTGGCAAGAACTAGAGAGCCCTGTTGCTCAAGCTCAGAGTCCACTATCAGTTTTACTTAAACGTAAGCTGGGAGATGTGCGGGCAGGATTGGAAAGGCCACCGGCTCACTCCAGACAGGAGAAATGTGTATGTTCTCATTTATTAACTCAGAGTCCCCTTCAGGGGCTTCTTACACGCAGGCCATGCACAAAATGGCCAGTGTTGCCCAGAGATGAGCGATAATTGTGTGCCTGCCTCTAAACAGAGCGGCTCTGTGGTTAATTTCACTACTGGTCAAATCCAGAAACCTTATGCAGATGTCAAAGTCTCTCCAAGATGGTGGACTAAATGCTCCTCCCTGGCTGACTCTGCTTTAGTCGCGCTTACACACACCAGCAAGCTCATATCAGCCCCTTATGGAAAACTCTCCCCTTTGCGTGGCTGCCTTCTTTGGATCACTAAGGACCTCATGTAAATACCACCTCTTCCATGGTGCCTGCCCTGATTGTTCTTTCTCAAGGAGCAAAGTTGTCCCCCACCCCCAAACAGTCACTCTGTAGCACCTGACCCTTGTTTAAAGACCCCACTCTGACTTATTTTCTTAAATTTATGTTTAAGTTGGTAGGCAAATGGATGCCCTCTGGGAGCAGGGATCTTGCCCCCCCGTTTACCACACTGGAACTAGCAGTGCTGGGCATCCTGCTGGGGGAGTTAAGGTAAATGAATCCTCACGCTGCCCACAGCTAGGAAAACGCAACCACCCTCTGACCTGGAGCAGGCCAGGACTTAAAAGATTACCCGATTGTAATTTGGATGAGGGCATGCCAATCATCAGGAACCAAAAAACCCACGGTCACACGAATCAATCTCATTGTCTCTGGCCGTTCATTACACGGCCCACCATCTGGCGCTTCTCCAATATTAGAGGAACGTGTGGTTTATAGTTGGCCCCTCAAACTGCAAAAATATTTTGTCTTATTGATCACACTGCTGGAGATCTGTTTAAATTAGCAGCTTCCATGTCCCCAAGATGGACCTATACTATCCCAGCTCACATCTCACCCTGAGAAACTCTCCTTCCCTCTCTAACTCACTCTGAGCAGAACTGAAAGGTGACTTGGGGCAACTTCTGAACCTCTTGAGATGCATGTGTAAAATGGGCCTAACAACAGTACCTGAGTTCAAAAGCTTTAGTGATGATTGGGTGAGAAAATACATACCTTTCGTTTTTATTTCATTTATTTTTTTGGCCATGCTGCGCGGCATGCAGGATCTTAGTTCCCTGACCAGGGACCGAACCTGTGCCCCCTGCAGTGGAAGCACAGAGTCTTAACCACTGGAGCGCCAGGGAAGTCCCACCTTACGTCTTGAAGCCTCATCACAACTACCGTAAATCTGGGTAGTTTTGATTTCCTCTCCATCTCCTTGGCGAGCCTATACGCTCCAAGAGGGCAGGAGCTGGCTCCTGCTGGCTAGCCCCGATCTCAGTAGCTGGTACTCGATGCATGGGAAGGAAGTAAGCAAGGCCTAGGAGTCCCCAGTGAAAGAGCGCATGCTCCAAGAAATTTACACCCAGCCAACTGTAAAGACAAACAAATACTTGCTGAAGGCGTGATTATATGAAGGAACGAACCCGAGACGAGCCACACAGGACCAGACACATCATGATGTTCACCGAAGATGAGCCACTAAAATAATGATAAAAATAATTTGTGCCTCTAAACTGAAGCTGGGGCTGACGTCTCTACCCAGAGGAAATGCAACTCTCTGTTCCACTTGTCTGTGTCGCATGACACTCAGTGTCAAAACACTGCAAACCAATATAGTCCCACCAAATGGGGTTTTCAACGCCACTCTGCTCTTCTGCAATGAATGAACTTTACTCTTCTCGCTGCCCAAGCCATAACGTGTGTGTGTGTGTGTGTGTGTGTGTGTGTGTATGTGTGAACGAGCACAGCTGTGGTATGGGAGGTGGAAACTGCACACTAAGTTCTCCAGAGAGCTCTGGCGGAAGCCCATCGTCTGACCCCGCACTTAACACTAGCATCTTCAGGGCCCCAACACATTCTGGAGAGCCTGGCAGAAGTTCCCACCGGGAAGCACGAGACACAGATGCCAGGTCGCTTTCCTCTCCAGTGGAACTCCGTCTTATTAATAGACAGAGAGGGTTTTCTCCTCTTCTAATAAAGCAGGCTTTGTGAGAGGCACTGGATGGTGACCGTGGAGTTAAACGCCTCGATTTATCCTTATCCCTGGGGTCGGCGTGGCCAGGAGCGACAGAAATGTCCACATGCCGCAGGGGCTGGGGGTTTCCCTCAGGTGCCCCAACAAGGAGACGTCAGTATCGAATTTAGCCTGCGGTTCCCTGTGGTTAAACTGTCAACCCGAAAATGCAGCCAGGGCGCTTTAAACAACACTCCAGCGTTTCTGTCCAAGCAATGCCTCCTCCCTGCAAATAGGAGGTCTCAACAGAAGCCAGTGACAGTGAGAAAAATCACTACCTTCAAAGAATGCTCTGGGTCTGATGGAAGAGAAGGGCAATCTTTGCGGGGCTCCCTCCCTCTATTCTAAGAGCAGAAGGTATTCGCTCAAGCCAGAGAGAAGAAAATGCAGACTTAAACGTACTGGCACCTCTTTCTGTTCCTCACTTATTGCCCCTTCTAGCCGTACTCCACCCCTGCGAAAACAAACAAAAAAACCAAACCAAAACAAAAAAACCCACAACTGGCGTAGGCAGAGAACTGTGTTTCTGCCAACTTGAAAGATGCAATTCAGTAAAAGAAAGAATATCTACTCACTTTTTGCCCTCTATACATTTACAACCCATACTGATGATTTAGTAAGGTCTTCCTAATATTTTTTTTTTTTTCTGAAGCAGAGACATGAAGAAAAAGGAATTGTTTAGAATAGGGGTTTGCAAACGATGGCCCATGGGCCGAATCCAGCTCGCTATGTACTTATTTTTGTAAATAAAGTTTTATTGGAACACAACTCCATCTATTTGCATGCTGTTTATGGCTGCTTCCTTGCTATAATGGGAGAAGTGAGTCACTGTCACAGAGACTGCATGACTTGCAAAGCGTATACTATTTACTATCTGGCACTTTCTAGAAACAGTTTCAACCTCTGGTTTAGAACGTGAATGTGAACGTGAAGCTGTATCAAGTCTGAGCATCACCAAAAGTCAAGGGCTCTACCCAGGCTAACTGTCTGAGACCATAAAAAATATCTTTGGGGTACCAGCTGACTTAAATGCATGTGGGTAGTCTGCTCAGGTCCCTTGGGATCGTTTTTTCCCAACTAAGTCGACTGATTTCATCAACACCCTGAACTTCAAATTGGCAACAGCTGCAGAGAACCTGTCATCTAGGCAGTGGAGTTTAACCACCACCACATGTTCCTTGGTGACAGGGCACACACTGGTTTGAACAGAGTACAACAGGGAAGGCTCAGGGAGTGGGGATGGAGAGAAGGAGAGAAGGGGAGAGGGAGAAGGAAAGGAAGGGGAGAGATTATGAACAAACTCAAAATCCCTTGCTCTTCAAAGCGTGACCTGTGGACCAGGGGCAACGGCAGCCGATCCAGACTTGCAGAATCTGAATCTGCATTTGCACAAGATCCTCTGGTGATTCACACACGCTTGAGGATTAGAGGAACACTGCCGGACTTGTGATAGAGCTTCAAGGGCAATCTTCTTTGCAACTACAGGTGCTTCTAAACCAGGAAAGCCCGTACCCTCAGAGACACTAAATCCAGGGATTTCAACCTCGGTAGTATCTGCATCTTGGGCAGGATAATTCTTTGTGCTGGAAGCTGTCCTGTGCATTGTAGGAAGTTTAGTAACATCCCTGGCCTCTCCCCACTAGGAGCCAGTAACACCCTCCCCCTCCCATTTGTGACAACTCAAACCGTCTCCAGACAACGCCAAATATCGCCAGGGGAACAAAGGCAGCCTGACAGAGAACCGCTGCTCTAACAGTTTCAGTCCTGGAGCTGCTGATCGAAGACAAAGGAGAACTTGTTCCTGACCCTCCGAGGGCAACAGTGGTTAAGCCTAGCACTAGCCAGGGCAGACACACCCTCTTTCTAGAGAAGGATGAATGTGTTCCCCTAGGCTGGGTGTGGCCAGTCTCCAAAATCGGGGGAACTGCAAAGTTGTTTTCTCTCTGAACTCTTCTCAACAAACCCACTCCTGGCAGCCCGTCCTTCCCGCAGTGGGTTTCAGAAGTTCCCTGGGCTTCAGTCTTTTGCTGCCTTACTTCCCTCCCCCATTTGAAGCTTCTGAGATCTCGAGCCCTTGAGGCAGCTTGCTTTCTTCCTTCCTTCCTCTGGTCACCAGCCTGTCTAGCGCGTCCCAAGTGACCAGCAGGTCATAAGTGCTCGCAGGCACGCGTCTGCCGTCTGCTCCTGTGGCACCAGGGGGAGTGGTGCCAGATGTGTGAAACAATTTCCTTCACCAGCTGCTATGGGGGAGGGGAGGCTGGAGGGGAGGTGGGAGCGGGCACGTCTGCCTACCCCCTTAACCCCACCTCGGCCTGCCAGCCCCCTTCAGGGAAGGGCCACTGCCCCATCCCTGACACACCGTGAGACTGGCCCAAACGGAAGACCAGCTGGTTCCAGAGAGGGCCATGACTAATTCTGGTTTCCCCGACGGCAGAGGTTTTGTTTCTTCAGCAGCACTGTGGTAGGAAGGTGCCTCTGAACCGGCGTGGTTGGGAAGTGACAAGCATTACCATAGGACTAAAGGTGCATCGCTGACAGACCTCACAGACCTGGTACAGTCACAAGAACGAGCCTGATCAGGATCAACACTTGGGTTCGGACTGGAGGTCTCTTACCGTCCACCTTCTGACCTGCTCACTAACTTCCTGATAAACTTACCCCAGTAACAGACGGACGTGTGAAAGGTAGCAAAGAAGGAAGCCAGGAAGCAGCATATTTGGAAACACGTGGGGTCAGTTTTCACTATGCCTCAGCTCCCTGGGGGACTGTGGCTGTGTTATCCCCAAGCCCATTGCTAACTGAAAGGACGCGCAAAAAATTCAAACCGCCTGAAGATGATTTGCTGGCGTCTGCTCTGCGCTCACACTGACCCCGAGCTGCTTTCCAGGACCCGTTAGCCCAAGTCAACAAGCAGACCACACTGGAGTATTTGCTCAGGAAACACTTGATTTCATGGGACAGAAGTGAAACGGCTCCCCCATGGTAGGGAGCGGGCAGCCAGGGACCAGAGACCCACTTGGTCTCTTCAAAAGGGCTTTTGATGAAGCCCTGCCATTGCCAGGCACTGTGAGTACAAGTGTGAACAAGGCCCCGTCAGGCAGCGCCTCACGAGGACATTCCACCGTACAGGGAGAACAGATGACTGACTCACGCCATTACAGCTATTACACAGTCATCAGGAGACAGGGAAGAAACACGATGCTAAGATGGAGAATACAGTAAGCCCCCTCCGTACGAACCTTCAAGTTGCGAACTTTCAAAGATGCGAACGTGCACTCACATGTCCAACCACGTAAGTTACTTCACGTGTCTGGCGTACGTGGTCACGTGCGTGCATCCTCTACAAGTGGTTGTGCTTTTGTGTACTTTACTGTACAGTACTGTAGAGAGTACAGTAGTACAGTATCTTTATTTTAAGCCCAGGATGTCCAGAAGCAAGCGTAAAAGCAGCGGTATATGGCCCACTGTGTTAGTTGGGTACCGAGGCTCACTTTGTTGGACTTACGGACAGACTCGACTTACGAACGCGCCCTCAGAACTGAACTCGTTCGTGTGTAGGGGACTTACGGTAAAAGGCTGGTGCTCCCTAGACAGAGTGTTGGCGAAGAACCCTGTGTTGGTGCTAATTAGGCTGAGACACAGAGGATGCGAAGGAGCCAGTCAAACCAAGAGGGTGGGGAGGAAGTATTCTAGGCAGAGGGAATGAGAACATTTTGTACCAGAGAAAATTCCGGGTGCTCTAAGAAGTGACACAAGTGCAGTGTGACTGGAGCACAGAGAGCAAGAGGAGAGCAGCAGGGGTGAGGCCAGGAAGGTGAGCAGAGGAGCCAGAGGGAGCTTCATCTAGGTCAACAAGGGTTTGAGACCATCCTGCCCGTGCTTGTAGGCAGCACTGATAAAGCACCTGCAAGGAGCACAGGGCAGCGGGGGAGGGCGCTGGCTTTCGCCATCACCCTCCAGTTCTTTCCCTTACAGCTGTGCCTCCCCAGGAGAGACCCTGGACAGCTCTGTGCCTCAGTTCCCTGAGCTGTCAAATGGGAATGATAGTAGAATCTACCTCATTAGTGTGAAGGTGAGTATTAAGTGTGCTAACACAAAAAGTGCTTAGAACAGTGCTGGTGCAGAGAAATCGGATGGTATGTTCTCAATGTCATCCACCCCGTATTTGTCACTTTTAGAGCATTTTTCTGCATATTGTCATAGAGCAACTTGCTAAGAATTGTTATGCAATTTTTCAAGTGGGTAACAGAGAGAGGGAATGATTTGCCCACGATCTCAGAGCAGCTACTTCAGAACTCTTCTCCGACCTCTTGCCTTTTATTTCTGTGAGTAAAAGGAATATGTCAGGAGTGTTCTTAGACAGAGGAGGGACACGGGCACAGAGAAGGAAAGATCCAGCGACACATCCAAACTCTGAACCAGCAGCAGCAAGTCAAAGAAATCCTTTTCATTAATGGGTAGTTTTCTACAGTATAAATATGAATTACTGCTACTTGCAACAGCACGGATGGATCTCATCAAGGAAAAGATGCCACACCCAAAGGATACACATAGTATGATTCCATTTATAGAAAATTAAAAACTCACCCACACTGCTGTTAAGTCAGGACAGTGCTTACTTCGGAGAGGAGGGAGGGGTGGCGGGGGGGAGGACGCTAAGGGAGTTGCTGCGGCACTGGTCACGGGCTACGGCTTGACCCTGGAAGTTGCGCCCCGGGTGTGACGATTCCCTGAGCTGCCACCGATGATGTATGCGCATTTCTGTTTGTTACACATCTGTTAAAAATTTATAAAGAGTGCCACCAAGAGAGGCAAGCATGTACTCAAGACAATTTAAAAGGTGACTATGTGTAATTCATCCCCTTCATCACGAGCCTGTCTGGTACACTAGACTTATATGACTAGTACACATGGGTCAGACTGGCAGCTAATACTAGGCTTTGTTGGGTCTGAAGGGTTAAATTTTCTTCTTTCTTTTCCCTTTTTAACTGGAAGGCACAGGGAACTTCAACACCTTCATCCCTAGGCAAATGCACACATTCGTGAAACCTGCCTGTTCACAAGCCTGTCTTCCCCGCTCAGCGTACGCATTTCCCACCAGTGTTGGCCAGCTTGATAAGGGAGCGCAGGAGTTTGGATGAAAGTGGTTTATAGATTTAAGAGACAGTATACAATGTACCCTTTTACACTTGGCATTCTTGCTTCTCAAGTTCCCTCGCTGGGCGTTGATAAAGTACCATTCTTGGCATAGAAGTTCATGATACCATGTATGACACAGCCAATTACTGAACTGACTGCTAGGTGGATGAAAGGTTACAACGAAGAACAGGTAGATGGGGTGGCTTTTAAATGGATGGGCAGATGGTACGAAGGATGGATAAAAGGGTGGGGATGGAAAAAAGGAAAGATGGATGAATAAATCAATGAATGGATGCAAAATGACGCATGTACAGAAAGAGAGACATGGTTTTGGGTTCTTAAAAACCAAGGTCTTATAAATTCATGCTAAAGAATAAAGGTCTTAGGTAAGAATTAACAAGGAATCGTTACTGCTCCATTATTAATTCCGATTTAAGACAGTTTCCATTGGCGCCTCCATCTTTAGAGAGGAAGGCAGTGAGGAACTGCGGATGAGGAACTGAAAACGGAAAAAAAGATGAGCAACTTGCCCAAAGTCGGGGATAACGATGGGAGTTAGTGATGGAGGCAGGGACTGAATGAGGCCTCCGGACATTCAAAGGCAGCTTCTTCTCAAACTTCAGCAGCCATGCAAGCCATCCAGGGATCATCTTAAAATGAAAATTTGGATCTACTGCGTTTGGAGTTGCGTCCAAGATTCTGAATGTCTAACCAGGAGATGCTGATGTGGTTGGTCCACAGAACACACTTGGCACAGCAAAGGTCTGGGGTGCTTTCTATTACCTCATGATTTTAGAAAGAAAGCCTGGCATCCCTTGTTTCTCATTAACACATCTAGGAAGGTGTGTGTCAAACAGACCTGTATCTGAGCACGTAAGGCCCCCAGAGCTCTGGCCAGGGAGCCAGGGGACCCATAGAAAGAGGGAGAGGAAGCAGGCCTTGCTCTATCCTGTCCCTCCCTCTCTTCTCATCAACAAAAACAAAGCTGGCACCAATCTATTGCCCTGATCCTTAGAAGAGAGCCACTAAAGCCAGGAGTGGGTTCTTGGAAAGCATAAAGACACTGAACCCGGCCATGGGTATTTCCTTTCTTGTTCTCCATCTTCAATTCCTGTGTCAGCCAGTCTGTGTCCTTCACCTGACTTCCTGAGGGAACTTGGGCTTGACCTGGCTCGCCCTCCACAAAGATGGAAAAAGTAGCTGTTTACCTGGCAGGGGCTGGGAATCCAGAGTCCTCCCAGGCCCTCAAATCTCTCCCCTGCCACTTTGCCAACCTGACACGGAGCCATCCTGAGAATCAAGGAAGTTTTTGCAAAGTATCCTCTCTGGATTACGCTGAAGAATATTTGTGGGCAAATAAATCTGGGAATTTCTGAAGGTCTTCTCAAAACCTTTAACTGGCTTAAGGGCAGTAGGAATTTTCGGAAAGGAGATAGAAAAATGCATTGTTTTCCATACTTAGACAATAGAACACCTTGCCAGCCTGGCTCCACCCTGACTCAAAAGGACACGTTCTGGGAAATACTGGCTTACCAACACTGATTCCTGTTAAAATCCAAACATATCTGCTTACAATTTCTGTCCCTGCACTGTAACAGCGCCATGCCCAGCAAAACTGGAGCCTGAGACAAAAGGGAAAAGTCAGTAAAACTGACCCTATCTTTATTTACAAATTTTATGTTTTGTTAATCATGAATCTTTGCATGCATTTTGATTCTTAAAATACTGCACTAAAATATTGCTTATCTTGATCGCTGAGCTTTTAGCACTCCTGATTTGCCTCACCCGAGTCCTGGCCCTGCAGACAGGCCACTCTCCTTTCACCTCAGTCAAATCTTTAATTCTCATTTGTGAAATTCCATGGATTGTATATTTATTATGAACTGTGTTTACTAGGGCAAAGGAAAAAGTCACTGGTCTGGAAAGCAAAGGAACTGGAGTCCAGTCCCACCTCTGCTGCAAAGACCAGCAGGATCCTGAATAAATCCCTTCTCCTCTCTGAACCTCAGCTCTTCTTCTGAACCTCCACCAGAGATTCTCCAAGCTCCTCCCAGCTGAGAGTCTGTGATTTATTTTCTGAGGTGGTTCAAAAGGCTTTTTTTAAGTTGAGACACAATTGCCAGGGATCCTTAGTTTCAGGTGTACAGCATAATGGTTCAATATTTGTGTACATTGCGAAATGATCACTACGATAAGTCTAGTTAACATTCATCATCATACATAGTAACTTTCTTTTTTCTTGTGACGAGAACGCTTAAGATCTCCTCTCTTAGCAATGCGCAAATGCACAATACAGTGTTATTAACTAGAGTCACCCTGCTGTACATTATAACCCCAACACTTATTTTCTTTCTAACTGGAAGTCTGTACCTTTTGATCCCCTTCACCCATTTCTGTGAGAGTCTGTGATTTTGATTCCATGATCCGAGAGAGATACTGCCCATAATCAGACCAGGATGGATTATTGGATAGGAACCACAGCAGCACCGGATCCCCAAGGGAATGGTGCCTAGGAGAGGTAAGCTCTGATCAAGGGGGTAAAAGGGAAGTAAGAAGAGCTATTGGGGTGCTGCCAGAGAGGTTAGAATTGAAAATACTTAGGTGGTTCCTGAACAGTCAGGAAACATTTAGGGCTGTAGCTTTTTGGTAGAAAGAAAAGAAAAAGAGAGAACGAGAAACCTAAACCTAAGATTTGTGTATTTTGTCATCTTTCATCAGTCTAACCCTACTACCAGTCCTCAAACGGATCATGTGGTACCTGTTAGCCTGGCCCTACCCCCAGAAAGTCCTAACTGAGCGGACAGGGCTCACTTTAAAACAGAGTGTGGCCCTGGTACCACCTGTGTAAGAATCACCTGGGGGGCTTCTCCCAGATCTACTGCATCAGAACTTCTAAGAGCGAGGCTCAAGAATCTGCATTTTCAACAAGTTCTTCAGCTAATTTTGATGCCTTTAAAATTAAAAAACCCACTGCTTTGAAGTCATATGAGTGTGAATAAATAAACAACAGGTGGTCCCCAGCACCAGCTCCCCTCACTTGCCAGCAACCTTGGAATTCAGAGTGTGGAAAGCTGCCTGTTATGTCCCTCTGCCTCACCAGCACCGAGCAAGGTGCAAGGATTCTCTGATCCGCCAAGCCCTGGGCCACTGTCAGATGCAGAATTTCCAGGACAAGTTGTGTTACCTTTCCCGCCAGATCCCGGCTGCTGATGACTGATGACTTAATTCCCCAACCCTTGACACTAAGTGTGGTCCTTGTGCCAACCCAGCCAGGGTAGATGGCAACCCAGCTCCCCTGGAAACTGTTCAGATGGCTGGTACCCGAGAAACCCATTAGGATGCTGGAGACTAGTAGAGAGGGAGGGATTTTACTTGGTCTGCCTCCAACTCTTGGGCCATCAAAGCAGTTCTCTGTGCTCTGAGCACTGAAAACCTGCAAATAGCAGAGCAAGTGGGTGACCACACGGGGCGTGATGTACAGCCCCTGTCCTCATGAAGGATTTGGTCCTACCAAGTGACCATCTCAGAGTCCCTAGTCTTTTGATGGAAGTGCAAAGTTATACAACCAAAAGAGGGCAATTTGGTAGCATCTACAGAACTTGCAATGTGCATATTCCTGGATCCAGAAATCCCACTTCTGGGAATTTATGCTCTGGGAAAACTTGAACAAACACACGAATGTAAGTAAAAAGATATTCACCAGAACACAAATTGTAACAATAAAACAACTGTAAAAAATCCAAGTGTCCAGCAACAGGGGATGTCTTAAAAGGATGATACTATAATCATACAATGAAATATTATGTAGGTTCAGATGCGTTAGAGCTACAAAGACCAACAAGTATACTGTTAGGTAAAACAACAACAACAAATTGCAAAACAGTGTGATGACTTTTTTGTTTGTAATTAAATACCTGTCAGTGTATGCCCAGAGATAAATACCAAAGGAGTATTCACCTAATGGTGCTGGAGAGTAGAACTTACAGGACAATTTCAACTTACACCATACACATTTCTGTAGTTTTGTAGTTTTGAAAAAAAGAATTTTATTTGTAATTAGAGAAGGTAATAAAATTACCTGGAATAACTTAGAAGCCTACCCCCTTCCACCTTAGCCTACCTCCCAGGACAGCTAGAAGCCAGGCTCTTTCTCTGGGGCTGAAACAAAGCTGGGGACAAGGATATTACACACAAGCCTATCATTTCTGGGACACTGTGAGAAGTGACAAGAAAATAAGTTCCTTCCTGAATCTTGTGCTAAGTTATTCACAGCTGTTTGCAACTGAAAATATCTGGAGCTCATACGTGAGGCATAGAGAAACCAGGGTAGGTGGTTTCAGATCTCAAACCATCCCATCTCCACCCACACTCGACCTCAAAGTTCTGAACCCAAGCGAAGGACGTTCTGCCTTTGTAGCTGGTTTTAGGTATGAGCCCCAAGGACACTTACCTGTGGTCATCACTACTGGCCAAACGATGCTGGATGAGGCAGTCTGCTCACAAAGGCTGTGGACACTGGCTGCCTCTCATGAGCCATGGGATCTTGGGGAAATCCCGTAATCTCGCTAAGCCTCTGTTTTCTCATCTGTAAAATGGAGGCTCATTCATGCAGCATCGTATTTCACGAATGCCTACCGTGGCTCAGAGATTTACCAAACGCCTGCTGTGTCAGACAGTGCTTCAGCTGCCGAGGCAACAGCGGCAAAACCAAACCACATGAAGCCTCTGCCTTCACGCAGCTTCCTTTTCACTAGCGGAGGATGACAATGAACAAACCAAGCAATAAAATATATACTATGTCGGGCTTCCCTGGTGGCGCAGTGGTTGAGAGTCCGCCTGCCGATGCAGGGGACGCGGGTTCGTGCCCCGGTCCGGGAAGATCCCACATGCCGCGGAGCGGCTGGGCCCGTGAGCCATGGCCGCTGAGCCTGCGAGTCCGGAGCCTGTGCTCCGCAGCGGGAGAGGCCACAACAGTGAAAGGCCCGCGTACCGCAAAAAAAAAAAAAAAAAAAAAAAAGAAAGAAAGAAAATACATACTATATCAAATGGTGCTAAGTGCTACAGAGAAAAACAAGGCAGGGGAGAGGGAAGCGGAGGATTTTTGTGGAAGACGCACCAGGGAATAAGAACAGACCCTGCCCTTACATAGTGAGTTGGCGCATATGATGCTCTAGGCATAGCCCTCATTTCACAGAAACTACTCAATAATTAATGCCATTACTACCACGACTACTATTCCCACCACCACTGTCCACCTGACCTCCCTGCCCCACCTCTGTGGCCTGTCCTCCGTCAGTTTTTCTCCACTGAGCATCTCACACGAGGTGCCCTTCTGGATATCGACCATGAGCAACGTGTGGTGCTCCGCAACTGTACATATCGAACCTCATTCAATCCTCATCAACCCCCGAAGAGTGCGTATGGTTATTTTCATTCTTCAGAAGAGGAATCAGGCTCAGAGAAGTTGGCGGGGGCCGGGCTCAGTCACCCAGAGCACACAGGGAGTGCTCAAGCCTGGGTTAGCCTGACTGAAGCCTTAAGCTCTCAACCGCGGACGTCTTCTGCTTCCCAATCCCAAAAGCCAGATCCTACCTGCCCAGCTCAGCACAGGCAATGCCCTCCCTTCCTGATGCCCTGGCAGCGCTGCCCACATGCCCCGTGGTGCTGTCCGAGTCACATCAAGGCCAGGATGCTGACGATAACCCAGACGCTGCAGCCCTGGAATCCTGACCTGCTTTCTCTCTCTCGGTCCCGTTTTGTGCTCTGGGGTCTCCCAATCAGACTCAGAATGAGGGCCGCAGACACCAACTGAAGTGGAACCTCAACAAAGAAGAGAGGTGCTGGTGGTGGAAGAGGAAGAGGAGATACAGGAGAAAGGGGAACAGGAAGGGCTGGTGTGGTCTGACACCACCCACCTGCTTTCTCCACGTCTGGAGCCACTGAGTTCCTGAAGCTGGTCCAGCACATAGACGAACTCCTCCACAGGCGAAAAGAAACTAGGAAGACAGATGCAAACCTCTGCTGCTAACATGGTGAAGTGATTTTGACAAAGTCAAACCCGGGGATTATCAAAGTGGGGAGTGGAGTGGCTGTGCTTTCCCCAACCAGGGGAGACTTAGAGGGTGAGGGAGGGGCATGGGCACTTTCAAAAGCATATTCAATACTCTAACACCATATTAACCATTATTTTCATAGGACAAACTAAGGAGAGGTAGCTTGGCAGTTTAGGGCTATGGCAGAGATTCTCAGCCTTGGCGCTTCTGACATTGGGGGTCAGGTGATTCTCTCTGGCGGGGGTGAGGCTGTGTACACCGTGGGATGTTGAGTAGCATCCCTGGTCTCTACCCACGAGATGCCAGCAGCATCCCACCCTCTCCTCTGACAACTCAAAATGGGTCCAGACATTGACAAATGTCCCCGTCGAGAACCATGGGATTATGGTTAAAAGTACAGGACGCAAGTGTTGGGACCCTGGTTCAGGCCACTTGCTGCCTTATGGTCCTGAACATGTGACTCCACACGTGTGAGACTTGGATTCCTTATCTGTGACATAGAGATGACAGTACACATATGCTTCACAGCGTTATCACAAAGATTAACCAAGGAACGTCTAAATGAGTAGTTAACATAGTGTCCCACTTAAAAGGCTTCCCAGATGTTAGCTCTATTTATGACAGTAGATCTTGGTTGCCTTGGGGATGTACAGAGGACAGTCCTCTGAACAAGAGAGAAGGAGTGCAAAGAATCAGAAACCGGGGTGAGGTGGGGTGTAAAAGTCTCAGGTTTATTTTGTTAAAAAGAGGGCATGCCTCATTTAAAACAAAACATGAGATACAATGGTCTGAACCACTGCTACTGAAAGCAAGTTGCAGAGGACTGTGGTTCTACCACAGCAAAGAGAAGCAGTGCGCAAGAAGAAGAGGGGGGACCCGCCGGGCTCAGCCGGTCGCCCTGATCTTGCAACAGCAGCTGCTGAGGTTGTTTGCGCTGAGCCTGGGCTGGCGCCCTGGCTGCTGTGAGGTAGCATATGGGCTGGACAGCTGTGAGGAAGGGAAGCAAACGAAGAAAGGGCAAGGAAGATGATTTTTCGAGGTGCCTGTGGCAATCGGAGGACCCTGCCCACTGGCTGATGTCTCTCTGGAGAACCCTTCCCATCAGAGAAAAACCTGAGCTTTGGGTCAACTCCCTTTTCTCGGCCAAGATTAAGGGCTGATGTCAGTCCCCATGAGTCCCCTCTTCTTTCTAGAGCTTTTATTTTATGGAGAGAAATATATGAAATGGTGGTGAAAAGTATAGCCTGGGAAACCTGCTCTAATCCCCACTCATCTCGTCACTAGCAGTGTGACCTTGAACTCTCTGATCTTTAGTTTCCTCATCTCCAAGACCGGGATCATAGCTAGAATTGTTGTTGTTGTTTATCGGGGTTCACTTGGCTTTCCCAGGTCAGTCCTTAGCTATTACAGAATCAAAATGCACATGTCCTGGGAATCTTTCACATCTCTGCTGATGAAAACCACAAACGTTTTTGAGTGTTTACTATGATCCAGGAATTGTATTAAGGGCTTTCTCATTTAATCCTCTGAAAGGTTTGTTATAGGTGAGGAAATTCAGACTCAAAGAGTTTAGGTAATTTGTCCAAGGTTACAGCACTAACAGTCCAAGCTGAGAACTCAATAGGGGCCTATCTGACCCTTGAGACCATCACCTAATGGCAATTTCTAGATGCTTCTGGGTTGGATTTGGCAGAGCGAAGATGTTACCAGAGAGCATTCTGTACGCTCAGAAATGAGAGCTCTCTCCCTTAGGATGTGCGCTACTTCACAGACAGAGCGAAAACAGACCAGACGGGGACCCTAGAAGCAGAACCACCCATAAATCATCCCAGAAGCTGGAAATATACGCACCTGCTGAAAAATTTGGATTTGCCTTAATACATTGCTTCTCAAGCTTGTCTGCCTGGTAGAATTACAGGGAGTCTTAAAACATACTCTCGCCCAGGGCAAACCCCAGACCAGTTAAATTGACATCTTGTGTGTGTGTGGGGGGGGGGGGGGGGGGCGCCCAGGCACCTGTATTCTTTTATATTCCCCACATGATTTCCTGTGTGGTGAAAACTGAGAACCAGTGTCTGAGGAGTTTCTTGTCTACTGTGAAATAAAATTCATATTTTATGGCCAGGCAAGAAAAACTTGAACGTAAAAAATTTTTCTCTGCCATTTGGCCTCCTCTCCCCTCCACGGTGCATTGTGTATCTGCATTAGGCATCGACCATACCTCCCCCACTGGCCAAAATACCTCCCCAACCGTATAGAGCATTGTTCTCCTACCACCAAGACAGCTCCTTAAAAGGTAACATTCCTTCTTAATATCGTAAGGAGTCATGATGGCCCACCGCTTTGTACTTATAGATCTGGACTGTGCAAACCATCAACAATATGTCATTAAATGTACCGCCCTCTGTCTCAAAAACGTATAATAACTGTGCTTTGACCTCTGATGGGCGGAACAGTTCTTGGACCTTTCTGAGAGGCTGTGCCCAGGTTATATCCTCAACTTGGCTCAAATAAAATTTTCCATTTCTTTCTTAGATCGTTGATGACTTTTTCGTTGACACTACCTAACATCTTTCCAATAGGTGCCCAACTAAACCCTCTCTTAAAACAGAAGGAGAAGACACGGTGGCCATTCTCTTTCGAATAAGTGTTAATTATTCACCTTATACCCTTTGAGTTTGAGGTAGGAATTCCCATGAGATATTGGCTCCCTTTTCCTTGTTAACAAGAACCACGCTAATGGCGCCAAGGGCCTCACACATGTGATGGCTCTCGCGATTTGTGAGGATAAGCCTTGGTCACCAGTCACTGAATGTGTCCTGAACTGTGAACCCACTTGGTCTCATCTCTTGTCTTACCACAGCGCTGAGATTCTACAAGGACAATGTCACATGATGATTTCCCCCCAACAATGTACAATCTTGTTGAACTCTTGGACCTTCCCTTTAGGAAGGAATTTTGAGGAAAGGTGGAAGGATTCAGATCCTTGAAGGCTGGGTGAAAGCCTTCTGTAACTATGGCAAGAGCCACCCAGGAAACATCCACCTTTCTTCTTGAGGACCAATGGATCTGTCCCAAGAGCCCTGGAGGCTATTTGCTATGGCCCAAACTGGCTAAATTGTGCAATAATAAAGGAAGATTTGTGAATCATATGTTTTCAGGACTTACTGTTTACTTAAGGAAAGGTTTTTTGCTTTAATCAGATTTATATATTAGTGGCTTGGCTAAATAAGCCAGGATACCTGGGGTAAAATTCAAGTGTACCATGTATATGAAATCCAGGAGACAACCAGCCAGAAATCAGCACCGAAGGGGAAAAAAAAAAAAAAGCTACAGCAACACAAAGATCAACAGAAAGAGTTCAGATTTTTTCTTTCCAAAAACATTTTTGTTTTCAAGTAAGTTCTCCCCCCACACTCCCCGACACACATGATATTTCTGACCTAGTGTTTCTGCGTACTCATGCCTTCGCTTTCCCAACCTACTCTGCAAGTCACCTTTACCCACTTTAAGACACCCCACTAAAAAGGGACCAGGGCAGTGTCCTCACAGGGATGCCAGGAGGCTGAATTTGAGTCAGCAATAAAATGTGAGTGCTTCACAGCTCTAAGTATAGCTCTCCCCCTTGACAACTACACTCTTAGCACACTGGCCTGTTTTCAGTTACTGTTAGAACTGTAAAGTTCTCTCTTGCCTCAGGGCCTTTGCATATGCTATTCCTTAAGCCTTTAATCTTCTTCCTCTCCTCCTCCCTTCCTTTGCAAGGTCAAGTCCTTATCTAATTCTTAGCTTAAACATCACTTCAGACAGCTTCCCTGACCATCCTTTTAATGTTGTTAATCCTCAATTCTCTCCTGTCTTTACCCTGCTCGTGTTTTTCGTATCACACATCATCATCTGCCCTTAGTGTGCTTGTATGTCCCCTGCTACAGTTATGACCATCTCCACCCTGTTCTCCCAGAAAGCTGCACCAATGGCTGGCTCTCTTACCCTTGGGCTTCTGGTTGGGGTTGACTCCCAGGAGGAAATCAGAGGGCAGAAAGTGAGAGAGGTCAGGATGTTTATTGCCCGGATCCCTCCCCCAGGCTGCAGGCTGGCTGAGCTTCTCTGCCTAAGGCATCAGTTACTACCCAGTGGCCTCCTTCCTTAGGCTTCCTTTAATTACCCTTTCCTGGGCCATCTGTTTCCTGCTGGGGCTCTGACGCACACAGGGATTGGGTCTGATTTATTCACCAACCTATAGGTGGCAATGAGCAGAGTGCCTGGCACATGGTAGACGCCCAATAAATATTTGTTGAATAAATGAATATAAAACAACTCAGAACCAAGACGTTTTAAATGCCTTTCTCTTCCCTATTCTTTTTGTTTCAAAAAAAAAAAAATCTTGTATCAAACTCTGGTATAGAAGATAGATAAAACAGGACTGTTGGGATTGTGAGTGGGTGAGGGAGACGCGAGCATGGCTCCCTTTTAAATGGCGACATAAACAAACAAACAAATTAATTTAAAAATGGCAACTCTAATAAATAAATAGGCAACCCTAGAAACCCAGCACCTTAGAGATGTATTCTGGCGGGATACCATAAAGGATGATGGGGCATCTTATGCAGTTTTTGCCACTGAGGTTCACAATATTAGAGGCTGGGTTGCAAGTGAATGATATTTACATCTCAATGCTCCCCGGAGGGCTTTGGGTTCAGCTGCTGGAGGACGGGGGAAGGGGGGAAAACCCACTAAGAATGCTTGCAATTCTCCTTTTGCAGCAGTCCTGGGGCTCAGAGGAGCCAGAATAAAAATGTCCTCCAATCTGCTGCGTTCCATCCCATATTGCCAGATAAAGGTGCGCCACCCACATGCCCTGACTACAGAGTCCCCAAATTAAACAGTTTCAGAGGGCAGAAGAAGACAGAGGAAGCTACCTGCTTCCTGGACTGCCCTAATCCTGCGCAGGAAGAGCCACAAAGGACAATGCTCAGGTGACAGAAAGCCCAGTCATCCACGGTTGACTCAAGAAGGTGAGATCTGGGAACTATATTTAATATCCTGTGATAAACCACAATGGAAAAGAATATGAGAAAGAATATATATATGTATAACTGAGTCACTCTGCTGTACAGCAGAAATGAACACAACATTGTAAATCAACTGTACTTCAATTCAAAACAAACAAAAAAAAAATGGTGAGATCTGGGTTGCTTTAGGGAGACCTTCATGAGCACCTCAGGCCAGGCTGGAATTCCTCTCCCTGCCGAGGGGCCTGAACTTGAAACGGATCTGCAGATAACAGCCGGGCATGTCTCTCAGACTGATAATGATCTCAGTGGAAAATTTCCATTGGTGGACACCCCCCCACTGTCTTCCTAGCTCATGGCCCAGAACTGGGCCTGTTTCTCATCCACAGATTCCAAGAACAAATTAACTCCTCTAAGCTGTGGCAAATGGGAATTGTCTGAGAAGTTCATTGACACTGGAGGGAGGGGGATCAGCAGAGGAGAGGCTGTGGTCTGGGAGGTGACATCCTGGCTTCCTTACATGGGGAGGCGGGCTCCCTAAGTGCTAATAGGTGTTATGTTAGCGCTAATTATGTGGGCATAATTAGGCCACAGATTCTGGTAGCCTCTTTCAGCTCACACAAGGTGGGAAATTGAGACTCAGGGAGAAAGGGGCTCATCTTTCCAGTTGCAAACATTCCTGAGAATCTAAGCCATAAAGCTCCCCAGCTGTGGACGTCAGCATGGTCTGGGTCTGTGACATCTACAGAACCGCCAGACCTCAGGCTCCTCTACTGATCCTGGCCCTCTCCTTCCATCTCTGTCTATGATAATGATGTCTGAGTTCCATTCAATCCCCCTTCTCCCTGGCAAATAAGCAACGGGCTGAGACAGAATTAAAAGGAAAGGGACAGGAGGTCAGCGCACTGGGGCACCTAATAAAAAGAGTAATAATAACTCTCAAATATTGAGTTTGCCAAGTGCCGGGCACGCAGTTAAATGCTTTCTGCATATTACCTCCTGTCCCATGACAGCCCCGTGTGGCAGAAATTTGAGGGACTGAGAGATCTGAGCCACTTGCCCGCGGTCACGCAGCTAGAGTGGTGATGGGATTTCAACCAGGTTGGTTTGATCCTTAAACCGTAAGACTCACTGTGCGCTGTGGCTGGGGTCCGACCAAGAAGCAGAAAGGGTTCTTTCAGCTGCAGAGAGGGCTTCTGAAAGGCCAGGCCAGGCAGACCCACTCCTTCACGTGACATCGTGACCTCCTCAGATGTGGTTCTCAGTGGCTTTCATGGGGGCTGATGCTTTCTAATCGAATTCCCTGTGTCTAGACCAGGCTTTCTCAACTCTGGCGCTACTGGCTCATGAGGCAGGATAATTCTCTGCCGGGAGGGAAGGTGCTGTTCTAGGCACTGGAGGATGTTTAGCAGTACCTTCCCGGACCTCTACCCATTAGAAGCCAGGAGCACCCTGCACCCCAGAAATGTCTCCAAACAATGCCAAATGTCCCCTGGGTGGCAAAATCCCCAGCCTCCCCACCTCCACCTGCCCCTACTGAGAGTCACTCATCTAGACCATCACGCTCACACTGGGGCAGTGTCTGTACATGAATGTGCATCTCAGGCAAAGGGAATTTCCCCCTGATCTTTTTACCCAGGACCCAGTATCGAAAGAAATAAAAAGGATGAGTTGTTCTAGGCTGTTCTCTCCTCCTCTCACTTCCCTTTCAGCTCTGAGCTCAATCTGCTCCCAAGGAAAAGACACATGTAAAGCCTGAAACGGACTTTCCTGCCCTTTTAAATGAGCAACTCCGTTTTGAAAGGCAGCCACTGGAAGTCTGCTCCAGCCGGGATGAGAAACCCTGGCGAGGTCCAGACTGCTTGCTGCTGGGCAGTTATAGAATCCTTGCCATGGATGCTCTCACAATGTCAGAATCGAAAGTACGTCCCCACAGGTGTCCTTGGACTGAACACTCTCAGGGACGCAGATGTGACCGGGCAGGACGGCTGATCCCAGGAAACAAGCATCCCTCAGACCCGGCACAGCTGAGAGTCAAGGATCTGCTCCAAGGAAAGGTCCAAAGGATGGAAATGCACAGAAGGACAGTTTCTACTCCTCTGTGCAAGGAGCGAAATGAGCTTGTTTTTGCCTGCACTCCTTGTACATGGGGGAAAAAACAGAGAAAGGAGAAGATGGGGGCTGGGTGGTCTGCAAACTGGAATGCCAAAACCCTGGGTAGCTGAGAGTTGAGAAACATGATTTTCCAGAACAGAGGGAGGAAAAAAAAGAAAAAAAAGGAAAAAATATGCCGTAAATCTTAGCTAAGTGGATGGGTAATTCAGTATGACGTTTTTAAGCTGTTAAAAGTCTTTGTACCAAAGAAAACACTAGGTTTTTTCTTAGTAATTTTGTGTTGGGACACAGAGACTTTATCTTCTAGACGGTGCCCCGCCTGCGTGCTCAGCCTGATTTGTGACAGCTGCCTCGCAGAAACACGTCACGGTCTGGTTTTGATTTGGGAAGGGCAGGCTGGAGGAGCCGCCTGGCAGAACAGAGCTCAGAAAAAAACACATACATGCACACAGACAGCTACCTGGGTGCTCTCAAGATGATGGTGGTAAAAAACTGGAGGGCTGGTGAAAGTTATTCTTATGAAACTTTGGTTTCATGGCCTTTTGATTTTCACACTGATTTAGAACTGAAACTGGTCCTATTTGAAGAGTGTTTTATTGCCCACTTTTTCTGCTGTATCCTGTGAAAATACCAAAACCACTTGGCAAGTATTACCTTCTTTCCTATTTAATCCATACTGTGTCATTAAGGAATATCCCACCCATATGTTTCAGATCACGTGCTCTTAACTCATGAGAACGCTACTTACTGGACCAAGAGCGATTTGTTATCAGGGACACCTTCAGAGCTTTTCAGAACAAGCACGGTCTACTTTTTCTTTTGTCTACACAGGAGGCTGGACTCAGGGCTAAGAGGAGATGCAAAAGGGCACTGTAGGATAGATGAACGTTCCAGCCCTAGACGAAACGGTAAGTATGGCTGGTCACTCAGGTGATGAGGTGAGGAGTCTGGGTATCTCTAGCTCAGTGGTCCTTCCTCAAACTTAGTGGGCCTGAGAGTCCTCCGGGAGCACGTGTTAGAAAACCCTGAGTCCAGGGTTGAGCCCTGCGAGATTCTGTTTGTGAGTTTGGGGTGGGGCCCAAGAATTTGCATTATTGGCAAGCATCCCAAAGGAATATAATGTAGGTGGTCCCTGGATGACTCTAACTGATGGAGTGGACGGTTGACTGTTCACATGGAGAAGTATACTCCTAAAAGCTGGCTCCCTACGGCTCATGCTAGGAAGTGGGGTTTCAATCACATTAATTTTCCAGGGCTCTGGGACACACTTCATGTATGGGTTGAAGAGGGTTAAGACAGGTGATGGTCGGCACAGTACTGCTGACAGACCTCATGCTGCCACCAGAACACTCTGTGGAGGAGATGCTAAAATGCTTTCCCAAGTGGCCAAGCTGAGAAGGTCAAGGATCTGGTGAGCCACTGAGCCAAAATATTTAGGTTTATGTTGATAAGAAAAGGGAAGGTCAAAAAGTACGTTTTGTTGATGGAACGCAAAGGAAATCAAGATTTGAATAAAAATCAGTTTGGAAACTGCCTAAGTGTCCAATTCCAGAGACGTAGTAACACTCAGCTGAATATTAATGCAGTCATCAAAAATGATGGGTTACAAAAGCTCTGAACATAAGCTGATAATAGAATGCAAATGAAGAAATTCAGGACACAAAATATTCAGTCTGCCTACAACTCAGAAAAAAATGATATACCAGTATACAGGGAAAAACTGGAAAATTCACCAAAATATTAGCACTAGTCAAGTGGTAGGCGTTGGGATATTTTTTCCCTGTTTCTATCATTTTTCTCAATTCTTCTCTTTTACATTTTCCTAACTGTCAGTATTTAAAAAAATAAATCCTAAAGACCTGCATTTCAAAGCCATTTTTCAAGTGGACAAGAGCTAGCTCATTGCCCATGTGAGATTCCCCAATTCAAAGGTTCCAAGAGTAATGTACGCTCATTCTTTAAAAACCCACTCTGTAAAATCTTGTACCAGTCTGAAAAGCCCATCACCCCCTGGCCTCCACCCTAGACCCATTTTTCCAGCGTTGCACTTTCAGTAATAAAACAAATAAAATCAGCCATCTTTTTTCTGTCAGCAACCACGGTTCCTTACTCTCGGCATAGCTGACTGCTCACGCCCAAGGAGGCTATAAATAAGCCTCCTGAATGGTTATTAAAAACCAGGACACTGGGGACTTCCCTGGTGGCACAGTGGTTAAGAATCCGCCTGCCAATGCAGGGGACACGGGTTTGAGCCCTGGTTCGGGAAGATTCCACATGCCGCGGAGCAATTAAGCCCGTGTGCCACAACTACTGAGCCCGTGTGCCACAACTACTGAGCCCGTGTGCCACTACTACAGAAGCCCACGTGCCCAGAGCCCGTGCTCCACAACAAGAAAAGCCACCACAATGAGAAGCCCGCACACCACAATGAATAATAGCTCCCGCTCGCTGCAACTAGAGAAAGCCTGCGGGCAGCAATGAAGACCCAACGCAGCCATAAATAAATAAACAAATAAATTTATTACAAAACAACAACCAGGATGCTGGAAAAGTTTCTCTGGACCCAGAAAATGTCAGCGAGACCACGACAGGGAGCAGGGGTGCGCCAGCCACCGTGGGCTGGGCTCTGTCCCGTCTGTCCACTGCTCTCCATCTGTCACCCCTGGCTCTGACAATGTCCTCTGTTTCCCCACACACCAAAACACCGACTCAGAAAGAAATAGGGAACAAAAAGACTCTCCTATGACATTCACTCTGCTGGTTTTCATCTGGTCCCTGGTCTGTGAGCCTGGTTCAGAGCTAAGAAATGCCAACAAGAGGGCATGGCTTCCTCGAGAAGCACAGAGGCAGTCACCCCATGAGACCAGTCAGAAAGCATTCCTGAATCACTTCCTCAACACGGAGCGAGAGGGAACCATCCAACCTGTCCCTCAAACCATCTGAAACCTCCCCATTAAAATCACCACAGGGACATGCCCCAAAGAGCAGAGCTGTGTCTCCAGAAAAACATGGCTGACATACGTAATGGACATTTGATGTCAAGTTTAAATGGTGGGGCTTTTGGAGGAAGGAACCAGATCAAGGGGTGGGGGAGGGGTGGGGTCAGCCCCAGATGGGTGGAATACTTGTGGTCCAGAAGTAGACACCTGTGGCTTTTACCTTCTTGCAGCACAATCCCTCTTCCTTTGAAAAGGCTACTTTGATTTCCCTTGGAGAAGCTCCCCATCTCCATTCTCAATCCCTACAGTTCTGATGACCTTGACCCCATTGCCTAGTTCCTGGGATAGACATGTGACTCGGGCTTGGCCAAAGAGCATTGATTCCACCCCCCCCCCACCCCAGGGTGGCCCAAGTTAGGCAAATGCGACTCAATTCTGGGACTTTCAGTGACACTATTAAAACAGATCAGTTCCCATTCCCCTTGAGCTAATGTTAACGGACGTTAGCCTAGAGCTGCTGAGAGCTCTCCTTGCTGCCCCTGGGAAGAGCTGCCTGAGAAGAAAGCCAGTGTGGAGGAAACAAGAACTGAGAGAGGAAAGAGGCTGAGTCCTGATGGCATCATTTGTGCACATGGATCCAGCTGTACCTGGAACAAAAATCTGGGAACTTTGTAGTTACTTGATTAAAAACAAAACCTTGTTCTTTACACCCTTTCGAGTTGGGATTCTGATGCTTGCAAACAAAAGAGTTCTCTAATTCCAGTGAACAAAGACAATCCCTATGCATTTCCCAAGTAGATCCTGGGCTGGCTCTGGGGCCAACTGACAGAATTCAAGGTGAGTTCTAGGTTTTCAAATCTGTAATTCCAGACTGGGGTGCACATCTTCCCCAGTGGAGGAAACGATCAGGAAGATCTGGGCCATGTGAGTTATGAGCACGTCTGAGGGGAAGCCCTCGAGTAATGGGTGCCAGCTGGTTAGGAGGTTTTACCCAACAATTTTAATAGAGAAATTGGGTTAGAGGATGGATATCTAAGCTATGCAGAAGAACGGGAGAAACGCTCCTGCCTCAAATTAAATATAAAAATGTTTCGCATTACAAGGATTTAAAAACATTGCAGACATTCTTGGCAAAGTGGGCTGTTCCAGTTGTTACTTCAGGTCCTCACACTGATGTTTTCTCCTCCTTTTCCCGTTTGCCAGAAATGCTGAAAAATTACCCCATTACCCCCTAGCAATCAATACGCCCTGGTATGATGCCACCAAGCTTCTCTTATCAAGGTATGTAGGTGATGCGTGTTAAAGTCGTGGACACATACTACGTATAAAACCGGTAAGCAAAAAGGGTGTGTAGTACACCACAGGGAAATACAGCCATTATTTTGTACAATAACTTTAAATGGAGCATCATTTATAAAAATACTGAATCACTATGTTGTACACCGGAACTAATGTAATATTGTAAATCAACTATACTTCAATTAAAAAAAATAATAAGGGCATGGACATGCCACAACAGTGCAACACGGATCAACGACAGCAGGAAGCCTCTCTGCTCCTACTGTGCGTCTGCATATCCAGGCCAGTGACACGTGTACTTTCTGCTAATGCTGGCCTGGGTCAAAAATCACAGAGCAGGCAAACTCTGATCCATTTTTATGTTTTCAAATCGATCCTCTTCTGTCTCCTGAGACCGTTCCCCCAGGGCACTGAAAGCTCTGCCAATTTCCTCTCCTAGGTCACCATCACTTGCATCCTCTTATTTCAGTCTGTGCTCTGTCTACACCTTGGGGGCTGCCACCTTCACCTCCTCTCCTGGCTGCAGGGTCCTGGATGGCCTCCTAATGGGTCTCACTGTATCAGGACTTGCCCTCTTGCAATCAATTCCCCACACAGCAGCCGGAGCCATCTTTTCAAAATGCAGATCTGATCATGTCACTTCCCCTCCCTGCTGGCCTGAAACTTCAAGGGCTTTCCACTGTCCTTAGTGGAAAGGCCCAAACGCTTAAAATATCTGAAATGGTTCTGCACCATCCCCCTGTGCCTTCCTTCCCAGCCTTACTACTCTCTGTGCTTCACCCAGCCACAGGGCCTTCTTCCAGATCTTTATACTTGCCACACACTCCTACCACAGGACCGCTGCACATGCTGACATGCTACCCGGAATGCTCCTTCCCCTTTACCCCTTAAGCATCACTTTTTCCGGATGCCCTCTCTGACCTCCCTAACTTAGCTATAGCCCTCGTGGTATACCCTCCTAGCCCCACATTTACCACTGATACAAAATTATATGGTACAATTAGATGGTTACTATGTATTAAACTCCAGTAGACTGTAATGTGCAGGAGGGGAAGGCCCATGTCCACTTTAGCTCAGCACTGCCTCCCCGGCACCTTGAACAGGCCATGGCACCTACTAAGAATAATCTCTAATAGTAACGTAGGGGGTGTCAGGCATTGTCCTAAATTCTCTGTAGGAATTAACTCAGTTAATTCCCACAACAGCTCTACAAGGCACTGCTGGCATTCCATTTTAAAGATGAGGGCAGTGAGGGAGTTCCCTGGTGGTCTCGTGCTTAGGTTTTGACACTTTCACTGCTGTGGCCTGGGGTTCGATGGCTGGTTGGGGAACTGCGATCCCGCAAGCTGCGCAGCACGGCCCCCCCCCCCCCCCGCCAAAAGATGACAGTGAGGCACAGAATAGATAAGCCAGTTCTGCCTAGCATAACATAGGTATTAAACCACAAAGACCAATTTCCAACTGGCCAACTGGTCTACAGCTCATGCTCTCCTTCATTCTGCTGTAACTCACAGAGGGAGGCACTCAAGTCACATTTGCTGGCTGAATGAATGAATGAACAGAAACCACCTTTCCCTTTCCCTCACTCCCATCCACATCTGCAGTTCCTTCCTATAGGTCCCAGTTCTCTCTAACCCAACCACTCCTTACAGAATCTGGTTGATCCTCAAGAAATAGCCCTATTCGCAGCCTCTTCGCTGTCAACAGGGCCCTTTTTTGGGGACCAGCTGACGGTCTCCAGCTGTCCTCTGGTGTGGCCTCTGCCTGAGGCAACCAGTCTCAATTCCAGCTCTATTCACCTGCCCCAGTGAGACTTGAACCCAGACCCCAACCTGCTCTACAGCCGCGGTCTCCGCCCCATCAGTGCCTCCTGCCCAGATGCCAACCTCCAGATGGTCTGCACGCGTCTCCTTCATCTTTCCTGCGTCTGACCCAGGCACATCACCTCGGACAGCCACCTTTGCCTCTGCTGTTCACCTCTCATTTGAGAGCTTCCCTCTAGCCCTGCCCGAGCCTCACAGATATATCAGCAAACCGGCTGCAACAGGGAAAGGAATCCTTGTCCCTTCAGCGAAGAGCCGTTGTGCCAATCTCCTGATATGAAGACGACCCTTCCTGTGAGGATGCAGGTCAGAGAGGTTAAGCGCAGGGACTTTGCAGACTATCACACCCGGGCTCAGGTCCTGGCCATCAGTGGTGACTGGAGGGAGGTCATGACATCCGTGAACTTTAGTGTACTCAACTGTAACATGGGTATAATCATCAGACTTATCTCACAGAATTGTCATGAAGATGGGAAGAGCTGTTATATATGAAGTCTTTACCATGTGACATCGTAGTCAGTGGTCTACTACGGTCATCACCACTGATCACCCACATAACCATCATCCGCTTCTGCCATGACACGGTGGTCAAGGGCACAGGCTCTGTGGCTAGAACACCCAGATTTAAATCCTGTTCCTCCAGTTCCAAGCTGTGTGGCCTTGGGCTACTTAGCCTCTCTGTGTCTCACTTAAGTCACCTGTAAAACGGAAATAACTGTATCTACCTCACAGGGATGTTGTGAGTTAGTTCCTGCAAAGTGCTTAGAACTGCACCTAGTACATGACACACACACGTGGCAATGTTAGTTGTTGTTGCTTCTGTTATTCCCATTTCTAATACTATGATCACCCGGGTTGCAAGCGGCTTTAGAGGCATGTTTAGGCCATGGCAGGGTTAAAGAGCTTCTGCAAGACTCCAAATGATGGGGATGCAAATGGTGACCGTGCCCGCCTGATGCACTCTGTGTGAGCAGAATGGATGGACTGTGTTTGCCAGGGAGGAGGCAGGGACAGTACACTCCCACTTCTAAACCAAACCGGAGGTGTCGAAGGCCAGATCTGAGGCTGGCCAGCCGCTGGGGCTACCTGCTTTTCTAAGATCTGTTCTAAGGAAAAATGCTGCCCACAAAAAGATCATGCTTTGTGCCAGATTAAACACTGCAGACTTAGTTAATTACAAGTTACCGGCCATAAAAGAGGAAAAAAAAATGCATCATTCTGAAATCTAGCTTTCGCTGCAGAATCAAGGTGTTTTGACTAAGACTTCGGTGACACGTGCCTTCACTCATAGACTGGGATTCCAGGGTTTGAAGACACACAGATAGTTCAGAACACTGCCTTCTCAAAAGACTACTGAATTTTCTAGCAAAATCTGAGTGCAACAGTGAGGGTCAGCAGCAAAAGGACCGCTTACCAAGCCTAGTCAACACCACATCCTTGGTGATGTGTGTCCGGCACAGGATGTGAAGGGCTATTTAGGGTGCGCTCCAGCGATGAACAATGAAGCAGTGCTATGAATATTAGCTACCGTCTCCCTTCCACACTGATGTGTCTGACACATCCATGGAAACACAGGGGCACAAAATGCTTTCTTTAGTCCCATTTCTCACACTCTTCTCAGGCTGGTTAGGAAAAAGAGGACCCACGGGAGCAGTTTCAAACCTAAAAATGCGAACCTGCACAGCTGCTGGATGCTGGGAGATACCGAAATCCAAAACGTCCCTAGAGGCCAAAACCACGCACCAGTGTGTTTGGGATGAGAGAGAAATAATAATAATAATAAAAAGTAGCGGGTAACCATCAGAGACAGCCATATGTGTCAAAGACTATATTCACAAGTTTACAAAAACTCGTTTCCTTCTACAAAAACCCTACAAAGGAAGTACTATTATTCACCAGATTCCACAGATGAGGACCCCGAACCTTATGGAATTTAAGCAACTTGTTCAAGGCCACACAGCTCCTACATGACGAAGGCTGGATGTGAACCTAGGGAGTGTAACTCCAGAATTGGCACTCCAAACCGTTAGGTTAGAATGTGACAAACCAGAGCTCATGAGAGAACTTCCAAAGAGACTAATAATGGGGTTGAAACTGTGCCCGGCCTAACAGCTCACTTCCTTCATCTGTGCTGTCCATAGGGTAGCCTCTAGCTTAGCTAGACATGGTTATTGAAAGTGAAATTGATTAAAATGAAAAGAAGTTTAAAATTCAGTGCATGGCTAGTGACCACTTGAAATGTGGCTCGTGCAGCTGAGGGCCTAGAATTTTCATTTTATTTCATTTCAATTAACTCAAATTTCAACAGTCACACGTGGCTTGTGGCTACCGTATCAGACAGTGCGGATCTGAGCAATTTTTCTCAGCTCTATCAGACATGGTTCAGGGCTGCTTTCCAAAAATCTCAGTGACAGAGAGGCATCTGTTGCTTTGCCCAAGGATTCGTAGAAAATCTCAAGGATAAGCAACCCGGCCTCTTCCTTAGGATCGGAGACCGTGTGTTCTTCAAATGTACCCGTGTGGCCTTTCCAACATTCTCCAAGCCCTAGATCTCCTCCTAAGCTACAGTGTGAGGACAATAAAGTCCGAACAGACAAACCCAAGAACAACTGCTCTCAGACAGTGGTCGCATCGGCACCAGCAGGGAGCTGGTAAAAATGCAGGTTCCTGATTCATGAAAAAGACTCTGACAAGTACAGCTTTCTGGTAACTGACTATACTGCTGAACTGAATGAATAAGCATTTTCAGAACTCTAATGGAAAACTGATGCGTTCATCAAAGTGCTAACAAAAGATCAAGATGAAAAAAAATTAATTACATGGGACTGAGTGAACTGATGAGGATGATTATAATTTTTGTGACTTTCCGTTTGAATAAAAAAAAAAAAATGCAGGTCCCTGGACCCCACGTCTATTGGCTCTGATACACCGGGCCTGGGGAGGAGGCCCTGGAGTCCATGTTTCAATCAAGCAGCCAATGATTCTCATGCAGGTGGTCTAGCTTTGAGAAGCTCTGCTTCAGAGTGTGAACTACACATTTATCTCCTGGCCTCTTAAATAATTATAGCATATAAATCTTCTGAGAATAGCACAAACTGGGCTGGAAGCCAGGTGGTCGTCACTCTGCACTAATTGCTCACTTCTATGACAGTAGGCAAAGTGCTTAGTCACCAACGCCTCATTTTTGTCATCTGAAACATGGGGGTAAGGATATCTGCTATCTGTCCTCCAGGACAAAAGAGAACACAGCTGTGAAAGCATTGGAGGGGGATGAAAATTAAAAACGCACCGCATAGATATCCTACAACTCAGAGACACGTTTTGCTTGTCCAGCAGAGAGTTCCAATAGGTTCCAAAATCCACGTTTTTAACTTCTTTGGAAAAACTGGAAGATTTGACAGCATGGGGCTCAGATTAGGTTGGTACCCTGATGTGATTAAGAGCACTGCTCTGGGGTCACATGCAGAAGTTCAAATCCCTGTTTAAAAGCTGGGTGACTGGGCTTCCCTGGTGGCACAGTGGTTGAGAGTCCGCCTGCTGATGCAGGGAACATGGGTTCGTGCTCCGGTCCGGGAAGATCCCACATGCCGCGGAGCGGCTGGGCCCGGGAGCCATGGCCACTGAGCCTGTGCGTCCAGAGCCTGTGCTCCGCAACGGGAGAGACCACAGCAGTGAGAGGCCCGCGTACCGCAAAAAAAAAAAAAAAAAAAAAAAGCTGAGTGACTTAGGGCAAGTCCTTCAACCTCTGTGTGCCTCAGTTTCTTCAACTCTGAAGTGAGAATTTTAAGAGTACCTTTCAAAGGGTTGTGATGATTTAATTAAGTGAGTGACTATTTATCAAGTGCTTGGAACAATGTCTGGCACATGGCAAGAGCTCTATCACTCTTAGTTGAATAAATAAACATCCCTGCAAGTGGCAACAACCAGCTGGGGCTGAGTGGTGGCCGTCCCTCCATCCAGGGCTGATGTGCATCAGGTTGTCACAGTCTCCACCCAGACAGACACATTAGACTCTGGGAATCTCTACTGTAAGGGACAGGAGTGCATCTCCCTCCTCGGTGTCCTGCCAACAAGGGGCAGAGACACTTAGTGCATCTTAGAGCAGCATTTCCCAAGCTATCTGTAGTGAAGGACCAGTTTTTTTAGTTTTCAGTCCATTGTGGCGGCCTGATATGGGACCCACCTGAGCAGGACTCATACCCAGCACTTGCCACAGACAACTCGCCCGTGGGTCTACGACACCCTGAGTGGTCTGCACCTGGACCCATGAGACGAGCCCACTGGATGTGCACTTGGATGTCCCAGCAATGTCAGACTGCTCTAAGAGTTTCTAAACACTGTCAATTTCAGTACTCATCTCGGGGTGCACTGCGGACAGCCCCGATCCTCAGGTTACGCTTTGAGTAGTGGCATCTTAGAGGACACTGACATCATCTTCACACGTACGGAAAACAGCTGGAAAATTTGGTTGGCCAGAACAGTCAACGGAGTGTCTGTCTGTCTGTCTCTCCCAACACTTCTGTCCTTCTCAGCCTGCCTGCCTTCTCCTTGTCCATCCCCATTTCTTTCATCTTTATCTACACATTAAAACCAGCTCCCGGGCTTCCCTGGTGGCGCAGTGGTTGAGAATCTGCCTGCTAATGCAGGGGACACAGGTTCGAGCCCTGGTCTGGAAGGATTGCACGTGCCGCGGAGCAACTAGGCCTGTGAGCCACAACTACTGAGCCTGCGCGTCTGGAGCCTGTGCTCCGCAACAAGAGGCCGCGATAGTGAGAGGCCCGCGCACCGTGATGAAGAGTGGTCCCCGCTAACTGCAACTAGAGAAAGCCCTCGCACAGAAACGAAGACTCAACACAGCAAAAATAAATAAATAAATTAACTCCTACCCCCAATATCTTCTTTAAAAAACAAAAAACAAAATCCGGCTCCCTAATGAGATACTGGGGTTCAGGACAGCCACGGAAGCTGTCATGGATGCTTTGATGTCCCAGGCGGCACCCCGTTTCATGAGTACCCCCCTCCAGCTCACTGCCACCCCTTCTCCTGAATGTTGCCTTTGGCTGACGGGAGCTGTCTTGCGCCCGTGCCCATATCCACATCCTTATCCCCAGGTCACTCTCCAGCAGCCCTGGGCCAATAACTGACACGGTGATGCAAAACGTCAGCCCCCCTTGTCCCAAGAAGGAACCAACCGTGTGGTACAACTCATCCTCCAGAGACCCCTGTGGGCTCAGGCTGAAGCTAGACTCCAGCCCAGACACCATTCTTCACTTGGCTCCTCCCCCCGCCCTAGCCTGTTTCTCTCACTCCCCTTCTTTGGGAGCATGTCCTCAACACATCACAGGCACCCTAATCCCTGCCTCAGGCTCTGCTTAAAGGGAATCCAGTCAAAGACAGAAGCCATCGACACTTGGGTTCACCTTCCTCAACGACCCGCCGGATGAGAGCACATGGCGGGCACAACGCGCAAACCTTGAGGACTGGCATCAGGTCACCCCGAGAGTCCGCTCGCTGTGTTCCAGGTAAACAGAACTCACCTGTTGTGTTAGACAGGGCCAGCGATTCCATGGAGCCCCGCGGGGTCTGCTCTGTGGGCGTCATGTCCTCGGTATATTTCAGTGAACTGATCGGATGACGGGTCCGACACTGCTGCGTGGACATGCCCCCTTCCTCTTCCATCTCCTCCTCATATTTGGGGACTTGGATGCTGCCTCGGTTTTCGCTGAAGCTCTGGCTGGACATATCACTGTAGCTCTCCTGGGACCTCAGCCTTCCCGGGTAATAGTCTTCTCGGCATTCCTTGATGAAGCTGCCACTGTGCCCCTTCATGGCCAGCGATGAGCTCCTTTTGGGGTTGCTGAAGTGCTTGGCCCACATGTCGGGCTGGGCCCCGGCCCCTTGCCCTCCCGGACTGTAGGGAGTTCTGATGTTGCACTGGCTTAGGAGCTGCAAGGGGCTCTGTGACTGGTTCGGCTCCATCTTGTTCCCGTAATGGTACGGCTCGTCCCGGCTCCTCCAGATGGGGTCCCGGTTGAGGCTGGGTGTCTGGCTGGACAGGCTGAGCAGGTCCATCTGCAGCGACAGGGGGTCCACGTCAGCCGACAGCCGGTTGGAACTCACCTGCAGCTGGCTGTGCTGGCTCAGCATGGGCTCTTCGGTCTTGCCCTTGTTCTTGCCGATTTTGGCGCTGCGCCGGGACTCTTTGGCCCGGGCGTTCTGGAAGGCTGAATCAGAAGAGTCAGAGCCGTTGGGGTCCTCCCCAGCACTGCAGGCCCGTGAGCAGAAGATCTGGCCTTGCTTGGGGAGGAACGGCCGGCCCAGGAGGGACTTCTTGCAGTGAGCACAGCAGAAACAGGTCTCAGTGGCATGCCAGTGTTGGCCATCATAGGTCATTTGACCTTGGTCGATCCCTGGGAAAAGAAGAGACATGAAGAGGCTGACGAGCTGCTCAGAGTTATTACGTGACGACATAAAACACACAGCACCCTGGTTTGCCTGAGGCTTCCAGATGCAGCAGAATAAAATGTCAATAAATCAATGATCAGGCCCCCGTGTAAATAGCAGTCATGTCCTATTAGGACGGCCCCCTCGTTCTACCCAGTCAGGTCCTTCTCAACTCATTTGCTCTGAGTGCAGAGAAACTAAATCCAAATGGCCTGTCCATGAATCCTTCCGCCTGGGGCGCGTTCCTCCAGATAAACAGCAATAATGATACTAGGGTGTGAGAAGCACTGCTTTAAATGCTTCACTTAACTTCTCAACTGTACGAGGTAGGTTTCTAATATTACATCCATTTTTCAGAGGAGAAAACAGAGGCAGAGGAGGTTAAATAACTTGCTTAATGTAAAGGAGCTAGGAATCATAGATGAGATCTATACCCAGGAAGTCTTGTTCCTAACCATGACCTCGATAATCATCTTTCAGTCTACTCAGGGGTCTGCTCAAACGGCAGCTCCATGGAGAAGTCTTCCTGTCCACCCTAAAAGCTACTCTCCACCACTCTCCACCCTTACCTGCTGTATTTTCTTCACAGCATGGATACTGCTTGACACTGAGCCACTACATATGTGCACGTGTTAATTACTAAAAGTGAAGTTGTACGATGAAGTTTCTGGGATATCTCCAGGAACATGGCCTGGTACATCGTAGGGGCTCTTCATGTGTGGAATGGATGAATGAATTGAATTCCATCACCAGTGCCTGGCATTCCAAAGGGTAATTACTTTAGCAGTTTAGTGGAAAGGAAAAAAGTGGACTTCAGCTCACAGTAAGGAAAAACTTGGATGTAGTCTGTCAAAGACATCACCTCACCGTAAAAATGCATATCCTTTGCGTAACTTCTGTCCCGTGCCTGGGCTGTGTCTCGTTTACATAACATTGTTACACCTGCTTCTGGGAACCTCCCATAGCCCCTCTCGTGTCTCAGAGTCTCTTCTGCCCTCTTCTGGTTACAGGACTTAACTTCCCTGTGGGACACCATCTCCCTGCCACCCTTGGGCCGTGAGCTTTGGGCGGGGCTAAAGCCACACCTGGACCAGCACTGGCCAGTAAAAACACCGTATCTCCCAGCCCAGTTACTAGTTCAAGGGTGGGCACCTGACCTGCACCAGGCCAAAGGGAGAGCCACCTGGGACTGTTGCTAAGAGAGCGACACAGGGAGACTCTCTTTTGACAGCAGCTGCTAAACGGGCAGAATGGGAGCCGGGAGCTGTGGGACCTACCTCCCAACCTCTTGTAGGGAGAGCTTGAAAATGCAGACCCAGCAGTGACTGTGGGATGGGAAGGGACCTCTGCAAGAATCCTGACGCCTAGCGATCAATGCCTCTCCCGAAAGGCAGTACCAATGGGAACTTTCACCTTTGGTGGCTCGAGTCCTGACTCTGAACTTTCCAAGAGTAACCTCTAGATAACTGTCTAGAGAGGCTGTGAACAAGAAACAGGGGAAAGGAGAAGGGCAAGAACAAAAGGCAGATGGCGCAGCAGCCTCTCCGGGCCCTCCCCATGTACCCCTCACTTCCCTTTATGTCCCTGGAGCCCCGGGAGAGAGAAGCGTAAGGTAGATTCTTCTCCTAGGAGCTCCTCCCTGAACTAAGGGGTCTCTGTTTATTCAGGAGTCAGGCCCTAGGGACCAAGCGGGGATTTTTAGCAGGACAGGAGCCACCACAAGGGTCACTCCAAGATCAGAGGGACACTGAATCAACTCTCTTTCAGCACCGCATTCCCAGGAGGAGTGAGAACTGGCAGGGGAGGGGCTAGAGACGGCAGGCGCAAAGCTGGGGCTCCAGAAACATTTTCTCCTCCGTCAGGCTGCCGGGGGAAGCAGGAGCAGGCAGCACAGGCAGGCCGAACTCCCTGGTGAGGCATCAGGACTTGGACAAACGCAAGTTCAAATCGCAGCTCCATGCCATGCCAGCTGGTTGTAAACATGCTGAAGCCCGTCAGCTTGGTTCCAATCTTGGCTGGGCCGCTGTTGGGCTGTGTGACCCTAGGCAAGTGGCTTCATGTCTCTGTGCCTGAGTCTTCTCCACAATAAAACAGGGATAATAATAGTACTTACTTCAGAGGGTTGCTTGAGAACTAACTGAGTTAAGATGCAGTGAGTGCTCTGCTAACTCTTCCCAGCCCTCTTCTTGAGATTTTATTAGGTCTCAATGCCTGTCTCCCTCTCTGCTCTGAGGGCCGCTACCTGGATGCTGTCCAAGAAAGAACTCTGAGGCTGGCTCGGCCCTCCCTCCCCTCTCCCCTGTTCCCTCTCCTCCAGAGAGCTTCCACTGACATCCCAGCTGCCCTGGATCCTCACTGTGACCTCCAGCTCAGCACAGCATCCCAAGCAGCTGCAGCCTTATCCACTGCCTTTCAGAGGTGTGCGGCAAGTCCAGTTCCTACGGGCTGTCCCTCCACCAGCTGCCTCCCTGTGCTTCTGCGAGGAAACATACTCAGATGCGGCAGCAGGGGCCTAGTTCTGGGGATGGGGGCCTCACAAAAGGCCGGGCCGCGGTAGGGAGAGCGGAGGGGGAGGCATGTTCCAAAGCGGCCCAGCAGGCAGTGAAACGTGGTCCCTGATAAACATCAACGATGTCAGATGGTGCTCTGAACTGCTCCTGAACTCTAAACATCTGGAAAAGGGCTCGGCCGTTCCACATCTAAGCGTTCCTTTTTTATTCCCTCCCTAAGCCCTTTAAGTACTTCTCTGAGGGTGTATGTGTCTACTGCTGCTACAGCCTCGGTATGTTTATAGGACTATTTACTCTGCTGTGAGCAGGCAAAAGTACCGTTGCCCTGGCAACGGCTTCCTGCTGTAGGGTCCGCACTGAGTGGCTGTATAAATAGGGAATATTTGGATAATACGGTCAGAGCAAAGCACCCAGACACTGCGGTATGTGTGATATACAGAGCATACCCCTTCTCTGTCGCAAGAAAAGTATGTTGTACAGAAAAGTGGATTTAGGAAAAGAAAAATCAGGGACAGCATTTTAACCACAGCAGTGATAATACTGCAGGCCACAGTGGTCCCCTTTTCTGACAAAGCACTGATGCCTTTTTACGGCGTTCAGAAGAAAGGAGAAGAGAATGCCAATCAAAGCTAAAAAGAAGACAGAAACAGAAGAAAACAGGGAACTTCTGAGGTGTACATGCTCTTGTCAAGAAGGTGGACAAGAGACATATTTTCTCTTGTCCAAGCTACTGAGCAAAAATTCTAAGTGGCAGTTTCTGGAGAGGCTTTTAAGCCTCGATGGAAAGGGACAGAAGAAATAGAAATACTAACAAGCAGGGGGTATGGCTGCCATAGGTAAGCTGTCTATACTCAGCCTCTCTCAGCTGAGCAGGCATCTCCCTGCAGACCCAGAAGCCACAGTGAGCAGTGCTGGGTCAGCACCATCACACCATTTCCCCTGATCGAGTCCCACCCCTCGCCCTTCCTCACCTGCCCCACCACCTGTCCAAATCAAGCTCATTTCCTAGCTCTTAGAATAAAGGGAGGTATGTCTGTTTAACCTCTTTGACCCTGTGAGAAATGCATCAGGCTGTGAGAGGGGGAGGTTTTTAGGGGTTGGGGAAAGGGGATTTTCGCAACACCCCAGCTCCCAGAAGGGAACGCTGCTGGACCAAGGTTGGCACAGCAAGGCTCCACCCTGGGCCTGGCAGGGACTCCAGAGCAGAAGGGCTCCACAGAAGCAGGCCTGAGTCCATGGGATGGACTCAACGACAAAGGACCACTAAGCACACAGCAGGTGTCTCCAAGCGGGGCACAACAGGCTCTCAAACTGATTATCTCCGTATCTCCCAACTACAGGTAAGAAGCTGGCAGCCTCCGAGCAGACTTCTTGGAATTGCACAAGCCACAGGAAGATCAGGCTGCTGGTCTCAAACACATTCATCTGCTGCCAACTTTTTTTTTTTCTTTTTAAAGGGCAGCCCATTCTCAAGGTGCCAGAACAGGAAAGCTGAATAAGAAGCTACAGATGCAGCACGATCGGGAACAGCATGGAAGGGCTGAACAAATCAGCTACTTGAAAAGGGAAAATGATTTTCACCATCTCATATCTGCCACGTCTTTGGGGAGTTTATAGCTTCTGAGCTATTTGAGGTTCTCTCACTTCGTTTCTGGCTGGGTCAGCTTTTGCTGACTTTTTTTTAAAGACATGCGTGCCAGAAACCATTTGGTTTCCTTGACTATCTCTTCCTACCACGAGGACTGCTTTGTTTCCTCCCTCTGCTGACCCCCGAGGTTTTCCGAGGAGGCTGTGGAAGACGTCTGTTTACATTTTCCCCTCATATCTTCCTCTGAGACCTCTCCTCCTCCCTTTGGTAGTGGGACTGTATACCTTGGGGGTGGGTTTATGATTCAGGCAGACCAATGGGAACTCCCTATTCTTTTCTTTCCAGGGTGGAACAGATGACCAAATGAGGGGTTACAGCATTCCTATTTGGAGGACCTGACTTGGATATTGGAAAAAACACGATCCCATCCTTTTAGAGAATACCAGTGCTAAGACTAAGTGTAGCTGGGGGGGTCATCTTGGCCACCTTGCGAAGAAGAGAAAGCAAACTGAGCTGAGACACGGAGGAGAAAAAAAGAACCAGACTTTGAATCCTTGAGCCATCCTTAACTGAAACCAATTTCCTTCTTGGCTTTTCTGGTCCTGTGAGCCACGAAATTTCCTTTGTCACTTAAGGTACTATCAGTTGGGTTTCTATCACTTACAACCAAAGGGATTCTAACTATACCAGACACAAAGCAGATCCAGTCAGAGTAGGACCAAGCTGAGCACCAAGAGTTGCCTCACCTATGTGTTGGGCACAGGTGTCGCAATATTCTGCGTACAAGGACTCGAAGCAGTGGCAGCAGTAGGGCCTTCCCTCCTTCATGATGTAGCGCTGGCCGCCCAGCACTGTCTCGCATTCGAAGCAGCAGAAGTGTTTCATGTGCCAGTGTCGCCCCTCAGCTTCTGTGCATTCGTCTGCAAAGATGATCTGGAGATGGAGAAGCCAAATGGTCAGTGGATAAGAGCCAGCCATGAGAATGTACTTTAAAGGTGGAAAGCTATGAGGGCCCCAAACTGGAAGGGTAGGGAAATAGGTCCTGTCCACCAATTATTAAACAGAAAATCTATATGTGTATGTTTATTCTCTATCTATATCAGTTCCCGCGTGTGGATTTGCCTAAAGCACAATCAAAGAGTTTCTGGCCTGGTCGGTGATTAATTTAACCACGTTGTATAAAGACAAAGAACATGCTACCCTAAAGAATATAAAGCAGGACTAAAAACTGACAGCTCATGGGCGCTTTGGCCATATCGATTTAATCTGGCTTATGTACAATATTTTTTTAAAATGAGAAATGTCATATAAACACCTGGAATCCTGGTTTCTCTTTAGAAAACACGTGTTTGGCAACGTGTGCTACACATTCTTGCATGGCAACAATAAGAGGGGTTGCTGCTTTCAGATGAGTGATGAGTTCTGTAGCTTGTCATTTTTTTTCACCACTCACTGTTACCTTAAAATGAGTCACCTTCATTTACGATAACTGTCTAGTCCTCAGAAGCATTTGTGTTTTGACCCCTAAGACAGAGTTTTTTACAATTTCAAAGCACAGATTTAAGAGCTTACTGCAGACTACAGTAATCAAGGCAGAAATAAGCTCAAGTGTTTATGGCCAATTGATTACTGACAAGGGTGACAAGGACATTCGATGGAAGAAAGAATACTCTCTTCAACAAATCTATCTGGGACCACTGAATAGCCATATACAAAAGTATGAATTTGAACCCCTACCTCACACCACATATAAAAATTAACTCAAAAGGGATCAAAGACCTAAATGTAAGAGGAAAAAAACTATAAAATGTTTAGAAGAAAACACAGGTGTAAATTTTCATGAACTTGGATCAGACAATCAGACAATGGTTTCTTAGCTATGACTACTAAAAGCATAGACAACAAAAGAAAAAACAGAAGTTGGATTTCACTGAAATAAAAAACTTTCATGCTTCAAAGGACATCATCAAGAAAGTGAAAATACAACTACAGAATGGGAGAAAATACTTGCAATTCACATATCTGATAAGGGACTAGTATCCAGAATATATAAACAACCCTTACAAAGCCACAAGAAAAAGAAAAATCACCTAAGTGAAAAAATAGGCAAAAGATTTGACTAGACATTTCTCCCAAAAAGAAGATATGCATATAGCCAATAAATACATTAAACAAATGCTCAACATTATATGCCATTAAGGAAAAGCCAATCAAAACCACCACAGGATGTCACTTCATACCAACTAAGGTGACCATAATGAAAAAGACAAACAAGAATTGAGGAGAAAGTTGTATGGAAACACAAAAGACCCCAAATAGCCAAAGCAATCTTGAGAACGAAAAACGGAGCTGGAGGGATCAGGCTCCCTGACTTCAGACTATACTACAAAGCTACAGTAATCAAGACAGTATGGTACTGGTACAAAAACAGAAAGATAGATCAATGGAACAGGATAGAAAGCCCAGAGATAAACCCACGCACATATGGTCACCTGATCTTTGATAAAGGGGGCAGGAATGTATAGTGGAGAAAGAACAGCCTCTTCAATAAGTGGTGCTGGGATAACTGAACAGGTACATGTAAAAGTATGAGATTAGATCACTCCCTAACACCATACACAAAAATAAGCTCAAAATGGATTAAAGACCTAAATGTAAGGCCAGAAACTACCAAACTCTTAGAGGAATACATAGGCAGAACACTCTATGACATAAATCACAGCAAGATCCTTTCTGACCCACCTCCCAGAGAAATGGAAATAAAAACAAAAATAAACAAATGGGACCTAATGAAACTTCAAAGCTTTTGCACAGCAAAGGAAACCATAAACAAGACCAAAAGACAACCCTCAGAATGGGAGAAAATATTTGCAAATGAAGCAACTGACAAAGGATTAATTTCCAAAATTTATAAGCAGCTCATGCAACTCAATAACAAAAAAGCCACCCAATCCAAAAATGGGCATAAGACCTAAATAGACATTTCTCCAAAGAAGATATACAGACTGCCAACAAACACATGAAAGAATGCTCAACATCATTAATCATTAGAGAAATGCAAATCAAAACTACAATGAGATATCATCTCATACCAGTCAGAATGGCCATCATCAAAAAATCTAGAAACAATAAATGCTGCAGAGGGTGTGGAGAAAAGGGAACACTCTTGCACTGCTGGTGGGAATGTGAATTGGTACAGCCACTATGGAGAACAGTATGGAGGTTCCTTAAAAAACTACAAATAGAACTACCATATGACCCAGCAATCCCACTACTGGGCATATACCCTGAGAAAACCATTAATTCAAAAAGAGTCATGTACCACAATGTTCATTGCAGCTCTATTTACAATAGCCTAGAGATGGAAACAACCTAAGTGCCCATCATCGGATGAATGGATAAAGAAGATGTGGCACATATATACAATGGAATATTACTCAGCCATAAAAAGAAACGAAATTGAGCTATTTGTAATGAGGTGGATAGACCTAGAGTCTGTCATACAGAGTGAAGTAAGTCAAAAAGAGAAAGACAAATACCGTTTGCTAACACATATATATGGAATTTAAGAAAAAAAAAATGTCATGAAGAACCTAGGGGTAAGACAGGAATAAAGACACAGACCTACTGGAGAACGGACTTGAGGATATGGGGAGGGGGAAGGGTGAGCTGTGACAAAGCGAGAGAGAGGCATGGACATATATGCACTACCAAACGTAAGGTAGATAGCTAGTGGGAAGCAGCCGCATAGCACAGGGAGATCAGCTCGGTGCTTTGTGACCGCCTGGAGGGGTAGGATAGGGAGGGTGGGAGGGAGGGAGACGCAAGAGGGAAGAGATATGGGAACATATGTATATGTATAACTGATTCACTTTGTTATAAAGCAGAAACTAACACACCATTGTAAAGCAATTATACCCCAATAAAGATGTTAAAAAAAAAAAAAGAATTGAGGAGAATGTGAGAAATTGGAATCTTCATTGATAGTGGGAATGTAAAATGGTGCAGCTCCTCTTGACAACAGTTTAGATTCCCTCAAAACGTTAAACATAGAACTACCATATGACCCATCAATTCCACTCCTCGGTATATACTCAAGAGAACAGAAAATATATGTCCACACAAAAACTCGTATATCAATATTCATAGCAGCATTGTACATAATAGTCAAAAAGTGAAAACAATGTAAATGTCTATCAATTAATAAATGGCTAGACAAAATGTGATATATACACACAACTGGTTATTCTTCAGCCATGAAAAGGAAAGTACTGATACATGCTGGAACTCGGGAAAACCGCAAAAAAAATGTGCTAAGTGAACAAAGCCAGACACAAAAGGTCATATGCTGCATTAATCCACTTATATGAAGTGTCTGGAATATGTAAATTCATGGGGACAGAGATTACTGGTTGCCAGGGGCTAGAGGGAGGGGAAAAGGGGAGTGACTGCTAATGGACCTGGTGTTGCTTTTTCGGTGATGAAAATGATCTGGAATTAGGCAGTAGTGATGGTTGTCCAACTCTGTGAATACACTAAAAACCACTGAATTGTACACATTAAAAGGGTAAATCTTATGCTGTATGAATAAGATCTCAATAAGCAAAAATTTCAAACCACTTTAATCATCCTATTCTATTTGCCATTAGATAATATTAAGTATCATGAGCATCAATTTCCGGATGTGGAAACTGAGGCAGGCAGGAAAAGGGGCTGCCCACAATCACTAGAACTGGACCAACTACCTGCCCAGAGGGTCTCTTTTGAATATCACTGGTAGCATTAGAATCCAAGTTAGATAAGGCCAATTGACTTCCTTCTAGGGGAGTGAGTCTCTGATTGGCGGCTTTTAAGGAAGAGATGCCCACAGTAATAGTGGACTCTGGATGAAAAAGAGGAGTGTTATTTTCAGGGTCCCACATTGCTGGTTATAGGGTCAGAAAGAACCAAAAACCTACTTTATGCACGAAGAAACCCCTGTCCAAGATCTTTCTCCTAATATGTCCCATAAAATCAGTCAGGTTTAGAACGTTCTCCTTTCTGCCCCCAACTTTTAAGTTAAACCAGGTTTTCTATCTTTCAGCTCCCAGACCACACCTAGGTGTGCTTCTGCTGGGAGAAAACACCAGGTATGAACCTTGTGTCCGGACTGCTTTCTTACTCGGAAAAGCAAATTCAAGTACCTCTTAAGAGTGTGGGGCAGAGGTATCCAGACGGAGTAGCCATGTGCCCCCTGAATGCTCATCAGACCTTTTGTAAATTGTGGGAGAATCGAATCATGCTACCCATTTTCTTGTCTTCTCAAACCAAACTGTCCCATCGAATCTCAGGAAACCCAAGATTTTAAGATAAACGACACACTATTACTGATGATGATTACTTCCTGGGATTTGGGCTGAAATCTCAAGTTGCACAAAGCCTTTTATTTTTAGAGTTCTGAACTGACCTAGTGCCCCTGGAAATGTCCTCAGCCCTAGAAACTGTCTTCCACCTAGCGGCCCATGAGACTGTCACATTCAGTAAAGCAGGTCATAGTCCTGGACATTCTAGCAACGAGGGATGGGGGGGCTTCATTTCTGAAAGGGTTAATATAAGAGGGGAGGGGAGTGGCCTATGGTTTTCTTCCATGCAGGAACCACAGGACAACGTGCTGGCTACGGTGTAACCCAGGGAGCCGGGCGGACTCTGACCTCGTCGCAGGCTGCGCAGCGCGGCTTCAGGCACTCCGCGTGGTGCCTGCCACAGTATATCTTCCCATCTTGGTAAAAGTAGATCAAATCCACCAGGAGCTCGTTGCAGACAGTGCAGATAAAGCAGGGTGGGTGCCAGCAGACACCGTGTCCGGCGCGCGACGCAAACACAGCAATGTCCCCGCCGTTGATCTGGCCTCCGCACTGCAAGGCGAACAGAAACGTCAGGAAGAGGAACACCGGCGCCCCGTCTCTCAGCGCCACGCGGGAGGGATACACAACCACCACCGGCATCACTAGCTGGTGACTGAGCGCTTACTTGCAAATCAGTTACTGTGCTACCTGCTCTACACACAGGCAGGCAGGGTTTTCTTGCCCTTCCCCCACTGCCCCTCCTAGGGCCAACACGAGGAAGACCCTGTCACTGAGAAAATAAGCAATCCCAAAGGGGGGAGAGAAAGGAAAAGTCTGCCAGCAGGAGGTCTCATGATCTTTTAGATACTGCCAACTCCCTCCAGAGGCCCAGCCAGGACTACTGCTAGAAAGAGTAGGCTGTGTGGGGTTTGGGTGATGCGTGAGTGGGGAGGGGGTTTAGAGGGCCTCTGGGAGGACCTGGAGGTCTGCACTTTGGATGGTAGGGAGTGGGTTCATAAAGACATGCCCACTTTTAACATCTTCTCTAGAAGCCTTTCAGGGATGCTTTTTTTACCTACCATCTTTTTACACAGTCCCGATTGAAAAGGTACCACTCCTAAAGCCAGACTATGAAAAGGGCTTCTTTCTCCCCTTCCTGAGCTCACTCATTTCCAAAGTCCCTTCCCCCTATCCAGAAAGGAACAAGGCAGAGTCCCTGATGACCCACGCTTCCAGTTGCACTTGGGATAAAATGAATACGGTGCAGTCTTTGAGGGAGGAGTAAAGTGTGAGGTGACAGGTCCGGGGGAGGCTCTCTGCTGACCACGGTGTTGGCCTGAGGTTCCCAGCCTGAGGGTCCAGCACTACGGCTCCACATGAGTGGCTGGGGGCAATGTCCAAGGAGGAGAAAAGCGACCTCCAAACCTTTCGCACACCTTGGCCAGCAGAAGGGTTGTGACGCTTCATAGAAAAGAAAGTCAAGGTCTCATGGAATAGTCTCGGGGGCCTCATTCATGCGAGTGACCAGACATAAGACAGACATTACGTTATGCAAAGTGCTACCCCTGCCTTTTGTGCTAACGTTGGTAGCTGAGGTATGCATACTTCTAAAAGGGAAACTGAGGCACACTCAGGTTTTCCAGTTTATTTGCTCCAACACTGATTCGAATTGGGCTACAAGCATCAAACTAAAGGTTGTTGGGAGCGCTCCAAGGTCACGAACCCGGGGAGAGATTTTTATAGAGAAGACGTGGAAGCAAAGTGCGGAAAGTATTTCAGGGACTAGGGATTAAGCAGTCCCCTTATTTGGGAAAGCCTGGTTGGCTGTTTGCAATTGGTTGTTCAGTTTCACTTTCTCGGATTCCACTACCCTGACTGGTTTAGGTTTTGGTCTGCTGATACAGGCTACCGAGGCATTAGAGCCACCCCAGTCCAACGGCCTCCTTGTTTAATTACTTTAACAACACGGAATCCCACTGAATCTTCACCGTGATTCTATGACCTAGGCATTTGTTAGCCCCATTTTGCAGCAAAACCATCAGGAAAAGTAACATGGTCACTGCCATCTGGCAGAAACCTGAGTCAATCTTATGTCTTTCTGCCTCCAGGCTCTCGTCACTCTTCCATGCCACTCTTGACACCTGCCCATGAAACACCCAACCTTCCCATCGTCTTAGGGAAGTCCGCCTGGACTGGTGAAGAATGACCCAAGAGTGGCAGAGGCCCTGAGCTGAGCACACAGAATCTCACATCTTAACCTCTGACCACCTACATCTCAGGGGCAGGTGTCAAGGATGAAGGGCCCATCCCACTGCCAAATCTGTGGTCCTCTGGCTTCCCTGTTAAGTTGCATCTCCATTCCATCCACCTGAGCCTTCGCACACTATCCCTCTGAAATCCCCAAAAAGGGCCCCCAAATGGTATCCCCTCCGCTCAGGTAGTATCTTGCCTTCTCTTCCTCAATCCAGTTCACATATTTTCAGTATGTGAATGGGTCCCCAAAGCACTTAAGGAGTTAGATAGGGCTACTGTCTTAGCAGCAGGGCTAAGAGATGTGCCCAAAATATGACCATCAGCACCAGAAGGCTTTTGGAGGTCAAGAGGTGGGGCAGGGTGAACCCAGGCAGGCTGGATTCTCACCCTGCTTTCTTGAAAACCCTCCTCCACCATGCCCGGAGCACTCTACAGGAGAGTCGAAGAAAAAACAAATCCAGACTTTCGACTCAGTGAGGTCCTAGAGAGAATGCAGGGGGCTTCATGCACTGTGCTGAAGAACCCTCAGATCCAAGGGGGTGACCGTTTACCACCTGCTTAAACGGCACTGCTCCTGGGATGACCCTGGGAAAGAGGCTGACCCATGGTCCAGGCAAATTCCACTTTCTAAAGGACTCATTTTGAGATGTAACTCCATCATGCCATTCCTCTGCTCAACTCCTTCCAATAGCTCCCTATCTCCTTCCAGTGGCTTACCCAACCCTCTGTGAAACATGACTTCATCTACTCATTCTCTTCTTTATCCCCTCTGCCCTGCCACACTTGCCAACCTGCTGTTCCTCAAACAGAACAGAAATGGCTCCTGCCACAGGGCCTTTGAACTTGTTGTTCCCTTAGCCACGCCCCCCATTCCACCATCTGTATGACTCGCTCCCCCTCAGTTCCTGCATGTCTTTGCGGGGCCTTCCCCGTCCCTTTACTGAAAATTGCAACCACTGCACTCTCCCAACACTAACCTCCTTCCCCACTGAATTTTTTCTATCTTATTTATGTTACTGTCTGACTTCTCCCTTAGAACGGAACTCCTTACAAGGGCAAGATCAAGCTTTCAAATCTTCTGTCCACGGCTGTATCCCCCAGGCTTACAAAGTAGGTTCTCGGTAAAATAACTGTTGAATGAATGAGTGAAAGGATGCCTCGCAATCCACGCTCACCTGCTCACAGATCGCTCCTGTCATGGTGACCGGGAAGGGCCTGACATTGCCACGACCCAGGTTTTCACGTTTCCGCTGGTTGCTGAAGAGCTTCAGCTCCCTCTTCTCTTCCTCATCCAGGGAGTTGCAATAGCGAACCTGGACAGACACAGAGGATGGCACGCAGGGGTCACCCTTGCTCCTGAGGGTTCCTGAAGCCCAGGCCTCAGACTGTGCTCACTAAACACACTCCCATTTGGTTTCACAGTCTTTGTGGGCACTTGAACACCACCAGGCTGGGGGCTATTTCAGTGAGTCTCTACCTGAGATTGCCGACCACCAAAAGGGCTTCCTAAAGGCTCCCATTCTTGGGCAGGCCAATGAATGGTCTGTAACTCTGCCTCGGCCTCACGGGCACACTCTGCTCACCACACTAAGAGCCATACCATCTGGGATAGCTTTGCTGCTAAGTCAAGATCGGGGACTTCCTCCTCCTTTCAAAGTGATCTGCATCTTCAAATTGATCGTGTTGCTTTCACCTCCATGTGCCCATGGAAACGATCCTTGACGCCAAAGAATGGCTCCGGGCCAACGAGCCAGAAGAGCGGTCAACGTGCTCACAGCTTCTGTTTCCCAAAACGAGATGGGAACCAAAGGCGTGAAACTGAGGAGTTGGCCCAGCGCTATCTGTGTTACTTCACGGGAGTCCCTGCGCGTGTTTATGTGTGTAGGAGGGAGAGGACTGCCCGCTGGGCTTTGGTTAATGCATCAACTTGCATAAGATATTTTCCTTCTTGTCCGACACAGAAACTCACAGAATTAAGGGAGGGACATTAAAGATATTCAAATCTGCTATTTCCCATTCTCTCTTTTATTTATGCACACCTTGGGAATTTCGCTATCATCTTGAACTATTGTTTACTTAACACTGTTTTAAAAACGGACTCACTGTTTTTTACTTGAATACATTTACTTGAAAAGAAAGTATATTATGACTAAAAATAGAAAAGCAATATCACTTGTGAAAAAACAGAGCGACCATAAAACTAAATACGAGACTGAAAACAAAACCACATTGCTGGATTCTAGCTGGCTACTTTTGCTTGTCGGAGATTCTGAAATGGAGGTTCTTAACGCTGTTACTTAAAAATGGAAAGTAGCAGGAGTTGGAGAGGTGTGAGATACCTGCTCCCCCCAAACTAAAATTTCCCCCTTGACAACTCAGTCACAAGCAATGAAATGCAACCGAAAAGGTAGTGAGTCTCTCATTATGTGGTTCAGTATTATCTAGTGCCATGACCACGTACCAACCAAAGTCATCATGGACCTGCTACACTTCGGGAAACATGGTTCTAATCCCACCCCATCTTACTTCAGAATAATCTGAGCATCAGCAAGTTTAACCGACTTGCCCCGACGATCTGTCCTACAGATGGTTAAAGGGAAACCTTTGAACCAGGACTAGTTTGAAAACCACGGCAGCTGTATACATCAAAATTGACTAATCTGGGTGAAAAAAGAGAATGATCAAATATTTACTTTAGATTCACCCTCTGTCCTTAAAAAGGCCATGTCAAATGGGCAAATCTGTCTACTGGGTCACATGTAAGCAATTCTCACCAACAGGAAGACGAAATTTGAAGGGTCTCTTTTCATGAAACCACAGTTAACCATAAACAGAATTAATCATTCAAAAGCAGAAAAGAGCAGATCACTTCCCTCTATTGAGTAAAAAAATGTTAAAAAAAAAAAAAAAGTCTTCATGTGGAGAAAGAACTGCAAGGACCTGAACGGCCCAGAATATATGGTTACACCACTGACAATTTAGGGACATGCTCTGAAAGAAAGGCACACCCCTCCTGCTTGTAAAAACCCACACTTTCAATTCCAAATTAGTTAACTGGTCATCTGGTTACAATGCTTGCTCTCCTCTTTAAAGGAGAAAGCATTATTTAAATGTGTTTTCTGAAGTCTGAAATAAACAATAGGAAAGGGAACTGTGACTGTCTTTCTAGGGAGTTGCTTCAGTTTTTAAGCTTTTGCTCCACTTATTCAAATTCACTTTTGAGGCTCTTGATTTATTCCTTTTATTCAAATGTGGGAAGATAAAGACTAAAAAAGTACTCACTCATTTCCTCAGGGACTGAGCTTGTGGGTGGGGGCAGTTGGTAAAAAGCTGGGGTCCAGCTCTCTGAAGGGGTTTTAAATTTCTCCTTTCAACTTAAAGTTGTGTTTTTCTTTAAATCACAATCAGAGTTAAGCAGACAATGCGATTCTGTAGGATCACTATTTTTAAAAACCAGATACTTGAGAATTAATTTCTAGTTTGCAAATCTAAACCTCCCAAGCGTGATGATCTTTTAAAAGCGTATTTACAAATTTCCCTTTAGGATCAATTTGAGTTCAAAGACGATGAATGCCTGCTTATAGTGCCCTGTATCTGGGTTCAGAAAAAAGGACGGCCTGCGAGTCACATTTTCAAGAGTATAAGGGGTGACCTTGCCAAGTTGGACTGGAAACGACAAAAACACAAATGTTCACAGCTGCAAATCGGGACATGTAACTTCTACTACAGTGTAAGGTGGAAAACTTACATATCATTTACTAAGAAATGATGCTGAAAATTCAAGAGACTCTCAAAGTTTGTGCCGGACTTGAACTGCCCAGGGAATCTCAATCATCTAACAGGCTCAGGAAACTAGCATCTCACGTCCTTCAACTAACAAAACCTGGACTTGAACTTTTAAATTTTAGTGCTCCCCAGTTACCTCAAATAGCTAGTAGTGCCAGGCACAGAGGCGAATCCAGTCCATAATGAGATTCTGCTTTTCGGTAACCCTCCCCAGAAGGTGTCCGACGGTTTCTTTTAGTTCTAATTAAGGAAGCTAAAACCTAAACCGCCAGACTTTTTCGTTGGGGATCTCACAGATAATGAGCATTCTGATTATGAAAAAGGTAACAGTTCACAGAAAGTCCTGAGAAAGTTCTAAGAAAAGTCTTACGAAGGCCCCTCTAGCCCCTTACCTCATTGTCATGTGGCGGCAGCTGGTGTAATAGCTGCTTGATTCGAAGTTTCTCTCCAGGACTGTTGACATAGGGAACTTTCTCTTCTGGGAGACAGCTATAGTACTGGTGAACCTGAAGGATGGAAAGCACACAGATAACTCGCCCATTACTCAAACCACCTGCCCACTCCCACATCCTGGGGAGATGATTCCCACAACAGGACACATCTGCTTCCCGCTGTCCCCGTCCTTCGTGAAACTCAACGGCATATGAGTTTCTCACTGCAAGCAGAGAAATTCATCCTTGAAGAAAGAGTCCCACAAATCACCCATGTCTTGGGGCTTTTCCTCTCTCTGTAAGGGGAAAATAAAGCTAGCAAACTTTCCTAGAAAAAGAGATTTTGGCAAACATGCTGGTGAACCCGGAGGGTAGGGCTTTCTCGGCAGGCTCCCCCAAGAGCTGGCTTTACCATTTTCTCTGTGAGTCTCCAGCATGGAACCTGCCTTCCTAGCCAAAGCGATGTGTCAGCGCCTGCCCTGGCGCTGGAGTCAACACCAGCCTTTGGCGCGCGGAGAACTCTTGGGTCCCTCAGCCTCCACCTACATTAAAAGCCCTCTAGGTTTTAGGCTTTTTGTAAGAACAGGCAGCAGTTCAGATCTGTCACCAAAAAAAAAATAAAAAAATAAAGTCACTGAATTGGGGATACAGAGCGTGTAATTAAAAATTGTCATTAACGTGACTTTTTTTGTACATCCTAGAATGTTCCTGTTTACAGCTGTTAGGACATATTCTTCCAATTTCTGAGGCTCATTCAACCCTAAAGACTATTTGGGAAAGCACCAAACATCTAATTTTGCCTGAGAAAAGAAAACAGACATTCTAGCATCCAACTGCATGTAAAACTAGGGGAAAAAACTGGCCAAAACAGAAGGTATGCTTTATATAGGAGAGGCCAAAAAAAAAAAAAAATCCCACAAGGTCAGATGACATCATGGAAAATACTTTTCAACTGTCTCTCAGCATCATGACCAACTCTTGTGAAACAAGGCATTCATTCAACAAAATGGAGAAGACAGAAGACTTGGGGCTCTACATTCAACATACTGGTTAGGCTCCACCAACTTGGTCACATTCCCTTCAGTGTGGGGAGCCTTGGATATGACCACACGTTTTGGGAATGCTGGAGTGAAGAGCTGCGAAAGCTCTGTCTACTTTGATCTCCAGAAACGAAATCATAATTGTTAGAAGAGAGAGGAAGAAGGTTTTGTGATAACAAAGCCTTAATAAAAAATGTGAAAGCTATCCTTGTTTTCGTAACAAATAATCGTAACCATTCACCATCGTGTGTGCATCATCCTCTCGATCAAATCCCAAAGGTAAACATAAACAGACTTCTTGCTGTAGACCAGCCAGATTTTGGGACCCAGGGCCCTGCGACCCCTCCCTAGAGGCACCTGGCAGGAAGCCAAGTCTCAGGATGGGAAGCAATGGTTCCGGGTTTTGAAGGCAGCCCACAAGTTACTGGCACTCTCTCTGAGAAGAAATACAAGCCCAGATCATGAGTTAGTTTGGGATTAGAAGCTGGCGATGAGCCCATCAGAGACTGGCACACCATTATGTCCTCGGGAGATTCGTGCCCCATATGCCTCACCAGGTAAGGGCCGGGTATATAAAGCAGCAGGCCCCGTCCCTGTATCTTGGGGAATGGGCTTTGCCTCCCAGGTCAAAAAATGACTGGTGGAAAAGCCTTGGGGAAACATCACTTTGTCATTCTCACAGCTCCCATTACGGTTATAGAACATTAGGGACAAATGCTAATATAAAATGAATCACTATGTGGATAAACAACAAGGTCCTACTGTACAGCACAGGGAACTATATCCTGTGATAAACCATGATGGAAAAGAATGTGAAAAAGAATGGATATATATGTAAAACGGAATCACTGTGCTGTACAGTAGAAATTAACACAACATCGTAAATCAACCGTACTTCAATAAAATAAATTAAAAAAAATAAAATGCTTGATCACAAAGAGTCTGATTTCAGCTCCACTGACCTTCCTCTCAATCACCCCTCATCATTCACACACCCCTCTCTTCACTGCCCAGAGCAGTCATCTTCTGAACTGGTACCTTGAACAAGGAAAGTCTCTCTGCTACCGTCCAAGGCTGACCCAGGCTGGAGTTTTCCCTGTACCTTCTCTGCAGCATGGCCAGGGAGATCTGAACCCCCAGTCATGGCTCTGTCCTCTCCCATCCCCGTGTTCCTGAGCAAGTTGACAAAACCTCTCCGAATCCTCATCATATGATTGTGGTAATGAAACGAGAGTGGAGACAGAGCATTTGGCCCTCAATAACGATAAATAATATGGATACACAGCAATAAGTATATTGTCCAGCCTGGTATACTCCAAGTGGAACAATCCACATCTTCCTGGCATTCCATCCATTTTAAGAGGTCGGCTTGTAGAGTGAGACCAAACCTGGGGAGCCCCCCACTTATAATTGGTCTAAGAAGGAAGGCTGCAAGGGATAAAATGCGATTTAAGCTAGCTTGGTTTCAGGGGGAAAAAAGGTAAATTATTATAAAGATGTAGTGTTTTCTCAAAAAACCCAGCAGTATGGTAGGGCCTCTTAAGGAAATGGAAACTTCCAATGGAAGGTGATTAGTAAGGGATTTCCCATCTCCCGAAGCCTGGTGTCCTCCTACCTTTGCTCTATTCTTTCCTCTCTGCAGATCTGTTCCCCACAGGACTTGAGTTTACACAAGCCCCGTTCAAGAGTCCACCCTAGACTGACTAGCTTTGCTCAATCCCACTTCCTTACAGAAGGCTCCTGTTTACCCCATCTTGGGCAAGGGCCACACCTGGAGATCGGAATGGAGAGGTTCCATGCCATTTTAAGACTGGAGGATAAAGGAGTCCCAACACATGATTGGACTAAGGGGGAGGCAGTGATGGAGAGCTCTAGAGATATTTAGGTGGTAAATAAGTACCTCGGTATGCTGATGTCCATCTTAAAGACTGAATCCTTAACTCAACAGAGGCAGTGACTACTCTTGTGGAACACCTTTCCTGGCTGGACATCTTGTGTTGCCGTTTTTTTAAAAAATTTTTATTTATTATTTTTGGCTGCATTGGGTCTTCGCTGCTGCGCGCAGGCTTTGTCTAGTTGCGGCGAGCGGGGGCTACTCTTTGTTGCGGTGCGCGGGCTTCTCATTGTGGTGGCTTCTCCAGTTGTGGTGCATGGGCTCTAGGCATGCGGGCTTCAGTAGATCTGCTTTTTTTTTAAAAGCCATGACTGTGGTATCAGATACATATGGAACTTGATCCAGCTCTGCTACTCTCTGGCTATATTTATGATTGGAACAGGTTATTTAACTTGGTGAAGTCATTTTTCTTCATCTATAAAATGAAGATAGTAATGGTTCCTACCTTATAGGGCAACTGTTCCAGAACCTGGTATTTCAAGAACCCGGTATTACATATAATTACTTTTTCTTTTTTTTAAAATAAATTTATTTCTTTTTGGCTGCGTTCGGTCTTCGTTGCTGTGTGCGGGCTTTCTCTAGCTGCGGCAAGCGGGGGCTACTCTTCCTTGAGCGGGCTTCTCATTGTGGTGGCTTCTCTTGTTGTGGAGCATGGGCTCTAGGCGTGCAGGCTTCAGTAGTTGTGGCACATGGGCTCAGTACTTGTGGCTCGTGGGCTCTAGAGCGCAGGCTCAGTAGCTGTGGCGCACGGGCTTAGCTGCTCCGTGGCATGTGGGATCTTCCTGAACCAGGGCTCGAACCCGTGTGCCCTGCATTGGCAGGTGGATTCTTAACCACTGAGCCACCAGGGAAGTCCCACATCTTGTGTTGCCTTCTATAACTGCAGCCTACTCATCACCACCACTGAAAACACATCTTTTCTACCAGTATTCCCATAATTCCTTCAATATAAAATGTGCTAACGTAATTTCTCACAAGGCAACCAATAATTTGGCAGATGACTTAAAAACTTACCTGCTAAAATACTCCGTTTATCAAACCAAATCAGCTAATTATTAATTAACAACCTACCAAATCACCCCCATATCACCTGGTAGGTGATCTGACTTGCTGTGAGGCAGGAGAGTGAGTTGGTCCTTTACCACGTCCAATTCTCTTCAAAGCCTGTTCAAGTCCAGGAGTAAAAATAACCCCCCTTCATGGTGGCTGCTGTGTCTCCTCCTGGTGTTTAGAAGCTGGACTTTGCAAGCTCTTCATTGAGCAAAGGGGATTAGCAGACAGATGGGAATGAGGGAGAAACGGCTCTCTTTCCCAATCTGTCTCTGGCTGAACATGGAAATGCCACATGCACGGAAATGCTTTGGCATCTTCCATAATAAAACTACTGTATAGCTCAGAACAAACACCAATCATACCAATAGTAAGGGGAAAATATTTAGTATACTTTCTGGCGCTACAGAAGCGAAAATTGGCACCACCTGTGAAAACCCTGCAGATTGCTCATTTTAGCCCAAACACATTTCACTTGTTATTTTTATTATTTATTTATTTTTTTGTGGTACGCAGGCCTCTCACTGTTGTGGCCTCTCCCGTTGCGGAGCACAGGCTCCGGACGCGCAGGCTCAGTGGCCATGGCTCACGGGCCCAGCCGCTCCGCGGCATGTGGGATCTTCCCGGACCAGGGCACGAACCCGTGTCCCCTGCATCGGCAGGCAGACTCTTAACCACTGCGCCACCAGGGAAGCCCTCACTTGTTAATTTTTACAAGTAAATAGTCAAATCCAATAGAACTTTGTCAGTGATGATCATTACCCAGCTATTATCCGGCAGGTCTGTGGAACGTGCTAGGAACTTCGCTCCATTTACAGATTCCCAGGTAGAGGTGCCCTGTGATTGTGCGCTGGGTGTAGCCACACGAGGTACATTTCCTCCCAACAAAAGCATCCTGAATAAACTGGCTTAGGAAAATGAACTAGCTGAAGGCCTTTATTTAAAGTGTGACTCCCAACAGCGAGGTTTGGCAATAACGTCAGTCTGTGTCAGATGGATTGTGAGAGCTTTAGTCAGTGTGCAAATAAAGTCTGCAAAGCAAGACCTCGCCCAGCTGGAAAGACTGGGTTTGTCAGAAGGAACTGCACATTTGCCAGCACTTCTGCCTGAGCAGAGATCGAAGCCAGGGAGCCAATGGCTCCTCGTTGGAGAGAAACGTGCTTTACTTAGAGCGGTGGTTCTCAAATGTTAGCTTCCACCAGAACCACCTGGAAGGCTTGCTAAAATACACATTTCTAATTCAGGGGGCCTTGGGGGGCAAGGGCGATTATTTGCATTTCTAACCATTTCTCAGGGGATGCCCCTGCTGTTGGTTCAAGGGAGCCCATTTTAAGAGTTTTAGAGTCACCCAAGTGTTTTCCTTCAACAGCCAACCCATGGGATTGCCAGGCACCCCAGGAGACCCAGAGGAGGCAAAAGAACTTGTTCAGTTTCACTCAATTTTGTACACGTCTCCTTCTACACCTACACATATCCTTAAGCAAGGGGATTCCGCCAGTTCCTACAACAACGAGAAATCCTAATGGCAAAGTGCTCAAATTTTGGGCTGGTACATTTTCCATATCAAAAGCATTCCTATTTTCTTAGAGCGGGAACCCAACAAAGAAGTCAGAATTTGGGGGCTGAATTTAGAACCAACTGTCCTTCACAGTCCAAATGAAGGAAGGGATCAAGGAACATTTTTTTTTTTTATGGAGTTGCTCTTATGCCTGAAGTGTTTTTATATGCAGTGGCGTGTGAACCCTCCCCACAGCCTGGAGGTGGTACATTACACTCATCAGATTGAGAGTCACACAGCTAAAACATGGCAGGGCCACTTCTGAGCTTGGCTTCCTCACTGTCTCCCTCTGTTTTGCATGGATTCTTGGGCTTCTTTATCAAGGGGGGAAAAAAAAAAAGACTAACAAATGGATGGAAAAGAAGACAAAAAGATATAGTAAATTCCTAATATGTCTGCATGATTGACCACAGAAATGATGAACATGCTTTCCTTTGGTGTTCTCCATAACATAACCAACATATGGTTCAAAATGGACTGACAGTAAGTAAAACGATGTACTCCAAATTCAAGTCTTTCCACACCACCATGGTATGATGGTGTAAGGGAGTTCTGGCAGAGATGGCTGACCAATCGTAGCCATTTTCTTTTCTTCCTTAATTAGAATACCATCATTTTACTTAGAGCATCAATATGCCCAGCTGAGGACAGTATTTCTGTACCTCTGGAGTAGCTACGTGTGGCCATCGGAATAAATTCTGGCCAATGACATGTAAAGATGTGACTTCTGGGAGAGCTCTTTTAAAGGAGGCCAAGTAGTTGACAAAGGTCTTTTTGCCCAAGTTCCCCTTCCTTCCTGCTTCCTGGCTGCAATGTACACGCAACAGCAGGAGGTCCAGCAGCCATCTTATACCGTGAAGTAACCTTAAGAATGGGAGTTTCTGAATATACCGTAGAGCCATCATACTAGCCCTGGGTTGCCTATCACTGAACTTCTTTAAGCAATAAGAGAAATAAACTAGTTCTTTATTTACATTTCAGTTACTTGGAAGTGAATGCAATTCCTAATGATAGAGCAATAGTTCTCAAATGTTAGCATACTACAGAATCATTTGGGGCCCTTATTGAACCTTATTCCCATTTTTATCCCTCTGGGTCTGAAATAGAGCCTAGAATTCTGCATTCTTATTAAAAACCTCACACCCCACCAGGAGAAACACTGCTTTAAGGGGAAAGCAAATGTGACTTTACAAGGTAAAGGTAAAAACTCCCGGAGTGTAATCACTGATGTGGGCTGACACATTTGGAAGGTTTTATAAAAGCCCATCTTAACTCAGAGACTAACTAGAAGATGGAGCCTTTATTTCACATTCTCCCTCTCCCACAGTTTAAGAAGCTTGGAACCTTGGTTAATCTACCTCAATCTGGGGAGGCAATATCTAGCATACGCCTGAGGTCTCAGAAGGCAGGTGCTACAGAGAAGGGAGAGATGTTGCGTGAATTGGAGGCACATGGTTTTTATGAAAAGTGCACACTAGTTCCCAAATGGGGACCTGGAGAATAATCAGGTAGTACTGTACCTATGAGCACGGGGTGACAGGCTGCTTCTGAGGGCCTGTTTGTTCATATGGCTCCCACCTGCCCGAATTTCATTACCCAAGCAATAGGAGAAAAGTGTTGCTAAGCAGCGTCTAAGAGGGAAAATCATCCCGAGTTTGGCTCCTTCCCTTTTCTCCTGCAGACGCGCATTATAAGTTTAATTGGTTTACTCAGGAAGTAATTTAGGAAATAACAGTCTAAAACCTAATGCCTAACCAATGTCTGCATCGCGCTTAAACTCCCATAGGATTAGGATCAAAAATCAACAATAAAAGCCCATTTGGGGTATTTTCAAAGAAGAATATTTCAAAGACCCCTTCTTTTCTTTTCTGCTCACAGCCGATGTCTGATTCAACAGCAAACCATGTCAGATTTAGGTTCAAAATATACCCAGAATCCAGTCACTTTCCCCCATCCCCTCACAACCAGTCCAGCCTTGACTAAGTGCTCACTGGAATCATTGCCACAGCTGCTTCTGGACCCTGGCTTTCACCTTTGTGCCCTTTGCAGGTGATTACTCAGCAAGAACAACCCCATGTGAAGATAAACCAGGTCCCATCACTCACTGCTCTTCTCAAAACCCTTCATGACTTCCCATCACCCTGTGATTCAAAGCCAAAGTCCTCACTACAGGATCATGATCTGGCTTCCTGAAGAGCTGGCTGATCGTATCACTTGCTACATTCTTCCCGTTCAGTCCTGCTCACAATGGCCTCCTTGCTATTCCTCTCACCTCAGTGCCTTTGCACTAGCCATTCTCTGCTGCAAACATTCTTCCCCCAGATATTTACAGGATGCCTATTCTCACTTCTTCCAGTCTTTGCTCAAAAGTCACCTTAAAAGAGAGGTAGGTCTTCCCTGATCCCAATATATCAGTACCTCCACCTCTTACTCTTTAGACCAACGCTTCTCAACTGGGGCTAATGTTGACCCCCAAGGGATATTCGGCAATGTCTGGAGACATTTTCGGTTGTCACAACTGGTGTGTGTGTGTGTGTGTGTGTGTGTGTGTATGCACGCGCGCGTGTGCGCGTGTGCCATTGACATAAAGTGGGTCGCCAGGGATGCTGCTAAACCTCCTACAATGCATAGGGTGGTTTCCACAGTAAAGAATGATCTGGATCAAAATGTCACTAGTGCTGAAAATGGTAAACCCTTAACCTGCTTTTCTACAAATAATTTACCAGTTGCTGATACATAATCTACTTGTTCATTGTCTCTCTTTTCCCTCTAGAATGTGAATGCCCGGGGCTTTGTGCACCATCTATCCCCAGAAAAAGGTGTCACACACAGTAGGTGCTCAACAAATGTTTGCTGAATGAATGCGTGCTGTGTTCAGATCTCATCTCTCTGCCTTTCTGGTTTATCAATGGATGTGAACAGGGACATGCAGCAACAGAACACACAGGTGAGGTTTCAGAAGGAACCAGAGTAAAGCGCATAGAGCTTCCCTTTCATGCCACCCAAGCACTTGTTTTTTCACCAGAGATCACTGACGTGGGAGGCATGATGGACACGCTAAGAAAAGGATGAATAAAATAACTGTCAACGTACTGTTTCTTTAAGAGGAAGGGACAAAAGCAACACCCCTTTTGATTTGAAGCCAGAGAACTTCTTTCAAGTTGAGTCAACTCTGTTTACAGAAATTAAAGAAAGTAATCACATTACGTCCTAAGCAAGTACTGTGACTCAAAATCAGGTGAGCTGTTCTGCAGCTATGCCTGTCTGCGCTCACACGCTCGCTCCCTTTCCAATCCTTTCCGTTACAAATTTTTTAAATTTAGAATATTAAACCTCAATGTCTAGTTAGAAAATACTTTCCATTTAGTTTGGAGCATTATCTGACAGTTATTTATTTTATCCTATCTTAAAGAAGAGGTCTTAGAAACGGAAGAACTGGGAGTTTCAACACTCTCCCTTTAAGGTGCAATTACAAGACCGCCCCACCTCAATTTTACCAAAACACTTTGCAGAATGTCTACACATTTGCGTATATGCTACTAAAAATTCCCCAACAGTTGCTTACTTTTTGGATAACAGTTTCAATATTGCCTTTTGACAAAATACACACGTACATGGGTATGAAAAAGCAGGGTAGCAGTTTCTTAGAGTGGCTACGTGTTTGGAGTCACACTGTCTGGGTCTGAATAATGGATGGACTGAACACTTCCCATGTGTACACAGTTGGACAAATTTTTTTTATCTCTTATAGAGTCAATGTTCCTAGCTGTAAAATGGGGGCAATAATATTTACTTTGAAATATTGCTATGAGGCTCAAATGTTATACAGGCACACATCATTTTAGTGAGCTTTGCTTTACTGTGCTTTGAAGATACGGTGTTTTCTACAAATTGAAGGTTTGTGGCAATCCTGCGACAGGCAAGTCCATCGGCACCATTTTTCCAATAGTATTCTCTCACTTTGTGCCTCTGTGTCACATTCTCTGGTAATTCTCCCAATATTCCAAACTTTTTCACTGTCATTTTATTAGTTATAATAATCTGTGATCAGTGATTTTTTTTTTTCCAAGAAAGCAAATCGAGGATTTATTAAGTGATAGTATGCTCTCACGGGAGAATGGGCATATTCGGGTGAGTAGCTGCTGTGATCAGTTACTACTGTAATTGCTTTGGGGCACCATGAAGCACTCCCATTTATCAAACTTAATTGATAAATGTTGTGTGTGTTCTGACTGTTCCACCAACCAACCATTCCCCCATCTCTCCCTTTCAGCTTGGGCTTCCCTATTCCCTGAAACACAACAAGATTGTCATTAGGCCAATTAACAATCCTACGATGGCCTCTAAGTGTTCAAGTGAAAGGAAGAGTTACACATCTCTCACTTTAAATCAAAAGCTAGAAATGATTAAACTTCGTGAAAAAGGCGTGTCGAAAGCTGAGATAGGCTGAGCTCTAGGCCTCTTTCTCCGAACAGTTAGCCAAGTTGTGAATGCAAATAAAAAATTCTCGAAGGAAATTAAAAGTGCTGCTCCAGTGAACACACAAATGATAAGACAGCAAAACAGCCTTATTGCTGATATGGAGAAAGTGTTAGTGGTCTGGATAGAAGATCAAACCAACCACAACATTCCCTTAAGCCAAAGCCTAATCCAGAGCAAGATCCTAACTCGCTTCTATTCTATGAAGGCTGAGAGAGGTGAGGAAGCTACAGAAGAAAAGTTTGAAGCTATCAGAGGTTGATTCGTGAGGTTTTAAGGAAAGAAGCCTTCTCCATAACATAAAAGTGTAAGGAGAAGCAGCAAGAGGTGATGTAGGAGCTGCAGCAAGTTATCCAGAAGATCTAGCTAAGATAATTCAAGAAGGTGGCTACGCTAAACCACAGCTTTTCAATGTAGACAAAACAGCCACACATTGGTAGAATACGCCATCTAGGACTTTCATAGCTACAGAAGAGAAGTCAATGTCTGGCTTCAAAGCTTCAAAGGACAGGCTGACTCTCTTGTTAGGGGCTAAAGCAGCTGGTGACCTTAAGCTGAAGTCAATGTTCATTCACCATTCCGAAATCCTACGGCCCTTAAGAATTATGCTAAATCCGCTCTGCCTGTGCTCTATAAAGGGAACCACAAAGCCTGGATGGCAGCCCATCTGTTTACGACATGGTTTACTGAATATTTTAAGCCACTGTTGAGACCTACTGCTCAGAAAAAAAGATTCCTTTTACAGTATTACTGCTCACGGACGGTGCACCTGGTCACCCAAGAGCTCTGATGAAGATGTTCAATGAGATTCATATTGTTTTCGTGCCTGTTAACGAAGATCCATTCTGCAGCCCACGGAGCCATTTCGACCTTCAACTCTTATTATCTAAGAAATACATTCCAGAAGGCTATAGCTGGGAAAGCAAGGGATCCCTCTGATGGATCTGGGCAAAGTCCACTGAAAACCTTCGGAAAGGATTCACCATTCTAGATGCCAGGAAGAACATCCATGATTCATGAGAAGACGTCAAAATATCAACATTCACAGGAGTCTGGAAGAAGTTCATTCCAACCCTCATGGATGACTTTGAGGGGTTCACGACTTCAGTGGGGGAAGTAACTGCACGTGTGGTGGAAATAACAAGGGAACTAGAATTAGGAGTGGAGCCTGAAGATGAGAATGATTCGCTGCAATCCCATGATAGAACTTTAACAGATGAGCCGTTGCTTCTTATAGATAAGCAAAGAAAGTGGTTTCTCGAGATATCGTCTACTCCTGGTAAAGATGCTATGAAGACTGTTGACATGACAACAAACGATTTAGAACAGTACATAAACTTACTTGATAAAGCATTGGCGGGGGGGGGGGGGTGGGGGGGTGGGGGGGGGTGGGGGGTGGTGTTGAGAAGACTGACTCCAATTTTCAAAGAAGTTCTGCTGTGGGGAAAATGCCATCAAACAGCACTGCCGTGCTAGAGAGAAACTGTTCGTGAAAGGAAGAGTCAATCGGTGCAGCAAACGTCATTGTTGTTTAATTTTAAGAAACTGCCACAGCAGTCCCAGCTTCAGCAACCAGCACCCTGATCAGTCAGTCAGCAGCATCACTATCAAGGCAAGACCCTCCAGCAAAAACATTACAGGGCTTCCCTGGTGGCGCAGTGGTTGAGAGTCCGCCTACCGATGCAGCGGACACGGGTTCGTGCCCCGGTCCGGGAGGATCACATATGCCGCGGAGCGGCTGGGCCCGTGGGCCATGGCCGCTGAGCCTGCGCGTCCAGAGCCTGTGCTCCGCAACGGGAGAGGCCACAGCAGTGAGAGGCCCACGTACCGCAAAAAAAAAAAAAAAAAAAAATTACAGCTTGTTGAGGGCTCAGATGATGGTTAGCATTTTTAAGCAACAACGTGTTTTTAAATTAAGGAATGTACATTTTTTCTGACATAATGCTGTTGCACACTTAACAGACTACAGTATAGTATAAATATAACTTTTACATGCACTGGGAAACCACAAAATTTGTGACTTTATTGCAATACCTGCTTTACTGTGGTGGTCTGGAACTGATACTGCACATCTCTGAGGTCTGCCTGTAATGTAACTAGCAAAAAGGCACACAGTGAAGGATCGATATTTCTTGGCTTCAAAGCAATCTAATCCATAAGTCATAAATGTCTATTTTATGGACCGAACTGCGCTGCCCGCCTCCCCATTCACACGCTGAAACCGTAAGCCCTAAAGTGATTGTATTTGGAGAAAGAGCCTTTCAGGAGGTATTAAGGTTAAATGAGGTGACAAGATTGGGGCTGTAATCAGAAAGGATTGATATCCTTGTAAGAAGAGGAAGTGCTCATGCACAGAGGAAAGGAGTGCTCATGCACAGAGGAAAGGCCATGTGAAGACACAGCAAGAAGGTGGCCGAATGCAAGTCAAGAGAGGTCTCACCAGAAACCAACCCTGCCTGCACCTTGCCCTTGGACCTCCAGCCTCCAAAACTGTGAAGCAAAAAATTTCTGTTGTTGAAGCCACCCAGTCTGTGGTATTCTGTTAAGGCAGCCTGAGCAGGCTAACAGTCTACCACATGCAAGGAACCCTGGGGTACTTGTGTGGAAAGGACACACACACGCATAAGAAACTACCCCTGGTTGAAGGAAGTTATATTTCAATAGACTGTATAAGACAAGTAGGCAAATGACTATAATGCAGAAGCCATTAGAGGCAGAGAAAAACACTCCAGAGTTTCAAAAAACAATAAATCAATCCTACATCTGTAGCATTTGCCGATTTCCATGGTATAAATAATCCTACTAGGGCTGATTTCAAGCTACCAATGTGACATCACTGCATGTGGGACAGGGAAGAGATGCATACAATTATACAGTATTTCTACTGTATGGATCTACTAAACGAAATAACCTCAAGAGCCCAGATAACAGTAAAATATGGGAAAGTAATCATGAAGTGATGAGGTTTGAGTATTTATTACCTTTGTTTTTTTGCGGTACGCGGGCCTCTCACTGTTGTGGCCTCTCCCGTTGCGGAGCACAGGCTCCGGACGCGCAGGCTCAGCGGCCATGGCTCACGGGCCCAGCCGCTCCGCGGCATGTGGGATCCTCCCAGACCGGGGCATGAACCCGTGTCCCCTGCATCGGCAGGCGGACTCCCAACCACTGCGCCACCAGGGAAGCCCATTACCTTTGTTTTTAATATAGTTTAATTATAAGTTTATATAATTAAGTTTTAAGAATGGCTGAATTTAACTGGCTTACAAAATACCTGAAAACGGACCAACTGGATCTTGCGAAACTGTATAAGCCAGTTCCAGTACATCATTGTTGGAAACTTGTAAGTCCGCTTCTTGGGCAAACTCTCTTTAAAAAGGTAAGAAGACAAGAGCAGTAGAGAGCTGTAAACATCATTAGTCCATTCCACCCTCCCCCGACTATTATTACTAAGTATAGATTCACAGTGTCATGTGGAGCCATTTTGAAAAAAAGTTTAGAGAGCAGCAACTGAAGATATCCTAGGACAAATTCAACTTTTAAACTAAAAAGTGACGCATAATGACACATGCTGTAATTCCAAGAAAAATTCATTCTTACATAGACTGGAGCTTGCTTTCCCAGAACACTGTTGGAAAGCCATTTTAAAATACAGGTGATCTTTGTTTGGAATCAGTTCATTTTAAGGCAGTTTCATTGCTTCACATTAAAATAACAAGGTTGTGAACCACGGAAAAATATGAAAACTAAGGAGCTCATTTATACATTATGAAGTAGGTATTTCTGACCTCCAAGGCTACTTTCAACCTCAGTTACGCTGCTTGCCTCATTAAGTTTCAAATGTATCACGGATACAATTGTAAGAATTTAGTCTTCCCTGTTCTGAGAAACCAAATGATCAGCTAAGGTAAAACACTGGCCTATAGGTTCAAGGTTAGATAATGTTTATAAAACTCTAAATGTCCTATATTATGCCATTTTAGAGGAACAGGGAGGAAGGAAGGTTTGGTTAGCATGAGCTAGATTATGCCACAGTAACAAACACCACCAAAATATCACTGGCTTTGCACCAAAGTTGATTTTTTTTTTTTTTTTTTTTGCAGTACATGGGCCTCTCACTGTTGTGGCCTCCCCCGTTGCGGAGCGCAGGCTCAGTAATTGTGGCTCACGGGCCCAGTTGCTCCATGGCGTGTGGGATCTTCCCGGACCGGGGCAGGAACGCGTGTCCCCTGCAACAGCAGGCGGACTCTCAACCACTGTGCCACCAGGGAAGCCCCAAAGTTGATTTTTAACTAAGAAATTAAAAAAATCTTTTTCTTACTGTGGTAAAACATATATAACATAAGATGTGTTATTTTAACCATTTTAAAGTATACAATTCAGTGGCATTAGTTATAATCACAAAGTTGTACAACCATTTCCACGATCTATTTTCTAAAACTTTTTCATCATACGAAACAGAGACTCTCTACCTATTTAAGCAATAATTCCCCATTTCTCCCTCCTCCCACCCCTGGTGGCCTCTAATCTGCTTTCTGTCTCTGTGAATTCACCGAGTCTAGCTATTTCATCCCAGGGGAAGCATACACTGTTTTTCTTTTTGTGTCTGGCTTATTCCACTCGGCAAAAGGTTTTCAAGGTTCATTCATGTGGTAGCATCTATCAGAACTTCATGACATTTTATGGCTAAATAATATTCAAAATTTTTGCCCCCCTGAAGGAAACCATCAATTAAACAAAAAAACAACCTACCGAATGGGAGAAAATATTTGCAAATGATGTGACTGGCAAGGGGTTAATATCCAAAATATACAAACTGCCTATACAACTCAATACTGAAAAAACAACCCAATCAAAAAGTTGGCAACAGACATAAACAGACATTTTCCAAAGAAGACATACAGGTACATGAAAAGATGCTCAACGTCACTAATTAACAGGGAAACGCAAATCAGAACCACAATGAGGGATCAACTCACACTGGTCAGAATGGCCATCATCAAAAAGTCTACAATAATCAATGCTAGAGAGGATGTAGAGAAAAGGGAACCTTCCTACACTCTTGGTGAGAATGTAAATTGGGGCAGCCACTATGGAAAACAATATAGAGGTTCCTTAAAAAACTAAAAGTAGAGCTACCATGTGATCCAGCAATCCCACTCCTGGGAAAAGATGAAAACTCTACTTCAAAAAAGATACATGCACCCCGATGTTCATAGCGGCACTATTTATAGTAGCCAAGACATAGAAACGACCCAAACGCCCATCAACAGACAACTGGCTTGAAAAGATGTGGTATACATATACAATAGAACATTACTCAGCCATAAAAAAGAATGAAATATTGCCATCTGCAGCAGTGTGGATGGACCTAGAGAATATTATACTTAGTGAAGTCAGACAGAGAAAGACAAATACTATGTGACATCACTTATATGTGGAATCTAAAAAATAATACAAATGAACCTATATACAAAACAGACCCACAGACATAGAAAACAAACTTATGGTTACCAAAGGGGAGAAGAGAAGGGAGGAGGGGCCAATTAGGACTATGGGATTAACAGATGTCCACTATCATACATGAAATAGATAAGCAACAAGGATTTACTGTACAGCACAGGGAGTTATTCAATATCTTGTAATAACCTATAATGGAATGTAATCTGAAAAAATATATAACTGAATCACTTCGCTGTACACCTGAAACTAACACAATACTGTAAGTCAACTATACTTCAACTTAAAAAAATATTGCCCCTCTGCACCTGTCTGGGAATGACTGTGAAAGTGACACGAATATTGATTTTGGCGTTACAAACAAATTTTGAGAGAGAGGTGAATGTGCAGATACCTAATCCATGAATAATGAGGAATGACTAGATTACGACCTATCTGACCTGCTCAGGAGAAAGGGGCTGAGCCAGGATTTAAATTGAGGTCTGACTTCAAAGCTCATTTTCTTTCCGCTTCACCCCACTGTCTCCCTAAACCAGTCACAGGATTACACTCTGCCCTGAGCATCTGATGACTCCATACCCAGTGCAGTCACAGTTCATTCTTCAAGCCTGTGGTTCCTGTTAAAACCTAGAATAATAAACAGACTAGAGAGGCTGCTTCATCATGAAAGCCACATGAACCAAGTGGAATTCCAAAGACGATGGAAATCAACAGTGCTATCTGCTAATGTGTCTGCTTTGAATATTATGTGCATAACGTTATGTAGTAAAGGTCATGTGAAGTGACTCAAGTTTGACAAACTGTTTTTCTTTGCGGTCTATGCAAGGGAAATGTTAACATGCCCACGTCCATCCCCGACAAAGGCCTTGTGGTCCTTGAAGTGAGTGCTCTGATTCCCCAGATTATACTGTTAAATTTTACTTTATTATTTTATTTCATGTATTTATTCATTTTGTGGTAAAATACACATAGCACAAAATTTACCACTTTAACCATTTTTAAGTGGCATTAAGTACACTGTTGGGCAACCATTGCCACCAACCATTTCCAGAACGTTTTCATCTTCCCAAACTAAACCTCTGTACCCATCAAGTACTAACTCCCCACTTCCCCTCCCCCAGCCACTGGCAACCACCATTCTCCTTTCCATCTCTATGAATGTGACTAGGGTTCAGAGTGATTTTTATTACATGTTGGTACCAAATGTTCTTTTGCAGTAACACTTCTCTGATGCTATGGTGAAAATCAGTGGGGAAATAAAGTGAATCAGGCAATGTATCGACACTTACATTTAAGTCCTTTTATAAGCAACTTTCCTTCTGTTTTTAATAAAACAATTAAAGACAGCAGGGGAAACTGTGGCCTCAGCCATTAGAATCTACAACAAATGAGAGTATCGTACTGTGTTTCCACCGAGAAGACCCATGAAGTAAATCACTACTAATACCTGGGGAAGTAATTTCTTCTGAATTTTCGGCCTTGGGGCATTGACTCAATATTTCACAAATCACAGAATTCCCATTACACAGCACCTCTTTCTAGCTCATGACAGTCTTCTGATTGCTCTTGGAGTGGCATGAGAAGCAATCAATGCTAGTCAGTAATTGCAAGAGAAGAGAACTCCATATCAACTAGGCTTAGACCCAAATAAGCAGTTCCAACAGGCATTCTTCAGCATTCTGACATCCCTGACACCTGGTCTAAAACAATGCTCATCCACGTGCTACCTTAGTCTCTTCCAAAATAAACAGATATTTTTTTGTGGTTAGCCGATGACAGTGCCCAGTTGTAGAAGCAAACTTCAGTCTTGATCTCTAATTATCTCCTTTCCCTTTGTTGCCTATAGGATTCTTTACCGTTGTTTTAGTTATTCTACTGATAGTTCATCGAAACCATTTTTGGAAACAGGAAATGAATCAAAAAGAAAAAAGGCTTAATTTTAAACATCCATTTTTTTTTTTTTTAGGAAGTAGAGTTTCAGGATCGGTTCTTACCTATGTTAAATGAAAGAAGTAAAGCTGTAAACAACAGACCTAAAATGATCTTAAAATTGTTGGTATAAAATTACCAGTATTCAACACCCATTTATGATAAAAATTATCCAGAAAGTGGGCGTAGAGGGAACATACCTCAACCTAACAAAGGCCATATATGACAACCCACAGCTACCTTCATACTCAGTGGTGAAAAGCTAAGCATTTCCTCTAAGATCAGGAACAAGACAAGGATGCCCACTCTCACCACTTTTATTCAACAACGTTTTGGAAGTCCTAGCCACGGCAATCGGAGAAGAAAAAGAAATAAAAAGAATGCAAATTGGAAAAGAAGAAGTAAAACTAACACTGTTTGAAGATAACATGTTATTACACATAGCCCTAAAGATGCCACCAGAAAACTCCTAGAGCTAATCAATGAATGTGGTAAAGTTGCAGGATACTAAATTAATAGAAATCTGTTGCATCTCTATACACTAACAATGAAGTACCAGAAAGAGAAATTGAGGAAACAATCCCATTTACCATTGCATCAGAAGAATAATATACCTAGGAATAAACCTACTTAGGGAGGCAAAAGACCTGGACTCCAAAAACTGGAAGACACTGATAAAAGAAACTGAAGACAACACAAACAGATGGAAAGATATACAGTATATACTGTGTACTTGGATTGGAAGAATCAAGATTGTCAAAATGACTATACTATCCAAGACAATCTACAGATTCAATGCAATCTCTATCAAAATACTAACAGCATTTTTCACAGAACTAGAACAAATAATTTTAAAATTTGTATGGAAACACAAAAGACTCCAAGTAGTCAAAACAATCTTGAGAAAGAAGTACAGAGCTGGAGGAATCATGCTCCCTGACTTCAGACAATACTACAAAACTACAGTAATCAAAACAGTATGGTACTGGCACAAAAACAGACCCATAGATCAATGAACCAGGAGAGAAAGTCCAGAAATAAGCCCACACACTTATGGTCAATTAATCTATGACAAAGGAGGCAAGAACATACAATGGAGCAAAGACAGTCTCTTCAATAAGTGGTACTTGGGAAACTGGACAGCTACTTGCAAAAAAAAAGGAAATTAGTACATCCTCTAACACCATATACAAAAATAAACTCAAAATGGCTTAAAGACTTAAATATCTAAGTCTTTAAGACATGACACCATAAAACTCCTACAACAGAACATAGGCAAAACATTCTCTGACATAAATTGTATCAATGTTTTCTTAGGTCAGTCTCCCAAGGCAACAGAAATAAAAGCAAAAATAAACAAATGGGACCTAATTAAATGTAAAAGCTTTTGCACAGCAAAGGAAACCATCGACAAAACAAAAAGACAACCTACTGAATGGGAGATGATATTTGCAAATGATATGACTGATAAGTGATTAATATCCAACATATATAAACAGTTCAGACAACTCAACATCAAAAAAAACAAACAACCCAATTAAAAAATGGGTAGAAGAACTCAATAGACATTTTTCCAAGGAGGAAATCCATATGGCCAACAGGCACATGAAAAGATGCTCAACATTGCTAATCATCAGGGAAATGCAAATGAAAACCACAGTGAACTATCACCTCACAGCTGTCGGAATGGCTATCATTGAAAAGAACACAAATAACAAATACTGGCAGGGATGTGAAGAAAAGGGAACCCTTGTACACTGTTGGTGGGAATGTAAATTGGTGGAAAACAGTATGGAGGTTTCTCAAAAAACTAAAAACAGAACTACCATATGACCCAGCAAGTCCACTTCTGAGTATATATGCAAAAAAAAATTCCCAAACACTCATTCAAAAAGATATATGCACCCCCAATGTTCATAGGAGCATTATTTACAATTGCCAAGATACGGAAGCAACCTAAATGTCCATCTACAGATGAATGAATACAGAAGATGTGGTATATATACACAATGGAATACTACTTAGCCCTAAAAAGAATGAAATTTTGCCATTTGCAGCAACATGGATGGACTTGGAGGGCATTATGCTACGTGAAATAAACCAGACAGAGAAAGACAAATATTGTATGATATCACTTGTATGTGGAATCTGAAAAATACAACAAACTAGTGCATATAACAAAAAAAGAAGCAGACTGACAGGTATACAGAGCAAGCTAGTGGTTACCAGTGGGGAGGGGCAATGTAGGGCCTGGGGAGGAGGGAGGCACAAACTACTGAGTGTAAGATAGGCTCAAGGATGTACTGTATAACAAGGGGAACAGAGCCAATATTTTGTAACAACTGTAAATAGAAAGTAACATTGAAAACCTGTACAAAGAATTTTTTTAAATTAAAAAAAAGATAAGAGAAAAATGAAACAATTACTAGTATTGATATGGTTTTGGTTTAAGAGAAACTATCCAAAAATTTCCTTAAGCTTGAGCAAATATGAATTCAAGGTCAGGTAAGGTAGCTGTGAAATGCACTGAGACACAGGCTACTCATAGGGAAGGAAATATCTTTCATAAGCAATCTAAGAAATGGTACTAAAATGTACATTATGTAAGGTCCCTGTTAAAGGTAGAAGGAAGTCATAAAGACTGATACTTGTTAAAAATGAATGAAGTGGAATGTGGAGAGGCTGTGGAGAAAAGAGAACCCTCCTACACTGTTGGTGGGAATGTAAGTTGGTACAGTCACTATGGATAACGGTAAGGAGGTTCCTCAGAAAACTAAAATAGAATTACCGTATGATCCAGCAATCCCACTCCTAGGAATATACCCCAACAAAACTATAATTCAAAAGATAAATGCACTCCTATGTTCATAGCAGCACTATTCACAATAGCTAAAACACGGAAACAACCTAAATGTCCATGGACAGATGAGTGGATAAAGAAGATGTGGTACATATATATAATGGAATATTACTCAGCCATAAAAAAGAATGAAATAATGCCATTTGCAGCCACATGGATGCAACTAGAGATTATCATACTATGTGAAGTAAGTCAGAAAGAGAAAGACAAATACCATATGATATCACTTATATGTGGAATCTAAAATATAGCACAAATGAACTTATCTGCAAAATAGAAACAGACTCATAGACACACAGAACAGACTTGTGGTTGCCAAGGGGGATGGAGGGAGAGAGAGGGATGGACTGGTAGTTTGGGGTTGGTATATGCAAACTATTAGTATCACATTCAGAATGGATAAACAACAAGGTCCTAATGTATAGCACAGGGAACTATACTCAATATCCTGTGATCAACCATACTGGAAAAGAATATTAAAAAAAATGCATACATGCGTATAACTGAGTCACTTTGCTGTACGGCAGAGACTGGCACAACATTGTAAATCAACTATACTTCAATTAAAAAAAAATGAATGAGGTGGGAAAGCAATGCATTAAATACAGCAAGTGAGAAGGCTCTGAGGCTGGAGGAAGCTCAGGGTACTTGAAGACTGGCAAGAGATGCAGTGTAGCTGGGTGTTAAGAAATGGCAAGTGGCCACCAGAAAATAGCAATGTATTTTTTTTTCACATCTTTATTGGAGTATAATTGCTTTACAATGCTGTGTTAGTTTCTGCTGTACAACAAAGTAAATCAGCTATATGTACACATATATCCCCATATCTCCTCCCTCTTGCATCTCCCTCCCACCCTCCTTATCCCACCCCTCTAGGTGGTCACAAATCATCGAGTTGATCTCCCTGTGCTATGCGGCTGCTTCCCACTAGCTATCTACCTTACGTTTGGTAGTGTATATATGTCCATGCCACTCTCACTTTGTCCCAGCTTCCCCTTCCCCCGCTGTGTCCTCAAGTCCATTCTCTACATCTGCATCTTTATTTCTGCCCTGCCACTAGGTTCATCAGTACCGTTTTTTTAGATTCCATATATATATGCGTTAGCATACGGTATTTGTTTTTCTCTTAGAGATGTATTCTATAATTTTCCAACAAGTAAAGGAAAATGAAGGAAGCAGGGAAAATATTAAAAAATAGAATTCAAGAAAATAGAGAAAAGCAGAGGAAAAACACACAGAAAACAACAAAAAAAAGTGGGAGTAATAATTATCTCAGTTATCATAATAAATGTAAATAAATCCATCAATCAGAAGATTATCAGTTTGGATTAAAAAGAAAAAAACAATATCCATGATATGCTGCCTACTTGAATCCGTAAGAAAAGGTTGAAATAAAAGAATGAAAAAGTACAGTCTTGCAATTATTCCCCTTAAAAAAGCCACTATGCAATATTAATACTGAAGAAAACTTATATTTAAGTAAGTATAATTAGGATGGATTAAAAGTGATGTTACAATTGATTAATAGCTCCTTGGTCATTTCAAAATTATTAGTGACACAATTTGTTGATTGAGCTATCACTTCCCTACTTATATTCTTGGAAAATATTATTAATGCATTTGTTCATAAACTTTTTAAGAACCATAAAAATGATTTTCATGTTAAAATAAATTAAATGCAAAAAAATTTTAAGATGTTACAAAATAATAAAAGGAAAAAATCTATAAAAGTTGGAGTATATTCATAAACTTTTAGGCACCCAAAAATATAGCTTCAAAATATAAGCAAAACAGAAATACAAGAAGAAACAAATCTATAAACAATGTGAGAGATTTTAAAATATGTCTCTTAGCATCGATAGACCAAATAGACAAAAAATTATGAAGGCTATACAGTATATTATAACAATAGTAATTACTGTTCATTAATTCTAACACCTTTCTTCTAACAATTTGGAAACATTATTTTGTTTATTCTTACTTTAGAGTGGGAAGGAAAGAATTCACATCCTTATTTTCCAAATGGGGAACAGAAGCTAGAAAGTGCTAAGAAACCTGGTGAAGGTCACTTAGGTCACCACAGTCTGAAACTGAACTTTTCTGATTCACAACCCTTTCCTGAACTGGAATGCTTCCTTTCCTGTACATCTGCCTATTCTATGGTCCCTAGGTATTTCTCCCTGGTACTGTAAGGGGAAGAGTGGTGAAATAAATTAACTCAGCTCTCTAAATTCTGGCTCTATATGACAATGTGCAAGTCATATACTTTCTCTGAGATTGTTTTCTTAAATATCACTTACAAGGTTTAGGTTTAATAATCTTTGAAGCCTTATTTCTATGGGTCTTGTCTCCCCCACCCCCGCTCACTCCAATCGCTGGACAAGGACTTCAGACTTAGTTCTCAATTTTTTTTCTTCTTCAGATGTGCTTTTCCAAGAAAAGTATTTTCATACTAATTGGCCTTTCCAATCAGTAATTATATGTGGGCTTCCCTGGTGGCGCACTGGTTAAGAATCCGCCTGCCAATGCAGGGGACACAGGTTCGAGCCCTGGTCCTGCAAGATCCCACATGCCGTGGAGCAACTAAGCCCGTGTGCCACAACTACTGAAGCCTGCACGCCTAGAGCCCATGCTCCGCAACAAGAGAAGCCACCACAATGAGAAGCCTGCTCAAGGAAGAGTAGCCCCCGCTTGCTGCAGCTAGAGAAAGCCTGCACACAGCAACAAAGACCAAACACAGCCAAAAAGAAATAAATAAAATTTATTAAAAGAAAAAGTAATTATATGTAATACCGGTTTCTTGAAATACCGGGTTCTGGAACAGTTGCCCTATAAGGCAGGAACCGTTACTATCTTCATGTTATAGTTGAAAAAAAATGACTTCACCAAGTTAAATAACCTGTTCCAGTCATAAATATAGCCAGAGAGTAGCAGAGCTGGATCAGGTTCCATATGTATCTGATACCACAGTCATGGCTTTTAATCATTATGCTTGGGAAAGACCACCCACTGACCATATTTCAGCAGAGCTATTTCTCATGTCATATTCACCATCCAGATGAATTCTTGATTTCCACACAGCAGTGGGGTCCAGGAGAGGATGGGTGCTTCAAAACCATGCACAAGTCCAACCTCAAATTTACTTTTACAGGTTGACTTGACCCTCTCCCTCAAACAATATGAACAGAGTTGCCAAGTGGCTGACAAAATTAGTTGGTTGGCATTTCAACTCCTTTCTCTGCCTGTGTCTCTGTCCAAGGTTATGATGCTTGCAATGATTTGCAAAATGATGGAAGAGGAGGAAGAGTAAAACGGGCTTAAGTGTTCAAAATCTTGACCATCAAAACTCAGGAAATCATAACCTACCTCCTCCTCTCCACCAAACACTCAATGCCAGTGAACACAATATCACCTCTTATTCCTAATGCCCTTTGGCAAGAATCAGAAAGGAGGTTTCCTAGGACCCCAGGATTGCAGGGCAAGAATGGAAAGTCATCATTGAGCTAGGCTAGTTAATGTTTACAGTCCCTGCTAGGTTGCTGCTAGACTTTTTGGTACCGTAATGGAAATTAGAAAAAGACACCCCCCTCCACCCCAACTACAAATTACGAAAAGCAAGCTCCCAGTCTCAGAAGAGAGAGTCCTGTACCACACCCAAGTAAATTGCAAGGTGTCCTAGGTTAAATAAAATGTCCTACTCTGGCTGGTAGTCACCAGAGCCCAGCTGAATATCAACCTTTAATCAACCCCTTGGCCAGGCACCTTTGTGCAGTATACAAACTGTACAACCGTACGTGGCAGCCCTGATCCCCTACCAAGCTGAGAGGTTATGAATTTATCCTTTTGCTTCAGGAAGTACAGGTTCAGAAATTACCTGAATAGTTATCTTCCCTTAGCAAGATACGATCACTGAGTTTTTACCAGTCTTTCTAATTGCAATAACTACCGCCACTACTCACCGAGTGCCAACTACATGTTAGGCACCGTGCTAGAGCATTTACAGAGATGATGAAATGAGCCAGTCTGTGGAACTGATTTTTTAGTGCCGTCCATCTGGATGCTGATAAATTTCTGTCCCGAATCTCCGTTTTCACTGCGCATAATTAATATTGAGCACTTCTTTCTGACAGTACTTGGTCAGAGGGCTCAGTTACTTCCTAAGGCAACCATGAAACCTTAGGAAGACTCCGGCACTGGCATGCAAAGATGCTTGCCTTCCTGTTTGCTAAACAGCAACTTCATTCATTCGCTTTACTGAGGTATTTGAAATATAATAAGCTTCACATATTTGAAGTATACAACTTGGTAAGTTTTGACATATACATATACCCACAAAAGCATCAGCATAATCAAGAGACCGAAATACCTATTACCTTCAAAAGCTTCCTCTGCCCTTCTGTCGTTCCTCCCTCCTACTCTCTCCCCATGCACCTCCCCATCCCCAAGTAACCACTCATCTGCTTTCTGTCACTACAGATTAGTTCAAATTTTCTAGAGTTGTATATAAATAGAATCAAACAGTATGTACTTTTATGGTCTGGCTTCTTTCACTCAGAATAATGATTTTTATTTTTATTTTTTTTGCAGTACGCGGGCCTCTCACTGTTGTGGCCTCTCCCGTTGCAGAGCACAGGCTCCGGACGCGCAGGCTCAGCGGCCACGGCTCATGGGCCTAGTTGCTCCGCGGCATGTGGTATCCTGCCAGACCGGGGCACGAATCCGTGTCCCCTGCATCGGCAGGCGGACTCTCAACCACTGCGCCACCAGGGGAGCCCGAGAATAATGATTTTGAGATTCATGAATGTTGTTGTATATATCAAGAGTTCATTCCTTTTTATTATAGAGTAGCATTCTACTCTATGATACAACACCATCTGTTTACCCATGCAGCTGTTGATGGACATTTGGGTTATTTCAATTTTGGGCTATTAAAAAGAAAGCTAAGAGCTGCCATTTTTAAAGCTCCACGCTTAAGGCACTGTCTCATTTAATTCTCACAACCATGCTACAGATGCATAATGACATTCTTATTTTTCCAATGATGACATGAAAGCTCATGGAAGTGGATGAACTTGGCCAATGTTTGTGAGCAACACAGCTAGGATGTGAACACAGAATTTGTCAGTGTCAAAGCTTATATACTCTTGGACACTACGAGCTCCGGGGGATAGGTACTTACAAGGTAGAAGCCATGGGACACCAGCACAAAGCCTGAAGTCTGTGTGAGTCTTCCTCAAAGAGGGACTGTCTACACCTGCCTGTGAATAACCGCATGCTACACAAAGCACAACGGCAAGACAGGGCCTGGGCAGCTCCAGTTCTACACTGGACCTGGAAAACAGCCACAGTGAAATCACACCTAGACTAAGGGCTTGCACTTCCCGGGCACTTAATAAATAACTGCTGAATGAATCCATGGCTGAATGCCCTAGTGAATGAATGAACGGATGGACAAATAGATGGACAGGTGGACGAAGGTAGTCACTAGTTGCCTTGATGGTAGATTCATCCAACCATCCCATGAAACTGCTCAAAATGTCTCAGGAGTCAGAAGGCGGAGGGGATCGTCTTGATAGTAAATCAACTGTCGCAGCAGCCCACAGCGTAGGCTGCTCCGTCAGCAGAAAGGGTGTGCAGCTGTGAACGCCTACAGGATGTCGAAGTCCTGAGGCTCACTCCTCATCTCCAGGATCCCGGAGCACATTTACTATAAAGGTTGGAGCCATCTGCCTTGAAAGCTGGGAACTCCAATGGCAGGTCTCCCCTCCCACATCTGCAAATGGGCCTTGGCTTCTCCAGGCCTTGCACTCTGCAAACGAGCCTTGACAGGGCCCTGCTGGTGGCACCTGGCCACCCTGCTGCTGACTTCATCCGGCAGAGGCCCTCCAGTCTACACCCCAATTCTGGTCCCATCTCTGACAGCTCCCTTGAAAACGAGCTCATTAACAGGCAATTTTATTGAAGGTTGCACAGACAGGCACATTTCCCACTGCCATCCGATGACGTCAGTGCATCTCTGGAGCCAAGATCAACAGAACATCGTTCACGTGACTGGTTTCCTGAGAACGGGAGGAGACCGCACGCACTCAGGCTTCCTCCTAGCTTCCTTCTCCCCTCCCCTCCCCACTCACTCCTCACACAGCACTGAGAACACGGGGGTGAGTGACAGTGAAAGCTAACACAAGAGACGCAGCTCAGAAGAAATTTAATCCAATCCAGTTGGAGAGCCATGTGTCTCACCGCAGCCATGAAATTCCATTTTGAGCTCAGCATGTGCTGACGGAATAATGAAATGAAGATGACACAGCAAATGGCTGGCGAGTCTAATGATGGTTTTTGTGGAGCTTTTAGAGGGGTTATTAGATTCCCTCCCTATGAACCAGAACGACCCAGCAGGCCTAGAGAGATGAACTACTTCGTCATTCTTCTCTCCCTGCACCCACACCTGCCAGCCTCTGTCCCTCTTGGTACAAATAGCTTCTTACATAAAAAGAACAAACTGTCAATAGCCTGAAAGCGAATGGTGAAGCTGAGCGCCTGGCACTGCGGCCCCAGCCCAGTGGTGAGTCACAGATGTAGAATTCATGATTCTGCAACAGCAGGCACCAGAGCATCTTCTGGGCTAACAGGCCAAGGAGAGGGCTGAAGAAGCAGGACCAGTCAACGAATTTTCAAAGTATCTTGAATTCTCCTTTAACAAACAGCCTTGTGTTCAGGCCACATTCAGGGTATGTCAGACAGGGGCAACAAGCTGGGGATAAGAGACGTCTTGAGCTCACGGGGAAGATGCTGGGGCTCATCCTCTATTACTGCCCATGGGCATATCTGCATCAGTGTCTCGAAGACCCAGCCAGTGAGGCTGGTGACAACGGCAGCTACCGTTTTATGAGGACCTACGATGTGTCAGCCTAGATCTCCTAGGCTCTTTCAAGAGTAATTCATTTAGCCTTCACAGCTACGTTAGACTTCGGCCTAAAAGTCTCTTCATTTTACAGACAAGACAACTGAAGCTGAGGGCAGCCAAGGTTATAGAGTTAATATGTGGTAGAGCCAAGATTTGGCTCCATGTATTTCCAACACTGCTGGTTTTCCGTAGCCCACGAGCAGCGGTTCTCAAGCTTAGGCCTATATCAGAAACACCTGAAGGCCCTGTTGAAAGAGAACGCTGGGCCCACTTCCAGAGCTCTGGTTCAGTAGGTCTGGGACAGAGCCTGAAAATCTGTATTTTTTTAGTAATTTCCCTGCAACTCATGTTGCAGGCATGGGAACCAGATTTTGAAAACCACCGGAATAGGCTGAATCTGAGTAATCTAACCATCGTTCTAAACTCAGCTCGGATGTCATTTCCTCCGACAGGCTTTCTTTGCCCCCCTCCCCCAATCTAAAGTAGATTCTCCAAATCAGGGACCAGCAAACTACAGCCTGTGGGTCAAATCAGGCCCGCTGCCTGTTTTTGTAAATAAAGTTTTATTGTCACATGGCCATGCCCATTCATTATGTGTTGTGTATGACTGCTTCTCCATGACAACGTCAGAGTTGGGTATCTGCGAGAGAGACTGTATGTCCCACAAAGTCTAAAATATTTACCGTCTGGCTCTTTACAGTAAAATTTGGCCAACCCTGGCTCTAAATCACATCACCCTTTCTTTATTGCTTTCCCAGCACACATCACTCTCTGAAAGTGTATTGTTCATTCAGTGGTTCATCTGTCTGTATTCTCCACTAGAGTGTCAGCTCCCTAAGAGCAAGGATACTTTGCTCATGGCTGTTCCCGCAGTACCTGGAATATAGTTATCACTTGATAAATACCTGCTCAATGAATATCACTGTTGAGTGCCCAGGTATGTGACACAGTACTAGGAACACGACGGCCACTGGAGGAAGAAGACGAAATTTGGTTGTCACCAAGCGGGCTCCCAGCCAGGATGAGAGATTGAGAAGAGCCAGAGATAAAGAGATTGCTGATGGGGAAACAAGTCTTTGAAGGTAGGACCATGCTACTTCCTGCAGCGATGGGGAAACTGGAGGTGGGGAAAGAGGAATTCCTTGGTCACCAGGGTCAACTGGAGATGAGAAGCCATCTCCCTCCCCCGAGCATGAAAGAGCCTAGTGTGATGCATGTCCCTCCTCCAACACATGCCAAGCTGGCTCCCTCGGATCTGATATCCTGGGTGGATCAGCGTGGAAGGCGGGGCCAGGGGGCGGGGTGGGTGTGGAGGAAGAGAAGCCCAAATAAGGCTGCTGTGAATCCTGGCTCTGCCCATTACTAGCTGTGACATCCTGGTCAAGCCTGATTTTCTCTGAGCTGCAGGGTATTCAGTGGGAAAGTGGACGATTTTATACAAGGATTAAATGGGACTGTTTATTCATATAACATGTTTATTGAATAATGTATCAGACATTATTTTAGGCACTGAGTATGCAGTGGTGAGCAAGACACTGTGTCTCCCTCCAACAGGCTCGCATTTTAGAAGGTAGGGCATAGGACAAGAGGGGTAGACAGAAACGTGTGTAAATTGTGCATTATGCCCTCGGCATGGGGAAGGTTCCTTGTTCCCTCTCTAGTCGCCTCTGAACAGGGGATATCTGTTGCCTTATCTCTGCCCGCAGGCAGAAACATCAAGGTGAAGGGTGATGGGGGCTCCTTCGATTTCCCAGGGGGAGGGACAGCAGTGGGACTACCCAGCCCTCACGTCGGTGGCTACCTTGGCCAGAGCTCGACACCGCATGGGCCCTGTTCATTTCTCCCCAGACCATCCAACAACACTCTCCCCAAATTTTGTGTGCAGATACAAAGTTGGTACGGATTTCATCTTACTTCTGAGCTTCACGTAAATCCCTGAACTTCTGCCACAAGCCAGATCTTTGCAGGGCGGGCTTCCTCATGTCATTCAGTAGCAGCTCAAAGACCACCGCCCCAGAGAGTCTGCTCCTGACCGATCAATCTAAATTAGCTAATCCCCGCGGTCCCCAACACTCCGGCCCACAACCATGATCACAGAAGCTACTGCATTTCCTCCACAGTATAAATTAAACGAGACAAAGCACTAGGATAACTCCCAAAGCACCTAGGACAGTGCCTGGCACATGGAAGAATTCATTAAATGTTTATAGCACTGCTATTAGCATCATTTTAAAAATCACAATGTTGAATTATCTTAGTCACTTGTTTTCTAAGGTATAGGTCTCCAACACCTCCACTTAGAACTACAGTGCAGCAGAAACCTCAGTGATCTTGGTTACTCTTTTACCCCCAGTGCCTAGCACGGTGCCTGACACAGAGCAGGTGCACAGGAGTTAAGGGAAGGAAGGAACGGAAAGAGCCCAATCGCTATTCCTTTGTCACAACGTTCTCCAGCGTAAGCTCTGACTCATTCTTCCACTCGGACCAGGGGCGTACAATGCAGTGGAGAGCTGCCATGAAGCCCACCCACTGGAGACGGCTGCTAAAGAGACTGTGACAGGCAAAGGAAGAGAGGCAAGGGCAAGGAGCCACGCTTCCGGCTGTCCTGCAGATCCTCAATATAGGCCATTCTCCTCTGTGGGGAGGTTCTCTTTGCACTCTGAGCGGCCTACAGAAAACTCCCTGGGGGCTCACTCACTCCTCCCAGGCCCAGGGACTGTGATGCTGCAGGTGACCCCAGGCACCGAGGAAGGGGGCGGCAGACGTCATTTCTACAGCAGACAGCCCCCGAAGCCCGCTTGGGACCCTGGATATTTCAGAGTCAGGTGGCTCCGTCTGGTCCCCTGTCCAAGCTGCTCTGGCTCAGTGGAGCCAGAACTTCATTACAAAGAAGCTGCACCTTTATGACAATCCCACAGCAGAGAACCTGGAGAACAGAAAGGCTCCCGGAGCAGCACAATCAAAATGATTTGATTAAAAGCCCTTGAGCAGGCTGAGAAGCAATCCTGGATTTTGGTTAACCCTATGTTTAATGTCCCTTTTCCACCCAACATAACCTTCTTCTGCCCTGGACAGTCTTATGTTCCTTCCCCACTTCTTCCTGCCTGCTCAGGGCAGTAGTAATCAGCAACACTTACTATAGCTTCACAAGAAGAGTGATAAGGAAACAATCATTTTATTGAGCATCTACTATGTGTACACACTGCCCTGGGAACTTTCTACACACTCCCTCACTCAGGGCCAGATCAGCCCTGGGCTCTCGAGGTCTAAGAGTATCAGCTCCTGGCTCAGGGTATCTGAGAATGAATCCCTCTCTGCTACTCCTTAGCTGTGTGACCTCAGGCAAGTTATTCCACTTCTCTGAGCCTTGCTTTACTCACTTCTAAAACAGAGACAGGAATGATAATTACCGAATAAGGTTGTTATAAGAATTAAATACAGTAATGCACACAAAAGTTGAAAATGGTGGTGGGCACATAACAAGTGTTCAATGAAAGTTTAAGAATTTTCTCCACATTATCATCATCATCAGGAGGAAACTGAGGCTCCTGGAAGCTGAACAACTCTCCTGAGGTCGGAAAGGGATGGACCAGTAGTCAGATTTACTGGACTCTGGAAGTGAAGCTCTTTCCCACTGGACTATGCTGCTTCCCCTTCACCTTGTGCCTCCCAATGGGTTCTCCAAATTTTATGGTGACACAAATGGTCCTCTGGTTTGGAAACACAGAGGGCTTCTGCCAGACCCTCGGTTCCTCACACTATGTTCCAGACCCTGAGCCTTGGAGCTGGCAGTGCTGCCACAGGTTTGTGCTGCTGCACAGTCCTTCCTAAGATGTCACCCATCTCCTGCCCCTTTGCAACCTAAGACATCTCTGAAGCAGCTGGGATTATTAGGGGAATGTGCTTAGAATACATACTTTTAAGAGAAATAGAGGGAGCAGGAATAATGGATACAGACTAGTTCTTCATGTAGAAAATCATTTAAAAGACCTTTATCTTTTCACTGTGTGATGCAACCCTGAACATCTCTGCTTCTGCAGAGGATTCCGGTGACCTGCCTGCCTCTTAACAAACAGTGGTGGGGTGCCTGCCACATGTCAGGTGCTGTGCTAGGTGCTGGAAAATTCCCGAAGAACAAAGCAGACAAGATCTCTGCCCTCCTGGATCTTAAAGCAAAGTGGGGGAGCCAAATATTAAACAAAAAATTACGCTGCTAAGTACAAGTTTGAGAGGCACTAGAAAGGAAAACTGTGGGGACTGTCACAAAGCGTGGGACTGGAGACCTAGTCTTGTATTGGGAGAGTGGGGTGGCCAGAGAGACTCCTTGAGGAGACACTCCTTGACATCTGATGGATGAGTAACAGTCATCAAATTAAAATGAAAAGCCAAATAAAGAATTTTAGGTACCCTCAGCAAATAGATTTTAGAGTTTCACGGGGCTCAAAACCAGCTAATTTAGCCCCATCTTTAGGTAGTACTGGAGAGTCTATTTTGCCACATATGGAAGAATGCTTTGAAAGCCAAAAATTGGGCAATTACTACTAGTATCCACTCTTCATCCTTCCTGCAATAGTTTGAAGTGAACGTTGAGAGTTCCAGACAAATAACCCAATGGCTATTTTTTATGTGCAAAAAAACGGTTAAGGTCAAGGTAAAATGACTAACATTTGGTGACATCCACATTTGAGAACTCTCCATGGATACCTGGAGTATCCAAAACATCAATGAAAAGGACACTCAGCTCAGGAGAAGCCATCTGATGGTCTCTTCAGATTTTCAAGGATCAGGAGTAGAAGCACTAATAAAAAAAAAAAACGTATCCTTATGTACCCAATGACATCTATCCACCCAGAGGACGCACCGGCCACAACATTTCCGGAGGGCAGTTTGGCACAATGAATCAAAAGTCTTGAAGAGGTTTACACGTGACCTATCCACCTCTAGGAATCGTGCTGAAGGCGCCGAGCAAGCAAGTGTACAGAAAGGGTGGCTGCTCCCGTTTACTTAATATAGAGAAAAGCTACCAAGGCTGCACACGTTCAAAAATAAATTTTCAGTTCATGGTGGTACTCTTGGCATTTGGGAGGGGTCAATTCTCCTTCCAGCGCTATGGTCTGATCCTTTTCAGGCTGTTTAGCATCCCAAGCCCCCACCCACTGAAATACTAGTGGAGGTTCCCTAGTCATTTTGACAGTAACTACCCGCTTCTGAGATTTTTTTTTTTTTTTTTTGATGTGGACCGTCTTTAAAGTCTTTATTGAATCTGTTACAATACTGCTTCTGTTTTATGTTTTGGTTTCTTGGCCTCGAGGCATGTGGGATCCCTGACCAGCGATCGAACCCGCATCCGCTGCACTGGAAGATGAAGTCTTAACCTCTGGACCGCCTGGGAAGTTCCCCCACCCCTCAACCCCCGCTTCTAAACATACATTTCCAAGCACGCCCTAGTGGTGGGTGATGCCACTACAGGTTAGTAACTACCGGTGGAGAACTATACAGCCACTCCAAAGATGATCTGGGTCTAAACATAGAAAAAAACGCAGAAAAAAAGTTCACGATACATAAACTGAAAAAAATTTCAGGATAAGTGGACAGCATCATCACATTTCTGTCCAAAACAAAACAGAAATGTACCCCATATATATACTTGTTACACACATGCAAAAAAGGTTGGAAAACAATTTTCCTTGGTTGGGAGAATTATGAGTGATTTTTATCTGCTTTCTTTCTTCTTATCTTTCCCTTTTTTTCAATGGGCAAGTCTTCCCATTATAGAAGGAGAAAGCTATTCCTGTTTTGGAGGACAAATGGTGACCCACCTGTCACCTGTCCCTCACACCATTTCACTTCTTGTTTTGACTTCTCGGGAGGATGGCAGGATCCACCTCGGAGAGCACTGGCCTCTGCTTGAGCAGCGTGGGATCACCTTCTTCACTCTGCCAAACACTCAGCCTCCTTTCAAGGCAGCAGCTATAACACCAGGGCTAGGACCTGGTAGGTGCTCAAATAAAGGTTTGCTGAATTGAGTCATCCTTTTCTTGTCCTGACTGGGCCCGACTTGTGCTGACATGTCCTCCAGGTTCTACCATTACTTTTACCCAGTGGTTCTCAACTGGGGTGCCTGGCTCATCCCCCAGGGGCAATGGGCAATATCTGGACACATGTTTGGTCACCCCAATGTTGCGGGGAGAGGGTGGTGAGTGCTACTGACGTCTGGTCGGTGGAGGCCAGGGACACTGCTCATCATCCTACAATGCACAGGACCGCCCCGACACCAAGAATTATTCAGCTTAAAATGTCAACAGCACTGAGACTGAGAAACCCTGCTCACCGTTTTCCTTTCTTAAAGCTTGTTAAATAATTTCCAAATTCTTCCTAAAGTATTATCTCCTGTAAATGTATCACCATAGCATCTCTAGGAGACACGGCACATACGATGAATTGCTCAAGCCTGAAGAGAAACTGGAGCCTTACAGATAACTTCAGATGGTCAATCAGGGAAGACTCCAGTTCTCTGCTCTGCCTCCGCAGGGCTCTCTAGATAATACTAAACACCTCATTTGCAGCGAGCAGAGGCAAAGGATCTGGGCAACTTCTCCGATCAGTTTTCAGTCCAGCCATTGAAAAATACAAGAGAGAAGCCTTTCTTTTCCAGCATCGACTGTTATATTTATCATTTTCCACACTATTTTAAGAAGGTTGCGTTTTGCAGCTAATGGATTTTTATAAAATTAAGTGCCGGTGTTCAAGAACACCTCCCTAAAACGGAGGTAACTTTCGTTCACGTTATATTGAACTGAAGAAGGCATTTCTCAGAAGAAATAGAATAATAAAGAGTGTCACCTGAAGGCAAATTACCAACCCCACGACCAGGGAATACAATGAAAGGTTTCTAACAAGAATGAAAACACATTACTTGGAACCCTAACTTGTCTGGACTATTTCTCCTCCAGCACAAAGCATTTGAATGTTCACTGTAATTTCTCTTGATAGAAAAATGGTTTTTCTCAAACCAGAGACCACTAACATCGTATTAAACATCAGAATTTTTATTAGTAAAAGGCATTTAGGGTCTCAAATTTTTCTAAAAGCTACTAGGCAGCTTTTAAAAAATTTTTAAACCTATAATCAGTTCCATTAATAACAGACTTTAAAAGATCTCATAATTAAAAAATTTGAAGACCATTTTTTTCATGCAACATGATCCCCTGAAACACCTTTAATACAGATCCATAGTTTATTAGACAAATATAGAGCCCTTCAAACAGCTTAAAGAGACAGTCTCTCTCTGGAGAACAATTTCCTTTCTAATCATCTGTATCATATAGGTTTGAGTAAGTGTAGGGAATAGAGAAAACCATTTAAAGAAAAATACAGTTATAAGAGACGGGAATATCCTGCCATCTGACATAATTCAAACCACTTGTTTAATAGCATTAATCATTTTTTTAAATTTATTTATTAAAAAAATTTTTTTTGGCTGTGTTGGGTCTTCATTGCGGTGCGTGGGCTTCTCTTGTTGCCGAGCACAGGCTCTAGAGCGCAGGCTCAGTAGTTGTGGCACATGGGCTTAGTTGCTCCCTGGCATGTGGGATCTTCCCGGACCAGGGATCGAACCCGGGATCGAACCCGTGTCCCCTGCAGTGGCAGGTGGATTCTTAACCACTGCGCCCACAGGGAAGTCCTAGCATTAAACATTTTCTTTCAAAACAAATCAAAGAAAGTCATTTTGTTTTCCAAAGACGTTCACTTTGGATGAGGCAAGTGGCCTTCAAAAATACGTAAGCACTTGCTTTTGGAATTGGTGAATGTAACCAAGATCTTTAGCTTCTGCAACTGCCTGTTCTCTTGGGGCAGTAGAAAATGTTCTCTGAATATGAACACCATAGAATGATATTTAATGGCCTTAGAAAAGAATCTACCTAAGCAGGGAACTGAAAATAGCTTAACTTTGGAATTTCAGGGCCCAACTCAGCAGGAAGCAATGTGAATAAAAGAAGCGTGGGTCTCTTAGAAGTTGCTGGAAATGAGGTTAGCAAGAAAACGAAACAAGCTCACAGCTGTATCGAGGTGTGAAAACTCACTGCTCAAGTACTGCCAGTAGAATCGTGATGTCAAACACAGATATTCAGTCACCCACCACCTCATCTGAGTTTCCAGACAAACTCAATCAAATACTCTCATTCTTCTTCAACTTACTCTTTAATAATACAGTCTTTACTGGAACAGAAGAAAATCAAGATATAACCTTAACCTACAAACTAAGAGAGAACACACTTCTTTCTTTCTGCCGATAACCCAACACAGAAGTCCCTTCAATTCTCATGCAGATTATTTTCTGTGAATGTTTCTGTTCTAAGACATTTTCTTCCTAGTAAGAATCAGAGTAGAGATCACAAACCGGAAGTGCCTGTGGGGCGTAGGAAGATGAACACAAAAGGGCTTAGTGGAGACTAGGGTGACTTTGGAGAGGCATTCTTTCTCAACACTTCCTGGAAAGAAGTACTAGTGCTCAACTCAATGGCCTGCACACAAATCCCTGAAGAGTAAGATTTTAAACTTTAAAATTAAAATTTCCTAATTTTTAAGTGTTAGTAATTTTTAAGTATTAGTGACTAATTCGAAATTTAAACAATCCTTTGCTGGCTAAACAAATCCTGCCTGTGTGCTTGATTTCATCTGTTAATTTACAACCTCAGAAAGAAAGGAAGAAGAAGAAATGGCTAATGGAAGACGAGATCGGGTGCATTCAGGGTGGTATGGCCATAGACAAGAAATGGCTAACCAAAGAGGTGTTATCAGGGTCCCATCCTTAAGTTCCTGGCGAATTCTTAGGTCTTCCCTAACCATAAAGAACCTTTTCTAAAAGCATCACCACATCTCAAGTTCCTGACTTCACATTTCAGGGTTTTTAAGCTTCAAAACATTGTCAGACATAGAGAAGATCTCCAGAGAAAGAAACTTCTTGTGTCAGAGGAAGGGTATAGTGGTCGCACACTTAAGATTCTGATAAACCTGTGTCTCAGAGACGCACAGGGAAGATCACGACAATATCCAGCTTACAGGAGGGGCTTCTAAACCAACATGAGGCTCGTGGAAGCGAAAATTCCAAGTACCAAGAAATGCAAAGCAGAAGCTGTATATCACTGACAGAAATGCAGTGAAACGAAAGAAACCAAGTTCATCTAACCAAGTCAATAATATTTACAGCCTGTGGGCAGTGCCAAAATATTTCAGGAAATGTCAATGTCTTTCTTTGTAAAGCCAGGCCAAACCTTTGAACACAGCATTAGATCACTGGGAAGAATAAGGTAAATCCTTATTTCCTTACAAAGAATCTTAACATTAAGATTGATGGCCAATGTAGAACGTCCCTTCCCTCTCCAAAAATGAAGTTTCATTATCTAATGTTTCTAGACGTTTCTAGACAATCTTTTGGTTAAAAAAGATTTGGTTAAAAATGGCAATACAGAATGAATTAGCCATGGCCCACCCAAGGCTCAGTTTCATTTCTCTTTCTGGTTTCCCACTGGGGCCCCAGATATCTTCATCCCATGTAGCCCCACTTCTCTGAATCAGCAAAGTCAACTCTCCCTTCTGAACCGGAATGAGGAAGGATGGGTAAGACAAAGGTAAAAACCAACCCCACAAATGCCCTCCTGTCAAGAACGGTACCTGTTCAGGCTTCAGCCCCGGCGGGACCCAGGCGTACTCCTCCAAGGCACAGCCTGAGTCGTCATCCGAGGTCGAGTTCCTCTGGAAGTCAAACATGAGTTTGCTGACAGTCTTCTCCATAGCCAGGGGCATCACCGTCACCATGTGCTCCTCCTGAGGGCACTTGCAGTGCAGACAGATCTTCCTGCAAGCGGCAAAGGCGGGAGGTGAGAAGGAAGGCAAAAGAAACCATGTTTTTCACTTGGCCGGCCATTCACCAGCCCTTGGATCCCAAACCACAAACACATTCCTTGGCAACCGGCTTCTGGCATCTGAAGGAGAGTTCCACGGCACGCCTGTCTTTGTAGAAGGCGTGGCACTGCGTACCTGGAAACGTCCTGAGCCATCAGAGGCCACCAGGTAAGCACGCTAAGGGTATTTAAACATGGACTGCAACCTCTTCTTCTACATCAGTATCCCAAGAGGAATGTCAGAACACCTTTTATTTTACTAGGTAGAACACTAGATATGGACCTTGACCACAATTTCCTTGACTGGAAGAGTAATTAAATATACACAATACATATGCAGACCAGAAATATTACCAGTAGGTTTAACAAATAGTGACAACATTCCCTTTTTATAAAAGGTTTCTAGACCTTAGGAAAAGGAAGTGGTTATAAAAATAACTGCAGGTGAGATTTTCTTTAAGAAGAGCAAAAATATTTTTGCCCATTAAACAAAGCTGACCCTAAGATCTCATGGGAAAGACGTTTCCACCTCCACTAAAGGTACTTGTAGGTTTGAAATTCTAATTAGAAACCCCAAATTACCCCACATTGGTAGCTTTTTTTTTTAATATACAAGAGGATCATGCATGTGAATTATTTCAAAAGATAGCAGCCAAAGATAACAATTCTCTCCCCCAAATAAAACATTTCTCTTTTAAGATTACCATCTGTTCCCTTTTCCATGGCTACAAAAATGATGAAGCAATAAAAACGCTGATGTCAGCAACACAAGAGCATTTCTAGCTTCTACCAGTAAAATAAAAAGAAAGGAAAAAAATAAAGGAGGAAATAATTTTAATAAGCTGTTGTACCTGTACTCTGACCTTCAGTATTAGCTTCAGGAGCACCTTATAAAACTGATGAAACAGCCCAGAATTCTAATCCCCATATGCCTGAATTTTTTGACAACAGCTTTGTGAAGATATAATCCACACACCATAAAATTCTCCATTTTAAAGTCTACAATTCATTGGTTTTTAGTATATTCTCAGAGATGTGAAAGCATCACCACTAATTTTAGAACATTTTCTTCACCCTCAAATGAAACTCCATGTGCATTAGCAGTAACTTCCCACCTTCCCCTCCCCCCAGGCCCTGACAACCACTAATCTATTTCCTGTCTCTAAAGTTTTACCTGTACTGGAAATTTCACATAAATGGAATCTTACTATATGCAGTCTTTTGAAACTGGCTTCTTTTACACAGCATGATGTTTTTAAGATAAATCCATGTTGAAGCATGTGTCAATCTTTCATTTCCTTTTATTGCATTATAATATTCCATAAACTAAATTTTGTTTATCCATTTATCAACTGGTAGACATTTGCATTGTTTCCACTTTTTAGTTTTTTTGAATAATGGTGCTTTATTTATGTACGTGGTTTTTTGTATGGATATATGTTTTCAATTCTCTTGGGTATTTACCTAGGAATGGAATTGCTGGGTCATACAGTAACTTTACGTTTAACATTTTGAGGAACTATCAAACTGTTTTCCAAAATATCTGCTCTTTTTTACATTCCCACCTGTTAATGAACGAGTGCTCCATTTTCTCCACATTCTTGCTGCACTTGACACTGTCTTTCTCTTTGATTGTTCCCTAGTGGGTGTGAAGTGGTATCTTACAATGGTTTTGATTTGTACTTCCTTAATGACTAATGATGTTAAGCATCTTTTTATGTGCTTATTATATATCTTCTTTGGAGAAACGGCTATTCAAATCTTTAGTTCATTTAAAACTGTCTTTTTATTGTTGAACCGAAAGCATTCCTTATATACTTTCTGGATACAAGTCCTTATCAGATATATGCTTTGGAAAAAATTTCTCTCATCTGGTGGGCTGTCTTCCCTTTCTTGATGACGTCCTTTGAAACACCGAAGTTTTTGGTTTTGAGGAAGCGCAATTTTTTTTGTTGTTCCTTATGCTTTGGGTATCATATTTAAGAAACCGTTGCTTGAGCCAAGATCGTTAAGATTTACTCGTGTATTTTCATCTAAGAGTTTTATGGTTTTAGCTCTTATACTTGAGTCTATGACCCATTCTGAGTTGCGTTTTGTATATGGCATGAAGTAGGAGTCCAACTTCATCCTCATGTGCCTATCTAACTGTCCCGGCACCATTCAACTGCATTGACCTTTGTCAAAAATCAACTGATCATAAATGTAAGGGTTTATTCTGGGCTCTCAATTCTATTCCATTGATCTATATGTGTATCCTTACGCTAGCACCATACTGTCTTCATTACTGTAGTTTTTTGTAGTAAGTTCTGAGATTGTGAAGTGTGAGCCCTCCAACTCTGTTCTTTTTTTTTTTTTTTAATTCAAACAGAAAGTCACAAAAATTATAATCATCCTCATCAGTTCACTCAGTCTCTGTTCTTCTTTTAAAAAATTATTTTCGCTCTTTTGGGCCCCTGACATCTGAATTATCAATATAAATTTTAGGGTTGGCTTGCCAACTTCTGCAAAAAATCAAGCTGGGATTTTGACAGGGATCGCACTGAATCTTTAATTCGGAGAGTATTGCTATCGTAACAATATTAAGTCTTCCAATGCATGAACAAAGAACGTCTTTCCATTTATTTCAGTTTACTCGAATTTCTTTCAATGATATTTTGTGGTTTTCAGGTACAAGTTGTGCACTTCTTTTGTTAGGTTCACTCCCAAGTATTTTATTCTTTTTGACATTATTGTAAATAAAATTGTTTGCATAATTACATTTTCAGATTGTGGTGTAGAGAAACACAAATGATTTCTGTACTTTGATCTTGTATGTTACAATTTTGCTGAGCTGGTTTATTAGTTCAAATAGTGTGTGTGTGTGTGTGTGTGTGTGTGTGTGTGTGTGTGTGTGTATTCCTTAGGATTTCCTATATACAAGATCACATCATCTGTGAATAGAGACCGTTGCACTCCTTCCTTTCCAATCTAATGCTGATTTTTTTCTTTACCTTGCTTTACTGCTCTGGCTAGGTCCTCCAGTGAACAGAAGTGGCAAGTGTGGAGCTCTCTGTCTTGTTCCTGACCTTAAGGGAAAGTATCCAATCCTTCACCATCAAGTATTACGTAATTGTGCGTTTTTTGGTAACTTTCCTTTTTTAAGTTGAAAAAGCTTCCTTCTATGCTAGTCATTGAGTGTTTTTATCAACAAAGGGTGTTGGATTTTGTCAGATGCTTTTTTGCATCTATTGAGATGATCAGTCGGTTTTTGTCCCTATTCTTTTAATGTCTTGGCCTGAATTTTGACACCAAAATGCATTTAAAGAAACAAAATCAGTTTTGTCCAGCCAAGTGAGGCTTGTCAGATTCTCCCACTTCCTGCCTTTCATCTGACTGAAGATATACCCAGACAGAATGCACACTTGGATCTGGTTTGCATCTCCAACCTCAGAGAAGCTTCATCCAAACCCTGGCTATTGCTTTTAAAAATAGTCTGAGCTCATTTTAACAGTAACTCTTTAATTAATTAGCTACTGTAAACAAGTCAGGGGTCTTGGGAAGCAGTCAGGGTTTTGGGGTTTTTTTTTCCCTCCGAAACTTTTTATGTCAGTTTATGACTTAAGGGAAGAAAAAAGTTTCAGTGTGTTTAAGCAAGTTCAGGAAGCTCTTTGGTGACTAATGGCTTTTTACTAGAAAGTCATACTTTTAGAACAAAATGTAGAGATCTTTTTTCTAAATGCAGTCTGCAGAACATTCATCAGCGAAACTCATTTATTCAGCAAGGCAGGGAACAGCACACTTTTTAACGCTGGATGGACATAATCTAATGAACTCCGAAGCTCCAGAAGAAGGAACAAAGACAAGACGAAAGCAAAACACAGAATTGAAGAACCAGATCCATAATGAGTCTCACCGAGTAGAAGCCGGAACAGGAGGGAGAAAGGGGCGAGGGCTTCGGGCCCTCTTCAGTCATTCAGCAAATAACCACCAAGTACCTACCATCTGCCAGGTACTGCTCTAGGCACTACTGATACCCAGCGAAAACAAATAAAGGTCCCTCCCCTCATAGAACCTATATTCTCAGAGGGGAAGAAACAAACAATAAGCAACAAACATAACAAATCATTCGATCATATACAATAGCACATTAAAGATGCTAAGTGCGACGCAAAACAAGAATGGTGAAGCCGGATAAGGGCAAGCAGGATTAGCGTGGAGGCACCGGAGCAGGACGCGCAGCACCTGACTTGCTTACACCTGACACGCACGAGCCCAGATTCGCACACCAGTCATCCGAGAAAGGAAATATCACTCCCACTTTCCAGAGAACAAAGGCTCCGAGAGTTTAAGCAACATGTTCAAAGTACACCTGAAATAGCCAGCAGAACAGAGATTCAAAGTAGGATCAATCTGGCCCCCAAGCCCTAATAACAACCTACAGAGGGCATACCTGACTCCAACCAGAGAACAGCCTCTCACTCCTGAACAACAAACACATTCAGAAAAATCAAAACCAAAGAGGAAATCAGAAAAAGGAAAAAGAAAAAAAAGGTAAATCAAAACCACAAGGACCGTACGTATGTTCCCTGCTAGCTGCCTGCCTTCCATTCCTCATTTATAATGAGCAGGCACTTCTGTGGCAAGGCATTATTATTTGCAGAGAATTTTTAACCCTTTGAGTGCTTCCATGACAGCCTTCGGAGAGACTAATTGAACAACTTCTGTTTACAAATGAGGAACGCAAGGCCCAGATGCTCAGAAAGGTGTGGAGGGGTCAGAGGGAGAGCCAAGAGCCTTTCTCTCGGTCCTCACGTCTTTCTCTCCCTCTTGGCAAAATGCACACAGCAACACCCAACAGCTCTCTGATTCGACACACTGATTAAAGCTTCTCAGGAGTGCGTGGGGAAATATATGATTTGGCTTTTTTTTTTTTTAAAGAGACATTTATGAAAATAGAACCTGCTAGTAAAGCAGGATTTCATTAAAAAACCCAATCATACAAAGCTTGCATTGGTTTCATTCTGTCAGAGGTGACATTCTACCTGTACATAATTGGGTTTGTGAATGACAGGTTTCCAAGGAATAAGGCATGATTCAGAGAGCAGAGATCCTGCATCCTCCGTCTCCCTTCTTCCCTCTACCCAGCAACAACCCTTGCCACCCCCCACCCGAAACCTGCAGCTGTAAATTCATTCGCTTCCGTATTCAGAAGCCACCAGTGGCTCTTCCATGAAATACACAATACCGGGAGGTATTGAAGGCTCTCTTTTGAACCGTCTCAAAGTACTCTGGTCCACAGCATTTGCAAAATCACGAACAATTTATACCAATTAACTCACCTACCGTGATTCCGAAGGATTCATTATAAATAGATTGGGGGGCGGTGTGTCTCTAGGGGGGTGTCTCATCTTTGAGATGTTGACAGGTTATTTATAACACTGAATCCTGAACCACAATGTCTTGTTTTGTGTGAGAAGCGATAGGATGAAGGAAAGAAAGGAGTCTTCCGTTGTCACACGATGCTGACACGTTCAAGTCAAAAACTGCAGGATTCTAGATTTGGATAGGATTGGAAACACATCATTAAGTCCTCCCCCTCCGTGCTTTCCTTCTTTCTCTCTTTCATCCCTCTTCTCTTTCTTCTTCTTCTTCTTTTTTTAATGAGAGGAAAATATTTTTTTGCAAAAGAACTCCCATGTGGAAACTCAGTATATAAAAGAGAGCTGCCCAAGTTGATGTGACAGAAGGAGGCCCGGAGCCCAACTTCTCTCGAGCTCAACCTTCTCCCAACATCCAGGCATTTTCATGGTCCTAACCTCCCAAGGGTTCCAAAGACACAAGTCTGGAAACCAGCATACTTCCCAGGACAGTCCAAGGTCATTTCTAGTATTATCAAAACGTAAAGTAGGTGCCCAATAATTTGACAGATGGTAGAAAGAAAAACAGAGGCTATCGATGGCTTTTAAGAGACAGATAATTCCTAATCATCAAACTCTGCAGATCATGATGATTCTAGTCATAGGAAATTGTATATCCGGTTTCTAAGACATTACATGGAGATGACTAGGGAGCAGTGATGTGCCCCAATGACTTTGATTTGATAGGACTGAGACAGGGCCCCGGAAGTGCATGTCCACCAGCATTCCAGGTGATTCTGACGTGCACTTGGAGGACATTTTTCTGTAGCTAGCCTCCCAGTTAGAAGGGGAGCACCTGAGTCAGAGTATAGTCTGAAAACTGGCGTGTTCTACCAACATTACTGGGTGGTCTCTGGACAATGGACATTTTTAAAACTGTTCCAGGGGATCTATGCCAACCCCTCCGGACTACCATGTATTAAACTCTTATATCACTAAGCCCACCTGTCACTCAGCTAGGTCCCTCTGGGGCATGTGTGTGAAAAGATGCTGGTGAGAAGCAGGACCACACCAGCCACTAGAACAGTGTCTCTCATTGCCAGCCTGCTTTTTGCTCCTGCCTTCTACCTCCCCTGTGGTATGGGCTTCTGTGTCCCAAGTCCATGGTCAGATCAGGTTCAGGCCACTTTTATGCACAGGGTCAAAGGACAGACTGCTTGAAGAGTGGCTCAGTCCCAACACAAATCAAGTGATAGATGAGGAATGCAAAGTTCTGGGCTGAATACGGCAATGCCTCAGGCAGCTGAGATCAGGTGCGGGAAAAGACATCTTTGTTAAAGACAGAGGGCTAAAAGAACCCAAAAGCCTCCATAGCTTTTTGCTGAATAATAAATGCGTCCTAGGTGTTTAAATTCTTCCATGACTGGAGTTCACTAAAGGCGAAAGAATAACTCCTTTTATTCTTAATAAGAGGAAGCCTTTTTCTCCTATGGTAATTTAAAGCTACTACCTCCTTATCCTAAAAAGAAAAGCAATATACAATGTATGTAGAAAAGAATCAGGAATTACAGATAAGCAAGAAGAAAAAAAATAATTCAAACACTCACAATCCCAGAGATAATCACTGTTAAACAGAAACAGCTGCTGGGTCCCCTTTTTCCCTCATGTTAAGAAACCAGAGACCAGATTTCATTCTATGTGCACGCCATCAGCGAGGACCAAGGGACAAGACTCTGGCCCGAAATAAAAAGACATGAGCCAGAGCTACCCACACATGTACACTCTCGGCAAGGAGATGTGCATTCTTCAATGCAGATAAGTGGGTTTGTTCTGATCTGGTGCCCTGTAGCAGGATCAGAGAATTTATTTACGTAGCGTGGAAGATGCCAAAAACGCTGGAATTGCAATGTACACTTACGGGTATCACAGAGTTAAGTTAGGTTCCTCAGATAAAAAACATCTGAAAACCAGACTTCTACAGCTATCAACTTTCAATTTTCTGTGCAAGTAGGGAGAGATGGGGCATGGATAATTTAAAACCACTAAGCCCTGGCTTTGAATTGTGTCTTTGTACATCGGTCACAGACTCTCAGAGGTGTGATAACTTATGTCACTGCCAACCACCTAAAGGATCTGTCCTCGGCAGGCCAGACTTACGAGGGGCTGGGCAGGAGCCAGGCTTCCCCAGTCTGCTCTGCTGCCCCATTTCCTCAAATTTCCAATGAGGACTTATTGGAAACGTATCACACACATGCAGAGCACCAGCCTAAAATGAGCCAAAAATTATTCTCAGTTTACCGCACTGTGGAACACCTTTCCCACTTTACGCGTTTTTTTTTGTTTTTTTTTTTTTTAACTAAAAAACAGGTAAATACGTGTTTTGAGTGAAGAGAGATTGTACTGGGCTGCAGGCTGCCTGGATCTAATTGAATAAAGAAACAGTGGGTATTCTTAGCCAAAAAAGGCATCACCGTGCTGAGTAAGTGAGCCGGTAAGAATTGGAAGTGGGGTCCCCCTGCTTTAAGATATGGCTGAGATACTCCCGTGAGGAATAGGTCAGAATTGTCAAAACTGAACTATCACAAAGAACACTACCTGTTCCCCTCCGAAATCGCATGCGTCACATGATCACACGACCCACGCACAGGGCTTCAGCTCCTACCTTCCACGTGAGATGAGGATGCTGCGAGAGGCGGAAGTCTGTCCCCAAAGGAACAAGGGCTCCACACCACAGGTCTGAGCCCCAGGGCCCTGACTCCAGTACGTACTTTGCTACTGGAGGATGGCCGGTAAGGCTGAACACGGAGGCTGTATTTCTAATATTAATATTATTTCTTACATTTACAAAAGGTTTATAATAGTCATTTTGTCTCACGGTTTATCTCCTTTACTCATTCTCAGCAGCCCTACAAAGTTGGCATTTTCATCCATTTCACGCAGATGAACTATGTGTTCTACAAACTCATAAGCAACTCGACTAAAGTTATACAGACTAGAACCTACACCGTCTGACTCCAAGACCAATGTTCTTCCCACCACCTTGTTTTAAGGAGAGTGGCCAAACCTTCCTTCTTTTCTTCTGTGCATCTTTCCATCCTTCCCTGCATCTGTCCAACCATCCTTCCATCCATATCCAACCAACCCCCCAGGCAAGACAACAGTGATTGAGCACATACTGTGCACTAGGCACTCACTGTATGAAGATGCTGGGCATACAGCAGTGATTCAGACAGTTATCTCTAACCTCATGGGGCTTCAAGTCAAGTGAGGAAGACAGACAACAGTCAGGTAAACACACAGATAAACTTGCCATTTATAGGTCGCGATAAGTGTCATGATGGAAACAAGCAAGGAGATAAGAGAGGAGCCGAGGATGGAACAGGAAAGTCCTCCCCACCGAAGTGACATGCGAGTTGTGACGAGAAGACCAGGTAGGAAGCAGCTCTGAGAAAGACCAGGGAGAGAGTTTTCCAGGCAGAGGGAAAGCGAGCAGAGGCTCTGAGGTGGGGAGGAGTGTGGCATGAGTCATTCTCAGGAGGTGGTGTGTGGCCTCCCCTCCCCCATCACTGTCGTCCAAACTGGCTGAGCCACTGCCTGTCCCAAAGCCCGAGCAGCGATGTGAGGTCAGGGGACCGCGCCATCCTAATGGGTGTAGGAAAGCTCTTCCTTTCTCCTTAATCCCCTTCCCCTTGGGATTCCTATATTCCTCTGTCTTGATACCCAGACGTTGGCATATCCTGTTATTTGCGGCCTCACTGGCTCCTTTACCCCCTCCCCCCAGCCACAATACTGTGTTTTTCCCCTTTTCTGGCAAACCCTCCGTCTGAATGAGGGACCCAGGCATGAACCTTGACACTTGCCATGTCTGGAAGCAAGATTTCTATCTCTGTGAGAAAGGAAAAACGGTTTCCTAAAAAACACAGAAGCTCAAGGGCGGAGACTGTGACAGGGCCAGCTGGGTACGAGGTTGGTGCGAGCAACAGAGCCAAAACCCGCTGCCGGGCCCATCCAACGCCCTGCCCTCCGCCCGGGCTCCAGGGGCTCCGGCCATCTGCACCAAGAGGAGGTTCTCTCTCCCAGGCACTGCAAGAGTTGCTAGAGGATCATCTTTAGTGGCAGTTGTCTCCTCTCTTAATATGTCAATTCATATTTCCGTGAAGAAACATCCACAGTGCCCTACTTCAGACTAATTTATCTTGGAATTTTCAGCAGTGGAAACGCATTTCCTTTAAAAAAATAATAAGCCTGTTGGATGACTTTTCATATTCTGAGTATCTCTTGCCAGACTCTGATTTCCAGGTCTGATGTCTCAGCAATTGAGGAATGATGTCTTGGATTGGGTTTCCCCAGAATCAGATCCTTGGAAGGCATCTGAACATAAAGAAGTTTGGGAGGTGATCCCAAAAAGGCCTGAGAAGGAATTGGAGAAGGCAAGCAGGGCGGGGAAGGATGCTAACACAGGGAGAGGTGATGACCAGCTGAAGCTCTGGGCAACTGAGACTCCTTTCAGTTGAGGAGCTTCGGGAGATGGTACAGAACATTCCTCAGAGCTGTCCCACTGGAGAATCAAGGAGGCAGGAGTACTTACCCCCCAATTCCCAACAGTCACTGGGTGAAGACCACACCTGGGACCCTGTGGCCCACCCCACATACGAGACAGGCAGGCTAGAGCAGAGAGTTACAGCTGCTACCGAACGAGGAACCATGGGTCAGGGTACCCTGGAAAGGTGAGTGCCAAGGGGGAAGACGGTACTACTGCAAGTGTTCGAAGGCAGCTTCATTTATTAAATAATAATTCACTGAACATCTACTATGTACTAGGCATTCTGGTGGTGGTTATGAGGGATTAAAACAAAACAAAACAGTAAGGAGCCCCTATCTGACTGGGACACAAAGATCTAGGCCACAAGGAGCTAGAGCATAAATCTCAAAGTCAAGAGTACTTGTGGGGTTAGTTAAAAGAGTGTCCTTGTTCCTAGGAGATAGACGCTGAAATACATACAGGTAAAGGATTATGTCTGTCATTTATTTTCAAAGGGTTGAGCCAAAATAATAATCTATGTGTATGCATCGCGGGCACATGCAAAAAAGAGAGGGAGGAAGGGAACAAGCAGCACAAAAGTGCCAAATGTCAGCCACAGACATTTCCAGAAGGGTGTCTGGAAGTTCATTATGCTATTCTTGTCAACTGTATATAACACTGCAAGTTTTCAAAATAAGTTTTGAAACAAAGAAACAAAGTGAACAGTCCTGTGACTTTGTTGTTAGGTCAGTTATTAATAGAAAACCTACCATGGGCTGGGCACTGCATACAATTTGTTAAGTAGGAGGCTGCTAGGTAAAAAGAGAAGGAAGGAGTATCCCTGACAGTTGAATAAAGGCACGAGGTGAGAGAGAAGAAGGTGTCATCAAGATACTGAGAGGAGTCTAAGACGGTGACAAGCTAGCAGCTGGAGGACTACAACCCAGGTGAAGGAGTTTTAACTTTATTGTAAACCATGTTCACAGGCTAGTGAGGAATCTGCCTACCAAACACGCAGCTACCTAATTGAGCATCGTAATGAGTGGAAAGAGTGAGCCCTCAAAGCAAAAGAACTTGGCTACTGATGGTGTCTCCATGGCAACACTGCTACCTCCATCACTGCATCCGTAGGAAAGGCTGTGGGTACCTAGAGAAGCTCTGATTTCCTGAACTGCTGTCAGACCAACCGCCTCCCTAAGAAGAAACCAAGGTAGATGGAATAGTTATGCCGGTACCTAGAGAAGCTCTGATTTCCTGAACTGCTGTCAGACCAACCGCCTCCCTAAGAAGAAACCAAGGTAGATGGAATGGTTATGCCCGGATCAATTCCTCCATTTCTCTTTGCCCATATGTTAACCGTGATTCTATGGCATGTATGCTTTTGCTTCATTGGATGTTGAGCAGATCATGTTCCAAGAGCTCCTCCTTTCCAGATGAGTCCTTCAGGGGAATAGTTTCTGAGGAAATGACTGCACACTGAATTCTAACACTCCTCACCTCCCAACTTCAAGAATTGGAAGACTCCACAAAATATCTCTTTGTTTGCCTTTCTCTTCCATGCCACCTGCCCAAGTACTCGTTCAGTCTCTACCTTCTGTGTGTAAGAAGTTGGCTAAGCCCATGTAGACCAAATCTGAAGCATTAAATATCCCCTATGTACTTAAAAACAGTATATAGTGCAGTGGATTAAGATATTAGATCTTGGAGGCACAGTGCCTTGGGTTCCAATCTTAACTGCCACTTCACTGAGTTGCTGTTAGCATTAAATAACTGAATATCTACAGCACGCTGAGTGTAGTGAAATCTGACTCTGTGCCAGCTTGCTAGGCCCTATGCTCTGGGTAGGGACAAAAAGTAAAACAAGTCAATAAAAATAGTCATGGTTCTGGTTCTCTAGAAGTCAATCTAACCCCTACTAATATATTCTAGTTGGGATGGAAACAGATCAATGGAAAACAGATGGGTGGCAAACAGGTCATTTCTACAAGTCTTTATGAAATATCTAGTCTATACTTTAAGGTGTGCTGGACTGAGAAAGGTAATTTGATTATTATCTTTACCAAAGGATTACTTACCCTTTACCATCCTTTTAATATTTCAAGGTCACAGAAATGACCTTGGTTTCTTACCGAGATACAATAAGGCAGACAGGTTTGGACATTAAATTAATGACCCTGGGACTGATCAAGTACTTCAGAGCTGCCCACGCACTTTCAATTCAGTTCTGAATTGCCAAAAATCTCTACAAAGTTAGTCAGAGGAACAAGGGTTATTATTGCCATTTTATAGAAGGAGAAGGGGGAGCTCAAAGAAGCCAAGTGCTTTGGTTGCTACTATTAAATGTGGTGTGTCTAGAACGCCACATCTACTTTTTCTCACCCTAAACCAGGAAAAGTGAAGTCAGTTTGGTTCTACTTCTAGGGTATGCTTTTTCCAACTTTCCTTTCGAAGAAGACATTTACGGAGTGTACACCGGGCTCTGTGCTAAACACTTTCCCCGCATTCCTTATTTAATCCTCATAGCACAGTTAAGAGATGGAAATTACTAATACCACCCTCATTTTACAGATGGGAAGACCAAGGCTCAGAGTGTTTGTGAAACGTACTCAAGCTCCCACAGCTGGGAAAGGATGAAAATAGAAACGCAGACCTAGATCTGCTAGATTCCACAGCCCTTCACCAAACACCTGAATGCCTTTCTGGGGCCCCGTCAGACTGACTGCACCGGTCCCTTAATCCATGTAAAACAAGTTGTGCTTTTCTCCCTGTTCACACAGAGGCCCCCAAATCACTGGCAAGTCATAGGAAATTCTTAAGTGGCTGCTTATTAATAACATTTTCAGTTTATATTAGGCTGCCTTTCATCCAGGGGAACTCGGCCAGCTCCATACACAGAGAACCACTGAAATCCAGCCATTTCTGGTGTGGATGTGGGCCAGCTGGCGAGAGCATCCCTCAGGGGCTCGGCTTGTGGGGATTCTGGCAATGGTCACACCCTTCAAAACTTGACAGGGCCCTTTAATACCCGTGCTGAAGGGCTGGAGGTAGAGACTTCCCAGAAATCCACGATCCTCAGTGAATGAGGCCAAGGCTCAAGATGACCCCAGCGGACTTGGGAAACAAGAGTGTCAAGAAACTGGGTGTTTACCAAATACCGAGGCTGGAAGCAAGGCCCCGCAATTGATATTGAGTTAGACACAAGAGCGAGAGATGTTATTTTCAGGAGAGACCTGGCTTCAGTCAAGTCCAGGGAAACACACAAAACCCATTTCTCAAGGTTTCCCAGAGGGGGGTACAGTCAAAAAAGGCAAGATGCTGATTTCCCTTCTTCAAGCCCGATGCATGGAAAGGTTTTTGTGGTTTTGTACTGAGCCACGACTAGTCTCTTCATGCTGCAGCAGTGAGAGGATGCAGGGAAGTACAGAGAAAGAAACGAACGTTTCCTGGTTTCATGTTTTATTGGAAAGAAGCCCTGGGTGAAGTGAATTCACATGGTCTACAGGAGTGAGACACTGAAAATATTTAAGAGTTTGTTGTATTCAGATTTGACAAGGTGATGGTTGAAGGATCTATGTCCCCTGGACGCACGTCCTACCCCCAGACCTGGGGATGTAGCAATGCCCACGTGCTTCTGGCTGAGCTGAACAACAGCCCAGACTGTGGACTCCCTTGGTGCGTGGGATGCGTGACCTCTACTCACCATTTCTACCTTTACCCTTCTAGCCCAATTCACCACCACCTCCTGCCTGGGCTATGGCAACAGCTAACTCATTCTTCCCTGTATCCACTCATTCCTTTCCAGAATCTATTTTCTACTAACTGTTCTGTTTTTTAAAACAATGGCGATAACACTCAACCCCCCTGCTTAAAAAGCTCCACTGGCTTCCCACTGCAATTAGAATAAAGTACACACTCCCTAACCTTGGCCTCCGAGATACAATTTAATCTGGCCCTTTCCTGTCTCTCCAATTTCATTGTGTCCCATTCCCCACCTTCTCTACCGTGTTTTGGCCCCAATGACCTTTTGTTGGTCCTTTGTGCTTGTGTGTGTGCCAAGGCCATCCCTCTCCTAGGATCTTTGCAGTGGCTGCTTTACTGCTTGGAGCGGCCTACCCTGAGCTCTCTGAGCTGGTCTATTTTTCATTATGCATGTAATCACTCAAAGGCACCTCCACCAAGAACCCTAAAAAGATTCCCCACTTTCCCTTCTCATTCACTCTCCACTCTATTATCCTTTAATTTTTTTCTTAACATTTGTCACTGTCAGAAACTATTTTACCTGTTGTCGTATCTATTAAATGTTTTTCCCACGATAATATAACTTCCAAAAGCTCAAGGAGGTTACCTTGTAACTAGAACAATAAGCATTCAGTAGGTAGATCTTTAAAATTTTGAATCTCTAATACCCAGCCCAGAATCTAGCTTGGCAGTTCTCAACTAGAGGCTGAACACTTCATGGGCACACAAAGAAGAGAGAATCACTATGTAAAATTTTCACTTTTTAATATATTTTTTATGGAATTACTAAAAATGTATACTGTTAAAATGATGCCAAAACGTACAGTGTGAGTTAACCATATGATCAGTAGTACGTCATCAAAACCACACCAAAGAAAGACTGTCTTCTTCCGGGATTAAACAAGACAAAGGAAAGTTAGGGCAGAGAAGAATATATTTATGTTGAGAACAACCAAGAACTGTATACCATAACTGCAGTGTAACTTAATTCCGCTAAGTGTACTGCAAAATGTCCAATATTTGAAAGAATGCCTTGAATATAGAAAGACTGAAAACTCCCAGTTTATCCTAAAGTAAATGTTCCAAAAAACTGTTGAACTGTTAAGTGAATACTAAAAAGTATCTGAAACAGAGAAGAAGTACTCTTGTGGCTTTGGCATCTGAGACTACAGCCCTCAATTTACCCATCTATAAAAGGGAAGAGAACCAGGTAATTCTTCCAGCTCCACAGAGCTTCATCTTATTTCCTGGGTAGCTTCGCAGAACAGTGATGTATTTCTATTTCTATAGGGCCAAAGGATAGTTTCTTCCAGTCCCAAGTTAACCTTAGGAGAGTTTCCTGGATGAGTTTACAACAATCTACCATCCAATCTAGCACTTCTTATTAACCTTTCAGGTGACTTTACACGTTTACGAATCTGATGAAAGGTGGGATCCTCTCCCTTAAAAAGGTGAACATACATACATTCATAGAAAATTCTGCGTTTAATTTCAAAAAGTCTGTCAATCTTTGCTGGTCCTTTGGTGCTTGTGGATCCTGAGTTAAAAAATACCTGGTTTAGAGAACTGGCTAAAAAGGTCTTCTGGTAAAAGGTCTTCTCTGCTACTCCTCACAGGCCCAGAGACAGTGCCTTCTATCTTGCAGATGCTCTATTTCTCACTCTTTGCACTGTTTTCTTTTAAAAATTCAAAATGGCACACGATATCATCACAACCACTTAGGATGCTGAATCTTAGAAACTCAATGATACAGGATTGAAAACAATTTTTAATCATGGCAAGGGCAAACCGCACTGGTGTTTACGCAGCCCAACTGACAAGGTGAACGGAAGGCAGGTTCAAGCTAGTCTGACCAAAATCAAGCCCAGCGATTAGGCTGCTATTTGCCTTTCAGAAGCCATTCAAGCAAGAACTCAAGCTCCTGTGGTTACGCCAGGCACGTGTGAATTCTTTGCTCTGCATTTTCACCCTGCTTCCTAATGAGCTAGGTGTTTCTAAGTGGTGGTCCAACCTGCACAGGAAGCAGGGGAGGGGCTGAGGGGAGGGGATTCATTGTCCCAATCGGTGGCAAGCTTCTAGTCCTTACAGGCTCTCCAGGTGACTTCTGAGATGACGACCTCAAATGCAAGTAGGAGACTTAGGCAGTAATTTAAATGAACTCCTGAATCTTGATCGATAAGCTGTCAGGAGAGGGCTTTAGCTGAGGGCATCACAGCTGTGAGCCAATAGCAGCCACTGCATATGCACTGGCCACCCAGCCAATGGCTGAGCTGCCCAGAGGAGGCCTACAGGAAACAGTTCATTGTAAAGCAGGTATTCCTCTGGAAGCATCAGAGTAGGGAAGCTGGATGAAGACCCTGCATCGCCGGTAATGAAAAGTGATGGGAACCTTAAGAATGGTCACCATATTAATCAGAACAACAGGATGTAGATCCCAGAGAAAGAAAAAAAACTGTGAAAACCTTAACTAAAAATTTCAAAAAGCCTGCAGGTCATCCACTTTGGGGAGGAAGAATAAATGCAGAGTAAGTGGAAAACAGAATTTCTTTTCATCATGCCTAAGCAATTAATAGGTGTTTGATACATATTTACTAAATTGAAAGGAGAACAGAACTTCCCTGGCAGTCCAGTGGTTAAGACTCCACGCTTCCACTGAGGGGCGCAGGTCTGATCCCTAGTCAGGGAACTAAGGTCCCGCATGCTGCACAGCATGGACAAAAAAACAAAAACAAAAAACGGAGAATCAACTTCCAGGTGAGTGTCCAAGGGTAGACATGACATGTAAGTTAAATCTCTTAGGGTAACTACAACTGATGAATACAGGCTACCCGGAGTGCTGTGTTGAATAGGATTCTGAAGTGGTGCTGGAGCTCGAGAAAAAGAGTGTGGTGTGTCATCAGTGAGGTCCACCATGGACAAGGGAGATGGGGGCCTAGCGATGCAGGTGCTAGGTATCTGCCATACTCCTACTAAGATTGGGACATTTCTAAGAATGGGGTTCAAGCATGGGTACACATTCAAATAAGAATATTTTTCCCCACTCAAGATTTCCTCTGTCGTTCAAATAGAAGCTTCTAGAGGAATAACAAGGAGGGGTGAGGGAAGAAAGCAGACATCTGTTTATCCTGCCAGATCACAGCCTGGGGTCCAGTGAGCGGTGAGATATCAAACTCAAGACGATGCTCACAATCAACCCACAATCAATCCACTTGCAGGAAAGTCGTGTTCAGGGTAATAATTTACATGGCTGCCGTATCCTCAATCACAAGACACAGTCAGTCGGGTAACTGTGCTTTTCTGTAAGGCAGAAAAGTGATTGGATATATTGTCCAAATTTGCAAAAACAAGATTGGAAACAAAATGGGATTTAATTCTGAACAGCCAGAAATTCAGTTAATCAGAACCTCCCATTCCTCTTAGCTGACACTTCATTTCCTAGCTGAACAGCCCGAGACAACAGCGCAAACACCTGTGCTCCTCGAAACTTCACAAACCATCTGACTTTCGTTAATATAAATTGGAACAATATTTTTTTCCCTTAAAAACAATACCATCCCATCTGGGAAACACCAGCTTCTTATAATTTCAGGTGTGCTAAACATTTATAAATCGTACATATCATACAAATAAATGCATTTAATTATATGGTATGCTTGTATAACACACAGAAGTTCCAAGATTGTTCACATCTATCATTTCTACAAGTTGTGCAAACTTCAGAGTCAAATGATGTGAATGCAAATTCCAGCTTGGCCATTTACTAGCTGTGTGACCTTGGGCAAGTTATTCAACCTCTCTGTGTTTCGTTTCTATAGAATGCAGCTGATAAGAGAACCTACCTCATAAGGTTATTATGAGAATTAGTTAAGATATAGCACATAAAAATATAGTGAGCGTGTTGCCAGGCACACGGTAAGCAGTCATTAACTGTTAGTTATTAATTACTTTCGTTACTCCGCAGAAGGAGAAACTGAGTCACAGAGCAGCTAAAGGGATCTATTTGAGGTTTATTGCAATAAGGAATGACACAATTGGGACTCGAACCTGGGCCTTCTGAATTTAGTCAAATTTCCTTCCCTGTGCCGCCCTCAGTGCTTATTACAAGGGTGGCTGAGAAGCATTCGCACCAGCATCACCAGGGACCTTGCTAAAAATGCAGAGTCTGCATTTCATCAACACCCCCAGGTGTATACACATTAAACTGGAGAGGTCCTGGTCTCAGGCACTCTGCAGGACGCTGGCAAACGTGACACAGCCCGGAGGGCTTCTGAGAGTGAATGAGCGGCACCGACACACTGAGGGATGCAGACACCCGCCTCTGCACTAGTCTGAAATATCCAAAGGTCAGAGGTTTTTGCAGGAAGCCCCGAGTCACTCTCTGGAGGGCTACCGCTTCTCATATTCCAGTGCATATTCACAACACACAGAGGTCAGGTCCAGATAGAAAACCTGACCTTTCAGTTCTCCGCCCAAGAGCAGCCGATGGTACAAATCACACGCCTCCACCGACAAGGGTGAATTCCTTCTGAAACTTCATACTCATCCAGGTCAGGGCCGGAAGAGAACTTACAGACCATCTAATTCAGGACCTACATTTTAGGGAGGAAAGAACTGAGGCTCAGAAAGGGGAAGCACATACCTTCTAGATAGCACCTGATGTGCATGCAATGGGCAGTCAAAAGCCAGGAAGCCTGGCCCCCTCTCTAGAGCCCACTGGCCTTGCAGCAGAATCACCCAGTTCCCTCTAGTCCAGCAAAAGGGCTGCTTCCATTCGCCCGGAGCTTTACTGCTCATCGGAGTGTCTTAACTGACTTGCCAACAAACCTCACACTTCCATGCTAAAAGCCACACTCAAAGCTGGAGGTGAACAAGCTACTCGGTTCTGTTTTGTACCTGATACAGTCTCCTGGCTGTTGCCAATTTTACCAAAAGATCCAGCAAAAGGATTTTAAATCAGTGGCTACATAATGAGGTATTTCTCCCATGAGGGTTCCATAGAGAAGATCTAGAAGGCAAAGAAAACACATTCATAATACATTACAGTAAAAAGTGTAAGGAGGCCTAGAATGGTGGACATCATTCAGGCTTTGAGGATGATTATCCTGGGTTTGAACTCCAGCTTTACTCTTTCTTACCTGTGTAAGGTCGGACAAGTTACTTAACTTCTAGGAGTCCTGGTTTCTCCACTTCTGAATAGAGTTAATAATATCTAGCTGTGTAACTGCTGTAAGAATTAACAAGGCAAGGTATGTCAAGCACCCTTCACATCAACTAGAACATGGTTAAGAGTTCAACCTATGACACTTATTACCTGTTCTACATATTCACACAAGCACTAACACAAAAACTATTTCAGACACATAGATACCCAGAACATACACTGACATATACACTAACAGCTATCCTGAAAAATATCTGACCCTGTGACCACAGAAAGTATAGCTGTTTCTCAGTTGAGTCCTGGAACTTTCATGAACAAGCATCTCTGAGGACTCACACTGATGAACGGATGGCAAGAAAAGAGCTGGGAAAATGGCATCCTGCCCAGTTGAAATGAAATGCTAAGAATTCCGGTCCCAGTTACTTTTAACCCTGGATGGGGCTGGATCCTACGTGTAAGGTTGGATTTTTAAAAACCAAGGAGGGATGGGGGAGCTGAGGCCAATGGTACTCCCAATGTGAGGCAAACGGAGGTAACTCAAGTCACCGTCTATTGTGAGACAGACACAGCGCTGGCCTGTAAAAGGTACCAACCTGGACTCCATCTCTATCCCACATCCCGGGGGGGAAAATGGTGCCTGCAATCCCTCCAGCGCCCCAGGATGGTTTATGCACGATTGCCAGGACCAGGAAGAAGGGGGTATCAGAAATCACCACTATTCCTTCTTCCTAAAGGATCACCCTCTGTCCTGAGTGTGCAAGACTCTGGTCACACTTTCTCAAACGAGGCCAGCCCTTGATGCCTCCACTTCCAACCAGTGATGCCTCTGGATTCTGTGCTCTCGACAGTGCTGTGTCTCCTCCAAGTCAGCTCTCATAAAATCTGAGTCTCCACTTCGGCCGGCTTGATCCTTACGGACTTTACAGCCAAATGCGTGCCACAAGTGTAGCCTACACACCCACCAAGGAAAGCCAGGCTCCATACTGTACTTGAAGATGTGCTCTTTTGAATAAATGCATTTTTAGAAATAGGCCATGGTGCTATGGTGGAAAATTCTTGCTGTGTTTAGCCCCATGTAGGGTTTCAGAATTTAAAATGGCTGCACTACGAGTTCTGTAGGACAGATGGGTAGAGGTAGTTCTAGCTGACGTACAACCGCGGTGCTTGTCTTCTGAGTTCCGACTTCACCCAAAGGGAACTTCAGCTTTGCACTTTCATGGTGGTTTTGGAGATGGCTCTGATATTCTCCCAGCTGCTTCCCTCCCCTCCTCTCCTCCTAACTCCTCCACCCAATCTCTCCGCTTCTCTCTCTCCACACCTCCCCCCTCCACCGCCTCTCCCCCGCATGCCCGCTTCTTTCTCCCTCTGCCTTGTCCCCAGGGAAATAATGGAAGAAGCAGGCCTCTGGATTTCAGATTCCGAACAAAGAACTGCTCAAACAACATGCCAAAAAAAAAAAGAAAGCCAAGTCTCCGAAATCACTGCCCAGGTCCCCAGTGGAGACTGCAGAGACTCGTGATGCTGGAAACTCGGTGTGATCTTATCCAACATTTTCTCCCCTGCTTCATTCAAACACACCCCCTCTACCCACACACATTCCACACACACTCCACACACACATGGACAAGATATAAAAATGAGAACATTTCATTAAAAATCTTTTCAGGTTGGGACACGAGCAAAGTGCCAAGTGTCAGCCCAGAGCATTAATGAGGAAAACAGATTTTGCCAAGGCCTAGCCCTCAAGCTTCCTAGTCTGCAGTAGTTCACGGTCACCAGCAATGACCTGATTATAAGCACGACAATCAGGGAGGGAGTGAATAGAGAAAAGTTTTTAGCAGATCTTCAAGCACAAAAGGAAAGTCCTCACCCAAACGCCACCCAGAATTCCTGTCTGATGGACAGAGGATTTTGATTCTTGGGTGTTTGAAAACAACAGAGAAGAGAGAAGACCATGCCTTTGGCTTCTGAGGTTTCTGCTAATTCAAGGCGAGCAATACAGAAGGGAGGTTAAGAGCCCTGCTCAAACTTGGAGCGTTTGCCATCCATGTGTGGTAGGAGCGGCGCTACACTGGGTACCAGGATTTGTCACCAGCTGTGTCATTCAGGGTAAGTTACGTTCTCTCTTTCGCCTTCAGTTTCCTCTTTTGAATGACTATGAAAACTACTGCCCCCTGTGGTTCACAGGTTGGGATCCAATGGGAAATACCCAAATCAGCAGAAGGAAGGAAAGTCCAACACCTAGTACGAGCCAGGAACTGGGCAAGGGCGGTGCAGCCACCATTCCCCAGCAAGCCCATGAGTCCCACGAGTCCAGGGAAATTTATTTCTAATACATTTAAAATTTAAAAAATAAATTTTAGGCTGTGCCATGCGGCACGTGGGATCTTAGTTCCCCAACCAGGGATTGAACCCATGTCCCCTGCATTGGGAGTGCAGAGTCTTAACCACTGGACCGTCAGGGAAGTCCCTATTTCTAATATTTATATGGGGAAACCAAAGTTCAGAGAGCTTAGGCTCTAAGGTCACGTATACGATCAGGCGGCAATGCAGGTGGGCTATTATCAAGGGATAACTATGATTCTCCATGCAAAACACTACTTTACTAAAGACCATGGCCATCTGGAGTGATCAACCCGCAATTCTGAGTTTCTGGAGAAAGAACTTCATGCCAGACTCCTCTGGTTCCTTTAACTCAGTTTTTTTTTTTTTTTTTTTTTTTTTTTGCGTTATGCAGGCCTCTCACGGTTGTGGCCTCTCCCGTTGCGGAGCACAGGCTCCGGACGCGCAGGCTCAGCGGCCATGGCTCACGGGCCCAGCCGCTCCGCGGCATGTGGGATCTTCCCGGACCGGGGCACGAACCCGCGTCCCCTGCATCGGCAGGCGGACTCCCAACCACTGCGCCACCAGGGAAGCCCCTTAACTCACTTTTAATTTGTCCTTCAGACCTCTGCACTGGAGTTCCAGTTCATCTAAATTTAAAAGAAAGACATTGAAAGGAAAGGGAGAAACAGCTATCAAACAGCACGACTGAAGTATGCTCACTGGCAAGAGGGGAAGGGCGAAAGCCTAGCAAGGACGGATCCTGTCTGCGGACAGAAATCAAGGGCAGCGGGCTGGCACAGGCAGGTGAGCAAGGGAGGCCCATTCTTTTCCCTGAACAGCTGATCCATAAGCTAAAGTCACCCATACGGTGGCATAAATGAAGCCTGGGAACTTCCGAGGAGCCACCCAGCAGGTGAAGCCATATTTAAAGGCCTCCGTGAAGGAGAAAATGCTTAGTGTCCGCGCTGAACAGAAAGCAGAAAGAAAAGGCAGGCCTCTCACACATGCAGCGTTGCCTCAGAGGAGAAACGTGTACAGAAATCCAGAAATGCGTTGATTCCAATGTGGAGCCGCAGCGTTCTACAGGAGACTCGTCAGCTGCCCAACAGGAGACCTTCGTTAAGGGTGCCGGAGCCCCAGCTAATGCTACATGATTTTCATTCTACCATCCCGGGACTTTCAGTTTAGCAAAATACAGTGGCCCGGACAATACACTTTATTCTGTCAACTCAGTCCATAGAGTTGAAATAGTGGAAAGTCCCTTTGAGTGGGAATGGTTTGGGACCTTACAGTGACTGAAGGGGGCACCTTTGCTGCTGGCTAAACCTCTCTGCACACAAACGGAGGTGAGCATATTGCCTTTTCAGTGGACTGTCTTATTTTTTAGCAACGACGCTTAGAATAAAGATGATAAAAAGGTAACGATCACAACCACCACCACAGTAATAGCTAACCTTTATGGAATATTTATGATGTGGCTAGCACTGTGCTAGGCGCTTTTTGTATGTCATCTCACTGAATCCTTACACCCTGCCTATTGGTTCTACTGCTCTTCTCACGATATACACAGGAAACAATACCCAGAAAGGTAGCTCGAAGTATTTTCAGCTCTTTCTGAATCCAGAGTCTGAGCCCTTGATGATAAACATCATCCCCTACTGCCTAACCTCTAAATTCCCTGTTCATTCCTTAAGCTTCCATGAATGCACCTTCCTTCCAATTTTTTTTCCCCTACATTGCATGGTGAACCTTTACAAACCTGCCATTTCAAACAATGCTGTTTTACAATTTCTGGCGGTCCCACGATTGTTTACAGACTGTAATGCCTGATGGAGCCAACATGTTTTAATTTTCACATTAAAAGAAGAATTTCCAAGGGGAAAGAGCATTTGATGGAAAGGCAAAACCTTTACAAGCACTCAAGGAGGCATTAAAATCCACATTTCCAAAATACAGTAATTCCGTTAAAGTTGTGACTTACTCTGGAGCCCAAGGGGACACTCATCCTGACCACTCTGTGAAAGCCATCAGCAGCCAGTAAGCCTTCTGGGAAGCAGGATTAGAGCAGCCAATTCAGCCTCCACCAAGGAGACCAGGCTGCTTCATTTAGTTGAAGTCTCACTGAGATGGTTTAAAACCCTCCCTGGGAAGAGATATATTCAAGCAAAGCAAACTGCAGCCTTGCAAGCTGCGGCTCTGGTACCTGACAGTCCCTGTCTACAGCGTCACAGCACACTGGAGCCCTCCCCTGACTGTGGCCATGGATGCAATGACTAGAAGCAGGACTCTCTCGCTGGGGAAATCACATACGTGCCGAAGTTATACAAGAGCCACGCCTGGACCAGCGGACAGCATCACAGCTGGTACAGATCACTCAGCCCAGGGTGATTTGGTCCAGCTCGGATTATTTATGGTTCATAAAACTCCCGTGAGACCCCAGCATATTCTAAGACCACATAACAAAAAATAATGGGATTAAAAATCTGTATTTCATCGCAAGACCTCCATGGCAGATTAGTAATGCCGTGATTGGCTTTGGGGAAACCAAGAGCAAGGAGAGCTAACTGTGAACACTCTTCCAAGAAACCCAATGTGGAGAACGCACTGAGTCATGTGTTTCAGCCAGCCTGTGCAGTCATATTCTGGAGCTCTGTCACCATTTCTAATCCGAAAGCACTGGCTAAAATTCAACCTAAATAATTCCAGCGCCATTTCTTCACCTGGAAGTCTCAGCTAAGTCTTCATTTCCCAGAGCCTCTAATGGTTTATGACATCCTAAGGCGAAATGCAAGAACACAGCCAGGTGTGTGGTTTGTTTTTAAGCCCTCTTAAACCAATAAAAAAAAAATGATTATTTTTTAAGGATAGCTACACTTCTTTTAGAGAAAAGCAGCTTCTAAAGCACCAAGACGTAAGTGTTTCTTCAGGACTTCCTAGAGCTGTGAAATGTCACTGTGCAACGGAGCTTTCGAATAAGCATAAGAAGGGAAGAGGTGCCAGAGGGCCATGGAAAACAGCCACCTGGCAAGATAACGGAGCCCCCATGTCCTGCCTCCCCCCATGCAAAGCTTCTAGATCTAGCTTTCTCATCCTGCCTAGAAAATGCACTGTTGTTCAATTTGTGAATTAGGATAAATTTCTTACCTACCTCAAGGGAGGGTGAAATTCCCAGTCTGGATGGAAGCTTCCGCCAGACCCTCTGAGCTTGTCAATTGCCCCAGTTCACTTTTCCCCTGGCTCTGGCTTCTAAGAATGCAAGCAGGACTGCAGGCAGCCAAAGCATCTTTTTCTGGAAACCCTTCTCCAAATCTGGACCCTTCCTGACGCCAGCAGCAGCAGGCTCAAGCCAGGGCTGCTCTGCATTCGCTCACGGAAAGAACACTGCTGGATCGAGCCCCTCTTGGGATCCACCAGGCAGGGGAAAAAGTGTGACTTCTTCCCTCCCTTCGGATCCGATCGCCTTCCCGAGAACCCCCAGTTTTGTCTCAACTCCCCTCCTTCACGACAATCTGCAGGAAGTCACAGACCGAAGCTTCAGCGTCACCAACTGATCCTGAGCCAGACCCCGGGGAGACCAGTCAGCTGGTCGCGGAGCCCAAGATACTGAACCAGGAAACGTGCAGCTCCGCCAAAAAATAATAATAACAGTCGGCGGAGCTGCTGGTGGTGCCGAAGTCGCTGTTGCAGTGCTCGCATCCTCCGCATGCTAATGAAGCCGTGACGTCAGCAAGTCAGTCGAGGCATCTGGATGTCCCGTCCCCTCTGCCCAGCGCTGAGATTTATTTACATGTAAATTAGCCTCGCCTTCCAAATCAATAATCCCCAAGCCAGGAAGAGGGGAAGAAAGCCTTTGCTGGATGCAAAGGCCCTAGCGACATAACCTCCAAAGGGTTACAAAAATATCACATAGAAGAGAGGCTTTAAAGATACACGCCTTTTTTTTTTTTTTTTCCTTTTTAAAGGCTGCGCTCTTATGTGCCAGGGATCAGACCTGGGCACAGTTATAAACCTGAGCGCCTGTTTCAGATTATATGCTACACCAACCCAGGCGTGGAATCAGAGCTTTTTTTCTTCCCCTCTCCAAATGCCTCTACTTTCTTTTTCTTTCTTTTCTCTCTGCAACTTTCATTTCAGGGTATTTGCTGGCTTGGGACTATGTCAACCTTGAATTTTTTTGCACCTCCGAGATAAAACACAAATGACTGCTTTCCTCATGTACTTGGGTGTTGAATTAGCCCCTCTGTCAACCCCTGACCCCAGCTCCAAGTGAGCATGAGAGATGACAAAGCATAAACCTGCCCAGGGGCTTCTGAGGACCCGTGGACCCTTAGAACACACTGCTTCCATCTCTCCATTTTACAGATTAGGAAACTGAGGTTCTGAGTGGAGAAGAGGCTTTTCCAAGGCCACACAGAGATTTCAGCAACGGTGGGCCAGAACTGACGTTTCCTGGACCTCAGTCCATGGCTTTGTTAAAGATCGCTGGGTCTCCAATCTCCATCTTTCTGTACCAACAAACAGGCCTACCCAAGCAATCAGGAAGAAAGAACTCTATAGTGCTGGGTAGCCCTGGGTTTGAATCCTGGCTTTGTCGGCTGCTAGAGATGTGACCTTGGACAAGTCACTTTAACACTTGGGGTCTTCAGTTTTCTCATCTGTACCATCCCTTCATTCAGTAAATACTTTCTGAGCACCTAACTCTGTGCCATGAGCTGTTCTAGGGACTGCGTATAGGTACAGTGTTTGCTCTGAGCTTTAGTGCAATAAAGTAAAAATACCGAGTGCAACTGCGGTAAGGATGGATACGATACCAGTAACAGTAAATAAGTTATTTCTGGTATTTTCGATGAAGTCAGAAAAATTCACTAAGGTTTTCCTTCCACTAGGATAGCCGTTGTATCTCTCCTCTGAGTGTTTCTGTGGTCATCTTTTATTGTTTAAAATCAATTGTTCTTTCAATGCTGCCTATGCAGTATGCTGAGCCAGGGGAGAGGCAAGAGCAAGCCAATTCTCTGGACTCTGTGCCTGTGATAAGGAAACGCTGTGGGGTCCTCAGGTGGAAGGTGACTGAAGAGCTGGGGAGGTTGGGAGAGAGGGGTATCCCGTCATGCGCAGAAGTGTCCCCGAGGACAAAGCAGCCAGCACTGGCTCCTTGCCCATACTCCCCACTTCCCCGCCTGAAGAATCCACCCCATGAGCTCTGCCCTTCCGGCTACAGCTCCTGAAGCTTCAAATGAATTTCTTTGTTGGATGTGGGGAAGTTAAATTACGTCCTTTGTTATGCATAATTGTATTAATAATGCTTAATAACTTCTTTCAAACGGCTTCTCTCTGGTTCACAGAAGACCTTTCATGGTGAAAATCATGGGACCTGAAATAACTTTTTACTAATAGAAACTGAATACAAGCGAGTGAATTATACTCTGCTATAGGTCTCCATCACATGGAACTCAGAGCACGTGGGGAAGCAGATGGTTCCCCCAGACCACAGTATCCTTCAATAAGGAGATTACCAAATATACCAGCTTAGGGCCACCAATGGCCAAATGAAAGCAGTGACACCCTACTCTGGTGTGGCCATGGACAAGTCACTTCAACTTTCTATGCCCCAGTTTCTTCATCTGAAGATGAGCCTCTCTGATGTACTTACCATCGGTGTGATCATCCAAGAAGTATGAGAAGCAATTCACAAGTGACGGACAGGGAAGCAATGAAGAGGAAAGCAGAGCAGAGAGTGAAAAGAGATTCATCTTCACCTGGAGCAGATCTTACACGTGACCATCCATTTCATTAAGAGGGGATGATATGACATGGGGTCTGGAATGGAGTGCCTGCGGTCAGACCTTGGCTCTGACATTTGCTAACCCTCTGATTGGGGGCCTGAGGTTCTTATCTACAACAGGAGGGACAATAATAGGGCCTACACTTGCAGGCTGTTTTGAGGACCAAATGATCCTCAGTGTGAAGTCCTTAGCACTGAACCTAGCACACAGCAAATGTTAGCCATTGGTAGTGGAAGTGATGACCTTTTACTATTCACTTTGGCACTAACTAGATAAGGACTAAAGTTCAAAAGTCAGGAGGAATGGGTAAACAGAAGACTGCCAAATCTTCCCCATTCCTAGGGCATGACTCAAAAAGTTCACCTCATGTAGGTGAGCTGCTGACACACTTTTTCTCCATGAAGCAACACAGATACTTTTCAATGGCTATGAAACTGGGAAGCAAGAGAAATGACCAAGAAGTCTCAGGGGTCTCTCCTTCTGAATCTGCACAATAGAGCAAAACAACTGTGTTTCTGGGAAGCATGGGTCTTTCACCCATTCATTCATGTAACCATTCACTCATTAAATGAGCTTCTACGTGTCAGTCAGTGTGTCAGCCCTTAGGGACATCATGGTGACCAACAAAGACATGGGCCCTGCCTAAAAAAGCTTAGAAATGAGAGGGGAAGACAATTATGCAAGCAATTAGAGTGTGATGCATATTATGATAGGTGCACGTGCAGAGTTCTCAAAGGTCTGATTGCAGTCAGGAGGGGGATGGTGCAAAACCCCTTCGCCAACGTCCTTTTGACAGCATGTGCTCTGTGAGCGCAGCTTGGGGGGGGGCTGGTGATCTGTGCACCACCCTTGCACAAGATGACTGAAATCACAAAATCCAGGGATCGACAATTCCTTGTGACAATTATTTTCATCCTGGAGAATATTCTATTCCGGATTTTTGGAGAATACGCTGTTAGGAATTAGACAAGGCGAGGCAACAACTACTTTGGAAATTTCAGAGATCTGGTAAATAGGGGCAAAGCTCGCCCTGTTTTTACACAACAGAGTGAAATTGCACATTCATGACAGCAAACTTCTTGGTGGTGGGGGAGGGGAGAACAGGCTATGCCCCTGAGACCTTCAGAACCTTCTATTGATATAGCACAATACGATATTTATATAAATGACCATAATTGCATACAGTATATAGGAAGAGAGACAAGGAAGACAAGATTGGTTGAGGCTGCAGTGATCAGAAATCAGGAACTGAGTGTGATGTGAATCACATTGAATGTCAAAAAAAATTTTGGGGGGGGGAATGAAAAAAAACAAGGTTATGGGGGGAAGGCCTTACTAAGCATGACACTAAATCCAGAAGCCATAAATGAAAAGAGTGCTAAAAGTGCCGAGGTCAAATTCTAGCTGGTAGAGGGGGCGCTGCAGACAGGAGGAAGAGTACAAATATGAGAGAAACGTGTTAGCACAAGTGCAGAATTAACAAAACTCCTCTGCACGAGCACAAGATGGCAGAGCAGGACCAACAGGACACTGGCAGGTAATGACAAAGAGGCCGCTTCATACATGCGAGAAAATCAAATCATCTTTCCATTCCAGCCAGCATTAGTCAAAATCTTGTTAGAGGATTATGGGGAAAGGGTAATCGAATCACTGCTGGTTAGCTTACAGAAGAGAAAGGTAAGTGATGACAAGGACTGTGGCCTCCCAAATGAAGGGCTTTAATGAGGACGGTCATAATGAACAGTTTTTTTATCTCCATCTCCACAGGTGTAGAATAAGAAGGAATGGATTTTCAATGAGCTAAAGAGGGATTTCACTTGGACCTAAGGAAGATGTTTGAATCCGGAGATGGTAAGAAATGGCCTGGGTCACTCAGAGCAGTGGCAGCATCTTTGCTCTTAGGAGCACTTTACAAAGAAAACGACAGCACCAGTCCTGGCTGGTTTACACTAGCACCTTCTGGCTCTGCTATTGTGAAATCGTAACTACTATATTACCAAAGTTTCAAACCATTTATCTAATAATAAAGGCCTTAAGTTCTTTTAAGTTTATTTTATTTTAGAAAAAGGTAAGTATGTGTAATTAATATATACACGCACACACATATACTGTAAATATGTATTTTATATTATATATATTTTTAAAGGATATATTCTTTAACTTATAAACTTATGTTATAAATTATTATAACTTAAAAAACATATAAAACTTTATACTATGAAATTTTAGTACGTAATATATATTATATATTTTTAAAGAATATATTCTTTAAAACTTTATAGTATGTGTGTATATATACATATATACATACATACACATGTATATACACACACGTATTGATACATAATACAAAGAGAGATTGATTTATACAGTTTTAAATAATCTACTCAAGAGTAGTTCTCTGACATTTTGATTTCAAAATCCAGCAAATGTTTCAAAATGAGGGAGAGGAGGCTGCCAAAGAACTGTTCTATTAGTTGGGATGGGCTAGGCTATTCTGCAGTAGCAATCATAGATCTCAGTGATTTAACACAAAGAAAACTGATTTCTCATTCATGCAAAGTTGGCTGGAGGCCCAGAACCTCTCCAGGCACCTCCATTCCAAGCAGTGACTCAGGGATCTAGTCTGCTTCTTTCTTGTGTATCTGTGATCTTAACACATAATTTCCAGGTTACAGCAACAGAAGAAGAGAGAACTGGAGAAGCTTTTAGGTGCCTCAGCTTACAGGTGAGTGACATCACTTCTGTTGGTCAAACTAGTCCCATGGCCTCGCCCGACTGCAAGGGGGCTGGGAACTGTACACCCAGAAATAAGAGGAAAAACAGATCACGAGGAGCCCTGGTAATGCCTACCACAGCTGTCAATTTTTATTTTTGCCATGTAAATTCATTTCTAAAAAATAACACAATGTTCTAAACCCATAATGTCTTAAAACAAAGGTATGTTTAACATCAAAGAAATGATAATAGCCCTCAAAGAATACTAGAGATCAAAGTTGCATCTGTTTTGCCCCAAAAGGAAGTAAACAAAATATTCTCGATTTTTATTAACTTCCAAGCACCAACGTCTAACCGATGTCAGCAGAAAATAAATGAAAACCTGTGAAGCTTCTACGCTGCAGGTAAAGATAAACCAGGCACCCGAAGGTGGAGCTGCCTTCGTAAGATAGAAATGCTCGAAAGAGATTCTCCTCAAGCGATTCTAACCACTTTTCCAATTCAGGCCTACAATAATCTGTCTCCTGCAGCAGGCGGGCGGGGGGGGGGGGGGGGGCATTGTCCTGGAAAGAGCCCAACAAAAAGACCTGCACTGAAATCCAGCTCTATTACCTCCTAGCTGTATGACCTTGCTAATTAACAGCCCATCACCTTTTCTAAGCCTCAGTGTCTCCATCTATAGAATGCAGACATCTATCTACCAAAGTTGGGGCAGGATTAGATGAGTCACGTTCTATACAGTGCTTTGTAGAGTACCTCGCACGTAACAGGATATACTACAGTAGCATATACTATTACTCCTCTCTCGGTTTTCAGAGAAGGGAGCAAAAATGAGAGATGCAGCCATAAATGATAAAACTGTTCACGCTAAGCATAAGGATGACCCCCTCTCCACAGCACCCCCTTCTTTCACATCCATTTATATAAGATTCCATCATCATAAACGCTTCTCAGACCATGGACACATTTCTCTATCTTGTGAAAAGTAACCTGACACACTTTACATCCAAAAAAGAGGCCTTCCTTTTCGTTTTTTCCACCATCTTAGGAATCACCCACATTTCATACATTTTAATTATTCTTGATCCCAATAATCTAACGCACAAAATTTTAACATAGCCTTTTAATCCTCTTTTAATTACATGAATTCAAAGGAGAAATACAGACAAGCAAGTGTGGGCAAATCAAAATGAAAGACTGCTCCCTTCCCCCAAAAGATTAAAAACTGCATCAATGATTTAAACATGTTTACCATCACACATTTCCATGAAAATATTGTTAAAGTGACATGACGTGCTAGCAAACACTACTTTTGTTTTAGATAAAGAACGCTGCACTTAATTAGAGCAGCTTTTTGTAACTACTAATTTTCATTAAACATCAGAATAAAAGGCTGAATTTTCTCTATGTAAAGGACCAGAAGAACAAGCACGGATTGTACAGGGATGCTTTGGTTTTCCAGCACTTTCTAAATGCAGGCACTCAAGCCCCTGTATGTTTCTTTTGGGAGAGAACGCTGGAAAAAACGGAGGATGCCCTGGAAAAAGACTGAAAAAAAGACTCTGCCTCATAAAATAGCAAACTGGCAACAGAGATCTGTCTCAGGAAAATTATCCTGGAACACAGAGTGTCACAGACGTACCAGCTGACATACTATTTTTCTCAAGGACTGGGAAGGACTTATATCCCAGGTGTTTTGCACACTTTATCTCATTTGGTCCTCACCATCATCCCAAACCGTAGCTCTGATTATCCCACACTGATAGATGAGGACAACAAGGTTCAAAGGGGATAAAAGAATGACACAGGGACCCACAGCTGAGATTTGCTCTTGGGTCTGATTACCAAGTCCATATTTCTTCCTCAAATTCAAAGGTTCTCAGCATCCCCACAAAAACGAGGTGTGTCCCAATCAGGGTGCGATATGTTGGAATTAACTTATTATTAAAAACAAGAGAAAAAAGGGCTTCCCTGGTGGAGCAGTGGTTGAGAGTCCGCCTGCCGATGCAGGGGACATGGGTTCGTGCCCCGGTCCGGGAAGATCCCACATGCCGCGGAGCGGCTGGGCCCGTGAGCCATGGCCGCTGAGCCTGCGCGTCCGGAGCCTGTGCTCTGCAACGGGAGAGGCCACAATGGTGAGAGGCCCGCGTACCACAAAAAAAAAAAAAAAAAACAGAGAAAAAACACAGAAGGTTCCCTGGTCACCCAGATTAGATGGATTCCTTTGTACAAAACTCAACAATACTACTGTCTTAGACCTGTGTCCTTTCCTTTCCTTTAGAACTTGTGTTCTGTTTCACAGTTTCTGCAACCTTGGTTAGCAGTTCTGGTCCATCCATGTTCAGGGTTAATGATTACCTGATTAACATCTCTCTCTAACTAGACTGTGCATCTCTGAGGGCAGGACATGCCTTTTCCGGCTCACCATTCTATTCCAAGCACCTAGCAGAGTACCCGGTGACCTGACAGCTAATGAATACAAAGTCTGACAATGATTTTTCTTGCCTAGAAATCAGAGGGAATTCAGCATTATTCCTGTAAGAACATCTCTCCGCTCATGTGCATTCCAACACGATTGCGTGAGTGGGAAAGGAAAGGACGGAGTAAACCTTTCTGACTTTCTTCGTTTAGCTTCCAGGATGTCACATTCTCCTGGTTTTCTCTCCTACTCTCTGGCTGTTCTTCCTCATCGCCCTGACAGCTAAACACTGGAATACCTCAGGGCTCAGTCCTGGAACCTCTACTCTTCCCTGTGTACCTTCACTTCTTTGATCCGGTCCAGGGTCTTAAAACACCACGTCCATGGCCAGACTTACTCCATGAACTCAAGGCTTTACAGATCCATCTGCCTATGTCACGTCTACATTTGGATGTCTGAAAGTCTTCTCAAATTTAACAAGTCCAGACCTCAGTTCTTAAAACTCACCCCGCCTCCAGCCCAAGTGGGCTCCATCTGCAGCATTCACTATCTCAGTTAATGGCAACTCCATCCTTCCTGGTTAAGAACAAACACCTTCGAGTCACCCTTCACTCTATTCTTCCTCTTGCCCTTGACATCTAATCCAGAAGCTGGCAAACCACATCCCACCACCAGCCAAATCCAGTCTGCTTCATCTTTTTGCAAATACCATTTGACTGGAACACAATCTTGCCCATTTATTTATCATCTACAGCTACATTCATGCTTGGACAGAACTGAGTAGTTGCAACAGAGACTGTATGGCCACAGTTACTATCTGACCCCTTACACTGAATATCTTGTGACCCTTGACTAGTCCTGTTGGCTCTGTATGCAAAATCTAACATCACTCCATCACCTCCCCTATTCTCACCCTGCTCCAAGCCACCACCATCTTTCTCCTGGATGGAGATGCAAGCCACCATCAAATCTCGCCTCTACTTTTGCCCGCCTTCAGTCTATTCACAGAACTACAACCATAGTGATTCTCTGAAAACAAACATTAGAGCATGTCACACTTCCACTCAAAACCCATCAATGCTGCTCATCTCAGAGCAAGGCCCTTGAGATCTAGGCCCCATGATTTCTCTGACAGCATCTCCTGCTACTCTCCACCCTGCTGTCACTCAAACACTGGTCCCCAAACACACCAGGCACATGCCTGCCTCCCAGTCTTTACACTCGCTCTTCCCTCTGCCTCAAGTATTCCTCCTGCAGATGGTAGACGGGCTCACTCTCTTTATCTTTTCAAGTCTCAAAAATGTCACCTCAGTGAGGGCTCCCCATCCTATCTGAGACTGTCCTCCCTCCTATCTTCGTAATACTGTCAAACCTTTTCCTTACTTTGTTTCTCCTCAGCACTTAGCAACCTTAATATCAAATTTTTATTGAGGTAATTTATAAACCACACGGTTCACCCATCCAACAGGTTTTACTATATTCATAGAGTTGTGCAACCCTTATCAGAATCTAATTTTAGAACACTTTCACTAACCCCCAAAAGAAACCCCTTAGCAAGTAGTAATCGTTCCCCATTTGCCCCCCTGTTCTAGCACTAGGCAAACACTAGTCTACCTTCTGTCTCTAGAAATTTATTCTGAACATTTCATATGAATGGAATCATATGTGACCTTGTGTAACTGGTTTCTTTCATTTAGTATAATATTTTCAAGGTTCGTCCATGTTGCAGCTTAGACGACAGCTTCATTCCTTTTCCGTGGCTGAATAATATTCCACTGTATGGATATACATTTTATTTATCCATTCATCAACTGATGGACATTTGGGATGTTTCTACTTTTTGACAAATGTCCATGTTTTTGTGATGTATGTTTTCATTTTTCTTGGGCATATATTTAGGAATGGAATTGCTGGGTCATGTGGTAACTCTGTTTAACACTTCAAGGAACTATCAACGTCTTTGTCAAGACTGCAAAATCAGTCATTAATCCTATTAGGGTTCCCTTATATGTGATTGGTTGTTTTTTCTTACTACTGCTTTCAAGATTTTCCCTTTGCCTTTCAACACTTTTACTATGATATGCCTCAGTGTGGCTCTCTTTTTATGTATTTACTCGGAGTGCGTTAGCTTATTGGATGTATAGACTAATATTTTGCATCAGATTTGGGACGTTTTCCACCATTACTTCTTCAAATATTTTTCTCTCTCTTTTTTTTTTTTTTGCGGTATGCGGGCCTCTCACTCTTGTGGCCTCTCCCGCTGCGGAGCACAGGCTACAGACACGCAGGCCCAGCGGGCATGGCTCACGGGCCCAGCCGCTCCGCGGCATGTGGGATCCTCCCGGACCGGGGCACGAACCTGTGTCCCCTGCATCGGCAGGCAGACTCTCAACCACTGTGCCACCAGGGAAGCCCTCTCTCTTTTCCTTTTTTCCCCCCCCTCCTTTAGCTGGTCCCATTATGCATATGTCAGTATGCTTAATGGTATCTCACATTTCTCAAAGGTTCTGCTTTTTTATTCCCTCATTCTTTTTTTCTTTTTCTTCCTACTCTTCAGACAGAATAATATTTCACTGGTTCACCTTCAAGTCTGCAGACTCTTTCTTTCTCCAGATTAAATCTACTAGTAATTTTTCATTTCAGTTATTATACTCTTTAACTCTAAAATTTCCATTTTTAAATAATTCTTTAAAAGAATAATTTCTCTTTATTGATAGTCTCTATTTGATGAGACACTGTCATCATGCTTTCCTTTAATTCTTTAGATAGTTCCCTATAGTTCTTTGAATGTATTTATAATTGCTTCGAAGTCTCTGGTAAAGCTGACATTTAGGTCCCCTCACAGACAGTTTCTTCTACTTTTTTCTCACGTGTATGGATCACACTTTGTTTCTTTGCATGACTCATGATGTGTTTTTTGAGAACTGAACATTTTAGATGATACACTAGCAATTCTGAACACCGACTCCCTCTTCCCTTGCCCAGGCGTTTGCTGCTGTTGGCTTATTTGCTTCGTGACTGGCTACGCTAGTTGCGTAAAGTCTGTTTCCCCTGCAGTGTGCAGACTCTGAGGTTGCTGCTCCTCAGAGGACATGAGCACAGTCTCCCTGAGCACCCGGCTGGTCTACAGTTATCAGATTCACACCCAGCTATTAGCCTCCACTAACTGCTAGCTGATTATTCTACTTACTGTTTTCAACAATACCCTGAAGCATAAATTGCTTCACAGTCTGATCCGACTGAAGTACGGCTCCTTTGCGGAGGCACGGTGTTTGCCAGTCTTTGAGGTTGTCCCTCCCAGGGGTAAACCATAGCCCTAGACTGAGATCTAGGTGGAGATGGAGCCCCACCTTCTTGGCTGCATATTTCCAGAGTAGAATTTCCATCACACCGATCTGTGTCGGGGGGAACAGGGGAGATGAGCGGGCCATGGCTCAAATGCCGTACACTCTCTGTTCTTACCAAGATTGAATAGATTTTCTTGAAGAGCAGTTTCTCCATTTGTTGCATATACTTGGGACAAGTTTTCAAAACCATAAATGCTTTTTTTTAATAAGTAACTTACAGCAGTCAGACAACTGTTTCCCTAGTTAACTGAAAGGCTTTGCCATGCTTCTCACACTGCCATTTTGAAGTTAATGTCCAGCACTTAACACTCTTAAATCACTATATGATTTACTGGTTTATGTTGCTTTATGCTCTGATTCCCTACAGAGCCCTAGAATGTAAGCCCCATGCTGTGGTGAGGGGGGCAGAGTTTTGCCAGTTTCAGTCAGCACCCTAACCTCAAAGCCTGGAACAATGCCTGGCACATAGTAGGTCTTCAGTAAATATGGGTTGAACGAATGGAATACCCACGAACAGCAGTCTTTCTTATGTATGCCACGGCTGACCATACATTGCCATGGCTGATGAGTCATTCACGAGACAATTATGGATAACTGCAGTCCTATATTTCCACATAACATTGTTTTGCAATTCCCTCAGAAGCTGATCACAGCCCCGGGAGACTGTCACACCTGTGACTGTTGTCAGGCAGATGACTGATGGAGAAGAAAGAGTGAGAAGTATAGCTATGGCATACATATCCCTCAACCCTCTGTGCTGGATTCCACCTCTGCTCTTTTTCATCTTAAATATTCTTTAACATCTATAAATAGCTTGCTATAAAGGGCATCTAATTTATCCTGGTTTGAAAAAAAAGTCCTGCTGTAATGGAACTAGTCCTGGAAATGGAATCAGGAAGCCTGTGTCTGATTCTGGGCTCTGGCTCTTGTGGTCTGTGTGCCACTGGGCAAGTTACTTAACCTCTCTGTTCTTCAGAAGCGTCCTCTGAAAAACGTGAATCATGGCGAGAACTGATTGTAATATCTTTTCTTCTCGTATGAGTTCAAACAATCTTTGCGAGGCGTTTTGCACAGTGTCAGACACACCCGGAGCACTCAGTAAGTGTTAGGTACTATGATGATTACCTGTGAAACAGAAATCAGAGACCAGCTCAGCCATCACGCTGGGGTGATCTGTGAATTCAATGAGAGAGTGGCTAGGGAGGTAGATTGTTCACGTGGATGTATCATGCAAAATTACCTTCTCAGAGCTACAGAACTAAGTCTTTCTGACCTGCTGGGCTGAGAAAAAGCCTCACCAGCGTTTGCTTCTGTTCTAATCCATCATGCTACTCCTCCAGGCCTCTGCTCCCATTACTCAAGTCCCAGGCTCAACGAGGCCCTGGAGGAGAACTGGAAATCCTGTCTGAAGACCCTCACCTTCCCTCAGGGAGGAAGTTCCTGGCACAAGGCTATCATTCTGAACTCCGTCTTCCAGCCACCGTCTTGCTCGACAGAGGACCAGGCGAAGGCAGAGTCCAAACTACAGAAAACATATCGAACTTGAACTTCCAGATGGAACGAGCGGTTATCCACCATAACCTGCTTCCCTTCAGAGAAGCAGGTAGTGTCTGACCTAACATGAGTCTGAACCATGGGGAGAGCCAGTGTCTGGAGGAGAGAGAAACATTCCCAATGCCCAGGGACCTCCGGGTATCAGGCAGGACGTGTCCAAGGTCAAATCCTGACTCTGCGCCTTATTATTAGCGGTGTGAAACGGGAAAAGTCACGTTTTCTCATGAGCCTCATCCAGTAGTCTCCGCCTCATGGACTTTCTGGACTATATGAAATAATACAGGCAAAGTTTCCAAAGCACAGAGCAGGTTCTTAAAAAACGTAATGCAGTCTGAGCGTAAACGTACCAGTCAGGACGGTGAGGCACCGTCCCAAGCCCTCCGCCTGGAGTGGCGGTCGGCACCCGCGGATCAGTCCCCCGCCCCCCGCCTGTATTCTTCCCTGACTCTGAGGCCTGCGGAGCCCTTGACAGCCGGGGCGGTTTGCCCGTTGCCTTGTTTATTCTGCCTCCTCCCCACGACACCACTGCAAGCAGGAACCCTGCTGGTGTGTCTTCGGGGTCACCAGGGGACAGGCCCAGATGGATGTCAGAGCAGGCTGCTGTGGTGAATTATTTAGCACCCCTGCTCCGAGGTAGCAGCCCCTGACTCATCAGGCAGGAGCACATTCCTCTTCCCTTAAATGGCACACGCAGAGCCCTGCTACGGGGTGGGGACGGCACAGTCTTCACTGCTCAACTCCTCACAGCTGGGGCGGCTGTGGAAGGAAGGGATGTAGGAGCCCAGCCAAAAAGAAGATACGCAGAAGAGGAGGTGCAGCTAGCTCCAAGGAGGAGAGCCACATTACCGGCAACCAGAAACACCAGGAATAAAAGAAGGTCAGGGTCAGCCAGTGACCAGAGTCAGCTGCCCCGAGAAAACAGAGATCAGAATCATCAAGTGGTACCCACGGACACTCCAAAGGCCTCTAGTCCTTTGGGATCTCCAAGGTGACTGCTCTGAGGAGCGCCTGGCCGTAGGGACATGAGTGGAGAGAAGATTTAGAAGCCAGGTTCGTAAGTAGCATTTACTGTACACACAACATCTCACTGAACCCTCCTGACCACCCTCCAAGGTTATCTCAATAGTCCTTTATCACAGATAAAGAAACGGAGGTGTGGAGAAGTCAAAATCGCTGTAACTGCAAGCATTCATCTAACTACTGAACCTATTTCCTTTTTCTCCTATTTATTGCTGTTCTTGAAACTTCCATTTAGCCAGCTGAATCTGCCCTTCCCATTCCATCCATCCTAGGTTCGGGTTCATCTGGATATAAGGGACGCTTGAGTGGGGCCAGTTATGGGGGAATGCGATCATACCACTAAGAGATTGACTGGGTCAAGGAGAGCAGTTGGAAAAACAAGGTACCCCAGGGCTAATGGGCAAGTTCCCGTGCTCGTCATGAATGCCATGAATGCAGGGTGAGGCAGTTACAGCCCCTCTTCATGGAGCTGTGGGACGCGGGAAATACAGGCACACCTTGGCGATATTGTAGGTTCAGGTCCAGACCACCTCAATAAAGTGAATGTCGCAACAAAGTGAGTCACATGCATTTTTTGGTTTCCCAATGCATGTAAAAGTTTTTACACTATACTGTAGTCTATTTTTTTTAAAAATATTTATTTATCTTTTATTTTTGGCTGTGCTGGGTCTTCGCTGCAGCACGCGGGATCTTTCATTGTGGCGCGCGGGCTCAGTTGCCCCACGGCATGTGGGATCTTAGTTCCCCGACCAGGGATCAAACCCATGTCCCCTGCATTGGAAGGTGGATTCTTTACCACTGGACCACCAGGGAAGTCCCATGTAGTCTATTAAGTGTGTATTATCTCTAAAAAAAAAATGTACATATTAAAAAATACCTATTGCTAAAAAATGTTCATTATCTGAGCGTTCAGTGAGTCATAATCTTTTTGCAATAGTTTAACACCAAAGATCGCTGATCGCAGATCACCGTAACAGACGTAACAGTAATGAAAACATTTGAAATACCGTGAGACTTACCAAAATGTGACACACAGAGACCTGAAGTGAGCAAATGCTCTTGGAAAAATAACACCGACAGACTTGCTGGAGGCAAGGTAGCCACAAAACTTCACTTTGTAAAAAAACACAATATCTGCAAAGTCCAACAAAGTGAACCGCAATCAAACGAGGTCTGCCAGTAATGAACGCTCTCCATACAGTGAGAGCCTCTTTTCAAGCTAAGGGAGTAGGGCCTGGATGCTCTTCTAATTGAGGAAACACAGCAACTCTGTAGCAATCTCTGAGGATCCAGAGAATTCTTCACGCCCCTGTGTGGGCCGTGCAATGCCTCAGTGAGTCTGTCCTACGGGTGCTGTGGACTTCATTCCTCTCCCTTGGCCAACTCAGCCACCTGCCTGATAGAGTGGGTATACTGAGGCCTCCCACACAGCATGGCGCATCTGAGTTCTTGGTTCTCAAAGCGTGACACCGGACTAGCAGTACCAGCTTCCCCAGGGAACCTGTGGACCAGGCAGAGTCTCAGGCTCTGCCCAGACCTACTAAATCTAGAGGTGGAACTTGGTCATCCCAATTTTTACAAGCCCTCCAGGGGATTCTGCAAGTAGGCTTAAGTATAAGACTCAGAGGTCTAAGTAACCACTAGGAACTGCTGTTGGGAGCCAAAAAGAAGAAGGGATGAACAAGGGCATGAGACAGGAGGGGCCTCTGAGGGCCCAAGATGGCAAGCTGAAGGCCTGGAGACAAAATGGGGCCCACATAAGGGTTTTACTGAGGCGACACCAGAGGTCAGGAAACTGAAAAGGGCCAAGTAATATATATGTTAGGCTTGTGGTCTCTGACTCTCGCACAGCTATTCAACGCTGCTGCTGTAGCCTGAAAGCTAGCAACCTGCAAGCAGATGGGCGTGGCTATGTCCCAATAAAACTTTATCAAAACAGGTGCTGGGCTGAATCTGGCCTGCCGGTTGTGGTTAGCCAACCCTACATCGGGAACAACAGCTCCTCTTAAAAAGTAAAAATAAGCACACAAAAGCACTCAGAAGATCTGGCCATTCTGAGCTCAAGTCCCCAAAAGGCAGCAATCAGCTAGAGCTGAATGGGCAGCCCTCTTCCCTGGGGACACCATCTCTAGTTTTCCACAGTCCCCACAGATTCTCTCCTAAATACCAGGGCAGAGCCAGTTCACATATGTTATCCTGCTCGTTTTCTCCTTTATCTACTTATATTGACATAAATATGCATTTGTACATACATGTGTATGTATGTACATACGTATGTATGTGTATGTGTGTGTGTGTGTATTTTAACACCCACAGGCTTTCAGTGCTTTATTTTTACAGAGATGCCCGGACATCTCAGTCTTCTCCAAGGGCTTTAATACCACAGTAGTATGAAGCCTGGTTTAGAATATGGGGATGGGGGCTCCAGCCCTAGGACTGACCTTGCAGCTATAACTTGAGCCAGACTGTGGCCCGCTCAGAGGATCCTGCTGTGTTCAAGTGCACAAATCGTCCTTCCCTTCCTTCCCTCTCAGGTTTGCTGTGTCAACAAGCCAGCAGTACCACCCGGGAAAGCAGCAAAAAACAGCCTAATAGTCAGCAGCCCGAATCACACCTTCAGGATTGGCCAAGCAGGGGAAAAGATTCTGTTTTTATTTTTGTTTTGTGTTCCTCCTACATCAGGTATCTAAACACCTCCCTAAATCAAAATGGATAATACTCCACAGCATTGGTCCTCTCATTACTCGCCGCACATCCTATGAATGACAGACCATGGAAAGAAATCCCTCCACATACATTATTTTGCTCAGATCAGCTAAAGATTCTTTGGGAAGCTCAGAGTAACAGGTGTGACTTCTATTCCTCTGTTCTCTTTCCTAGAGGCAGTATAAGGGATCAGAGGTCTCATTTGGAGGCTTCTGCCCTCATTCAGTTTTCCTTCCTCCTCTTCCCATCCTCACACTAACCCCAATAAATAAACAATGTGCACAGGACGATAATGATCTTTTCTTAAAGAAGGAAAAGGGCATATTTAATGTCACCCTCTCAGCAGTCTACCTGGAACCTTGCATTTTAATTTTAACTCAAGTTACACGAACACAGTACTGCGTTCTTCTAACTATGCATTTTTCTCAGGGGCCTTTCCAGCAAGGAAATTCCTCCACTTAACCGCCCCTCCCTCTTTCTTCAACTTGTACCCCTTTCCCCACCCTGTCTACTCCAGAAAAGGTCTCTTGAAAGAAAATACATAAATCTTCACCTTATCTGAGTGGAATGTTTGCACAAAGAATCACAGAGATTTCTTTGATTGGTTACACAAGCTAATTTTCCATTTACATTACAGAGCAACAATTTATTCTACAATAAAACTAGCCAACCCTAAGAGTCCACTTCAGTCGACACCTTGGCAGGGGGCCAAGATTCCTGGACTCTTTCCCTCCCACTGTTCCGCCTCCCTCGATCCCACACGGCCAGGCCACCGTTACTTTACAGCTGCTTCTCTCTCTGGGTGCGTTTTGCCTGCTCCATCTCCTGTGTGTTTAAGACAGCGAGCCCCAGTCTGTGAATGACAGTCGGTCGGTCCTGCCAGCATTAACGGTGGAGCCAGGAGCATACCTGGCCATCTGTAAAAGCACGGGTTGACTGAGGTGTTTATAAAAGGAAAGAGACAATGATGAGAGATGGCTGGGATGATTAACCAAGCGCTCACTGTGTTCCAGTCATCCCAAGATCGGGAAGGAATATTTCCATTTGAGGGATGAGAAACATGAGATTTAAGAGTGTAAACGATGGCCCTAAAGAAAAACAGAAAGCGACAGAACAGGGTTTGGAACTTAGGTCTGTCTTGTACCAAAGCCAGTGCCTTTTAAATGCAGACATGTATTGAGATGCACTTGTGTACGCAACTCTAAAAACAGGGATGCCAACCGTTGAGCATAGGCACTTTTTATTTACCTTCTGTGAAAGGTGGTAAAGAGGACGTTCCTAGGCTGGGTCTAGTGTGCGCCAGATACTTCTCTGTGGTGAGGGTCTGTGCTCCATGCTGTACAGTGTCTGTCAGCATCCCTGATTTCTATCCACCTGATGCCAGTAGCACTCCTCTTCCCAGTGGTGATAACTAAAAATGTCTCCAGACATTGCCAAATGTCCTCTGGGGGCCCCTTAGGAAACCACTGGTCTAGTAGTTTAGAAATCCTACCCTGCCACAAGTTACTACTGCCTCTTTGGAGGCCATAGAAGGTAGAGCTTAAGAGCACAAATTCTGGGCTTCTCTGGTGGCGCAGTGGTTGAGAGTCCGCCTGCCGATGCAGGGGACACGGGTTCGTGCCCCGGTCCAGGAAGATCCCACATGCCGCACAGCGGCTGCGCCCGTGAGCCATGGCCGCTGAGCCTGCGCGTCCGGGAGCCTGTGCTCTGCAACGGGAGAGGCCACAGCACTGAGAGGCCCGTGTACCACAAAAAAAAAAAAAAAAAAGCACAAATTCCGGTATCAAACATGCCTGAGTCAGAATCTCAGCTCTGCCACTTACTAGTTCTGTGAACTAAGAAGTATTCCACCTCTTTGAACCCTTCCGAGTAAAATGGGGGCAGATACTAGTATTCTGAGGATTAACTGACAAAATGCAGGTGAAGCCCTTAGCTCAGTGCCTGACACAGTAATAGTGCAATAATGTCAGCTGTTAGTATTGCGATTAAGAAAAACACATGTGGCACACCAGTCAGAATGGCCATCACCAAAAAATCTACAAACAATAAATGCTGGAGAGGGTGTGGAGAAAAGCGAACCCTCCTACACTGTTGGTGGGAATGTAAATAGGTACAACCACTATGGAGAACAGTATGGTGGTTCCTTAAAAAACTAAAAACAAACTACCATAAGATCCAGCAACCCCACTCCTGGGCATATATCCAGAGTAAACCATAATTAGAAAAGATACAGTCACCCCAGTGTTCATTGCAGCACTATTTTACAATAGGGCAAGACGTGGAAGCAACCTAAATATCCACTGACAGAAGAATGCATAAAGAAGATGTGGTACGTATGTACAATGGAATATTACTCAGCCATAAAAAAGGATGAAATAATGCCATCTACAGCAGTATGGATGGACCTAGAGATTACCGTACTAAGTGAAGTCAGACAGAGAAAGACAAATATCATATGATATCACTCACATGTGGAATCTAATTTTAAAAAATGATACAAATGAATTTATTTACAAAGTAGAAACAGACTCACAGATCTCGAAATCAAACTCATGGTTACCAAAGGGGAAACGTGAGGGGAAGCGATAAATCAGGAGCTTGGGATGAACATACACAGACTACTACGTATAAAAGAGACAACCAACAAGGACCTACTGTATAGCACGGGGAACTCTACTCAATATTCTGTGATAACCTATATGAGAAAAGAATCTGAAAAAGAATGAATATATGTATACGTATAACTCAGTCACTTTGCTGTACCCGTGAAACTAATACAACATTGTAAATCAACTATAATCCAGGAAAGTTAAAAAAGAAAAGAAAAATGGATGTCAGAAGGTGTCAAACTGAGTCAGCTCAGCTCATAGGTGAGTAAACGGAGGCTCAAAACTAGGAGGTATTAAATGTGATCAGGACCTAGTCCACCTCTTCAAAAATTACACACTTTTGGCCACGGCACCGGTTTGGTTGTACCCCACAAGCCTGCAAGCCTTGTGCTGGCTCAGCCTCATGACCGAAGAAAGAGCCTGCAGTAAGCGACAGAGACATTAATGGTTTAATGGATGGGGGGATCTTACACGTCAGGCCCTAGAGCAACACCCCAGTGTGTGTGGCACACAGCAGGCAGGACGTGGCAGGAGGTTACCAGTTACGGGGGGGAACTGACAAGTATGTATTAGGATCTGTGATTAAGAGGGAAGGTCACTCAGGTGAGTAGGGTATGGTAGAGCAGGGGATGTACAGAGAGCAAGAGAGCAGCCATCTTGGATGGCCTGATCATACAGCACACAGTGCCTTTAATCATTCCTGCCCCATAAAATTGTACCTTTGAGCCCCCTAGTATATTCTTTCTGAATTACCCATGTTCTTTCGTCTTACAATTGTTAGTATTCCCATTTGCGGCAGCCAAATAATGGAAGGGCACACGTTAAGTCTTTCAGGAAAGTACCAACCATCCATTAGATGGAGCAATCGAAGACAAATGAAAAACAAACAGGAGAAAAGGAAGTGCTAAATGCATGAAATCCCAACACTGGCTCACAGAGACCCTTCCAACATTTTGGAAGTTACAGTATTTTGGCCTTGATATTTTGCTGAATGCAACCCCGGTCGTGGAATACCTCATGCTGTTTGATTTTGCTCAGTGAAAATGCTTGTTCCACCACTTGGTAACCACAGCTAGAAACTGTGGGATCTCAGTTCAAGTGGAAAAAACACCATCTCGATATGTTCCAATTTGTATACTTATTTGTGCCTTGTCATTTTAAGGGAAGTTATGAGATGAGCTAGCTGGCAGAGGGAGTCAGGTAGTATAGGTCAGGCAATAATTAGTCTCTCATTTGAAAAAGTTGGGGGAAATTATCTAGTTATATTTAGAAGGGAGCTTTCTCTAGCCGGGGTTGACATTTAATTACCCTGGATTTAGTGGACCTGTGCTGGACATTTTGATGTTGGCCACTAGGTGATGACGATGAAAGAAAAGACAGTGACAAGCCCAGAAGAAAAAGAGTGCATGGGTGGTGTTGTGTGTGTGTGTGTGTGTGTGTGTGTGTGTGTGTGTGTGTGTGTGTGTGTGTGAGTGTGAGAGAGAGAGAGAGAGAGAGAGAGAGAGAGAGAGAGAGAGAGAGAGAATGGGTATACTCACACATGCCTTCAACAAACCACAATTTCGCATAATCTAAGCCTCATTTGGTCACCAGGATTATAGGAAGAATAAGGAACAGTCCTTGACTCAGAGACCACAGCTTGATAAAGATAGAAAATAGAAAGATATAATTGCATACATAATACACATATATGAGTACACCGAGGTTGTCTGTAGACCAGTGCTTCTCAACCAGTATGTTAGCACATACAACATTATACACTGAATCCTTCCAAACTGGGCTGTCAGATTTTGATCAATGAGTATAAATTATTTTTGTGATCAATAATGTATGCTACAACATTGAAATTTAACCTAAAGAATGTGGAATTAAGCTATTTAGCCATTTAGTATCAATGGGTAAATTATTACTAACACGGGGTAAGAAGCATAGGACAATTTCAAGCCAAGTTTTCTGAAAGGAAAATTGTGTGTTCACTGGACAGATGACATTGGAAAATTTTCTTTCAATTTTCCAAAGCTCGCTCTAAAAAAAAAAAAAGGTTCAATTCTAATCCCTTAAAATGTCCTGCCAAAAATTCTACTATTTTCAAGTGTTTCATAACAAAAAGGATTAAATGGGTAGATGAGGAAGAATAGCAAAGCTGCCTCTGGGGGTATACGGGGTTTCTCAATCTGGGAAAACTGGGAAATAATGGATCAGAAATCTCTGTAGTCAAGGCTATATAAATGCTAGTGGCTCTCAGCTCTTCCCACCATCTTTCCAGTTAAAAAAAAAAAATTTTTTTTATTGAAGTATGGTTGATTTACAACTATACTTCAATAAAAATTTCTGCTGCACAGCAAAGTGATTCAATTACACATATAATTTTTTTCCCATTATTTTCCATTAGGGTTTATTACAGGATACTGAATATAGTTCCCTATGCTATACAGTAGGATCTTGTTGTTTATCCATTCTATACATAATTGTCTGCATCCAAAGTACTCAGTGCATTCAAAATACTTAGAAACTCAGGTTTTACATGTTGACTGCTGCTTCTGTCTGCAATGAGGGTTCACATTCATAACAACAGAAGATCTTAAAAGAAAACTGAGAACCATGAAGGGGTGCTATGTGTCCAGGTAGACTTCAGGCGGATACACTGAGCACTTCCAGGGTTTTCGAGAAGGTGATCTAACTGTTCCTTCAACTAGGCCAATCATTTAAATGCAGGGAGGCATGGAGGAGATTCCTCTTTGGGTTCCAATGGATGATTCCTAAAAAGGTTCATCAAATTCACTGTAACTGACAGCTAAGCATTCTCCAGCCAAAGATTCTATGGTTTGAAATCCAAATGTGGCCTCAGAGCTCTCAGGGACAGAAGAAAGCAGGGGTGAAAGGACCAGGTATCTGAATAACCATGTGTTCTCGTTTTGCCAATAAACGTGGTATTTCTGCAAAGCTGAGTTTCTCTTTTAAGTGATAGTTTACAGGGACTTTTCATATTGGTCTGAGTTCTCCTGAATATCATTAGAGAACAAAAATCCCTCCTACATTGTTGGTGGGAATGTAAATTGGTGCAGCCGCTAAGGAGAACAGTATGAAGGTTTCTTAAAAATCTAAAAAAAGAATCACCATGTGATCCAGCAATCCCACTCCTGGGCATATATCTGGAAAAGACCAATACTCTAATTAGAAAAGATACACGTACCCCAATGTTCATAGCGGCACTACTGTTAATAGTCAAGATATGGAAGCAACCTAAATGTCCATCGTCAGATGAATGGATAACGAAGATGTGGTACACACACACACACGCGCGCGTGCGCACACACGCACACGCGAATATTACTCAGCCATAAAAAAGGATGAAATAATGCCATTTGCAGCAACATGGATGGACCTAAAGATTATCATACTAAGTGAAGTCAGTCAAAGACAAATATTATGTCACTTACAAGTGGAATCTAAAAAAAGATGATACAAATGAACTCATTTACAAAACAGAAATAGACTCATAGGCACAGAAAACAAACTTATGGTTACCAAGGGGGAAAGGGAAATTAATTCCTAATTAAATTAGGAATTTGGGATTAACAGATACATACTACTGTATATAAAATAGATAAACAACAAGGACCTACTGCAGAGCACTGGGAACTACATTCAATATCTTTTAATAACCCACAATGGAAAAGCATCTGGAAAAGAATATGTATATATAGCTGAATCCCTCTGCTGTACACCTGAAACACCGTAAATCAACTATATTCCAATAAAAAAAACAAAAAACCAAAATCCCTCCTGTGTACACGCCTTTTCCTTGGAAAACCTCACTGCTATAATGGTCATTCTAAAACTTTATCTGAGGGATCTTAGCGATGCTATTAAAAAGAGAGCTCTGGTGTTGGACAAGACTTTAGTTATCTCAGGTAACCCTGACCCAACCCTACAGCCCCTACATCTCCACCATTTAACATTAGAATAAAATTCTCTTTTCTCCCTTATTGATCTTCTGGTTTCTCTACTTGATAAGGCCTGTGGTCTAGGTTCAACTTATATCATTGGTTCTAAAATTTGAATGTGCAACAGAATCACCTGGCCGCCTTGTTAAATAGAGACTGCTAGGCCCCCAACCCCAGAGTTTTTGCTTGTCAGTGGGTCTGGGGTAGGCAGAGCCCGAGAATTTGCATTGCTAGGGAGTTCCCAGGTGCCAGTAAAGCTGATGCTACTGATCTGGGGATCACACTTTGAGGACCACTCAACTATATCCTCAACCATGATAGGAATGCAAAGGCATTCCTAGAGACTTCAGCCCAGTTCGCAGCCAGAGGTCTCAATCCCCCATGCTACGCCCCTGCCTTCATTTCAATAAAGTTCCAGATAGAAAGTGCCCTTCATAGACTTCTCAGGTTTCCCTGCCCCTTAAGACAGTGAGGAATTCCAGGGAAGGAGCGGGGAAGATCCGTCCACATGGTTCATTCATAGCTTATCAATACTTATTCACAGGAAGGTCTTCACGGCTCAATCAGAAGTCCATTTTGCAAAGAAATCATATACTCGACATCACATATTTGAACTTCTCATTTTGTCGATGAAAAGCCTGAAAGCAGATCATGAGACTAGTCTAAAGCCAGAGTGCTAGCTCCTAGTAACTAGCAGAGTTGCCCCTAGAATCTACGATTCTTGATTGGTCAGTTTCCAGTACAGAATCCTTCTCTGGCAGGCCAGGCTCCCCGATTAGATGATATATTTTAATTATCTATATCATATTTTTTTTCTCATTTGAACAGAACGCTCCTAAAATACAGTTTAATAATTGCAGCTATTACTATGCATGCATTTTAATGTGCATAAGATACAAGTGAGGTTTTGTTTTTGAAGTGGCACCATCCTATTTATATTACCTTGCCGTGTGATTTACAGGCTACAGATTACCTTTAAGCATTCTGATTTAAAAAGAGCAACGCTCTAAAATTACTATTATCTTCAAGGAATAAAGACGTTTTATTTTACAACCTTTTTGTCTTGCATCGTATATAATCTGTAACTAACTGAGTCAGGCTTTAATTGTAGGTGGATCCTTCTCATTCCATTGTTTAGCTGTGCAAAATTTTGCAGCAATTAGAAGACACAAAGTTCTTTCCCCTTACTTAACAAGACACCATTTCAGACTTCCCTGGTGGTGCAGTGGTTAAGAATCCGCCTGCCAATGCAGGGGACACAGATTCGAGCCCTGGTCTGGGAAGATCCCACATGCTGTGGAGCAATTAAGCCCGTGAGCCGCAACTACTGAACCTGTGCTCTAGAGCCCGCAAACCACAAGTACTGAGCCTGCATGCCACAACTACTGAAGCCCAAGCGCCTAGAGCCCATGCTCCGCAACAAGAGAAGCCACTGCAATGAGAAGCCTGTGCACCACGACAAAGTGCAGCCCCTGCTCACCTCAACCACAGAAAGCCCGAGCACAGCAATGAAGACCCAACGCAGCCAAAAATAAATTTTTTTAAAAAAAAAGACACCATTTCAAAAGAAGGAGAGCACAGACGGAGGTACTGTAGGTCGTAATTTAAGTTACCTGGGCCATGAGCGTGACATAGGATAAAATGAGCTACTTTCTCCCTAAAGTTTCTTTAGCAATGTATTGAGCTACAAAGACTTCACATGAGATAGGCCTTCTGGTGTGGGATACCACTGGGCTGACAACTCCAACTGTTTCTTCATGAAGACAATTAATTTGATTAGGAGTTACAGCATGGAATTTCATTTTCTAATGGGCCTCAAACACAAGTGGCTGTGTACAATCATTCTGAGATCAAAGCGACTTTGGGTCTGGACTGGTTTTCACCGGCCTGTCACCAACTGAGAAATCAGCTCCTCGTTCCTTAGTTGCGTCAGGAAAACTGACAGCCTTCCCAGGGTCTGCATACCCCAATCCTTAAAATTTGAAAACCCAACCATCCTCTGTAAAACTTACGTAACTGGAACTTTACTCACTGAAAAAGGTAGCAACAGAAAGCTGTGCACATAATACTTCTTTTTTTAAAAAGGCAGCCCACCCTCTCACCAGATGAAAATTAAAATTCACCTTAGAAATAATTCATGCAACATCAGTTAATTTTCATGAGTCATTCCCACTAACATCTTGCTAATGATCTGTCCTGGCAGAACACTGTTTCACCTAACTCCTCTTCCATCGTCCTTATTCATTTCAATGAAAGCATTTAATAATAGCCAAATGGCAAATAATAAGGCAAAAAAGAAAAAAACAAAAAACCTGCCAGTCAACTCCAAAGGGAAATTGCCTCTCTTCTCCAATAAGTTTCTAATCAGAAAGGACCAGGAAGATGTAATTAACCTGCAACCAGCATGGGGGTGTGGGGACACCAGCACCGTTCAGGCTCATAATTAAAGTCTGCTTCACATAAACAGCGGAAGGTCAGCCTCTCTGGCTGTCAGGCCAGTGGTGACTTGAACCAGAGATCAATCACCACTCACATCAAAGAAGCGAGAGGTAAAGCCAATGAGACAAATCCAGCTGGAAAATCTCGTCCCTTCACCGGGATAATGCATCCATCACTCCTTTAAAACAAAAACAAAAAACAAAAACATTACCCCCTCCCACTATTCCATACTGCAAAATGTGGCAAATCTCTTATCCTGCTAGGCTCTCTTATGAAACAGAATCAAACAATAATAGCAGACTCTACAGACACCATGATAACACACGCAAGTTATACAGTAAATGCCTTGAGGACTACACAGCCCTTTTCCTTGAACCCCGCAGCTCATCCACTCTGTTCCTCTCCCAGAACAGAGCTGTGTAGATCTGAGTTCTGTTGTACGGATCTGAATCCCACCCCCCTCTATTCGGGGATATTTTTCTACTTGCAGTTTTGTACTAAATATATTACTATCACCCAAATTATAATGCATGCTCCTTGAGGGCAGAGACTGTTTTGTGCAACGCTGATGGTAGCAAGCCCCCCTGCACACCACAGGTTCTTTACTAGAATGAACAACTCGTGACATGGAGCTCTGACTTCAACCTTCCCAGCCCCTGGGTGACATGGGTTTTTCCCTACCTGTTTTCCTGAAGAGAAGACAAAAGCTTAATGTCTTACTCAAGGCCCGAAGACTTTTTTTTTTTTTTTTTTTTTTTGCGGTACGCGGGCCTCTCACTGTTGTGGCCTTTCCCGTTGCGGAGCACCGGCTCCGGACGCGCAGGCTCAGCGGCCATGGCTCACGGGCCCAGCCACTCCGCAGCATGTGGGATCTTCCCGGACCGGGGCACGAACCCGTGTCCCCCGCATCGGCAGGCGGACTCTCAACCACTGCGCCACCAGGGAAGCCCCCGAAGACTTTTAAAAAGCAAAGGTAGAAAGGAACCCAGGCTTTCAAATGCCAGGGTTCGATTCTGCTTCCCTTCCCTTTGCCACCAAAGCAAACACTGGTTTTACCTCCCAACCATGGTGTCACCAATCAGCAAGTACTATGGAAGGCCACAAGAGCCAGACCACTACCGCGTCTGCATTACACTTCGCCTTATGGAACTATATTCTCATGGGGATATTTTGATTTCTCCAGTACTGATATTTTGGGCCGGATAACTCTTTGTCGTGGGGTGGTCCTGTGTCCTGCAGGGTATGCGGCAGTATCCCTGGCATCCATCCACTAGGTGCCAGGGGCACCCCTCCTCCAAACGGTGAAAATCAAAAATGTGTAAGGCTTTGACTAACGTCCCCTGAGTGGGGAAGAGAGGGTCACACTGCTTGAGAATCACTGGGCTACGGAGAGGCCAAGTTTTCCTTGTCTGGAGGGGGCACGTGACCCAGACTGACCAACCAGAGCAGCCCACACTGCTCTCCTCTCCTGATTACTCCATGAGCGTGAATGTCATCAAGCCAAGGGCTCCTCAGTATTTTGGTTGTTTTGGCGGGGAGGATGCTGATAAAGACACTGCGAAAGTGAGAAAGCCTCGCTCCTGAGAGAACTGCTTTCTGGGTTCTGGAGCTGACAGTGGTCATCTTTGGCAGCAGGCAGAAAGAATGAAGCCAATACACAGGAGAGCAGATATGAAGAGAAGAGAGAGCCACCACGATGCAGCGTGAGAACATCCATCCAGTGGTGCCTGAAACAAGCACCACCCCTCAGAATTCCCAGTTCCACGGGCCAATAAACTCCCTCTTGGCTTGTACTTGAGACTCTGAACTTTGCAACCCAGAGAGGCCTGATTTATCGTAGAGTGTGAGGCCCAGTATGGGCTTCCCTTGCAGCACAGAGTGAAAGCCCACGTCCCTTCCCAGGTCAGCAAGGTCTGACATGCTCTGGCATCTCCCCTTCCCTGGCTCATCCACCGCTGCTCCAGCCCCATGCCCCCAACCCCGTCCTCCGTGGAGTTCCCTGACACACCGGGCACACTCTGTGTGCGCTGGTCCCTCTGCCTGGAATGCTCCCCCAGTATCAGCATTCCTTACTTCCTCCAAGACTATATGCAGCGCTCCTTCTCTAGCAGGAGAAAAGCAGCTGTAAGATCCCCCTAACATTTCTGTCAAGAGGCACAGAGTCTGTTTTGCACGCAGGGCAGAACAGGAGGAGCCATCAGAGATGGGGACTTGCTCGCATCTGGGTGTCTGTTACCCGTTGCCGCTAATCATGAGTGGCAAGTCTGAAGTTTTCCATTTCCGGGTCTGCATCTGGGCCCCTTCACCCAGGTTAGGCTTTCCTTTGCTGCACAGGAACCCGGTTACATTTGGTGATTTTTTTTTTAATTAATTTTTACTGGAGTATAGTCGCTTTACAATGTTGTGCTCATTTGGTGATTCTAACGAATAACATTTCACATCTGGAAGTCTAGTTTTTCCAACACTCCACAAGTGCTTTCTAAGCTCCTAATTCATGCCAGGCTCTGTTCTAGGCTTTGGGGACACATTGCCAAGCACGACAGACGTACCCCTCTGCCTTGCTGTACTGTCTAAGGATGGGGGTCTCTTGCCACTTTGCACACAGACATGATTTATTGCCTGTCTGGTCAGACCTTCCTATGGGTGAACTCACATTTTAATAGAACACACTGAAGACATTATAGCAAAGAGTTTAAGAATGCATGAGTCAATCCAAGATGGTCTCAATAATAATAACAACAACAGGCATAGCCTGTACTCAAGCCAACATTCTTCCCTCACTCCCAGTATGTGCCTTCCTTTCTTTGGAATCTGGCAGACCTCAGTCAGGCCTGGCTCCACCACTGACCCTGTGACCTCGAACAAATTATTAATCACTCTGAGCTTCCACTTCCTCCTCTGTAAAAGGACGGTATCAACAGTTTCCTACCTTATAAGGTTGCTGGGAGGATTAAGTGAAGTGCTTCATGCAGGAAACTTAACAAAATGAAAGTCTGAGGCAATCAGCCCGGGGAGATACTCTGAAGCAAAAAAGCCTCCAAACGTTGCCTCTTCCACCAGCTTTCTCTCCCAGGAAGGTTCATGCCTGGTCACCATCAACTGTGCCTCACCCACTTCAACCACAGGCTGGAGGGGTCAGTGGGAAGTATGCCCCCGCCCCACCCACTGGTTGCTTGGCTGGAGAAAACTGAGCATGAGATTGGAACCCCTTCAGCTGATACAGTAACAGATGGGGGGGGGGGGTGCCACCCTGCATCTTCCCAGTGTCGATCCTTTACCTCTAAGAAGCTGTTTCCTCCATGAGAGAATTGGTCTACTTGCTGGTCATGTGCACTTTTGCAATAGTTTTCAGGTGGCACGAGCTTTTCTCTGTGCTTGGCCTACCCCTTCCTTACCAAGCCAGAAGGCAGCCTGCATAATGCGGGGGAGAACTGGCACAGGAGTCAGGGCATTTACATTAGAGAGTTGGCTGTTTATCTCGGTAAGTCTTTGCCCTCCTCTGGGACTTGGTTTCCTCAGGGGTAAAAACCTCAGTGGATTAGATCAGGGGTCAACAACTTTTTAAGTAAAGGGTCAAAGAGAAAATATTTGAGGCTTTGAGGGCCACATAGTCCATAGAGTCTCTGTCACAACTATTCAACTCTGTCCCTGCAGCGTAGCAAGAGCCACAGGCAATACATACATGAATGGGCACGGATGTGTTCCAATAAAACTTTATTTACAAAAACAGCTGCAGGCTGGATTTGGCCAGAGGGCCACAGTTTGCAAACCCCTGGATTTGATCATCTCTTTTTGGTACTTTCTAGGTCTGAATTTCCATAATTTAATTGTTCAAGATCCATCTCCCATCTGGCCTTATAGAAAGTTCAAAGGCTAGAAAGTTCTAGGTTGAAGTTAAAAGTTCAAGAAATAAGAATAACAGCTACCAATTAATAAATGATTGCTATGTACCAAGTATTCTGCAAATGGCTTTATGTGCATCATGTCATTTTCTTCTCCCAGCCATTTGTTGAGGTAGATACTATAATTAATCCACTTTATAGATAAAGAAATTGAGATTTCAGCAGTCTAAGTAACCCACTGAACATCACAAAAATGAGAAGTGGCAGAGCTGGGATCTGAACTGTTGTTTGACTCCAAAGTCCTTGCTGCACACTACTGACTTATGGGATTATCACAAAGTTATTCAGAGACCCACCCCCACTGGTCGCTTCACCCCCTACCCTGGTTATTCTTCCATGAACCTTCCAGAAGTTCACGGGAGAAATCCTGTCCTTGCATGCCACATAAATTAAAAGACTGGCCTAAAAATAACACAAGAGTTCACAACACTAGATGACAAATTGCTTTTTAATGCATAATAATTGACTCCTTGATCAGCTCAATACCTCGCGGCAGCAGCGGCTGGAGCACCTACAACATGCCTTATTTGGAAGGCGATCACAGAACAAATGCTGGGCCTGCTGATGCAGTCTGCAGTCTCTCACCCAGCAGGACACAGCCCTGTTTAAAGAATTCTTTCAACTAAGGAGGAGGAGAGAAGAGAAGCAGCAAGGACCTACATCTTACCATGGTTTATCACAGTTAAACTAACTATACTCAGTATTTTGTAATAACCTAACCGATAAGGGAAAATAATCTGACAAAGAATATATATATATATATATATATATATATATATATATACGTGTGTATAACTGAATCACTGTGCTGTGCACCTGAAACTAATATGACATTGTAAATCAACTATACGCCAATAAAATAAAAAGTAAATAAATAAAAACTCGTCATAAACATAACTCTCAACAAACAGTGGCCTTGGAAAAAAATCAAAGGGCAACTTAGAACGTGCATCAGTGAGGCTGGCTGGTCTCATGGGAGGCGTTTCAAGGTGGGGCACCTGCTGAACAGCTCCTGGGCTTCTCACTCTCTGCGCCTTCAACAGAGTCTCCTTGAGCAACTGACAATTATTAATACCATCTCTTTAGGGCCAAGATGGATGGAGGTTGGCGATCACGGGGGTGTAGGCTTTGGTGCCGCCACCGTTCCCTTCCCTGGCTTGACATTAGACAACTGCACTCTCCAGAGAGTTCTAGCGTCCACAGCAGCCACGGTGAAAATGTTAATGCAACAATTCAATAAATATTTAATGGTCTCTCCCGAGCTTGCTGATGCGATTAAGCAGGAGCCTCATTACTAAGACCTATTTCCACCTCCTCTTTAATTGATGAGCTGTATTCCTTTACGCTGACACACAGCGGGTTTAGACACACTGGAGTCATGAATACAGGAGGGAGAGGAAGAAACCATTCCACACCAGACCATCAAAACTCGGCGCAGGTCATCTTCTGGCGAGAGGCTTTGCCCTAGTCCCCTAGTGTGAGAGACAAGCCTGAAACACAGTGAGACAAGAAGCCACCTCAGGAATATGGACCAGCTATTCCTAGGGTGATGGTAAAATGCAGAGGAGGGTGCACAGGAAGGGCCCTGAATCCATTTCTCACCTCCTAACCAACCACAGCTAGTTATTATTACTACGGTAGCTTATATAATATCTTTAGCCAACAACAATTTTTCTCGGTGGACTTCATCCTTCCCACCCCTATGGCCCTAGTCATTCTTGGAACCCAGATCAAATGTCACCACCTGTGGGAAGCTTTCCCTACCCCTCCCCAGTCAAAATGAATCATTCCTTCCCTCGTAATCCCATGTGCTTTGTTGAAAATGCTCTTACAGCTTTTATCTCACCGGGTGACTTCAGTATTACAGTCAGGAACAGCACCGTTGAAAGTGAAATCTCAAGTCCAAATGCCTAGGTCACCAGTTGCGTGGTCCTGGGCAAATTACTTAAGCTCTCAACACTGTATTTACTTATCTTTAAAATGGAGATGATGATGGTACCCCAAAGGACTACTGTGACATTAGGTGAGAGAAATGACTGGGTACTCGGCAAGCACTCGACTGCTCTCTAATAGCTAGATACCCATATCCGTAACCATATCCATATCTATGCATCACACATATGTGCATATACACATATCTGCATATGTATACATACACGTATATACAGACACAAAAGTATGAGGTTTCAGATTCCTTCTACATGTATATGTAGAAATATGTAGTGTAGTGTAAGTAGTATGTGGAAAGAATCTGAAACTTCATACCTAGCTTCTCACTCAGCGTAAGAAATTGTGAACCTGGTTGGCTAAATTCTAAGCCATAGGAGTGAGGAGGGTCCCTTTAAAAGGCCACATACCCAGGCACTGTTTCCTTGCTCCCATGTCCTTCTTTTCTTGCAGTTTGGTAGGCCAGTGAGCTTATGACAAGGCCTGCCACCTTCCTCTCTGCGTGCGTGCCTGAGCTAGCTGGTCACTGCTCTTGCTACCTGTTCTCTGCAACTGGAGAGAAGGTTTGGTAGCATCTCAAAATATGCACTCAGGTTTAGGGGGAGGTAGGTAGGAGGCCCAATTTCAGCTTCAACCACAGCCATGGGCCCTGGTCCAGCCTTCACAGGGCTCTCCACTGAAGGATGATGGGCATAATCCTTCCTTATAGGTACCCTGGGAACACCTTTGGAAGGAGCAAGGGTAAAAATCACCCGTCACCTCATTCCTACTATTGTGCATGTGTACCTCCCCACAAGGCTTCAGGGCAGATGCAGGGAGAGGGAGAAGAGACCTTGGGGCTGCGCAGACCTGGTTCATATCCCAGTCTGCTCCCACAAGGCCTTGGGGAGGATGCTCGTCTCTCCAATGCTCACTTTCTGCCCTTGTTACATACGGCAGAGAACTCTAGGTACTCATCCCGACCTCTCTCCTGCCCCCTCAGGAGCAGGACTCCAGCTGTTCTCTAAGCACATTAACAGCTGGAAGAGATACTACATATCCAAGCCTCTTGTGCAGAGCTGTGTGGTCATGTGACCAAGTTCTGGCCAAGAACATGGTAGTGGAATTGGGTGGGACTTGGAGAAGTCTCCTTAAAAAAGAGTAGATGGGGGCTTCCCTGGTGGCGCGGTGGTTGAGACTCCGGCTGCCAATGCAGCGGACATGGGTTCGTGCCCCGGTCCGGGAAGATCCCACATGCCGCGGAGCGGCTGGGCCCGTGAGCCATGGCCGCTGAGCCTGCGCGTCCGGAGCCTGTGCTCCACAACGGGAGAGGCCACAGCAGTGGGAGGCCCGCGTACCGCAAAAAAAAAAAAAGAGTAGATGGTAGGGAGGGATAAATTAGGAGTCTGGGATTAACATATACACACTACTATATATAAAATAGATAGCCAACAAGGATCTACTGTATAGCCCAGGGAACTATACTCATATCTTGTAATAACCTATGATGGAAAGGAATCTGAAAAAGGATATATATACACACACACACACACACACACACACACACGTGTGTGTGTGTGTATAACTAAATCACTTTGCTGTACAACTGAAACTAACACCTTATAAATTAACTATACTTCAAAAAAAATCCCCAAAAGATTAAAAAAAAAAAAAAAAAAAGAGGAGATGTGCTCTGCTTCTCCCTTTTTGTCTTGCTGCCTGGAATACAGATGTGGTGGCAGCAGCTGGGACCACGCAACGACCCTGAGGAAGGGGAAACTTACCCTGACATTGGCAGGGCTGGAAAAAACAAACCTGGGTCACTATGATTCAGTGAAGCTGCCAGACCAGCCCTACACAGCCACCTCTAAACTTCTTTTACAGGGAGAGAAATAAATGCCCAACTCACTTATGCCACTGGTGAGTTTTTCTCTCTCCTGGGCAGCTCAGCCCATTTGTTATTGATAAATAGAGCTCAGCAATGACGTAAATAAAACTACAGCCTGCAGCCCCCCACCTGTTTCTGGATGGCCCATGAGCTAAGAGTGATTTTTAGAGATGACCAGTTTGAATCGATGTGATGATAGGAAATGACAGCTCTTAAACCCCACCACCTCAAAACAGAATTCCATTCTTCTCATTAGTAGACCTGTATTATGAAAGAGTGATACTCAATTATTATTATATTTTGAATTTTTTCAATAAAAATGTTGTCGAAATCTGTTTTTTCATTATATCAGTACCTACATACTGTCCTCGACTTTGCCTCGTCTTGCAAAATCTGAAATATTTACTGTCTGGCTCCTTACAGAAAGCATCCGTTGACCTATGGTATAGAAAAGTCCCAAATACACTGCTAGTCATATAGAAAATGCTCAGTAAATGACAGCTATTAGTATAATTAAATCTCCAAAAAAGCTTGGCACTGAAGTTACTCCATTATTTCTTCCTCTTTGCGAGATATTACAATCCTACAGAAAAGTCTGGCTTAATTCTTTGCTGACTTGAACAGATAAAAAAAAAAAAAAAATCTTCCAGTCAACCTCAGCCTTCCCAAGCATCTTCACTTTCTTTCCTACTTCTTGGTCACCAGGCAATAAAAAGTAAACACGAGAGCCTAACAAAGACACTTACAATGTACTGTTTCCCATGCCTCCCTCCCCACTCCACCTCTCATAGACACATATCTTTAAGATCACCTAGTCAAAAAAGGGACAAAATGGGTAAGACAAAGGAGTAAGTCTAATTTCATTTAGATCCCCCTCTGGAATGTCTTTGTAACTGGGCCTACTATCCATCCTACATTTCCCCATCTAACTCCAGATTTGACAGCGGTAAACTGTCCATCTGACACAAATGAACAGAACCCTGGGCAAAGCCACGTATATGACTCCACCATTCACCACATGGCACTAATGCTTCAGCCACGACCAAACTCAATCTGGGCATCTAGAAAGAGCTTCTCGTGGATGTAACACCAGGAGCAGTTGAAACATGAGTTCCAGCCTTCTCCAACAAAAGGAAAATTATATGGTTGAGTTAAATCGCAAGTTCCCAACCTTTGTGGGCAACAGTGCCAAGTTTCTGGCTCATGCCCATGTCGCTCTGCCAGTCTGGGCCAGCTCCCTCCACCACCCTTCTGCCCCCGACCCTCAGTTGGACACATTCTAATCTGTACAAGAGTTTGGGCTGTGACAAATACCAGGCTTGGGATTATGAAATGGGGGTGCAGGATGAGTGCAGTGGAGGCCCCCGATGGAGAAAGAAGGGGACTCTTGTGGGCATCACGTCTCTCCTGAAGGCAGTCAGGGAAGCAAGGGCTGCGCACTCGCACGGGGGCGTGAGTCAATGAATGAGGTGGCAACAAGTGGGACGCTGGGAGGCGGAGCTGCGTCTCTGGCTGGGTGTAGCCTCCTGCAGGTTACCACATCCGGCTCAGCCCACGGGAAGACAGGCCAAGGGGAAAGTCTTTTGGCAAGTGTGGAGGCTCAAAAGGTGTCAATACATCAAGGAAAGGGAGCCTTGGCCAACGGCTTAGGAGGGTGGTGGGTAGGCCAGGGAAGGGATCAGTTCCTTTAGGTGAGCCAAGACCGCTGCTTATGAGTTTGTCATGTTGCAAAGAATCTGAAACAGGCAACTGGGATGGGAGGTGGAGGAGAGAGTTCTTGATTAAAAGTATCACGTGTTTTGTCTCAGCATTAAATGTTCCCCAGGAGGATGTATTAGAACGTCTATTACAGCACTCTCTGTAATAGCTGCTAACTAAAAACTAACCAATTGCCCACCGAAAACTGAATGGGTACACTGGGATTTATTTAACAATGGAATACTATACAACAATTAAAATGAATGATCTACAACAAAATGATTGAACCTCACAAACAGAATGCTGAGTGAAAAAACCCAGGTACAAAAAGAGTATGATTCCATTTATGGCAAGTATAAAAACAGGCCAAACCTACCACGCTGGAAATAAGGGTAGTGACCACTGGTAAGAGGGGGGCAGAAGGGTCGCTGTGGCACTGGTGACATTTTATTCTTAATCTGTATGCTGGGAACATGAGTGTGTTCACTTTATAAGCATCAGATATGTTCACTTGAAAAGACTCAAAAAATATAACTTGGGCTTTGACAGATGGGGAACCATAGTTTGCCAGTCTTGAAAGGAGCCCTAGATATTCTGGGGATGAGGCACCCATATAACTTCATTTGACCATAAGGTTCAAAGAGAAGGGACATGATAATAGTGGTAGTAGCTGTAACAATAGTAAAACTATATAATTATAGTAATAAGCTAATAGATATTCAGTGCTCACCTGTGCTAAGCACTTTGCAAGTATTATCGCATTTAATCTCTACAATAACGCTATGAAGTATGGGCAATGACATCCCATTTTATAGTTGAGGAAACTGAGGTTCTGAGGAGTAAAGACATGAGCCCTGACCCCTGATTTAAGCATGTGGCTGGCGTGCAGGTTGGGGAGAGCTCTTGGCAAAGTGAGAACTTGATCCAGGCCTCCTGACTTTTGAGTCAATATGCCTCTGGGTGGTTAAAAAATGTCCGCCTAAAGATATGTCAATGTCCTAAGTCCTGGAACCTGTGAATGCTACTTTATTTGGGAAAAGGCTCCTTGCAGATATAATTAAATTAGGAGTTTGAAAGGAGAAAATTATCCTGACTTATCCGAGTGGGTCCTAAGTGTTATTGTGTAAGTGTCCTCACTAGAGAAAGGCAGAGACACAGAGATGTGACACACGCACAGATAAGACAATGTGAAGATGGAGGCAGATATTACAGTGATGTGGCCACAAACCAAGGAACACCAAGGACTGCTGGCGGCCACCAGAAACTGGAAGAGGCAAGGCAGGAAGTCTCTCTGAGCCTCTGGAGGAAGTATGGCCCTGCCAACACCTTGGCCTTCAAACTTCTGGCCTCCAGAACTGTGAGAGGATAAATTTCTATTGCTTTAAGCCACCCAGTTTATGGCAATTTGGTAAAGCAGCCACAGGAAACAAATACACTCTCCATCAGCTAAACATCGTACAGCATCATGTAAACAATGTTCTACAAGATGGCCACACGAGTGTCCCTGAGAAGCATCGTGGGATCATACAGGTTTGGGAACTAACGTTAGACAGTTTTCTTTACAGTTGGACTTCTCGGAACCTTTTATGTGTTTACTGTGTCTTATGTGTCTTTGAGAAGGCGGTATGGTAACACAGAATTTCCCAGTCTTAACTGGAAGATCCCACTGACCAGCCCAGGAAAGTGCTGCAGTATGCCATGCTGAAAACACTGCTGAGACCCACGAGGGGACAAAGGTCTAAAAATTTAAGAGGTGTTACTTTGCCAAGCTCATGATTATTTTTTAAAGTCCCCCCCCCAAACACAGCATAGTAGTTATCAGATCAAGAGTGAGACTGGATGACCTCTGTGGGGCCTTTGATATCTAACAATTTCTAATTCTTTATGTATAACACCAGAGATGGTTCTTGCCCATGGCAGACATTGCTAATCAATCACAGCACACTCCCCTGAGCTCTGAAAGGGCCCCCTAGTCCTCCTTAACCAGAGCTCTAGGCAAATAAAACCTGTGTACTATTTCTGTCCTAGTAACTCAATAGACAGTTCAAATAAATAAACGGTGGCTTATGGGATTTCAGAAATGAGTGTTATTTTCTTCCTGCCCAGGAAGGACAACCTCATCCCCACCGACATGTGTTGATTTTCTTGCCATTTCTAGAACGTACAATCCTTTGCTCTGATTTTTAAAAGAGAACTCCAGCAATGATACTGGATGAGAGCCTTTGGGAGCAGGGAGGGGAGGCTTTGGGGCACTCTACATGCAGTCTAACCTTTGTTCTCTTGGCAGAATTTTCTCCAACAAATTAATATATATATGTGTTTACTGCCTTCTGAGCTCCAAAGCCATTCATGGACGTTGCAGTTGATCTTAAAAATCTTTGCATCCGAAGTCAAATCCCAGAGCAGCAGTTGCGTCTGATTAGACTTCCCTGGCAGGAAAGTTCAGAAGCTCAGGGTCTTCAAAGAAAACCATTAGTTGGGGGTGTAATTTTAAAAGGTGAGGAACCATGAATGCCTCACTCCTACTGCAAGAACACCTTCCTCCGAGGGGTGTACAAACCTCTGCAAGGGGCAACTATCGCTGACCTTGTTTTATAATTTAAAAAAAAAACAGCTGAAGGTCAGAAACATTAAGTACGGGGATTTAGTGAGGCTATGAGGGTTTTCAGTCGTTCCATCCCCCCAAAAGGAGGAGGGAGTTGAGAAAAGGAGGAGAGTGATAAAAATAATTAAAAAATTTACATTAAGTAACAATTTTCTTGCAGTTGCTATGTCAGACACTGAGCTAGGTCCCGGTCAGTCAGCTCAGTCAGCCCCTACTAGGTGGCAGGAACTGTACACTGAGGATGGGAGTTGAACAACATAGTCCCTGCCCTTCAGGGACTAGGAGGCAGTGGAAGACACTTGTCACACTGAAAAACAAATATTTTATATCTTGAGAAATGCTCTGGACAAAAAGTAACATGGTGTGTGGGGAGGGGGCGGGGCTTGGTGACGCAAAGCTGGGCAGGAAGTCCTCTTGGCAGAATGACATTTAAGCTAAGGATGTCAATGATGAGAAGCTGCCAGCCAGGCAAAGTTCTAGGAGAAGCGCATTCCAAGCAGGAAGAAGAGCAAGTGCAAAGGCCCACAGGCAGGCAGGAACTTGGGTGTGAAGGGCCGTTGTGGCTGGAGCATGTGGACGAGTGTTTGGGAAAGGACACGTCCTTGCAGAGCAGACAAGGGGCAGCTCTGTTAAGGTGGCGGGTAGGGGGCCGCCCCGCAGTTCACGGTGAAGTGTTTGGATTTTACTCGTATTGCAATGGGAAGCTGCTGGAAGATGTTACATAGGGGAGGGGTATGATCTGAGTTAAGCTTTAAAAACACTCGGTACTGGGGAAGGTTACTGGGTAATCAAGGTGAGAAACGATGGTCACACATACTAAAGTTGTGCCTGTAGAGATGATGAGCAGCGCTCCATCTGGGATAAACCTCTTTTCTATCATATTGTTTATTGAGGTGTAATTTACATACAGCAAAATGCATATCTTATGTGTAGAGCCTGGTCAATTTTGACAGATGCCTCTACCCATGAAACCCACACTCTACCGAGAATGTAAAGCATTTTTTGTACCCAAGGAAATGACTTCAAGCCCCTTTCCCGTCAGTCTTCCCTCTCCCTCCCCCATGTTCAGTGTGGGATATATTTTTGAGATAGAGCTGAAAAGACTCACTTCCATGGGATGCGACATGGCAGTGTGTGGAAAAGAGAAAGATCAAATATGCCAAAAGTTTGTAGCTCAAACAACGGGGGTGCCTGGAAGTGCCACTGCCTGACGTGGTAAAGGCTCGGGGAGGAGAATAAATCTGCAGTTGTGCTCTGACACATCAGGTTTGAGAAGCTCAATGAACACCTAACGAAGACGCTGAGAAAAGAGTTCAGTGTGTAAGTCTGGAGCTTAGGAGTGAGGTCCAGGCTGAAGATGGAAATCTGTGAGCCATCGCGTGAAGCCATGGACTGGATGATGTCAGCAAGGGAGCGAATAAAGATGAAACGGAGGAGCAAAGGAGACTGAGGCAAGAGGAAGATGCGGCAATGGGATACACCTAAACCTGCCAACGCAAGAATAAAACCACAGCAAGGCGGGAACGATGCACTCACACAAATGTTCCTGGCAGGTGGAAGGCAACCTCCGCATCGCTTAATTTATTTAACCATCCCCCAAACTCTGTAGGGTAGGTCTCATTATCATTCCCATTTCACAGAGAAGGAAATGAGGTTCAGAGAGGTACTGACTTGTCTAAAGGCTAATAAACAGAAGAGCTGACATCTTGACGCGTAGCAGCTTTCCCCCAAGCGCGTACTGCAGCACGTTAACAACTCAGGCTGCAAAAGGGTTCTGGGGTCATATTAGCATGGAAGACGCAAACTCATAGTTAAACAGGTTTCCCTACTCCAGGGCTCAGAGCCTTTAATATGCTAGTATGAACTGTGATTCCTCCCAAAAGGAGATGTAGGGTATCGCATGTTTCAAATATACATGGAACCATGTTTTCGCTTTCTTGTTTGGAAGAGCCATTCGCCCAACAGGTGTTTCCTAGAACACCGTAGGGGAGCCATTCGTTGCTAGAAGGCAACAGGATCACGTCTTCAAAATGTGTTTGAACAAAGTCCAAAGTGTTTCCACAGACATTATGTCACTTGTACCCAAAGGAGAAAGGGCTGACATGAACATTCCATTTAACAGATAATGGAGGCAAAGTGCACGAGGTTAAGTGGTTTGTCCTGTACCACAATCCTGCAGCAATTAAGCAAGAGAAATCAGCCCCGGTTCATAAGCCCAGGGGCAAGAGAAATCGGGTCAGGCCAACGGGGAATCAAGCAGGAGGCGTGAATGAGGCTCCTCCTGGCCTCTGCCCCTTTCTTTACAACTTTCCCTTGGTATTTGCTTTCGGCAGGAATCTACCTGGGGGGGAGGGTGTTAACTGACGCAGAAGATGGAGGAAAAAGATGGGCTCCAGGTGGGCTCAGGTCACGGGCATGAGGAAGAGGCTTCAGCCCTGTTGGGCGTGTGAACTGTGAAGGGTCTTGTCGGAGGAGCCTGAGGGAAGTGTCTGGAGAGGAGGAAAGAGGTGACACTGGGGACTGGGGAAGGACCCACTGAAGGACACAGACCTGCCTTAAGAATTCCAAAAGCTGGGGGACTCCAAAGCACCTCACAAGTAAATCAATCTGACCTTGAGTCGTCTTGGTTCAGCAGTTAGAGAACTCAAGGCAAATTAGTCAGATGTTTCTCCAGTATGAACGTGAACCCCTACACCCCCATGCAGCCCTCCTGCATCCTGCCACAAGGGGCCCTCGTGGACTGCAGCTGCGTATTGCATGCCAACGTCACAGGGAAGGGTGCAGCAGAGAGAGTCGTGGGGAGGGGTCACTAGGTCCAAACTGTAAAGGGAAGACCACACAACCACCAGAAGCATAAGCGTAAGCTCCACGTATAGTGGGGGTGGACAGTCACAGGTTCCAGTCCCCCGCATGGCCACTGAGTAGCTGTGTGACCCAGAAGAGTTACAGCACCTCTCTGAGCCTACCCTTCCTCATCCGTGGAACAGGGATGATAACAGCACCTACTCCGCAGGGTTACTGTCAGGATTTTAAGCGATCAGAAAGGAAAAGCCAAGTGTGTCTCAAGGTAGAGTCCAAGGTCTCACTTGAGATGCTTCTTCACATGCAGATTTCTAGGTGTCACACATACCCCCTGAAGCAGACTCTCTTAAGAATATTTTTATGTGCAGGAAAGTCTAAGAAAGATTGATAAGACACGTAGTCTGTACTTGGCAAAGACTCAGTAAGTTAATAGCTATCATTCTATATACTGCTATCATCAAGTATAACATGTTAATATGAGACCTTTTCTCCAGGCTAGACAGTCCGAGGGCTCAAAATTAGAATTCACCTGAAATCCAGCTCAACAGATATTCACTTATCCTCAAAAGCCTAAACAAAGCCTCAACCACTGGAAAAACTAAAGGTTTTGTAATTACAGCCGCCTAGGTGAATGCAAAGGAATCTTTTGTTAATGTTACCAAGAAATCAAGTAGTCACTTTTTTTTCTTTTTTTTTAAAGAAAAAGTAGTACAAGGCAAACTTTCAAAGACGTGATAAGCAATGTCACGTACACACTCCCTGATGTTTGGCATCTTGCCTGGGAAGGTGCTTTGGGAGGAGGAAGACCTTCGTGATGGGTATGATGATTTCTATACACAAGCTGGCTGGTAAAAGTCAAACATGAAGCAATTCTCAAAGGCCTCTGGGCTATACTTGGAGGGAAATCATTCATGAGTTTTCCCAGACACTGAGTCCCACAGTACCTGCGTCCGTCTGTTCCCTCCAGCGTCCCTCCATCTTCCGTATCTTTTGGAAGACATCCAGATACAATCTTTGCAAAAACAAGTCTCCCTCTGCTTGTCACACAGAGCAGCAGGATATGAAAAAAGAACATCACCCCCAAAAACAAACAAACAGAAAACTGCACGGTAATCAAATGCGAAGTATCTTGGGAAAGAATCCCTTGCCATTTAGATTTTGAGAAAAAAATTTTTAAAAAAGCAAAGAAACTCTTTTGGAACATTACATTTAAACTCTCCATACAATTTCCATCAAGTTTCATTATATTCAACTAGGATTGCCATTCTGTGTTTTGGTAGCTGAAAAAAATTATTCCCTCTGCTTCCTCTCACTGACTCGGAATATCACGCTGAGTTTATATGCACCCAGAGCTCTCCTATTTGATTACACAGCTAGGAGGTGCTTCACGTGACCAGGTACCTTTCAGAAAGATTCAGAAATCTAGCTTGGGGAGCAGAGCGTCTCTAAGATTCGGTTTTCCAAAATTATTGAAAATGGCAGATCTCTGTAAGCACTACACAAAGCAGGGCACTGGACCCCCCCCGTTGTCCCTGGACGCCTTTTAATTGCCCGATCTTCACGTCGGGGGTAAACGCAGCACAGAATCACTCTGCCTTCTCGGCAAAGACCATAAATGTCACCACCAAATTGGTGAGTGCTAGTTCAAACCTTTGCCTCTCATTCCTTGAGACATCTGTGTCCCTACGGATAGCAATCCGGGCTTAAAGGAAATCTTGGATAAAGGAGCCAAGAGCTTTTCCTGCTAAGGCTGGTGGGAGGAGGCCAATGGGGAAGTGGGCTTGATAAAACTGTCTCAAAAATAAGTTCCATCTTAAAAAGCTCAGGAAGGGACTGAGAGAGTTATTTCAGTTTCTCAAATGGAAGCCCAGCCCCAAAAATAAAAAAAGAAAAGGCTTGTTGAGGGAGAAGCTTGAAAGGCTGGGAGAGGTTGAGGGTATCACTGCAGAAAGATTGCCTGGTAACAGAGCTTTCTTGTATTACACCCAAAGCTGTGTACCATCTGAGGCTGATTCAGGAAAATACTCAAATCTCCTGGTAATTTCCTGCAGACAAGACATTTAATCATCTCCAAGCCTCCACCGCAAGAGAGAGAAAAAAAGCAAAAAACCTAAACCAAATGATTCACACTCTTAAAAAGGAATCTTGCCTTCGGAACAAGAACTGTTTTCTGCTCTTGAAAAGCAGCCACGATTTGTTATTCTAACAAAGTGTTCCCTTCCTCCAAACAGAAATAAAAGTCGCTCAAGGAGGGCCTGTACTGATTTCTGTTCAGCATTTCTTGAAACTTCCATCTAGTCAACAGTTTCTCCTGGCAGGTTCTCAGAAATCCAGGGAGAGCTGGGTAGTCAGTGACTAAGAACACAGCATTATTTTTCTAAGCTTTCCCCACACCCCCACTTTTTGGCCCCATGGGAAGATGTCTTATTGTAAGATGAGCAGAATTAGCTGTACATATAAATTCTTCACTGCTCAGCTCCCTTGACACCTTCATCTGAATTGCCCAACGGCTGGGAAGATTTGGCAAGTGATGATTTGAAAAAGGAAAGGCCCAAATCCTCCCCAAGTGGTATTTGTTCTGTCTGTACATACAGCACTGTGTCCATCTCTCTAATTACTCAACTAGTTGCACAGATAAAAACATCTGTTGGCAGAAAGCAGGGAACCCAAAGTATACAAATGAGTCACACAACACCCAAACAACTGCAAACAGAGGTAATCCAGCAAAATGAGGGCTGCTACGAGCCAAAATAATTTAATAAGGGCGGAAATGGACTTGGGCAATCCATGCCTCAGACTTTGCTCCAATTCTGGAAGGCTTTTCTTCCAGCAGCCCAGCAGCCTCATCTTCAAAAGCAACAACAACCAAACCCAAAAAACAAACAAACAAAAACAACCAACCCGCTGGCCCTACACATTAGGCTTCCAAGTTCTTCCTTAGGTAGGTACACATGAGCAAACAGACTGGGGAGAGGGAGGACGCTGAAAAGGCATCTTTTAAATAAACCTTACCCCTCCCCCAGCCCAATCCCTATAGATTATTTTGGTTTTAAAATTTCCCAGGATACAGCTGCCCAGGCACCCCAGATTTGCATGATCTCAGGTTAAGTCTCCCAACAGCCAAGAGGGTACATTTGCAATCCTGGGAGAGCAGGGTTCCAATGAACTCCCCCCAACAGCTTTCCCCATCCCACAGACTCTTTTCTCAGAGCTAGGAAGGCCAGGAGAGGGGGGCCTCTCCCCTACTTCCACCCCCAATTCAGAGAGAACAAATGAACAAATTTCAGAGCTGCTTAATTACAGATATCCACCAAGGAGAAAAGCAAGGAATTTTTTAAGTTCTAGGAAAACGAGCAATGAGGAATGTGGGGAGAAACACATCATCTTTTAAAGTAGACCTTCCTGGAGACATGAAACATTTTTTGAGAGTGTAAGGGAAATAAATAAGTAGGTCATTAACAATACATACATTTTAAGTACTTGAAGGAAATGAACTGTAAGAGAATAAATAAAGGCTGTTTAAAAAGCAAGTTCAGGGACGTTTAAATGTTTCCCTCGAAGAAGTCCTAATACAGTAACAACATGATCCCTGTCTCGTGATACTGTTACTATTATTGGTTAATCAAGTGCGCAAAAGCTGGGAGACGCTCAGAAGAAAATGACCCCAAGGCCCCCTCCCCATAGCTCATGACCTCCCCAGCGTCTGTGTGGCAAGGCGCATCTCTCCCAGAGGTTACTGTCCCAGTTTAAGGCCCCCTTTCCCAGAGAGGGTGTTGAGAACCACCAGCACCCGCGCCCCAGTGCCCCCTCCGTGCGCCCTGGCCCTGGGGGGCCACTTACCCGGCTCAGCCTTGCATCGCTCGCCGCTGCGGCGCCTCCACCGCCGGGAACTAAGGGGCTGGGGGGAAGGGGCCGCCGACCCAGGGGCAGGGGATGCGGCTGCGGCTAAAAAGACCAGCGGGGCGTCGGCCGCCAACTGCCCGGAGCCAGAGGGGGCCCTGCAGGGGCTCCGCGCAAGGGAGGTGACATTCCCGGGGCGCGGTGGTGGCAGCTGCTTCCCTGCGCAGCTCTGGATCCAGGAAAATCGCTCAGGTCCCCAGGAGGGACGCTTCCAGCTCTCCAGGCTGCCTCCCAGCTGCTTAAAGGGACGCCTCCCCACCTACCGCTGCGCTTATTGGTGAAAATTCCAAGCTCCAGGCCAATCCTAGGCCTGTTCCCAAATTGAGATTTCAATCAAGGGAGCTACTGCTTTAAAATTAGAAAAGGCTGATGGTGGGGGTGGGGGTGGGGGTGGGGGTGGGGGTGGGGGTGGGGGTGGGGGTGGGGGTGGGGGGGCGGGGGGTTCAGCCACCTTTCCTCAGAAGCAGGACACAGGCCCTGTGGCCCTTGCACGTGGAGGTCCCCAGAGCTGCCAGTGGCTGCAAAAGCAAAATTATGGTGTACAGGAGAATCACAAGGAAGGCAGGGAGCAGGCTGGCCCTTGGCCTCCACCCCTTCCATCTTACTCGTCCTTCAAGGCTCATCCAATTTATCACAGATTTGGAGACCCTCTATTGCTGGGAAGAACCCCCCAGCTAGGCGCTTCTAAATTCTCCCCATTATTATCCCCTTCCCGGGCACTCATCACAGTTTCACTTGTTTTTTTTTTTTTTTTTTTGCTTAATCTGTCTCTCCCTTTACACTGTAAATTCCACCACAGCAGGGATGTTTCCATTCCTCATCACAGTGTTATTACTTCCTGCCTGGAACACTGTGAGCTCTCAGTAAATACTTGCGGACAGAATAAATGAATGAATAAACAAAGGAATGAACAATGATACATCCTATGTTAGCTGTGACAAGTGTTAATTAAAAGGCAGTATTCAAGAGGCCAGGTGTTTCAGTGATAGCCTCCGCCTCTTACTAGTTATATAACCTGTGCCATAGTTTCCTTGTCTGTAAAGCATGATCATGAAATCTCCCATCTCACAAGGTTGTTGTAAAGATGGTATTAGCTCATATCTGGACCACATGATGTGCCCAGTCAATAGCTACAGACTATTGGGACAGTCAAGAGCTAGTGTTATTAATGAAATCAAAATACATTTCCTGGGACTTCCCTGGTGGCGCAGTGGTTAAGAATCCGCCTCCCAATGCAGGGGACCCAGGTTCGAGCCCCGCTCTGGGAAGATCCCACAGGCCGCGGAGCAACTAAGCCCGTGCGCCACAACTACTGAGCCTGCGCTCTAGAGCCCACAAGCCACAACTACTGAAGCCCGTGCGCCTAGAACCTGTGCTCTGCAACAAGAGAAGCCACCACAGTGAGAAGCCCTTGCACGCAACAAGGAGTAGCTCCTGCTCGCCACAACTAGAGAAAGCCCATGCACTGCTACAAAGACCCAAGCAGCCAAATTAATTAATTAAATTTAAAAAAAAATACATTTCCTGGGGGGTTGGGATGGTCTGACTGCTGGTTTGGCTTCTTGGTGAGTATTAGTCATTCACGAAACAGATGTGAATTCAGTGCCGACTCAGAGTCAGGTCCCGTGCAAGGTGCTGAGGTCACCAACTCTTAGTGAGTGGGAGCGAGCATTAGGGTTTCCCAGAGATACAGAACGAGTAGGATAGAGAGAGAGAGATGCAGAGATTTATTATAGGAATTGGCACCCATGGTTATGGAGATAGAAGAGTCCCATGGTCTGTAGTCTCCAAGTTGGAGAACCAAGAAAGCTGGTATTATAATGCAGTCTGAGTACAAAGGCCTGAGAACTGGGTGCCAGTGGTGCAAGTCCTGGTCCCACTCCAAAAGCCTGAGAACCAGGAGTGCCAATGTCTGAAGGCAGGAAAATATGGAAGTCACAGCTCAAGCAGAGAGAGCAAATTGATCCTTCCTCCGCCTTTTTGCTCTATTCATACCCTCAATAGATTGGACGACGCCCACCCACATTGGTCAGGAGGACTCTTCTGTAGGAAGTCCACTGATTCAAATGCTAATCTCTTCTGGACGCTCCCTCACATACACACTCAAAAATAATGTTACCGGGGGATTCCCTGGTGGCGCAGTGGTTGAGAATCCGCCTGCCAATGCAGGGGCCACTGGCTCGAGCCCTGGTCCGGGAAGATCCCATGTGCCGCAGAGCAACTAAGCCCATGTGCCACAACTAATGAGCCTGTGCTCTGAAGCCCACGCACCACAACTACTGAGCCTGCATGCTGCAACTACTGAAGCCCACGCACCTAGAGCCCGTGCTCCGCAACAAGAGAAGCTACCGCGATGAGAAGTCCGCACACCACAACTAGAGAAAGCCCACGTGCAGGAACGAAATCCCAAGGCAGCCAAAAATAAATTAAATAATTTATTTAAAAAAATAAAATAATGTTACCAGCTATCTGGATATCCCCTAGCCCAGTCAAGTTGACACATAAAATTAACCACTGCAGGGTGGGGGACAGGACAGAGAAAGAGACAAAGAGAATTATGTTAAATGATACTCAGCAAAGACATATGATCAGGAATGTTTATGGTAGGACAGCTTATAATATCACAAAAACTGCAGATCATCCAATAAAAATAGGGGAAATGGTAAAATTATGGTACATCTATTTCATGGAATACTATACCGTTATGAGAAAAAAGAGGCAGAGTTAAGTGCACTAATAAACAATGAACTCCAAAATATATTAGTAAGTACAGTGCAGAAGGTAAAATATATCCCTGCTTGAATAAATAAATCTCCATGTATTGTATACACATATGTATGCTCTATGTGCATAAAATGCTTCTAAAACTATGCCTAAGAAAATGATAAAGGTTATTATACCTGGCAAGGTGGTTTGAGAACTAAGCAGGTCGGAGATGGAAAGGAGACTAATATTTCATCATATATTCTTGTGTGTTATTTGATTATTTTACTATGAACTTGTAATAAGCTCCTATTTCTGGCAAGATGGCAAACGATGCAGCCTGAAAATTCCAACCCTTCAAAGACCCTAGATATGCTAGGTAAAATATAACAAAAATGATTTTAAGGGCTTAGCTGACTCTCAATTAAGAGAGTACCCAGGTGGTAGAAATAAAGAGGTAACTAAAAACAAGAATGATGAGCATGCAAACTCATGCTGGGGCTATGAGGTAGAAGGGAAGGTGGCTGGCAACAGGGGAATGGTTTGTCTTAGTTCCCTAGGGGCTAGGATTTGAATGCCCAAGCAGGACAGAATATGAGGCCTTGGAACAAGGAGAAGCAGGAAGTTGTTAGTAGACCCCTACAGAAAACCAGGAATGCTCCCTGAGGACTGCACCCTCAGTGAACAAATGGATTAGAAAAATTGTCAACCAACCCAAGGAAACTTGTCTTTCTATCTGTGTTCTGAGCAGGAGGGAAACGTTTAAGTTGAGAATTAGAAACACTAGGCCTATGCCTTTCTTGAGAGTGGAGTATGAATAACCAAAGGCAGAATCAGAAAACTCCAAATGAACCATTAATATAAACTTTGGTCCTGTTCACGATATGCCAAGAATTCCCCAACAGAAGAAATGAAAAACTGCCCTGGAGAGTCAGTCCTGAAACCTGGGCTAAAACTGGCCCTGCAAAGCATGAGCTCCCAATAGTAAATTACAAAACACAGAGTCAAAGGTCACAAGTCAACAAGCATGAGGATCAGAGGCTCAAGAGTTAGAGGTCGTAAAACAACACTTTGGAAAAGAACATTAATAAAATTTAAAACAGTTAAACACAAAAACGCTACAAATGAAACTCTTAAAAAAAAAAGACACGATGCCTCTCTCTCCCCACAGAGTCATTAAAATTGCAAACTGAATGGAGAGGTGAAACAGAAGGCTAAATACTGCTGAAGAGAGAAATACAGATCTCAGTGCATTACACAAGATGAAACACAAAGGGATAAAGAGGTGAGAACTACAAAAATGAGGTTAAGAGATACAGAGGATAGACTGAGAAGGGCCAACATATGTCTAATAGGTGTCCCGTTGGGACAGAAGAGACATTCAGAAGAGGCATAATGGCTAAGAATTTTCTAGAATTTATAAAACTCATGAATCTTCAGATTCAAGAAGCACAGGGCATCTCAAGCAGGATAAACATAAGAACATCTGCATGTATTAATAACTCATAAAAGTACAGTTAATAAAAAACTGAACTGAGGAAAAGGGAAACAGTTTGATAATGCAATGACAGAGTTAAGCAGAAGGCACTTAGTAGTATTAAAGAGAGGCAACTGTGCCATTCCACATTTCAAGATCGACTATATCTCCTTGGATCTTTTATCCCCAAATATAATGAATTCTGAACTATAGAAGGTTCTTACAGGCCTAGCTGTACATTAATATGGCTCCTCTGTACCAAGGTGAAGTGGCAGAGAACTCCTGGGAAAACTGTATTCATTCAGCCGTTAAACAAAAGCGGCAGAAAAAACCACACACACACACAAAACAAACCAACAGAAACACAAAGCCCCTGTCCTCAGGAATCTGACTCTGGTGGTAGAGGAAGCAGAAAAACAGATGGAGAGTGTCATCATAAGGGAGCATAAACGACTACAGAAACACAGAGGAAGAACATCTCAACCAGCCTTGCAGAAAAGTGATACCTGATGGAAGGCTTCCTGGAAGGGGTAACATCTACACTGAGGGAATTGGTACCCTTCGGAGGAAACACTTTAGAGTTAGGCTTGGCTTTAAATCCCAGTACTGCCACCTATCACCTAGTGACTTTGGCCAAATTATGTAACTTCTCCAAGCTTCATTCACCTCATCTGTAAAATGGAATTCACAGCACCAGTCCTGGGGTTGTTTTGAGGTTTAGGGATATTAAATGTAAACCATTTAGCAGAATGCTTGGCCTAAAATTGATATTTACTAAATGGGTAGCTCGTGTTATTATTAGATGAAATTCAGTGCCTGGGTGGGAAAAAAATGCCTTCTGTTTTTTTTTGTTCTTTTTCTGCAGTACGCAGGCCCCTCACTGTTGTTGCCTCTCGCGTTGCGGAGCACAGGCTCCAGACGCACAGGCTCAGCGGCCATAGCTCACGGGCCTAGCCGCTCTGTGGCATGTGGGACCTTCCCGGACCGGGGCACGAACCCGTGTCCCCTGCATCGGCAGGCGGACTCTCAACCACTGCGCCACCAGGGAAGCCCTGCCTTCTGTTTCAAAAGGTGATTTTCTTCTGAAAGCTGAGGAAGACAGAGGCTTCAGCCTATTTTCATGAAACTATCTTGAAGACCATTGAATATTTACTGAATCTACCCTGCAAAAGTAATATTATCATGCTATCAAAATTTAAAGAGCTATCCAATCTGGTCCTTTTAATAAAGACACTTAAAATACAGTCCTCCCAAAATAATTAATGAAGGCTGCACATGTTAAGTGTCAAATATGTGATTCTCTTCTGTGATAAATCCCAAAACCGTGACAGAATTCTTCTCTTTATCATGAAACCTTCAGATTCCCAACCACAAACCATGTTGAAAGAATTCAGAGTCCAGCAGGGAAAGATTGGACCCTCCTCAGTATTACTCAACAAGTTTATGAATGACCTGGACAATGGATGGAGAGGGAACTTGTAAAGTCCAACCAATGATGCCAAGTTGCTAGGTCCTGCCAATGCTCAGCAGATAAGAACACAGAGTGATATAGCCAATCTGTAGGAATGGCCTGAATTAAAGTAGAGAAATTCAATAATGGCAAGGGTTGCACCTGCCCTTTGGAAGAAGCACTGAACTGTGCAGTCTTAGAGAGGGAAGAATTGGCCAAGGCCAAGCTTTCCATTCATTTCTTCATGCATCATTTAACAAACATGTATCTAATGTCTACTAAGAGAAAGCGTTTGCCTTATAGGCTGGGTAAACAAGGAAAAACATGAATAAAACATGATGCCTGCCTTCAAAGAGCATAAACGTAGTGATCTGAAATCTTCTTCACTTGAAACTGCCCATGCCCTCCAACATCTTCCTGCTACCATGCCGTGGTGATCTGACATTTATAAACCATCCTAAGTTTGCACTAGAGACTAAACCCCATCATGTTTCACAATGGCAAATAGATTTCATCTCTTGGGCTAACACCGATTGATTAGTAGTGGATTCCTGGAGTGTGATTTGATAAGAAGTCTGAGGTTACATATGGCAGGAAAGCATGCTGTGATTGATTAGTGATGTCTGTCATGTGGATGGAGAAGGAGTGACAGCACTAGTGCTATAAATCTGACATCTCCCATCTAGTCCAACCCCCTCATTCCACAGATGAGAAAACAGAACAGATCTTTCTTTCTTCCTTTTTAAATTCAGCAACACTAGCAGGGGCAACCGAGGAGAACCTCCACATCTGAAATGTTGCTGAGAGAGAAAAAAAAATCTAGAGCTTGGAATATTTCTGATGAGCTTTTAAGATATGCACTCAAATCCTTTAGCAGCCTTTGTATTCTGCAGCAAACAGACTAAATGGAGAAAGCTACATGCTTTGATCTCCTGGTTAGCTACAAACAGCATACCTCCCACCCCACTAGACACACACAAAACTACATAAAACATATATACTTTGAGTATGCTTGAGGATTTAAAATGCACTGGGGGACAGAAATGTCTATAAAATGAATATATTTCAGAAATACCAAGTGAATGAAATACAGAGAACAGCAATTAACAGGTTATTTAAGAAAGAACAAAGATTTTTATCATTTTATTCAGTTAAATGGTACCGATATCATCAGCCAAAGAAAGGAAAAGAAAAGCTCTTATTTATTTTCATAAGACACTTTATATCCTGGGGACTCTGTAACACTAACTAAGGAGATAGAGTCTGTCCCTGTTAAGCATTTCCACACCCTATCTATCAACACTCACAACCATCACCCGGTCCTATCACAAAGAATCCTGGCTCATTCCCTTCGAAGGACAGAATGGTATAAAGGGACAACTGATAAGCAGGAAGCCCAACCCCAGCCTGATTCAGATACAAAGAACAAATTGTAGCATTCGATTAATATGCCAGCTCTTCTGTCATGCTAACTGCAAAGTGAATTCTATGGAAAACCAACTCCTTGAGAAATAGGTCTAATTAATTCAGTTACATAAACTCCAGTGAAATATTAGGGGGAGGAGATGGGGAAGGGAGGAAGGGAGGGAGGAAGGGAGGGAGGAAGGGAGGGAGGGAGGGAGGGGGGAAATGAACAAATGAAAATAAATGATTGAGAGAATGTGAAGAGAATGCTCTGGAGATCACTGGGTTTACCTGGGGGCCCCAAAAAATATGTTCTGACTTAAGGTGATAGGAAACCTATTTATATTTCAATCAAACACTTTGTTGAAGGCTTGGGTAAGATATTAAAAGATGAACAACTGGGAATTCCCTGGCGGTCCAGTGGTTAGGACTCCACACTCTCACTGCCAAGGGCCCACGTTCAATCCCTGGTTGGGGAACTAACATCCCCCAAGCTGTGCAGCGTAGCCAAAAACAAAAAACAAAGATGAACCACCACCAACAACCCTTTAACGCACACGTTGGTCAGATTAGTTTTTCCCCACAAAACTCACTCATTTGCATACCACCTTCAGGATTTCTGCTAAATCTGCTTCTACTAAATACCGTGTTCATGATATGTCGTATTGAATGTGCCTTATATTACTATTTATATTGAATAAACAAGTTGTGGGACATCCAGACCATGGAATACGACCCAGTGAGTAAAAGGACCAAACATAAGCAACAGGATGGATGAATCACAAGTGCGCAGTGCTGAGAGAGAGACCGCAGACTGAGAAGGCTGCATATTGTATGACTGCCTCATGTGACATTCCAGAAGAGGCACAATTATAGGCACAGAAAGCCAAGGGTTGGAGATGGAAGGTGGGATTGAGAAAAATTTAGAAGGTGATAGAGAACTGGTCTGTATCTTGGTTGGGGCACTGGTCACATGACTGGATGTATTTGGAAAAACTCACGAAACGGTAAACCTGAGAGTAAATTTTACTGTATGCAAATCTAAAGAGTGAAAAACAAAAACCCGAAAGTTAAAAACATCCCTTGTATCACTTTGGCTTTAATTATTCCTGTATTAAGCATTTTCCTATTATTTTGTTTCTGTAAAGATGTTTAACAAATTACTCAAAAAACAGTTACTGAGGAACTGTGGTGTGCCAGAGGCTATGACCATGACGTTGTTCCTTCTCATCTAAAAAGGGAGATGATCAAGTTTTAGAGAAGCACCAACTCTAGCACCTAAGTGAGATCTCCTTGTTGATGTACTTACAAAGTTTAGAACACTGAAAAGAGAACTGTTTTTAACCGGGTAACTCAATGTTAGTTAATTAATGGATTCTGGACCACCCCAAGCCATCTCACGTTCTGGGAAACAGCGCTAGAAACTGGAAGCTCCATGAGGGAAGGGATTGTGTCTGTCTTATTCTGCACAGTAATCCTCAGCACCTAACACAGCAGACACTTGACAACCATTCACAAAATGAATGAAATAAACCATTCAGTTGTATCTCATGCTCCACCCCTGCAGAAGAGAAAACTCCTGAGGCAGTTCAGTTCATCAGTAGATAGCTGGATCCTGGATTAAGTTCTTGCTTACAGTAAGCTGGCAGCCGATACGCCACCAATGTGGATCACAGACAGCCAGGCCAGCTAACTCTTCCACTCAGTGTCTTTCAAAACCCTGAGTCTTTATCTTCTATCAACCTCCTTCTATGCACGGTTCCTCATGGGACATGCCTTCAAACCAACGCTTTTACATCCCAGCCACTTAAAAATGTGACACTTCAATTAAATGAGGAGGAATTATTGTCAGTGCTGCTCGGTGAGATACGGTCCCGTAAGAAAATATCCATGCTTTTTAGAGAAACCTGTTTAGGTATGTAAGGTTAAAATAACATGATGTCCGAGATTTGCTTTCGAATACTTAGGAAGGAGAATAGTAAAGGAGAGGGGGAAAGAGGGAGGAACCGTAAGCCAAAGGAAAAAGAGATCGATGAAGGAAATGTAGCAAAATTTTGATAATTGTTAAATCTATTACACAGGGATTCATTGTACTATTCTTTCTACTTCTGATTATGTTTTAAAATGTTCTTAATAACGAAAAACTTGCAAGCATGAGTTGACCAGGGCAGAAGAGGGTGGGTTTATGCCCTTCTCGTTCCAGATTCGGTGCTTCTAAGATCATATTAATTGGATTCTCACTGAGCTGTTGAACAAAACCTGTATAAATGTAGGTCATTTGTTTTTCTTTTCCCTTCACGCATCTCTCACTAGACTCTATCTACTTTATTCTACACCTGGGTAGCTGGGTTTCTGGCTCCAAGAGCAGGTCTGTTCTTTTTTTATTTTTTAATTCAGCCCGTCATCCCTGTTCATGCTAGAATTTGGGACTCTCAATCTGCTTCCTAATGCCAAGTATCACCAAGTACATTAGTTTCCAAATGCCAGACTATGTGTATGTAAGGACCATCTGCGATTTTGTCAATTCTGCAGATTCCTGGACCCCGACCCTGGAAATTTAAATTCATTATGTTTGGGATAGGGCCCAGAACTTGTATTTTTAAAGCTTTCTTAAAACCAAACTAATATATTCATTACTTCTCCATTATATCATCAAGTACATTAGAAAAATTGATGAATGATACCTAAAGATTGAACAGAATCTCTTCATTATTACATTTGGGGGAGGGAAGAAATGGAAATATTTATATTACCTTTGATTACTATTCCTAAATTGAAAAGGCAAAGTTTCCAGTTCGCAGGGGAAACTGATGCCTCTCATTTCCCCTGAGCATTTCTAACAGAGGTAATCTGTCCAGTTCGCAGGGGAAACTGCTGCCTCTTAAGCTCTTGAGAGCATTTCTAACAGAGGTAATCTGTGTGGATATGAGGTCTAGGTATCAGCATTTTCATTTTCTGGGTCTAAATCTTGACATCTCTTTTCTTGGTGGTTATGGGAACATTCTGGCCCTGCATTTTCAGGTATATTACTTTGGAGGTGTATGCCACATTCAGCCATGCTCACCTGCATCCACTGTTTTTGGAAAACAAGGAAGCATTATGCAAATGAATACGCCCCTCCCATTTTCTCCCACTCTCTGACTATACGGGAACTCTCTCACGGAATCCTTGCAACAGACCTTTGAAGCAGTAACTACGAAGATCCCCATTTTTCAAAGGAGGAAACTGAGGCACAGAAAAGTTAAGTAACCTACCTCTAGTATACACAACTTGTAAGCAGCTGGGATGGGAAACTGAGAACTAATGGTAGTTCACTTCTACGAACTTTTCAGGCGCTCAGACATTTTATCCATTCACCTGTCCACCTGACACTTATTGAGCACCTACTTTACACAAGCCATTATAGTAATGAGCTCTGGGTACATAGATATAAAAGAACACAACCCACACTCAAGAGGAACTCAGTCTGCGGGAGAGAGACAGATCTGTTATACATACACTGATAAAACAGAGCACGGAGCGATGTACCCTGGGTATGAAAAAGTACTGTGGAGTGAGTGACCTGGACCAACACAAGAAGGTGATGGTAGCAGCAAGTCTCAAAACAATGAGGAGGAATCCTTGAGGTCGAAAAGGGGAGAAACACACTCAGGCAGATGAAATTCAAGAGAAGCACATTCAGGCTTGAAAGAGACCCGAGAGTGGCAGGAAGGCGACATTTTGTAGAGCTAATCAACCTTGGCAGTATTGACACTGGGGGCTGGATAATTTGTTATGGAGGCTGTCCCGTGCATGTAGGATGTTGACCAGCATCCTTGGCCTCTACCCACTAGATGCCACTAGTATCCCTGATAGTTATGATAGCCCCAAATATCTCCAGATACCACCAAATGCCCCTAACCACAGATGCAGCCCATGGAGAACCCAGACTCCTGGGAAAGCCTGCCTGTATGCATGAAAAGAAAGAAGGGCAAGAAAGGAGAGTTTGCCAGTGACTGAAAAAAGGGAGAGGGAGGTAGTTTGGGCCTAGATCATGAAACAAGCCAGCCAATCAGGCCCCTCCAATTCTACATCACCATCTGGCCACTCTGAAGTTCATTTCCTTTAAAAGGGCCTCCTCCCAATTCCAGGCTGCGCGTGCAATCCACTTTAGAAGATATAATTTTGATAATTACTTTGGTTTCCAGCTTGGACACGTAATGCCTACTATCTAACCATGTAGGAGGTAGAATTCTGAGATGGTCCCCAAGACTCCTGCCCTGGGGAATACACATGCCTTCTCTCAATTTTTCAAACACTAACCTAGGTACTGCTGCAAAGGAATTTTGCAACTGTAATTTGAGGTCCCAAATCAGTTGACCTTAAATTAAGGAGTTTATCCTCAATGAGCCTGACCTAATCCTATCACCCCTTGAAAGAGACTGGGATCTTCCTGGACACACAGATTGAAAGGGTGAGGGGCATTTGATGTAAGAGAGATTCTTAGTCATTGGCTTTGAAGATGGAGGGGGCCACATGGCAAGGACCTAAAAGTTGCCGTTAAAAGCTCTTGGTAGAGCCACTATGGAGAACAGTATGGAGGTTCCTTAAAAAACTGAAACTAGAACTACCATATGGCCCAGCAATCCCACTCCTACACATATACCTGAAGAAAATCAGATTTCAAAAAGATACATGCACCCCAATGTTGACTGCTGCACTATTTACAATAGCCAGGACATGGAAGCAATCTAAATGCCCATCAACAGAGGAATGGATAAAGCAGGTGTGGTACATACATACAATGGAATATTACTCAGCCATAAAAAAGAATGAAATAATGCCATTTGCAGCAACATGGATAGACCTAGAGATTGTCATACTGAGTGAAGTAAGTCAGACACAGAAAGACAAATATCGTATGATATCGCTTATGTGTGGAATCTAAAAAAAGGGTACAAATGAACTTATTTACAAAACAGAAATAGAGTCACAGATGTAGAAAACAAACTTACGGTTGCCAGGGGATAAGGTAGGGGAGGGATAAACTGGGAGACTGGGATTGACATATACACACTACTATATATAAAAGAGGTAACTAATAAGGACCTACTGTACAGCACAGGGAACTCTACCCAATACTCTGTAATGGCCTACATGGGAAAAGAATCTAAAGAAGAGTGGGTACATGTATATGTGAAACTGAGACACTTTGCTGTACACCTGAAACTAACACAACATTGTAAATCAACTACACTCCAATAAAAATTAAAAGAAAAAAAAAAGCTCTGCGGTGACAGCTGGGAAAGAGGGACCTCAGTCCCGCCGCAAGGTACTGAATCCTGCCAACAGCTCGATGAGCTCGGAAGATGAGCAGATGAGAATGCAGATGAAAACGTCTTGATTTCAGCTTTTTGAGAATCTAAGCCAAGAAGAAAACCACACCCTGCCCCACGGCACCACGAGATCATACATATAGGTATTGTCCGAGGCCGCTAAATTAGTGGTAATCCACTGTGCAGCCACAGAAAACGCAACCTAGACCCCTCAGTCCTCCAAGGTCCCGCTTCCATCCTTCCTTCTCCATGAGGCCTCTCCCCGCTCCGCGCAGAGGGCAAGCCAGGCCACTGCAAGTTTCCCCAAATCACCACTCTCCTTCTCATGCCGATTCCGCTGTCCCAAACACTTGATGTGACATTTCACATGGATAAACGACTGCTCTGCCTACCACTGAATATGTCCTGAAGTGTTACATGTTGTGTTTGTTGGCCCCTCTCCTTCCCTCCCCTTCCACAGAAATCAGCACTGGGAAGATAGCAGTCATCTCTTGAAGGATCTTCTGAATTTCTCACATAGGCCTATCAGAGCCCATTGTAGACACTTATTAAATCATTACTGATTGATGGTCGGGTTCCCCACCCCTTACCCCACACATTAGGGGATGAGAGGTATTGCAAACCACTGTCCAATTCACGTTATGACTGAACTGACTTGGAGTAATACGTTAGCATCCAAAAGAACCATTTGTATTTCAATAATGACTTAAATGAGATCACTCTCATTGGTGATCATTACTCTCAAGTCAAGGTGACCTCTCATGGGTCACTTAACTCTCAGGGTCAAGCAATTAATCAGTTACTATGAGCTGCCCAAGAAAACGTCTCCAGGCTCCTTGCATTTTCCACTCTCTTGCTGCTCCTCCCATCTAGATGTCAATAAAGCTTGATACTTCTGGTCACTGGGCTTGATGTTTAGTCTCCTTGTTAGAAGATCCGAATTAGGAGTTTTCCAAAGGAAGCCTTCCATTACCACTGTCCACTGAATATTCTACCCTCCTCTGGAGGGGCACCAAGAGAATTTCAAGAATCACCTTTCTCTAGGAAAATGATGAGCACAAAGAGAGGAGTAGGTAGACATTATTAACTAAAATAAGTTAAATCAGATGGCATCACTTATCTTTACTGACCCAATCGCCCTTCACCATGGAATTGAAAATGTGAAATAACTGAACGCTTAAAGGTCTATTTGTAGTATGCAGCCTTCACCTTCAGATTTCCTTCCAGGATAATTTCAGGAATTAGAGCTCCTGGGACCTCAATTTACCAGCTAACCTATGTGTACATTCTTTTCATTTCTGTAATTATCAGCAGGTCGGTTAATATGACTCTGATAATTGCAATACTTGGGGCTGATTATGTCTCAAAATTGTGTATGCTAAAGAACTAATAGTTATGGACAAAACTGGGAGCTCGAACTTATAAGCTATGGAGTCACAGCTTCCTTGAGTAGCATAAAAATGATCAGGCTGTAAAAAGTCAACCTTCACTCTGGCCTCATTCAACTCCCCAGTGAGTTATGCTAATGAGACCAAACAGAGGCCCTCAAGTTACCAAGCAGAGTACCAGGGAACGAGGTAGGCAGGATTTACATTTGGTAAATGCATAGCGTGAGAGATGAAATATAAGTGTTTCTGGAAAATTATTACTCATAGTAACGGATTCTCTAGAGGAGGGTAGAGAATGTCTGTCAGCTATGTTACTGCCCACGTACAGCTTCCACAGCAAATACCACTAACTGATCACTAAAGCACTCCTTCCAGCTGGGCCTGGAGCCAGCCGCAGACTTTCTCAACATAACTCTCCCAGGAAGAAAAAGCTCCTCCCAAACGATCCCAACTGGCCCACAAGATAAAGTCAATTTGCCTCTTGTTGAATTAAACGTACTAATGGTTCTCCCTCTTCACCTAGAGCCATGCTTGCACTTGGCTGTTGTTTTTGTTTTTTTTTTTAAATGCAGGAAAGGAAAAAGAACACACAGAAAAAGAACACAGGAACTGAAGCATGTCAGCTACTCGGCTCTATCCTGCCCACTGTTTGCAGAAATCAGGTGCCCAAGAGCCGCTCTCTTTAAGTACTTGGAAGTTATAAACATTTTGCCATGAGAGCTTCAGAGCAAAGTGAGGCGGCACCTTCTCCGGTTTCTTTGAAGGCTCCTCTTTCTCTGTGCCTCCTTTTAGTGCAGTCCTTGGAGGTTCTCTCCTGGGCTCTCTTCTTGTACAGCTCTGAAGGTGAGCTGAGCAACTCCCCTTCTCTCCAGTGGCACCTATCACCCTCTGTTGGCTGACTGATGTGTTCAGCACCGGGCCCTGCTCTAGGGGCTGGGGATGTAGCAGTGAACAAAACAGACACAGTCACTGTGGAACTTATATTCTACTGCAGTGGAGAAAGACAATCAGCAAATAAGATGAGAAGTGCTAAGGGGCAAAAGAAAGTCAAACGAGGGGAAAGCAGGATGGGCAGAGTACAGAGGTGCTGGCTTAGAGAGTGCTGATGACCACAGATCTCCTTTTTATCCCAGAGATCTTTCCTAAGGTTCAGACTCGCGCATCCTAACTACCTTTTGGGTATCTGCGCCTGGAAGTCCCACAGACACAAAATTCACCACACCCACCACGGATCACCACCCTCTTCCAAGTTTTCTTCCCCAGTGGAACCATCTACCCAGACTCCTAGGTCAGACACCCGATGGCATCCTTAACTCCTCCATTCCCTCTACTTCCAAACAGCTTCTAAATGCCCCTCCACCGCCCATGCCCTGGTCCAGGCACCATTCTCTCTTTCCTGGGCTGCTGCACCAGCCTTACTCATGGCCAGAGATCCTGCCGCTCCTGCCATCCCATCCCAATTCTACTTTACACACTGCGTCTGGAATGACCTTGCTCAACGATACAGCTGAGCACGTCACTCTCTGCTCACAACTCCGCAGATCAAGGACCCTGACTCACAGAGACCTTCAGGATCTGACCCTGACTTACGGCGCCAAGTTTCTTTATCAGAATGGTCCCCCATGGGCTTCCCTGGTGGCGCAGTGGTTGAGAGTCCGCCTGCCGATGCAGGGGACGTGGGTTTGTGTCCCGGTCTGGGAGGATCCCACATGCCGTGGAGCGGCTGGGCCTGTGAGCCATGGCCGCTGAGCCTGCGCGTCCGGAGCCTGTGCTCCGCAACGGGAGAGGCCATAACAGTGAGAGGCCCGCGTACCGAAAAAATAAATAAATAAATAAATAAATAAATAAATAAATAAATAAATAATCCCCCAACTCCAGCTAAACTGCCCTGTTTGTAGGTACTCTGGTTTCTTGCTCTTACTGCCCCTGCTACCTGAAACCCAGTTCAGTCCTTTCCCCTCAAGTAATACCCACTCATCCTCCACACATCTTTGACCTCTGGGAAGCCTTCCTGGACCTCAGAAGACCCTCTCAGGTGCCCTGTTGACCAACACAGCAATCAGCATGCTGTCGAACACACAATAGGCACACATTCAACACTCCTTGAATAAATGAGTATGTCAACGTACAGATCAATTTGTGTAACTGTAACCAATTTCTTACAGGTTTTTCAGGTATCCTGATTCGTGTGTCCTTAGTGATCCAGGCATCTGAAGATAGGAATTCCCAGGCTTGGGGCAAGTCATTTATTGTCTCTGAGCCTCAGTTTCTTCACTGAATAATATTTCCTACTTTGGGGAGGTGTCATGATGAGAAAGTGAAACGGCGCCTTAAAAGACCTAGCACGTGACTGGTACAATGTGGATTTGCAAATGGTAGCTCTTATTATTTAAAAAAAAAATTTTCTGCCTGCAAGTCGGGCAGAGAACAGAAGTGCTTTCTGAGATGGTGTCATTTCCCGGAGGTCATCAGACCCAGGGGAAAATGATGAGGAAAACCGCATCCTCTTTATCAAACGCCCTCCTTTCCTTTTGAAGATGTCTCCAGCACTTTGGTCTTGCTATTCTGTTTTTATTCAGAGTCCATTTAGCTTTAAGCTCACAGTTTTTATTTTGATACCCACTGCATTTTAACAAGTAGGTCAAAGCCATTTTATACTTGCAATATGATTACCATAGTAATCGCTGTATTTTATAACCTGCAAAATGCTCCCAGGGAGACCAGTAGGGACAGCTACAGTTTGTAACAAAAACAATAATTTCAGCCCTGCAGAATAAGCTCCTCTTAAAAACTCTCTTGTTGCAGGTATTAATTTTTGAGGCTCCCACAATATTTGGAAACGGCAACTGCTAATGACTAACTGAAGATACAGTCAAGAGCTTTATTTGAATATGTCTTTACTTTTAGTAGCTTTATGCTGGAGAGTTAATATTAATAAGAATAAAAATAGTAATAGTAGCAGCTAATACTTGTACAGTGCTTGAAGTAGACTGTCTGCAAAAATGGTCTAAATAATTTCTCTGCCAGTACTCTCCCATACTGGCTATGGGCTTGGTTTGATTATAGGACGTGCTTGGACCAATGAAATATTAGTCAATGTAACTGAAGCAGAGGCTTGAAAAGCAACTGTACATTTGGCCTTTGCTCTTTTGCTGCTGTTAGGAAACCTGTGACGACAACCACGTGAACAAGCCCAGCTCCTGTTGTCACAGATGCCATCACACTAAACACGTAAGTGAAGCATCCAATAGTCCAATCCAGACCCAGACAACGAGGCTCAGACCAGAAGACCTACCCAGCCTGCCTGAATTATGAGAAATAGAGAACTGTTGTTCTAATCTACTAAATTTTGGGGTGCTTTGTTATGCAGCATGAGAAAACTGATACAATGTTTTACATAAATAAAGTGCTTTACATAATGAATGCTTCAAACTGCTTTCCGTAAATAAACTCATTTACTCCCTACAACAACCCTTTGGGGACAGTACTAGTACGTAGTTCACAGATGAGGAAGTGAAAGCACACACAGAGATCTGCTAACTACCTAAAAGTCACATAGCTAGAATACAATGGAGTCAGAATTTGAACCCAGTCCCTCTGGCTCCAGAGTATCTGCTCCCAAACTACACAACACTGATGATAAACTTTTCTAACTTTTCTCCTACAGAAATATTTATCTTATACATATGAAAAGTATTGTTTAATGTGAACAATTACATCAGTGATGAAGAGCACCAAACACGTGCTGTGAGGAACTACCACGGGAAGACATTTTGGATCCTGAAAGCAGGAGATCAAAAGTACCCCCAGTCATTCATGCACCAAATTCCATTAAAAAAATCTGACTGATACAATATAACTTTTAGAATGAATTTTGAAAATATAAAGCAAATAATAAGCTTCAATGAGTCTTTATTATTTTAAATGTTTTAGGTTGTGTGCTTCCTCAATGCTTTCTACATTTTAGTCTAGTCAATTCATCACAAAAGCAATACGAGCTTTTTAAACATAAAGTACATAAACTATAAGTGAGTCCCTCCCTCCCTTGTTCTCACCCTCCAAATTCACCTTCTAATGTAACAACTATTAATAATTTAATGTGCTTCTTTTATACTTTTTCTTTAATTATGCAAACATAGTTATTAAAGGCTTACCAAGTTACTGTTCTTTAAAATTAAAAATAAAAAAATCTGTTGACTATAAAGAGCATATTTTAACAGCTTCATCATTCAAAGAAATCTTATAAAAGCCTCAGTCCATTATAATCAAGTATCTACAAAAGTGACAATTATTCCTTCACTTTACACAAGCAGCAGAAAGGCTAGCCTCTATAACACATATACAGAAAGCCAGTTTTCTGGTCTTTTGGTCTACAATAGAATTCTTATCTGAAAAGCCCTACCACACCTTTCAGAACTGAAGTCAAACTCTCAGAACGGCCATGCTAGATGGCAGGCCAGGAGACCTAAAACAAGTCTTTAAAATCGCACACACACACCAAAAAAAAAACAAAAACAGAAAAACAAGCCTAGCAAATGCATAAACACAAAAATGAGAGGCCATCCCAGCCTAAAATAAGAGTAAAGTTGAATAGAATAAATTCTTTTAGAAAGTAAGAGTGTCAATATATATTCCAAGTTGTTAAGAACCATGGGAACAGTTTCTATCAAGTGACAGAATCCTAGCAAAGCATTTCACCTTCCATTAAACCCAAAAATGTAATTAAAAAAAAAAAAATCCAACTTAAAATATTTTATTTGGATCAAAAGCTTTTGTCCCAATGACAAATGACCTTTGTATAGAATATGTAAAAAATGAACACTAACATAGGAAACATTATCTTCGCACCCACTTTGCCGTGTTTTCCTTCTTCACAATATGTTATTCTATATAAGATGTGGATAAAGAATGTGATCAGATAAGGGTAGTCAAAATTCACTTCAGGACTTCCCTGGTGGCACAGTGATTGAGAATTCGCCTGCCAATGCAGGGGACACAGGTTCGAGCCCTGGTCCGGGAAGATCCCACATGCTGTGGAGCAATGAAGCCCGTGCGCCACAACTACTGAGCCTGCGCTCTAGAGCCCGTGAGCCACAACTACTGAGCCCGCAAGCCACAACTACTGAAGCCTATGGGCCTAGAGCCCGTGCTCCACAACAAGAGAAGCCACCACAATGAGAAGGCCGCACACCGTAAAGAAGAGCAGTTCCGGCTCACCACAACTAGAGAAAGCCTGAGCACAGCAACAAAGACCCAACACAGCCACAAATTAATTAATTAATTTTTTTTTTTTAATTCACTTCAGATTTCATAAGGGCAACCTATTGAAACTCTCAGAAAGGGAGGTACTCCTGATGCTTCTACATGGTAAGATAAACATGAAGGACTGTCCCATTATTTTCATAAAGTAATATATTCCACATATTTAAGGGCACTGAAACCCCACTTAATTCAGAACAGTGCTGGTGGGCACTGTATATATATACATACATAGTATGTATATTACAGATATTGAAAGCTTTTTCTTTAACTTATAATTAAACCATGAGTCTGTAATTTGGATGGGTAAATAAGGGATGATGATGAGAGGAGCATTACTTAGTACAGGAGCCACTACTGAGCTCTTTGCTTTTACTTGTTCATCCACTCAAGACATCCTTACTGAGCATCTACATATGCCAGGTCATGGGACAGGTCCCAGGAATGTAAGGGAGAACAAGATGAACAGTGAAATGGAAGATACACCCCAAAGGAGTGGACGAGAAGACTGTAAGCATAAAAAAGACTGTACCGCTGCTAAGTTTTCCTCCTTCTGACAAGTCTACTTAAACCCCCCAAACAGTAAATAAGTTACTATGCAATTTTTCTTAACATCTTTATTGGAGTATAATTGCTTTACAATGGTGGGTTAGTTTCTGCTGTATAAGAAAGTGAATCAGCTATACATATACATATATCCCCATACCTCCTCCCTCTTGCGTCTCCCTCCCACCCTCCCTATCCCACCCCTCTAGGTGGTCACAAAGCACTGAGCTGATCTCCCTGTGCTATGCGGCTGCTTCCCACTAGCTATCTATTTTACGTTTGGTAGTGTATATATGTCCATGCCACTCTCTCACTTCGTCCCAGCTTCCCCTTGCCCCTCCCTGCGTCCTCAAGTCCATTCTCTACGTCTACTATGCAATTTTTTAATAATTGAATTAGGATCAGGAGATTTCACTCATTCATTCATGTGTTGAACGTCCCTATGTGCCAGGCACCCTGACAAGTGCTGGATATATAAAGGGAACAAGACATGGCTCTTGCCTTCACGGTGTTCTTTCATAAACAGGCAAATACCAGTAAGAACAAGGTGGGACGGAGTCACGTAGAAAGAACACTTAACCCGGTTTTAGGGAGGAGGTCTCCCCAGAAAAGTTATATCCAAGTTAATAAGGATGAGGTTCTCTTTGGGCTTTTAAAATGGAATTCCGTTTAAAACATTTAATTTCTAACCAATAATTCAAAAGCTTCTTCTTGCTTTGAGTGAGACCCTGCATCAGGCCCCCAACACAATCATTCTCCAATTTTAACATGCATCCAAATCACCTGGGATCCTGTTTAAACGCCGACTCTGACCAATGGGACTGAGGTGGAGCTGAAATTCTGTATTTCTATCCAGCTCCCAGGAGATGCTGAGGCCGCTGCTCGGGGGACCACACTTGGAGTAGCCAGGCCCTGGCATAAAAGGGCCCCTGGCCCACAGATGTGTTGTGTTTGGCTGGCGTAGTGCTCCCGGAAGTCTCCGTTAGCTGGCAACTTGTAAAAATCCGGAGATTTTATATAACAAGCAGGATCTCCAGCTTCTTTTGAAAAATTTACATCAGACAAAGTTGGCCCTAAATTTCCTCAAGGCGGCAGTCAGCCAGAGGTAGGGAGAGGCCTGTGACCTTGGGTTCTCCACAGTGACCTTGATCCCGCAAGAGCTCTTCCCACCACTGACTGACTCTACATGCCCTCCGCCCCCTTAGGTGGTCCAGCAGGTGCAAAGTGTTAACAACCCGCCCGACCCACCCAACGTTCTTCCAGGAGCAGCCTGCACACCTGGAAGGAAGTGACGCCATTAACTGATGAGAAAGGACCAACAGCCTTTTATGGAAACAGCACAGGGTTTCTGTTGCCAAATTCATCTGGCTTGGCAAGTGCCTGATCTGCTCCGAGGTGGCCCTTCACAGAGATAACGGGGCATCCATGGGGGGATGTGCATGGACCGAACGACTGCAGGGCTGCCAGGCTTAAATGCCACTCTGGGGTGCAGCCCAGGAAATACTCAGCTGGCTGAGGATCCTGAGAGCCCACCCTTATCCTTTAAGGTGTCAGCACCTGAACGCATCTGGAAACACTTCTCAGACTCAAGCCTTGTCTAGAAGTGGGGGAGGGTCTCCACCTGGAGAGAATGTGCATGTTGGCAAGCGTGTGAGTGCGGGCAGGCCAACAGACCACAGGTCTTCTCATCATGGAATATTAATCTGCACACTGGCGCTTGGCTATTTTTACGTTTGAATGATGTCTCTTCCTTTGGATGAGATAGAAATGTTCCGCTTCGTGGCTCAGGCTCCTAAGATCGCAAAAGCCCTCCCGAGACATCCCTGCCATCTATGTATTAACAGACAGAGTGAAAAGGACTGATAAAATCTTTAGTATCAATTGATGAAAACTATACCAGGAATCACGTATTCTCTGGTGCTTCTGATGGCCGATGTGTCTGTCATTTCCTATGATGAGAAAGATCTATTAATACTGTGGCAGGAGCGGAATTAGGGCTTGTGAACAATAAAAGTGGCCAAGTCATTTGTTTGTGGCTGCCATCATGCATCTTGTTCCTCATTACCTTTCTTTACTAGGGTCATATTTTTGATTTGGACCTATCTTTACCTGTCACTTTGAATTGTTAGACCAAAACTTTGCATTTTCATAGAATCAGTGGTATGAGATGGAGTAGAAATTTAAAATAAAATCATTGACAAGGAATAAATGCTTAAAGCAACCGGAGGAAAAAATGGAGCTTAGAGCTCATGCATATTAATGCACACACATGATCATGCCACACACAGTCATATTAATGTTGTGAAAGTAATAAGAAGGATCTGGGAGAACCCATATCCTTTTGACACACACATACTGGGGAATATTAGGATGACCCAGTCTTTCTGTTTGTTTGCTTGTAGTATTTAAATCCCAATTTGTAAAGCTTTCCAGATAATGGACTTTGGCATAAATAACAAACACATAAGCTGCTCTAAAAAGCACATTGTCCAACACTACAGGGCAACCTAAGTTGAACTAAGTGGATCCCGAAGTTCCTCTCCAATTACTACCAACAACTCTTAATCATGCAGCCTCTGAGTGAATGACGCTGTTTAAACACAATACACAGTTGTATTCACTCACCACAACTGTCACTAAATGATCGTATGATCACCTGTTCCATGTTGGTCTTCCATTCAAGAACATAAAACTACAAGATAGCAAGGCCCACATTTATCCATGACGATAATCCCAGATTCCCATAGCTCTTGGTACACAGTAGGCGCTTAAATATTTATTGACTCATCGAATGAACAGAGATTAAATGAGTGAATAAAACTGGACTAGGAAACAGTCACTGCCCTTAAGAAAGTTGAACTCAAAATGGGAACTCACTCAGAGAAACACAGACTCCATATGACTACTTTTAAGGAAGGCACTGATACACTGACACTGAGCATTGAAAAGAGCTAGAAGCAAACAGATCAGGTAGGAGTTTAAGAGAATCTAGCTAATCAGGAAAATGCTTCTACTCCGGGAGAGAAGAACTAGAGTCAGACCCTAATTATCACCACTGTGCTTTTCAAGCACCAAATGCAAACTTGGGAACTTGAATGATGAACTCAAGTCAAAATGAAGAGGTTGACATTTTTCAAGATTCAGGAAATCATCTCTCTTGTTTTTTCAACTGCACTTCAATAGTTTTTCAAAGCTCCCAGAGCAACAAAGCATTCAAATATTCTGAGCAGCAATGACTATGACTACATCTGGAACTTTAATGAAAATCTTAAAGGTTGACTTGACTCTCAAGTCCTTCAATAACAACAACAACAATGGGGCCCAAGTGAGAGCTCCAGAAGGGAGTGTGCAACTATCAAATGTAAAATAGAGAGCTAGTGGGAAGCAGCCGCATAGCACAGGGAGATCAGCTCGGTGCTTTGTGACCACCCAGAGGGGTGGGAGGGAGGCACAAGAGGGAGGGGATATGGGGATATATGTATACATAGAGCTGATTCACTTTGTTATACAACAGAAACTAACACACCATTGTAAAGCAATTATACTCCAATAAAGATGTTAAAAAAAAAAAGCAATTCAAATGCAAGGTGGATGGGTCCCTGAGAAAGGAAGAAAGTCACCTGTCTCTCTCAGTGTGCTGTGAAAATTTACAACATGCCAAAAAACGGGATAGCTATCAACTCTGCAAATTAACATGTCAAAGAATCTTTCATTGCTCAAGATTATCAAATGTGGGCAAATGTATTTCAAGAAGAGATAAAGAGATTGGCTCAACCACAACAATTTTAATCCAAATCACGAGCAGGAAGGTAATGGTTTAATTTCTTAATGCCTTTCCAGGGCGTAGGATCACATTTAATATCTATAACACCACCGACAGGTTTAACTTCTGGGGCCCCCAAGCATAAATAGCCAAAAATGTTCTTTTACCCTTAACTACAAAATAAAGCCGTATCCAGTAGAGAAGATCTGAGATGCCTGGGTGTGAATTCGACACAAAATTCTGCTTGCCTTTAGGTGGCTGAGAATGGCCCTCCTTAGGTGAAAAGTCAGGCAAGGTATGTAAGAGTACTCTCTTCCTGGAAAGCTTTAGCTCCTAGAATTTTATATCTATGAAGGAAACTTTTTAAATAACAAAAAATAAACTTTGCCGTGTGCACCTGAAGTTCAAACCAATCCCAGAAAAGACTGTTCTGGCGGAAGCATCTAAATCAAGTACCCAGAGCAGCCATGTATCAAATGGCCAAAGATGGATAATAATATCTTTTAAATGAAGGCCTTTCAAATGAATTATGATAATATAATCCAAGACCAACTCACATTTTCAAATAATGAAATGAAGGCAAAAACTAATCGTCTAGAGCCATTTGTCTCATACCAATTATGATAAGCTTCAATGAAAACTTTGATGATGAAAAGAGGGGGGATGTGGACAGCACTGCTCTCCCAAGCAAGACTCAGCAACCTAGTTTATCTATCATACAGCCAGGTGTATCTTAGACCTTCTCTGACTGAATCTGAACTTGAATCTTCCCCTTGAACATCTGTCCTTTCTCTTTCTTAAAGTGTTGGACTACACAATCTAGGCAGCATAACCAACTGTTAACTGTAATATATACCCTATAATTACGCTACCCAAAGACACCACGTGGAGAATATTTAAGTGTCCTGATCATCTTTAATATCAAAGGAGTTTAATGACTCAGGCCAACTCCACTAGCAGAATGACCTTAGAAGTTGTGACCACATGTCAGTCAAGATGTGCAAAACAAAACAGGTTTTCATTTTAATATCCAGAAAAGTTATGGCCCTATGAAATGGAAAGTTCTTGAAAAGATGCCGTTTTCCAACAAGTTCTAGAGTCATCAGAGTTGGCAGCAAGATACTTACATTCCTCAAGAGACAAAGAAATGCAGTATTCAAGCAGGAGGCTTGGCACGCAGCTTGGAAGAGACTTCCACACTTCTGTAACATTTAACTTGCATCTGAGGGCTATGGGCTATCTGACCACTTAGTTATTGATTTATGAAGTCGATGACCCAGCAATTATAAACGGGACTCAGGGTCTCCCGGCAGCATTACAAACAAGAATCCAATCCACAACCCACCTGAAATTTCCCATCATCATGCAATCTCAAGGTAACTGACAAGGTTTCCCCACAAATTGTTTAGGATGATAAATGTTTCCTTAGTGGGTAAGCATTAACCCTGGTAAGATTTATAATGACATTCAGAAACATTTAAAAGAACCAAACCTGTAACCTTTATATACTTTGTGTTACAGAATCTGCACATATTTGGTACTTAAATCATTTTAACATTTGAAAGAATTTGCCCTATTGAAATAAACAGGTAGCTCCAAATCAAAATGTCAGAGTAATTGATATAGATCTATGATATTAAACTAAAATCTTAATGAAATTTACATAAAGTTTTAGGATACTTAAGTCAACTTAATGTTTACCATAATTATAAGTTTAATTTGTGAGAATTATAAGAATTATTCAAAGGGAAGGGAAAGGGAGTTTTCCTTGGGGAAGAAGGGAGTCAAGTCAGATGACTTAAAAAGAAGCCGAACATTTTATATTGATGAATGCATTTTAAAATATAAAGAATTTATTTAAGTTTGTAAACGGGGACCAAAGGTTTCTAAACATGATAGAATAGTAAGATCTGAACTTCAAGAATTAGGTTTTCAAATTAATTAAGTTTCAAAACCAAAGCATTCTCTCAATAATCATTTCTTCGAAACAAGAGTCACAACAAAACCTGCCAACCAGGGGCTCCAAAAAACGCACGTAAGACCCCTGCCACTAAGGTGATTTCAAGGGTTGATTTGAAGGCCAGGGTAGGGACTGTGCCTGACTCCTAGGTAACACGCCTCAGGGCGTGCCCATGTACCAGCAGCTAATAAGTACTGAATCCATACGATAGGCCACGCCCTGTGCCAAGCACGTCATAGACACTACCTGGCTGTTGCACAGAGCAGTGATCCAAAGCCTAAGGACATGAGGTACGTGACCAAGATGATGAAGTAATAAATGCTAAGAATGAGACTTGAGCCCTATGCTCTGCAACACCAAGCATCCTGCTTCCCACAAGAACAGTATCCATGAGGCCAATGAATTTCTAGAACCTTGCTACTCCGAGTACCGTCCACGGTCCATCAGGATTGGTATCACTTGGGAGCTTGTTATAAATGCAGATGGTCAGACCTACTGAATCAGAATCTTCAAGTGTGATTCTGAGGTGCATTAGGGTTTCAGAAGCATTCTTCTAGAGTCGGTGGGGGGGCGGGGGGGGGCGCTGGCAAACTTTTTTCTGTAAAAGGCGAGATAGAAAGTAACTTGGGCTTTGCAGGCCATATGGTCTCTGTTGCAATCGCTCAACTTTGCCACGAAATCAGCCATAGACAATACACACATGACCAAGCATGGCTGTGTTCCCGAAATCTTTATTTCCCAAAATGGCCATGGGTCACAGCTTACCAAGCCCTGCTCCAGAGTACAGCAGCTACACCACTATGACGGATCCATTCTCTGATTTGCTGGAAGACAACTGAACCCGTTTCTCCATCATGGGAAGGAGACTCCCCACCCATCGGTAGCAAGCAGCAGATTCCTAGTAATACCATTTTCCAACCTCATCAAATACTCCCTTTTTCTTGAGGTCAGATGGTTATGTGTCAACCTCAACGTCATTTTACACTCGGCCCGGTGCTTAAGAGGCCAGTGGGAAATTTCCCAAAATGCTTTGCCTGCTTGGTACCAAGAAGTCAAATTAAAAGTGTTTAAATGAGTTCTTCGGGGAGTTAAAAAAAAATTGGCCTTACTTTCCAGTCAACACGGTTGTGTGAATATAACGGGCTTTCGCACATTAACAGACTAGGATGGCGCAAATTCTGAAGAGCTTCTGAGCTGATTACTACATGATGATTAAACGTGTTGGACAGCAGTTCTGCAAGCAGACAGTTATGGGCTGGAGACGTGCTCAGTCTCACATTAGGGAGCTCTGGATCTATTGCTCAACAGTGAGTAAAGGCTGAGTGTTCCATTGCCAAATCTCAACTTTTCCATCAGATGTTCCCACAAGAGTCTGAAGACTACAGTGAAAACAACAATGACGGCATTATTTCCTTCACCTTCATTTTTCCTGTCACAGACAAGAAGGAGGCTACTCACACTGGGCAAACTCAGCAAAGGAGGTAGAGGAAGATGCTGTGAAGGTTCTGTGAAGGTGCTGGAGCCAAGCAGTTTTTTGCCTCCTGATCGTTCAAGAAGATAAAAATCGTGTCAACCGGGCAACTGAAGGCAAGGGTGTTTACGATGGGCTTTTGTTGAGTGATTATTGTGTGCAAGACGTGCTCAAATTTTCACCAGGATTATCTCCCTTCATCTCACCACAAGGTTGTGAAGGGAGAACCAAATATTAAGAGGAAGAACCTGAAGCACAGGGAGGTCAAATGTCACGCAGCTAGAAGAGTGTGGATTTGAACCCTTGGACACCAGAGCTCACAGTCTTAATTCTTTCACTTAAATTAATTTGCATTAAACAGAACTCGAGGACTGTTCCAGTGGGTTTACGCTGCCCTCTCCGAACTTTGCTAAAAGAAGCTTCCACTGTCTCTTCCTCACACAAACAAGGCTGGGTTTCACGCCCTGCACTGCCTTAACACCCTGCACTTGACCTCATCACGCTGCTGTATATACCGTACTGCTTGCTCCTCTGTCTTCCCATCTAAAGTATAAATCAGGGTTCGCAACTTCCACAGTTTGGGCCAGAGTTCTTTGCTGCAGGGGCCGTCCTGTGAGCTGTAGGATATTTAGCAGCTTCCCTGGCTGCCAACCACCAGATGCCAGTGGCAAACTCCACCCCTGCCCCAGCCCCTGGGGGTGGAGGGTGGAGCAAAATTGCTCCTGGTTGAGAAGCACTGTTATCAAACCCTTTCAGGACAGGAGTTCTGTCCATTGTTTACCTACTGCCTGACAAAGGGCTAGGCACCCACTAGGTGTTCAACAAATACTCAAGTCACTGCAGGATGTCTTTCTCCAGCTATACAGCTAATAACATAGCTACTATTGGCTAGATGGCTCCAGGAGCCCCAGAACGAAATCTGAGTCTAAGACTCCTATGTTCCATTTCATTCAGATGTTTGGCTTCCATGATAAGTTGCTGATTTTATCCCCTAAATATTCCTCAGATCTGTCTATCCTCCTCATTCCACTACTGCCATCCGAGCCCAACCAGGCTTGCCTCCACTGTTTGTGTGGACTACAGGATGAGCCCCCTGACTGATGTCCCAGTACCCTTTCTGGGGACCCTCTCATCTGTTCTGCCCAAGACACCAGAGAGATCTGTTTCAAAACCCAAATCTATTTATTCCACTCTGCTGCTGAAGGCTCTTCAATGGCTTTCCACTGCTTATAAGATAATAAGACTCCTGAACATGACCTATGGAGTCCTCAGTGGTCTGCCCTGGCCAACTCTGCAGCCACCCACCCCTCACCACCAGGGCTGCAGTTCCAGAAGAAGGCCATGATTCCACCTACCCCCTGGCCTTCGCATATGCTGTTCCACGTGTGTTCCCCTTGCCTGTCCTCCCTGTAGACCTCAGCCTGAGTGTTACTTTTTCTTTGTCTGGAGCAGGTACCTTCATCAAAGGCCACTGTGGAACCAAATTTTGTTCTTTCCTAGTGTTCATCTGCATGACCACTGATCACAAAAGAGTACCAGCGCCTTGACTACTTTGGTTCACTGTTATAATCCCAGTGCCTGGCCCATGGTGGGTGCTGGATGAATGTTTGGTGAATATACTTGAATAATCAATCACTTAATAGAGGCCTACTCTTTGAAAACACAGAGATTTTGCAGATGAGATGCACTGAAGGAAAGTGGTTAAGTGTATGAATTATGGAGTTAAATTGCCTGGGTTCAAATTCTAGCTCTGCCTCTTAATAGCTATGGGACCTTGGATAAAATACTTAACCTCCCTACACCTCAGTTTCCTTATTTGCAAAGTGAGGAAAAGAGGATCTAAGCTCACGGTATCATGGTCTATAAATTATATGAGAATTTAAAGTCTTCAAACAGTGCCTGGGACATAAAAAGTGCTATATAAGAATTTACTACTATCATCATTATTAGTAGTACTCATAATTACAGTAGTATTTTTATTTCTGTATGACGGCTGAGGTAATGCGGTGATTTTTTTTGTGTGTGGTACACAGGCCTCTCACTGTTGTGGCCTCTCCAATTGCGGAGCACAGGCTCCGGATGCGCAGGCTCAGCGGCCATGGCTCACGGGCCCAGCCGCTCCACGGCATGTGGGATCCTCCCGGACCGGGGCACGAACCTGTGTCCCCTGCATCGGCAGGCAGACTCTCAACCACTGCGCCACCAGGGAAGCCCAATGGGGTGATTTTTTCTGATCTCAGCACAGGTGACGCCAGCAGTCAGAACGGAATTTTTCAATATCTTGGGTGAAGAGATCTAGTTCTTCATTCTACAGACCCCCCACGTCACCCCCAAGGTCCTCTGCAGGTGGGCTGAAAGCAGCTTTGCAAATATTACCTGGTCAGGTTCCATAGAACCACCCTCCTTCATCAACTCTGCACCTCTGGAGCTGGCCAGAGGATGCTAAGGGGCTACCCTGCTCAGCCAGCAGGCTAACAAAGACTGGACCTGTTTGCAGTGTAACTAAAATCCAGCCTGCCTGGAAAGCCGACTTCCCTCTGTGGACCTTTTCCTCTCAGAGGCTTTGGAAACACAAGCCAAAGTTGTCTCTAGTCTCTTCCTCATTCAACAGGTATTTCCTGAAAGCAATATAAATGCCAGGCACTGCACTGGGGAGAGAGATTGGCAGCATCCAATTGTGATAGGAGCCTGAGCTGTGGATCACATCCTAATGAGCGGCTTTTACTAATCTCCTATATACTTAGGAGAATTCATCATGTTATTATAGGGTAGCTCTGGTTTGCTGATAGCATACTTCAGGGAGAAGCAAATGAGGCCCTTTGTTCCTTGCATTCGTGTGTAGCATCACCATTCCCAAAGCATAATTCTGATTCCAAACATAACCACAGGTCAAATTCCATTATGAGAAACTCCTAATGCATATTTAGGGCTAGGGTTTTGCTGTCTGCAATGAGCAGGCCACTGTTTGTCTGAGATTTAGAAATCCTGTGGTCATATAAAGATTCTGTTGTGTTGAATTTGTGTTGGGATTTGTTGTAATGGGATCTGGCCTATAACTTAACTGAGATTTAGCGGAGGGCCACTTTCACTGCCTGAATCCTAGTGCCCGTGGGTACTTGCAAAAGAACCAGCTTTCTCCTAATAAGGTAATTAATACCTCACCATGGTCTGCCTAAAACACATTTTACTGCTTTGCTCATCAGAAGGTAGGATGAGTAATAAAATGTCAAAAGGCAGCCCGGTAAACATTAAAGGAGTGAAAGGCTATCGACAGTGACCATTTTCATTCTCCCTTTATGTAATGAAAGAGGACAGATCACAACTCGAGACACTTTTGAAAAAAAGAGTTATAAACAGCCAGTTTCTTCTTCTACTGCATTACTTTCAATCAGTTTCTAATCTCACCCAGCTAGAAGAGCACGTATGTTATAATTTAAGATGCTGAGTCGTTTGGGTAACAAATCCAGAAAGGTGACTCATCCTGCTACAACTCACTTGAGAGAGAAAAATATTCAAAAGGAGCAACTGAAAAACTAGCTTTTCAAATACCAAGAAAGTTTTTAGCCATTCAGGTTGTTTCCAGGTATAGACATTATAAGTCAAGATGAAATAAAACATCTACTTGCCAATCTATATGGTGTCAAAAAAGTTCACTACCCACTTGCCAATCCATAGGGTGTCAAAAATTTCACTATCCACTTTTCAGAGTAACAATTAGCCTCAATGCTTTAAATTTAGACGTATTTCATCTAAAAAGATGTCAGGAGGGTACAGAAAAATATATTTGCAAATACAGTTAACATATGACTTAAAATCATTTACCTTGTTTCCCAATGTTTCAGACATCCTGTACATATTTAGAACTCTTCAAAATACAGGACAAAAAATGAACCATAAAGAAAAAATACTAATACTAGTGTGAGAAATAAAATATAGACTCTAAAGATTTAAAAATGCATGTTACCCTAGCTGTCAAGACTTTAAACACATATACTTTTTAAGCTAGTAGTTCACTTCGTTGGATTTATCTGGCCAAATAACTTATATACACAAAGATATGTGCCTGATAATATGCCCTATACCATTATTTGTAGTAGTGAAAGCTTGGGGAAAAAACCTAAATGTTGATCAGCAAAAAATCAGGACACAACCATATACAAGGAACATTATCCAGTCATGAATATTTAACTCACAGAAAATGTTTCTTAAATCATTTGTAGTACATACTGGCTACAAATGTCCTCTTGATGGTCTTGAACTTGTAGGAAAAAAGTTAAATCATTCCTTGAGTTTTCTTGCACACGTGACTTACAGTCCTATAGACTTCCACTTTCATTCATAACTAGGTCTTCAGAGTGCTTAAGGATTTTTGAAAATTTGTGTTCATAAATTACAACAGGACTGCCTAAAGAAGAAATTTCAGAATGACAGAGTAAGGACCTCCAAAAATCCATTCCTCCATAAAAGCAGTAAGAACACTGGCAAAAAACTGTCAAAATAAACTTTTTCAGGACTTTGGAAATTAGCCAAAGGCGTGCAACAGAGGAGACTTTATAAGAAAAAACAAACAAACAAACAAAAACCTCCCAGCAGAATCTTGGTAAGAACAACAAGCTTTGTAGCATTTTAAATGGTACTCTTCGCATCCTCCCGTCTTCATTTCTGCAGTAGCCCTGAAAACCAGCAGTCTTACAATAATAACGGCTTAAAAAACAGTAACCTGGCACCCACTGTAGGGGCGGCAAAATGGGCTTGGAGGCCCCAAAGTGTCCTATCCCAAGAAACTTGTCACTATTTGACCAGTCTGGAAAGTTCCCTGCAAAGCCCCCAAGCAGGCCTCATTTTCAGTTGACCTGAATCAAAGCGGGCTTAGTGGTAAAAGCCCTATCCCTGGGTGTGTGTTGAAAATAGTTAGCAGGAATTGTTTAACATTGCAGGTGCCTGAAGCAATAATACCACTTGGGGGAAACAAAAGGCTGGCCAAAAATCTTAAAAGGAAAATCTAGATAATTAGATGAACATAGGGGGCTTGGGAAAGCTCCAGCATATTCCCGAGGCTCTAGAAAGTCACAGGCATCCGAAAGACTTTGTACGTGTCCACGAAAGACCTAAGAGGGCTCTCTCGCCTTCAGTTGACCGTGATGTTTTAAACAAGTGGGAATTGAAAGCTAACATGGAAATAGCAGCTGTCAGTGTTGATGATGTACACCAACATACACACACAGTCTGCTGGCGAAGAGGAGACTTACTTGTCCTATGTATTTAAGAATATCTTTGTCCAATTATTAGCTGGCTATTAAGGTAACTGAACAGAGACCTCACTGGACACACATGACAAAGAATACAGATGTTACAGCATTCATCCAAGAAAGTTACTAAGCAGACAACAACAGTATAGCAACAAACTCTGGGGGTGGGAGGGAGATAGATATGGTTTCCAGAGGTATAATATCATATCATTTCAAATGTCCAGATTCCATTTCAAATTATGAGACATGAAAAGAAACAGGAAAGTATGGCCCATACATAGAAAAAAAAAAGATGTGGCACATATATACAATGGAATATTACTTAGCCATAAAAAGAAGCGAAATTGAGTTATTTGTAGTGAGGTGGATGGACCTAGAGTCTGTCATACAGAGTGAAGAAAGTCAGAAAGAGAAAAACAAATACTGGATGCTAACACATATATATGGAATCTAAAAAAAAAAAAAAATTGGTTCTGAAGAACCTAGGGGCAGGACAGGAATAAAGATGCAGATGTAGAGAATGGACTTGAGGACACGGGGAGGGGGAAGGGTACGCTGGGACGAAGTGAGAGAGTGGCGTGGACATATATACACTACCAAATGTAAAACAGAGAGCTAGTGGGAAACAGCCGCATAACACAGGGAGATCAGCTTGGTGTTTTGTGACCACCTAGAGGGGTGGGATAGGGAGGGTGGGAGGGAGACGCAAGAGGGAAGGTATATGGGGATATATGTATATGTATAGCTGATTCACTCTGTTATAAAGCAGAAACTAACACACCATTGTAAAGCAATTATACTCCAATAAAGATGTTTAAAAAAAGAAATTAAAAAAATACTTTATTGCTAAAAACTGCTAATCATCATTGAGCCTTCAGTGAGTTATGGTAGTATCATCAAAGATCAATGATCACGTATCACCTTAATAAACATAACAATAATGAAAAAGTCTGAAATACTGTGAGAAATAACCAAAAATGTGACGGGGGGGGGGGTGTGAAGTGGGTAAACGCTGTTGGAAAAATGGCACTGACAGATTTCAATGCAGAGTTGCCACAGACTTTCAATTTGTAAAAAATGCCCTATCTGTAAAGCACAATAACATGAAGTATGTCTGTAAAGAACTCTTACAACTCAACAATAAAAAGACAAACAATCCAATTCTAAAATGGCCAAGGATTTCGAGAGAGATTTCTTCGAAGATGATATACAAATGGCCAATAAACATGTGAAAAAATGCTCAACGTCATTAGTCACAACAAAAATACACACTGAGACATCACTTCACATATACTAGGATGTCTATGATTAAAAAAAAGACAAGTGTTCTTAGGGGTGTAGAAACAATGGAATCCTCATACATTCTTGATGGGATTATGAAATGGTCCAGCTGCTTTGGAAAACAGCTTGGTAGCTCCTCAAAATGTTAAACATAGAATTGTATGACACAGCAATTCCATTCCTAAGCATGTACTCGAGATGAAAATCTATGTCCACACAAAAACTTGTACACGAATACTCAGAGCCGCACATTCATAACAGCCAAAAAGTGGAAGCAACCCAAACATGTTATCAGCTGACAAATGGAAGAACAAAATGTGGTAAATCTGTACAAAAGGATATTATTCAGCAATAAAAAGAAGCAAAATACTGATGCATGCTACAACATGGCTGAATCTTGAAAACATTATGCTAAGGGAAAGAAGCCAGTCATTAAAAAGACACAGATTGCGTGATTCCATTTACATGAAATGTCCAGAAGAGGCAAATCAAGAGGCAGGAAGTAGATTAGTGATTAGCAGGGGCTAGGGGCAGGGGGGAATGAGGAATTACTGCTAATGAGTACTAGGTTTTGGGGGTATTTTGGAGTTAGATATTGGTATTGGTTGCACAATTCTGTGATTAGAGTAAAGCTCACTAAATTGTTAATTTTAAAAAGGAGAATTTTGGATAGACAACAAGGTCCTACTGTAGAGCACAGGAAACTATAGTCAGTATCTTGTGATATAACCCATAATGGAAAAGAATATGAAAAACAATGTATATATATGTATAACTGAGTCATTTTGCTGTACAGCAGAAATTAACACACTGGAAATCAACTATACTTCAATAAATTAAATTAAAAAAATAAAAAGGAGAGTTTCATGATATGTGAATCATAGTACAATAAAGCTGGTTTTGTTTTAAGCTGATAGGAATAAAGAAAAAAAAATAGACTGCCAGGATTCTGGAGCCAGACTACTAGGCTAAATCTCAGCTCTGACACTTACTGTGTGACCTTTGCAAATTACTTCATCTCTCAGTGCCCTCAGTATACACATCTGTAAAATAGGCATAATAATAGTACCTACTTAAAGGGGTTGTTGTGGGGATTAAATGATTTAGCTATTGTTAGTATTGGGGGGCAGTTTTCAGGCTTTCTCTAACCTTCTGAGGAAGAAAAGAGGGAAAGAGAGATGATGGAGCAGGTATGTCTAGAACTGGAGGAGAATTAAGTTGAAGATATAAACCCATGAGTGGCTTTATTTCTTTGTGCCGAGGGAAGTCGGGGGTGGACAGGAAAGAAGGATCCCTTTGAAGTTATCGTGGCAAAGCTAACAAGGAGAAGAGAAGACCAGCTGAAGTAGGAAACCACATATGTTTAGGGATGTCACCTGCATGGCTGTAGCACTTACAAAAACATGGCACCCCAGAATCAATGACAGAAAACGGAATGGAAAACTTTTCCAGGGCTGTTGATTGGTTAGGGCTGTGGGCAAAGAAAAATGAAGCAAGGGGAAAGGAGTATGCTCAGCAATGTCACTGAGGAAGTGACAATGGAGTTTCAGTCAAGAAGACAGGACCCATGTGCTCCTAACAGAGCCGAGAATGAAACAATTCCCTGCAAGTTCTCAAAAGAGATGGTCAGTCTGAAACAAAGTTTACTGCACTGTTGGAAGAAAGGAACTAGAGTTCTTTAACCTAGAAAGAAGACAAATCAACGATGACATGTGTTAATTGTTTCACTGATTTTTATTTCTTTCAACATTTTCTCCTAAACCCTTTTTCTCCCATACCTTACCACTGTCAGGTTCTCTCGAGGGCAACTGATTTTACTACTCAGGCTCATAAGGTAACATAAATTTTAGTGGAGGTGACTTGTTTGAAAGAGCATATTGAAGAGAAGTACTTATTAAAAAAAACAAACAAACATGAATTTAGCTAGCACTTTCCTCCAAAACCCCATGTATTTTAACATAATTTATCCGTTAAATTCCCTAGGACAGCATTTGCTGCACCATCACGTGTAGGTCTAATATTCCTTGAAAAAAGCATTCTCTAGTTAAAATGTTTTTTTTTAATTATTACAAACTATTCCTCTTTTCCATATTTACAATGAATATTAGCATATTAAGGGCTCTGAAAAGTCCTGCAGTGAGGAAAACTATTCTATTTGTAAACCTAAAGTTTCCCAAATTCTTGTTGATCCTAGAATCCTCTTTCCAGAGAAGCTTTTACATCATGATTCAGTTGGATCCTGTGAAGCACATTTTGAGGCATATTACTCTGAAAAGACAACACTCTCCGTAACAAACAGATGGGCAACTAGAATCCCAAAGAGGGAAAGCAACTTCTTATGGCTGAGTAAGGAAAAGACTCCGTTGAGACATCCTGTTCTCTTCCCTTTCGTCCTCCCAATTAAGTGAATTTCCCCAGGCACTGCTCATGGGAAATGTACTCCCGACAGCTAACCACCAGACAAGGGATCTACAAAGGCATTTTCCTTGAGGACATCAAAGCAGGCATATGTAACAGATTACCGAGGCATCTAGGCACACCGAGGTATAAACATGAGATGGCATCACTTTACCAGTCTCAGTGTTCTACAACCTTTTCCTGTTGCGTGGAAGGCTCCCTCAACAAACATCTCAATCCAACTCTATAGTTTTCCAGTAACATTCAATTATTGGAAGTGTCTCTTTCTGGTTTCCTAAGACTAAGGCTTGCTCTTTGTAAAACTTTTATTTTGTCTTTAGATCAGCATTCTTTCTCTCATCCAAGAACAGGAGCCTCCAAAGCTTGTGGTGGAGAAGAGGATGGACTGACCACACACAGATGTCCTCTTTGCTGAGCTTTTTGTTCTGGTCTAAGGTACAAGGAAGATGATAGGAAAGATGAGATGTGCCTCTTTCTTGGTCCCTGTGGCAGATGAAATGATGGTTCAAAAACATTCATCCTCTCCAATATACTGTACCTTCTGAGGGAGAGTATCTCCCTCTGCCTCATTGACGCTGGGCTTTGTCACGTGACTCACTTTGGCCAACAGGATGTTAGCAGGCATGACATAAGTGCTTGCTCTCTTGCATTTCAGTCCCTGCCATGAGGAAAAATTTCCCCAGGTAGCTGCTGCCCCTTTAGCGTGGGTACCAGATTAAACACGTGGGAGCAGATCTGAGGCCAATCACAGGCTCACAAACATAGTCCAGCTCACACCTTGAAGTATGACACCAACCCATCCTAGAGAAGCTGACATGATCAAGAAGAAATGACTGTTGTTATAGGTCACTTTGGTTAGGGGGGGACGGCTATGCAGTATCACTGTAGGAAAAGCTAACCGATAAGGTTGGATCACACACCGAACATGTATGTCTAATCTGGGTCCTTCATGTGTATTTGGTGTGATCTAGGGGCACCAAGCTGCCCTAATCACTGATGGTCCTCTTGTGAGAATTTAGCCACTCCTCCTGGCTGACTCCCAGTTGGTGGTCTCGGACCCCATTCCTCCTATGTACGTGCCACCTACCCTAAGCAGCGCTGCCCCACGACTCTAAAGCCTCCATCCCATCTACTCTGTCCTCCAACTCCAGCACCTGCAGACACAATGTGGGGGAAAACATCTGTATCTCTGCAGAAGGAGAGGATACCCTGGGCCCACTTGTGCCTAGCCATCCCGGTGGTCACACTTTTCCTGTCTCCACAACCTGCAGACTAGAGACCACCAGGTCCTGACTTGACTGGAGGGTAGAAAGGGGATAACGGGCAGCTAGGACATGTCCAGACTTTACAAACAGCTCTCCTGGAACATCACTCTGTCGACCTTGAGAAGAGGCAGTACTATGTGACTGTAATTTATTTTTCAAATTTATTGACTTTATTTACTGTTATTTTTGGCTGTGTTGGGTCTTCGTTGCTGTGCACCGGCTCTCTCTAGTTGCGGCGAGCGGGGGCTAGTCTTCGTTGCAGCGCGTGGGCTTCTCGTTGCAGTGGCTTCTCTTGTTGAGGAGCACAGGCTCTAGGGACATGGGCTTCAGTAGTTGTGGCTCGCGGCCTCCAGAGCACAGGCTCAGTAGTTGTGTGCCCGGGCTTAGTTGCTCTGCGGAGTGTGGGATCTTCCTGGACCAGGGCTCAAACCCATGTCCCCTGCATTGGCAGGCGGATTCTTAACCACTGTGCCACCAGGGAAGCCCTGTAATTTACTTTAAATTATCTGCATAATCAGGGTGATATCATATATGTGCCAGGTAGTTTAGCCTTAATTGTAGGGGTTGTCTGTTAACACGCTACCAAGAATACACAGACTTGGGGAGACCAGTTACACCGCATGGAAAGGGCCATAATCCATGGTCAGCTACCATATGCACATTTCTTTTAGCTGAGCTTAGGCAACAACCCACATTATTAGTTTGCATCAGCGATGCCAAAACAGATTCTCAGTGGTGAAACTAAAGACCTGTTAATTAGCATGATGGACGATACAAACAGGGTCTCACTGATGAAATACAAGGTATCGAAGATGCTTGAAGTGGCCAAAAGAGTCTGAACACACTTTCCATCTCCACAGGAACTGGGAATAAGAATCCATTCGGGCCTGTACCCTGCACCCCTTACGATAACACCCCTGACGTAATCCTCAACTGTAGATTCAGCCACTGAATTAGGAGATTTTCTAACTGAAGAGTCCTAACTAGAGAAGACAGAATCCTGTCTCTGTGATGTTGCTGGGTTGGTCTCAAATAATGTCATACAGGGTATGGTGGGAGCATCTAAAACACTGGTTCTCAACCTTGGCTGAACTTTGACATTGCCTGGGGAGCTTCTAGAATCCCAAGAGCCAGGGCTCACCCAGGTCAACAGTGTAGGACTCTCTGGAGGGAGGATCAGTTATCAGTGCCTTTTTAAAGCTCCCTTGATGATTCCACTCCGTAGCCAGGGATGAGCATCGCTCTTGTACACGGCAGCATTCTGGAACAGCACTGGGCTTGCAAAAAGAGTTTATGAGCTGTTTTGAGCCTGCTCTGCTAATGAATATTCATTTAGTAAATGTCTCTATGTGTGGGAGAATTTGGCCTGAGGCCTGCTTTCATTAAAACTGGAGCAAGGTTACAGAAGAGTGGCCAACACTCACTAACTCTAACCTCTTTGGCCACTTCCAAAGAACCTCCAGGGGGCTTCCCTGGTGGCGCAGTGGTTGAGAGTCCGCCTGCCGATGCAGGGGACACGGGTTCGTGCCCCGGTCCGGGAGGATCCCACATGCCGCGGAGCGGCTGGGCCCGTGAGCCGTGGCCGCTGAGCCTGCGCGTCCGGAGCCTGTGCCCCGCAACGGGAGAGGCCACAACAGTGAGAGGCCTGCGTACCGAGAAAAAAAAAAAAAAAAAAGAATCTACAGGGATCAGATCAGCTTTGGTCAGCTCACAGCAAGGGGACAACTCCCCACTTCCCTAAGAGGAAGGGAAGGAAGATAAAGCTTTTGGTAAATACTATTCTCACTAAAAAGACAACCTTTTTTTCCTTTCCATTTTGCCTCTGGGTTGGGGGTAAGGCAGTCAAGGTCTGTCCTAGTGAAATGGAGCCTGTTAGCAAGCCCTGGAGGGCTACAACTTCTGAACTTGGAATATGGGGTACCTGCACCCTCTGTCCCGACTCTGCATCTTGGCCACAGTTCTGGAATAATGGGATAACATGTACAAGGTCCCAAACATCATTCTACTATAAATACATAAACAAGCGGGCACACACAATTATAGAGTCAGGGGCCAAAGCCAACTATCTCAGAAAACGCCTTGACACACTTAAATTCCATGGTAAAACGATGGAACAAAGCTCAAAGTGCTACCCCGGGTCTTTACTCCCCAGTCTCCTTACAAGTCTAGATTGCTGAACACAGCGCTAATCTGCACACTAAGCAAACCTCCTCGCTCTGGGAAATCGCCTCTGTTATTACCCCTTCAGAGCTCCATCCACTTTAATAACAGGCATCCATCAGAAGATGGCCCTGAAATAAATAAGCGGTAACAAACAGGACAGGCTACATTCACAGGGAAAGAGAACAAGAAGAGATGAGATTAACTTTTCTGTGCCTTTCATCTTGCATGTCACTCTCACCAGCTGAAATAGTTTACTGTGTCCTTTTTCCACCCACAGCACGCTTGCTGAGTTCTCCTAGCAGAGATCGTGGTCGACAAGAACACCATGTGAATCAGAAACACCAAAAAGACTTTCATCTTATTCTTCTTGAAAGAAAAACAAAAAACAAAAATGATTGTTATGGACTGAATTGTGTTCCCTCCACAACTTCTAAGTTCATATATTGAAGCCCTACCCCATGGTATTTGGAGTTATGGCCTACAAGGAAGTAATAAAGGTTAAGTAAGGTTATAAAGTTGGGCCTGAATTCCATAGGACTCATGCCCTTATAAGAAGAGGAAGAGACACCAGAGATCTCGCTCTACATGTACAGAGGAAAGGCCAGGTGGAGTCACAGCAAGAAGATAGCTGTCAGCAAGCCATGAAGAGAGGCCTCACCCGAAATGAACCCTGCTGGCACCTTGATCTCAAACTTCCAGCCTCTAGAACCCTGACAGAATAAATCTGTTTTAAGTCACCCAGTCTGTAGTATTTTGTTATGGCAGCCAAAGCTGACAATATAATGATACTGAATATGCTTCCAAGTTATGAGAAGAAATGGGTCTCCATTTTATCAAGTGGAGTTCTACTAACTAGAGTGGAGAGACTTCTCTACCAAAACGGGGGAGCAGGTAGAAACTGCAAAGAAAGACTAACGCCTCACTATGTGCCATCAGAAAGCAAGTTGTGGGGCTTCCCTGGTGGCGCAGTGGTTGAGAGTCCGCCTGCCGATGCAGGGGACACAGGTTCGTGCCCCAGTCCGGGAAGATCCCACATGCCGCGGAGCGGCTGGGCCCGTGAGCCGTGGCCGCTGAGCCTGCGCGTCCGGAGCCTGTGCTCCGCAATGGGAGAGGCCACAACAGTGAGAGGCCCGCGTACCGCAAAAAAAAAAAAAAAAAAAAGCAAGTTGTGAATGAAAGGGGCGAGCTAGTTAGCTCTTTTTGCTGACCATTCAGGACTCAGAGTGAAAGTGGCGTGCAGGCCAGTGCACGTAGCACACTTTTAAGCATCAAATCAAAAAACCTGGAGATAAAAGCTTCCAACTGGCTGTAGAAATGCCAATTTCTTCCATTTTTTGCACCGGATCAAGTTAGCATTACAATGCCTGAGCAAGAAATTTCGATCTATGCATGTTTGGATTGGAAACAGGAGCTTTGGAGAACACAATCCCTAAAAATTTCAAAACAAAATCTTCAAGTGAAGACTAATGCAGAGCGGCTGTTTTTGACTCTTGAAATAAATGTAACAACGTTTGAATTCCTGAAGCTAGGTTAACAGCTAAACAGCCTTCACTAAATACAAGCTACATTTTTCCTTCTCTCTTTAAACAAATGCATCAATCACAGCAGTTAATAACAATCCTCAGTGACAACGTATGAAGTGCTGGAAGTATTTTTTTAAATACCCTTTAGGGACTTCCCTGGTGGCACAGTGGTTAAGAATTCACCTGCCAATGCAGGGGACGCAAGTTTGAGCCCTGGTCCGGGAAGATCCCACATGCCGCGGAGCAACTAAGCCCGGGCACACGACTACTGAGCCCGAGTGACACAACTACTGAAGTCCGTGTGCCTAGAGCCCATGCTCCGCAACAAGAGAAACCACCGCAATGAGAAGCCTCCGCACCGCAACAAAGAGTAGCCCCCACTCACGCAACTAGAGAAAGCCCGCGCACAGCAACAAAGACCCCGCACAGCCAAAAATAAATAAATATATATATTAAAAAATGAAATAAAATACCCTTTAAACAGAAATCTTAAGTTGCTAAATAATATCTTGGGTAAATAAGAGTTTTCTTTTAATACTGCATTTCTTACAATTTACCTATCTCTGATCACAAAGTTGAGGCCCTGGTAGTTTCTCAGTACATGTACTGTTGAGCTGATTTCAACAATCAACCACTCACTCTTCTGAATTATACCTCTTTCCAGTGAAAATAGCCATCACTCCAAAAAACTGCTTCTCTTTGTCCCTCATCAGGGCGCAGGACTGAATAGTTACCTCGATACCCGTCGTTGAAAACTGTAGACACTTCACGTGCGAGGGCAGCACAATGCTAAGCAAAGGGATGGCGTGCTTCTTAGATTCTACTTGTATATGAAAACTTTGGCCAGAAAGCAAATACCAGCACTGGTGATGAGGAAAAGAGGCAGGGACCTAGATTATGTGCAGTCTCTGACTTTCAACTCGTATTCTTTCAACTTCAACACACTGTCTCCCAGGAAGAGAGAAAAAGACTTCAGAACGCTTCTGCAGAAGAAAGTCCACAGTGTGTCTATTACTGTATAATATATACCACAAAGATGTTGCTCTGTGCCAAATCTGTGTCTGTTGTGATCCTCTACATAATCCCTTGGCTCACAGGCATTTAACCTGTACTAGGATTTCATTTCCATATGCTAATTTGTTGCTTAGTAACTGTTTTTAGAGCATTTTGTGTGTATGTCTGATTTGTCTCCAGGACGACATTGTAAATTCCTTAAGAGCAGGGCCCAAAGAACATTATGACATGATCACAGCATCCCATAAAAACACCCTGTAGAATGAGAAAAGCGGGGGTGGGGTGGAAATCAAGGAGTTCTATTTGTGATATAAGCTAAAATGGTATACAGGAGAAAAATGGGATCCAGTGTAGACATCTTTTGAGTTTTGCCAGCCCAGAATCCCTCAACCCATTTTTCTGGTACGAGCATCCCACTTCTCATTTGGGAACTACCCCTCCACCAACCTCAGAGGAAGTAATTGAGGCCAACATAGGAGTAGGTGGGTTTGACCCTACTACTCCCTTAGGCTCCAGGACTGGCACATGGTCCCAGCCCTGACCAACTGCAGTCCCCCATGTCCTTGGCCCAGGGACTGGTTTTGGGACAGACTCTTGTCCCAAGTGGACCAATAAGAGTCAGCCACAAGACTACTGCTGAAACTTTGGGAAAAGATTCTTTTTTTTTTTTTTTTTGCAGGTGTCGTCAAACTGATTAGATAAAGCCTAGGTTTGCTAGGATCAAATCCTGCCTGAGATTGAAGCTAAGTGAGAGGGAAGCCAAACCCAAGAGATGATAAAAGAAAATCCAAAGTCTGATTTTGTTAGCTGAACACCTACACCCACTTATGCCTGAAGTCCACCTACCACTTGCTTTTGCTGACAATACATTTCCTTTTTTTGGTTGAAACAAGTTTGAATTGGACTTCTGTCACTAACAACCCAGAGTCCTGAATAACACAGGTCCCTCCCTCACAGTGGTCTACATTAAAATAAAGTGTGTCAATTACTTACAGGGAAAATGGCAGCATGAAAGAGACTTGCGAATCAGATGACATGGGTTCAAATCCTAGCTCTGCTGGGTGTCTCTCAGCAAGACTCAATCTTTTAGCCTCACTGTTCTTAACTATAAAATAGATTTTTTGTTTTGTTTTTTGTGGTTTTCTTTGCGGTACGTGGGTCTCTCACTGTTGTGGCCCCTCCCGCCGTTGAGCACAGGCTCCGGATGCGCAGGCCCAGCGGCCAAGGCCCACGGGCCCAGCCGCTCCGCGGCACGTGGGATCCTCCCGGACCGGGGCACGAACCCACAGCCCCCGCACCGGCAGGCGGACTCCCAACCACTGCGCCACCAGGGAAGCCCCTAAAATAGGTATTTAAAATATTTATCCCTCAGGCCAATTACATGAATTAAATTAGAAACAGGAGGTGAAATTAGGCTGCCAATTGGGCCAGCCATCTCTGTATTTCATTTGGTAGTTCAGAAATAGCGCGTAATACCTCTTCCCTTCCTTGTTCTAACTAGATCATAAACTTTTTACCTGAAAAGCAGGGAAGGGTAGACAGTAGTTCTCCAAGTGTGGTCTGGAAACTCCCAGGGACCCGCAAAATCCTTCCATGGGGTCTGGGAGGTAAAAATATTTTCGTAATAACACTAAGATGTTATTTGTCATTTTTGCTCGAGTTCTCTAATGAATGTTAAATGGAGTTTTCGAGAGGCTAAATAATTTGTGATATCACAACAAATTGAATACAGAAGCAGATGATTACCCAGCTGTCTTCTGTTAAGCTAGACATTAAGATTTTGAAAAAAAGTGCCATTGTGCACACTAATATTTTTGTTGTTTGGAAAATATGACATTTATGTTAACATATAATAAGTTTTTTATTTTTATATTTTAAGTAAATTAGTAAGTGAATATTTTTAAAGTTCCCAGTTTGAATTCTGATTATGGTAAAGATTTATAGATATAACCCACATAAACTAAAGCTCTTTTAAGATACTAAAAGGATCTTGAGAACAAAAACTATGAAAACTCATGAAGTTAAAAAGCATGGACTCTGGATCCAGACTAGATGAGTTCAAATTTTTGCTACTTACTGGCTTAAAGAGGGACTTCAATTCTCTTTATTGGTCTTACTTTTCTCATTTGTAAAATGGGCATAATTATAGTACCTATAAAAAAGCTGAAATGAGTTAATACATGTAAAATGCTTAGCTCAATGCCCAGTACACAGTGAATGCTCAAAAAAAAAAAAAAAACTTAGTTGCTCTAATTATTACTATTAAAGTTGAAAATACAGAACAGGAAAAAAAGAATTATACAAAGCTCTACAATATGTACACTGTTTTTGCTGTAGCAATTCCTTTCAGCATATTATTTATGAATACTTAGCTAAACTCCGTGCATTCAAAAATTAAAATAAATAGATTGTGCCCTTACGGAACTTACAACTTAACTAATAGGAAGAATAATTACTTAGCTTATACTTGGTACCAGGCACGGTTCCTTGACTGTTCAATTTAATCCACTAAGATATGTAATGTTGGTTTCAGCATTTTACAGTTGCTGTAACCAAGGCTGACACAGATGTAGAAACGTTCCCCAAATCATACAGTTAGTGAATAGGCATGTATCAACTCAAACCTACATGTGCCAGACAGTAAAGCCCTTGCTCTCTACCAGGACCCTGCAGAATCCATACTGGGGTGGCCGAATCCTGACAAGTTTTGAATCAAAGTTTACCTCCAAAGGAAAATGGAAGGACATCCTCACTCCAAAAAGGCCTAGAGAAATCCCAATACACCCACTTTTATGGTCCTCCTCCTAATATTGAAGGCTTTAGGGACACGAAGAATGTAATGATTCCTGTTACGGCTTGGGGTACAGAACAGTATTGTGAATCTGAGAAGTAAGGTCTCATTAATCCCATTCTTCAGAAAACACAGAAATGAGTCATATTATACATCTTTACAGAAGGGAGGTGCCTGATTATGAGAGGTATTACCTGCTTTCAAGTGATGCCTATGAAGGAAAAAGCTCTTCTCAGACAACAATAGAGAGAAGAACCACCAAATAAGACCCGGAAATGTCACACACAATTTGCAGCCTAAATTATAGACCCTTCTCCCTTGTTGTACAATCTTGCAGAAAAAACTGAAATGTGCCCCAGGGGAATGAATCATAGCTAAAGACAACCAAAAATATGGTCTTTAGGAAGAGAAGCAATAAAGTATCTATTACTTTTAGTAATTTCTCATTGTTTGTCTTGGGAGGGTGCTTTTTTCTTTTTTTCCCTTCTTTTTCTCAAAAGATTCATTTTCAGATTACTCAGAGGGCTGGAAAATGCTGGGAAGCTGAAGGTACTTCTGAATCGTTTTCTGGGGCAATGCTGCAAAGCTTTTCAGGGAAAATGATGCCACCTTAGCCTAGAAATCTGTGTGAGCTACAGAGTTTAAACAAGACAGAGAGCAGAGACCTTGGTGTAACTGACCCCTGCCATTTAGTTGAACTTGGAATAGACTTTCTCTGTAATAGAGGAAGGAAAATCTGATATAAATTAAGTTCTATGGGACCACAAATGGATGTAGGAAAATAAAGGAATAAATTTTTAAAATAAAGGGAAAAATGTGCATTAGAATATGTTTCAACTGCAGCAGAAAAAATTATTCCTTATAAATGTGGTGAATACAGGTTTACAAATGAGATGATATTACTGTGGTATTACAGATTAAAAGGAGCTCCCTCTCCGTAAAATGGTGCAATGACTGTGGAAAACACTATGGAGGTTCCTCAAAAAATTAAACATGGAATTACCATATGATTCAGCCACTCCACTTCTGGGTAAACACCCAAAAGAATGGAAAACAGAGACATGTGTACACCCACGTTCATAGTAGCATTATTTACCATAGCCAAAAGGTGGAAGCAACCCAAGTGTCCACTGGAGGATGAATGGTATACACCTACAAAGGAATATATTAAGTCTTAAAGATAAAGAAAATTCAGACATATGCTACAACGTGGATGAGCACTGGGGACATTATGCCAAGTAAATTAAGCCAGTCACAAATATTGTATCATTCCATGCAAATGACGTATCTAAATAGGTTACACCTGGAGCTGTCAAATTAATAGAGACAGAAAGTAGAATGGTGGTTATCAGGGGCTGGGGGGAGGAGGAGAGGAACAGGGAATTACTGTTCAATGAGGACAAAATGTCTGTTTAGGGAGATGAAAAAAGGGTCTGGAGATGGATGGTGGTGATGGCTGCACAACAACGAGAATATCTTTTTTTTTTTTTTTTTGGTACGCGGACCTCTCACTGCTGTGGTCTCTCCCGTTGCGGAGCACAGGCTCCGGACGCACAGGCTCAGCGGCCATGGCTCACGGGCCCAGCCGCTCCGCGGCCTGCGGGATCCTCCTGGACCGGGGCACGAGCCCGCGTCCCCTGCATCGGCAGGCGGACTCCCAACCACTGCGCCACCAGGGAAGCCCAACGTGACTATCTTAATGCCACTGAACGGTTCAATGAATGGTTCAACAGGGTTAAAATGGTAAACTTTATATATGTTTTGCCACAATAAAAAAAAGGAAACTGAAAAAAGCACAAAGCACAAAAGCAACCCCCTACCCCATCTGCACTTTTTCCGGACAATGTCAGGGTGCTGCTCCTCCTACCGAGAGGCAGAATCCCCTTGCCCAGCCCTGCAATCTGGGCTGGCTCTGGGACTAGCTCTTACCACAGAATGCGGTGGAAGTGACATTCTGGGACGTTGGACCTGAGGCCCTGAGAGGCCTAGGAGCTTCCACTGTCCACTCTGGGGAGTCAGCCACAACATAAAGAAGTCCAGACCATCTGGCTGGAGAGAGAAGCCACATGGAGAGAAAGGCCCTGCAAAACGGGAGGCCGGGGGCGGGAAAGAGGCCACATGAGGAAAACGAAGGCATCCCAGTCAACCGCCAGCAGCCGGTCACGTGAATGAGGCCTGAATTCTCTAGAACCAGTCGAGCTGCCTCAGCCAGCGCCATGGGAAACAGAGACACTCATGCAAGCTGAGCCCTGCCCAAAGCCCTGATCCACAGAATGGTAGCCAGTGGGTGGGTTTTCCTACGCCACTGCATTTTGAGGTGGCTTGTTTCACAGCAATAGATAATTGAAACCATCCAGCAGACATATGTTGCACTTTTAGAGAATTTCCTCTTACGTAATCCTACGTCTACTACTATTTATTATGTTCATCCACTCATTCAACAAATATTTGAGTATCTGCTCTGCAGCAAGACTCTTCCCAGCATTTGAGATCTATCACAGAATGAAACAAAGGCCCCTGCTCTCAGGGAGCTTATGTTTTAAAAGGACGCAATGAGAGTCAATAAATGCAATCAGTAATAAATTAGTGAGTATATTGGAAGGTAAGGTGTGACAGAAAAGGAAAACGTAGAACAGAGTGCTGGAAGTTGGCATCAGAGAGGGTAGGGATATAGGTATTTCTTCTTAGTGGGCCAGCACAAATCATTTCTGTGAAAAGATAACCCATCTTTTCTATCCTGCATTTGTTGTTATCTGGCCTTTTCTGATGATGCTTACTTAGTTTTAATTATACGTAATCACTGTGCTAATGGAAATAAATATAGGCAACTCAGTTCATCATCTTGATTACAGAAAAAAGTATATGTTCTCTCATACTGCTTTTACTATTAAAAAAAAATTCATCTGCAGGCAAAACCTTGAGGAAAGACATGGAGATCCCAAAATTGCCAAATTCCCACCCCAAATCTAGAAGGGCACCTGTGGATTTTCTACAGCCTTTATGCCAAGCTTGCACACAAGAGTGACAATTCATGATGCTGAATGCTGAACAGGATAGCTTGCTCTGAAAAGGATTTTTACTGCTCACCATCTATCAGCTTCACATAAATTCATGGTTAAGACAATATGCTTTGGTGTCAGGCACACCTTGGTTCAAATACAAGTTCCATCACTTACAACCTGGTTGACCTGCTCCCTAAACCTCAGTCTCCTGGTCTATAAAATGGGGATAATTATACTGCACCTCACAGAAGGAAGGATTAACGAGATCAAAAACAACTTAAAGTATTTTGTCAGTGGCTATAAAACGGTAAGCAATAAATGTTATCTACTATCATGTGATTATTTTTAGAAAGTATTCTCAGGTATAAAATACGCAGGAGAAGAATGACAGTCAACGCCTGACTGTATAACCATGGAATGAGTCAGCACGGGATCGTTCACAGGTCCTCCACATCTTTTAGAAGCGTGAAGGCCAAAGAGCTCTGGAACTAGATTCAAAGAAAGCTCATGCTTACGGGTGCCTCCCTGCTCTAACCACGTTCTGAGGCTAGACATAAGTGACCTTTTAATTATGCGTGACCCTGGTGCAGCATCAATCAGAAAGGGTCAAGTTGAAAGCCAAGGTCAAATGGACAGAAAGATACTCTCCTCTATATCTGAATATAGAAGGCCCCATGAACCACCCCTCCTACCTGAATCAACCTGTGACTGAACCCCAGGGCTTCCCCTGCCTTCTTGAAACAGTATCTCTGACTTTGGATCAGCATGTTAATGATGAATAGAAGGGATTTTTGTCTTTTGCGGGTAGGAGGTGCGAGGGGACTGTCTGGCGTCTAAACTCCTTCCTGCGGTTGGAGAATCCCTGCCTTATAAGTGGAAGATAGAGCCTATCTCTCAGCAGAGAAGGTGAAAAATCCAAACCTCACTCCCGGCTCTCCCGGCAGCGAGGGGAAGGCCTGAGCAGTTGTGTGGCCTTGTCCAGAGTCTGAAATCTGGATCTACTGACACAAAGGAGCAGGGATGGGGGGGGGGGATGCTGGTCTGCCAACCAGCTGCAACATGCGCAGAGGTGGCAGCACACTAAGGTATGAGCCGTAGCCACCACTGTGTGCTGCAGTGGCAGCCGTGTCCAGGTGGACCCCTCTTAGACATGCTTCTGGTTGTCTGACTCAACACAGTGCTTCCCTTTGATGTGTCTGTGCTCAGAGCCTGGCTCTGCTGCCTTCCTGGAGGTTTAGTGAGCTTCCTGATAACCTCTGAATAACAGTCTTCCTGCTCCAATCAGCCCAAGCTCATGGCTGTAACTTACAACTAAGAAGCCTGATGGATACAGTCATTCTAAAACATCTACCCCTAGGCGAATCTGACCATGTGTCAGGCACGGGGCTCTGGATACTAAGTATGTTATCTCAATTTATTCTCACCACCACACTGCAAAGAAATCACTCGTATCTCCCTATGTGAGATAAGGAAATTGTTAAGTGGTGGAAATGGAATTTGACTTTAGGCCCCTATAATATGAAAACATTCAGTTAACCATTAGAATATACTTAACTCCTACCCCTTGTTATTTAGATCTTTAATTGAAAAAAATGTTATTAAGCACCTACTATATGCCAGGCACTGTTCTAGACACTAAGGAGAGAATAATTATTAAAATAAGCAAAAATCTGTGCCCTAACAGAATTTACATTCTAGATCTTTGCTACCGACTGAATATTTGTATATCACTAAAATTCATATGTTGAAACACTAATGCCTAGTGTGATGGTATTACGAGGCAAGGACTTTGGGAGGTGATTTGGTCATGAGGCTAGAGCCCTCAGGGATGGGATTAGCACCCTTACAAAAAAGACTCTAGGGACTTCACTAGAGTCTGCCTGCCGATGCAGGGGACACGGGTTTGTGCCCTGGTCCAGGAGGAGCAGCTGGGCCCGTGAGCCACGGCCGCTGAGTCTGCGCGTCCGGAGCCTGTGCTCCGTAACGAGAGAGGCCACAACGGTGAGAGGCCCGCATACCGCACAGCAAGAAGACAGCTGACTATGAATCTGGAAGCAGGCCCTCATCACTGAATCTGCCAGTGCTTTGATTTTGGCCTTCCCAGCCTCCAGAACTGTGACAAGAAATAAATGTTTGCTATTTATAAGCCATCCAGTCTGGGACTTCCCTGGCTGTCCTGTGGTTAAGACTCTGCGCTTTCAATGCAGGGGAGCGGGCTCGATCCCTGATCCAGGAACTAAGATCCCATATGCTGCGTGGTGCAGCCAGAAAAACCCAAAAAACGAAAGAAGCCATCCACTCTGTATCTCTGTTACAGCAGCCTGAACGAACTAAGACAGTCTCGTATTCTTGATTCTTATTCAGCTGGCTAGTTTTCTTTAATGATGCTGTGTTCTCTGTTCCGACCCCAGCCTAAAAATTGAACTCCATCTAAGCCCACCATTCTATCTAGTTCAGCAGAAAGAGCCCAGATCAGGGACGGCACACGTGCAGCAAACTCTCAGCTGCTGTGAATCCGTCACAGAGCCTGCGAGCAGTCTCAGAGTCTCCGCGACACAGCTCTGCAGGCGGACACCGCCCCACGAGCCAGAGCGCCTGGAGAGCGGAATCCGATTTATTCACCATCTGTATGAGGTCGCTATTGCCGCCCTAACAAATGACTGCAACCTAGCAGCTGAAAACGCCACTCTTTCGTGACCTCACGGTTCTGGAGGTCAGAAGTCCAGGGGGCTTTCCTAGGTTCTCTGCTTTACGTGTCACAAACCTACAACCAGGTCTTGGTGGCTCAGCCTCTTATCTACGTGCTCTGGACGAAGAATCTCCTTTAAGCTCCTTCAGGTGGGTGGCAGGATTTCCTCCTTTTTAGTTGTAAACCCAGATGACCTCCTTTCTGCCTTTTGCCATATAACATAACACAATCGTGGGAGTAACATCGGTGGCAAAGGTCGTGGAAGCTGTCCGACAATTTCTGCCTATCACACTGCCCTTAACTGGGCCTCTTGTGTAGTTATCATTTCAAACAGTCTGGGCAGTCTCACTGGGAGGGTGACAAGACGGACATCAATAAACAGCCTCCATGGATGTCTTGGGGAACAGCATACCAGGCTCTGTAAGTGCAAAGTCCTGAGGAAGGAGCTCAGCTAAGATCAGAGTGGAGACCAGATGGCTGGGGCAGTGTGAGCAAAGCGGGGGGCAGGAGGAGATGAGGTCCTGAAGGGGCTCTGAATCAGATTTTGATGTGAGTAATTACATAGGTTGGAAGCATCCCTCTGGCTACCACGTTGAGAAGAAAGAGAGGCCTGGGCAGCCGAGGGACCAGTTGTGGGGCTGCTGCAATAATCCGGGCAAGATATTCTAGAACAACAACACAAAAGTAGGCAAGTAACAATACCGTCCTCAGAGTGGATGTGAAGATTAAGTTATTAATTACTAAATTACATTAATAAATTAAATTATTAAATGTTATTAAATTATGCATGTAAAGCATTAGAATCTGCCTATTACATAGTAAGTGCTCAATAAATATTAATTGCTACAAAATAAAATTTAAAAAAATAAAATAAAGTGAATTTATTGTATGTGAATTATGTGGAGTTCAATAATGCTGACCTAAAAAGTGTAATCATCATCATCATCATCTGGGCAAGAAAGGACAGAGGCTCAGATTGGAGGGGCTTGGGGTAACAGAGTGTCTATTTCCTCTGGAGCGGTCAGATTCTACATACATTTTGAAGGTGGAGCCCACAAGATGAGAGAAAGACAAAAATGAAAAAGGCTGGCTTTAGCATTTGCAAGCTGTGTGTCTTTGGGCAAACCCTGGAAAACAACCACACGTAGTTTATTAGGTAGTAAAATAAAATGGGACAGTTCTCGTATACCTTGCCGGGTTTTTGTGAGAATTAAATATGGTAATGTGTCCTGAAATCTAGCAGGTGCTCAGAAACTGTCAGCTTTGCTTTCCTAATTGATTGCAATTAAATGCCAGGTTCCTCCTCGTCCCAGTGAGACTTCCTCTTCCTTCTTAGTCTGGCTCTTAAGTAAATATATTAAACCAAACTCAGTTTTCAGTTAAAAATGGGGAGGGAAGGGCCAAAGTCTGTTCTGTTCTACAGTTTTGATCAAGGAGTCAAACAAGAGTTTGAGAGGCTTAAAGCAACCCTCAAATAGGAGAAATGGCTAAGAGCTTCCAGCTATGGGTATAAAATGGGATTAAGAAGGTGATTTTCCTAGCGGGGCTCCCCTTCTGGCTAAAAGGGTACTTGTCTAGCATAGAGAAACAACTCAACATATAGTTAAATGAAAATATGTATAAATCAACTATACTCCAGTAAAAAATTTTTTTAAAAAGAAAATATGAATAAATACTTGAAAATCCTATGTAGGGCTTTGGTATGGGGTCCTCCTACCTATGGGATGAAGGACCCCCACTGATATTGCACGAGGCAGGAATATTTGTCAGGCAGCTGTTATTTACATGGCAGAAGTGCTAAGGTTTTTATTCTTATCCTTTCCTTACCACTTCCTAGCTGTGGCTCCCGGGACAATTAACCCAAGCCCCAGTTTTGCCATCTGCATTTCCTCCTTTAGTTACTGACTAATGATATATGTAACAAGCCCAGTAACAGTGCCTTGTACCCATAAGTAATCAATAAATGGTTAACTGTTATTATTATCAACTTTCCTATTAATAAAAATAGCTTCTGGGTATGGGAACCAGGAGCTTCACAGTCAGCCTCGCTCTGGTGCACAGCTCTATTTTTTTCCTCCTTTCTCTCTCTCTGACACAGCAAGAGTCAAATTTAGTACACAGATCCAAGAAAGAACTCGAGCCGATATTACAGAAGGCCATTTAATACCACTGCTGCCCTCAAGTTTGACTTCTTTCTTTCTGGTGCTAAATATGCAAATTCCCTGCTGTCCCTTCTCACCGCCACCCAACAAGCCCGACTCTCCATTGACCCATCTGAGTGACTCACACAGTTTGCTGTGATGCATCTGGAGTTCTCACAATCCTGCTTTCTCCCAAACCTACGCAGATTTGTGTCACCAGCAAATTTCACCAACTTGCCAGTGAGAGAGTTGACATTTACATACCCACAGCTCCAGGCAGCAGTGACCAAGACAGTGAATTTCGAATGAGAAAGGTGCTGGTCCCCCCGGAAACAAATATTTGACAGTTGGAAATTTCCAGAAGGGAGTTAGTCATTTTAACCCTTTCTCAGCCATTTTCCTTGTCTATTTCACTCTTCCCTTCTGCATTCCCCGACACCCACCCCCAGATGTAAATGACTACCAGGATTTCTAGAGGACCAGCCAAGGTGAGGGAAGATAAAGGGGCGGGTAATCCTTTGCTTGTCTGGATCATCAGACAAAGTTTGCTATAAGATCAGTGGCTGTTTTTGGAGGAAAAAATGGCAGAATGCCTTGCTCTCCAAAGCACTGGGCATCACAGATGATTTACAAAGATGCATGGGTGCTGCTTGATCGAGGGCAGTGCTATTTATGTCTGTCCAATCTCCTCTGCCTCTTCTTCGGGGAAAAGCAGCCCAAGTTTCCCTTGGTAACATGTTCCTGCCCTAATTTTGGTAAGAAAATGTCAATCAAATTCCAGCCCCCCACATCCAGCCCTTACCAGGCACATGACCCCAATCAAGTCCATTTAGTTTCTCTCTAGCATGATTGAGAATTTTCAGCAGAGAGGCACAAGATGGAAGAAGTTGGACCAACGGACATGGACTCCTGCTGCCTTAATCCTTAGGTCCTATTCTTCTGAGGTCTGCTTTTTCTGCTTTGCCTTAGAAGCCGTGAGGCACTCTATAACCTTCCTTTTTATTGAAATTAGCAAAATCAGTTTTTGTTGCTTGCCATCAAAGAATCCAAACTGATACAAACTCTAAATCTAGCCTTCCCAAGGAAAAAGCACCAGTTCAAAAAAGCAATAAACTGACATGCTTTTATTTACCAGGTGTGCACTGCTATTTACTGCAAACAAGGAGCCGTTTTCAAGACAGCAATAAAATTGGCACTTTTGGCTATCTTAGGGTTAATAATTCTCATTTCTTCTGCCCCCTACTGGGGAAGAGGGGGAGGCGGAAAAGCACAAATGTAACTGATAGACCAGTGCTCTAATGGGATTCATTAAGCAACGCTATAGTGGGTTTCATCAGCATGTGAAAAAGAAAAAAGTTTGAAAGGAAAGAGATGTATGTCAAAACTACAGAGATGGGTTTGCAAGAGTAGGATAATAGAGACTCAGTCAGAGGTTAGGCTCTGAAATCATCATATAAGGCAAAAATGATATAGTCACAATTAACAACTCTTGAATTACCAATGAGGTATGATATAACTGATAACCTCACACAGGGAAATTATTAATATAAATTTGTTACATAGACTAAAAATACAGTGTGTAATAAGAGTACCTATGCAAAGTGTAATTTTATATTGTTAATTACTAAGTGTAATTTTATATTGTTAATTACTAAGAAAAAATCTAAACATGTGAAATTACCATGTGTGAGAAGTCCCCACTCAAGCAGGAAGAGAGTTCTATAAAACCAGAGGCACATCTCCTGTCTCACTCATGAGCCGGGCACAAACCTTATGAACAGAATGGCAAGCAGAATTGCCTGTAGGATTTTAAGTGTTATTTTTATTTTGGAAGGAGGTTGGTGGCCAAGTACATAGTCAATGCAAATTAAAAGCGTAACTAATACTATGCCTGTGACCTGAAGAGGCCATGTACTTTATCAGGGGACCTGGCTGCAATTAGGTAGCTGCTACCAGTTCCAACAGCATCGGAAACTTCCCCACGCCTACAGAGATGGATTTCTCCTAGGCCCTGAACACTAAGAGATACAGATTATCCTAAAATGCTATACTTGTTCTGGCTTCCTGTAATGAAAAACAAATACAAGTCTATAAAATCATTTTAACAAAATACTAAGATAACATGAGCAAATAAATGGAATTTAGAGGCAGAGATAAACATAAAAATGCAGGTACAAGGATGTGCCTTAGAATCTCACAGAATCACAAAATAATTTAGGCCTGAAAGAAAACTCAAAGACAGTCTAACTTTTTAAGCTATAATGCTTAGTGCGCAGTAGGAAGTCAAAAATACTTGTTGAGAGGACAATTTAATTTTTTTAATTAGGAAATGACAGTGACTAAAATGACTCTCAAGTTCATGGTGCTATTTTTGTTTTTAAGAAAAAGAAAAAATGAGCGAGGGGAGGGAGGGAAATTTTTTAGGAGTTTGAGAAAATACAAGGTAAAGCTCTTCTAGACAGAAGAATTCCAGGTGAAAAATGGTGAATGAATAATAGCATTAAAAAATCAACATCTTGTAACTCCCAGTATAATAACTGACTCAAGCCAGGCTATTCAATGGATGCCACCGTCAGGTGAAAGGTTCTGGGGAACAAGAGATTTACACAGATTAATTATTAACTACGATGGGAAAAGTTACCTTTATAATAGAGAGATCTGGCAGGCACCCCCTTGATCAAATGATCAAACTAAGCATCGCCCATTTCAGGACAAACTGACATCATGTACCTCCAGAAGTGATGCAAGGGAAGGACACAGCATCACCCATGCAATATTCTTCCTCCAAAAAAAGTCTATTCGAATTCCAATCTTAAGGGAACAATCAGAAAAATCCAGAATGTGGATCATTCTATAAGATAATTAGCCTGAACTCTTCCAAAAAAATCAATGTCACAAAAAACAAAAAAGGGGGAAATTTTTCCAGTATTTAGGGGACAGGACAACCACACATAACAGGTGAACCTTGAATGGATCCTACCTAGACTTTTTTTTTTTAAGGCAGGGAACGACATTTGGGGGAATATGAATATGGATTATATATTTGGGATTACTGAATTAATCTGACATTTCTTCAACCCGATAAAGGTATGGTGGTTATGTAGGAGTATAACCTGGTTCACAGCCTAAACGTGCTAAAGATCTTTGAGGTGATGGGTCCTTGTGTTGGCAAATTACTTTCAAAGGATTCAGCCCTGAAAAATTTTGCCCGCCCCCCACCCACCACACATACACACACAGAAGGAGCAAGCAAATGTGGCCAAAGATTAACACCTGATGAACCTAGCGGAACGTATAGGGATATTCCTTGTGCTGTTCTTTCAGTAATTTTGACATTAAAAAAAAAAAAAAAAATTGAGGAACCAGGCTGAGAGACAACTTTAAATGACAATGCAAATCACTGGCAATATTATCCATGACAGCTTAGTCTATTCTTTGGTTTTCCCCAGGCTTGAATAAAAGATATTCTCACTAACCCAGAAGCTGTTAAAAGTCAAGGCCTCATAGGAATTCAAGAGCCTACGTCAAAAATACTTGTAGCCAGAACATATAGAGAACACTTACGACTCAATAATAAAAAAAAAAAAATCCAATTAAAAAAACAGGTAAAAGGTATTTCCTCATAGAAGGTATACAAATGACCCGTAAGCATATAAAAGGATGCCCAATATCATTAGCCACTATGGAAATGCCAAACAAAACCACGAGACACCACTTCCCACCCACTAGAATGGCTATAAGCAAAAAGACGGACAACAGCAAGTGTTGGCGAGCGTATACACTGCTGGTGGGAATGCAAAATGGTGCAGCTGCTTTGGAAAGTTCTTCAAAGTTAAGTATAGAGTTACCCTATGACCCAGCAATTCCACTCCTCTCCTACGTATATACCCAGAGGAATGAAAATACATATACACACAAAAACTTATACAAATGTTCGTAGCAGGATTATTTATAAAAGTCAAAAAGTGGAAGCAACCCAAATGTCCATCAGCTATGGTATACCCATACAATGGAAGATTATGTGGCAGTAAAAAGGAATGACATGCAACAATATGTATGAAACTCGAAAGCATTAGGCTAAGTGCAAGAAGCCAGTTACAAAAGACTACAGATTGTATGATTCCATTTATATTAAATGTTTAGAATACGCAAATCTGTGGGGTCAGAAAGTAGATTAATGGTTGCCAGGGGCTCAGAGGAAGAGGGGAATGAATAGTGACTGCTAATAGGATGGGGTTTCTTTCAGGGATGATAACAATGTTCTAAATTCGATTTTAGTGATGGTTTGACAACCCTGCAAATATGCTTTAAAAAAAAACCTGTGTGCTTTAAATGAGTGAATTGTAAGGTATGTGAATTATATCTTGATAAAGCTGCCTTAAAATATATATACACAATTACGACCAAAAATAAAGAAGTGTTTGCAGGCAGCTTTGCCCCTAATGTTTGATCCTTCTAGCATGAGATTTCTTCCGGTCTGCTACAACTCAGAGATAAGTTCCTAGTATCCATTCTAAAGGCCTTCCTTCAGATCTCTGGCTAATGGACAAAGAAAAGATACAGGAGGCATAACTTGCCTTCTTGCCAGCATCAGTTAGTATTAAGTCACTCTGAGCCATCCTCCCACACCAGGAACATAAGCACTGACTGATCAGCTGGTACCAAACTGTCCCTGGGCGATGATCACACGTACAGAATCAGGCTCAAAACTGCTCTCTGAGGCAGCCTGCTTCTGAAGCATCTGCTTTCTTAGACGAATTGGGAGTTTCAAAATTAGCAAAGTAAGAACCAGGTTTTTAAAGGGATAGAAAATGGTTTAGGCGTGGATGAGAATAAAGAGGGAAAGGTGGGCAATGAGACAGGCAGGGAAGAGAAGAGAGCTGTGTGTGTGAGGCTACGTAGTCACGTGATGTTTCAGCCCTTCCAGCAACCAGTCCTCCTCCTTCTGGAAACAACTGATTCCCATGGGGAATCACTCTTTCTCTGTACTGCAGCCCACTTGGTTTGGGTGGTGCTGAAGCTCAGCTCCAGGGTGGGCCTCATGACCTGGTCTAAGCCAACCGGTGCATTCATTCCCATTGCTGCAGTGACTGGTTCAGGGGCAGGCACGTGACACAACTGGGCCAATGAGATGCAGGCGTAGGATTTCCGCTGAAAGTCCTGAGAAGAAACAGACTCTGAAGATTTTAAGCCAAGAGCAGGTGGCAGCTATCTAGCCACCACAAGGGGAACCCTTGCATGAGAGTGGGACAAAACGGGGGGGGGGGGGGGAGGAGGGGGAGAAGGGCCTCATATCATAGGAGACCCTGATCTAGAAGCCAGAACTCCTGGCAGTTTGAGCCACTGAGTCAGTCACACCTACCCCCTCCTGTTTTTCTGAAACTAGTTTGTATTAAAATGCATTCTGCCCATTGCGATAAAAAGAACTCTGCTTGACATGGAAAGAAATCAACAGAGTTCCACCAGTGATTCCCCCAGTGACCACTGGATCAGAGGAACGCGATCTGCGATGGTTAATTTTATGTGTCAAGTTGGTGAGGTTTCAGTACCCAGATATTTGGTCAAACATCCTTCTATGTGTTTCTGTAAAGGCATTGTTAAAGGTCAGGTGAACATTTATTTATTTATTTATTTATTTATTATAAATTTATTTATTTTTGGCTGTGTTGGGTCTTCGTTGCAGTGAGTGGGCTTCCCATTGTAGTGGCTTTTCTTGTTGCAGAGCCTGGGCTCTAGGCATGTGGGCTTCAGTAGTTGTGTCATGCGGGCTCAGTAGTTGTGGCTCACAGACTCAGTAGTTGTGGCTGGCTGGCTCTAGAGCACTGGCTCAGTAATTGTGGCGCACGGGCTTAGTTGCTCCGCGGCATGTGGGATCTTCCCGGACCAGGGCTCGAACCCGTGTCCCTGCATTGGCAGGTGGATTCTCAACCACTGTGCCACCAGGGAAGCCCAGGTGAACATTTAAATCAGTAAACCGTGAGTGAAGTAGACTGCCCTCCATAATGTAGGTGAGTCTCATCCCATCAGTTCAAGGCCTTAGCAGGAAAGCTGACTTTCCTGGAAGAAGAGGGAATTCTGCCAGCAGAGGACCTCTGGATTCTAACTGCAACTCCTTCCTGGGTCTCCAGCCTGCCAGCCTACCCTGCACACTTGGGACATGGCAGCCTCCACAACTGTGTGAATCAATTCCTTAAAAGAAATCTCTCTCTCCTCACCCTGCACCCCACTTCTCTCCCTCTCTTTCTCCCTCTGTTCTTCCCCCCTTCCCTCTCTCTCTCTCTCTCTCTGTATACACACACATACACACACACAGTTTAACCGTGGACAACATGGGGGTGAGGGGCGCCGACCCCCAGGTGGTCAAAAATACACCTATAACTTCATAGCTGGCTCCCATATCCATGGTTCCACATCTGCAGACTCAACCAATCACAGACTGTGCAGTACTGCAGTGCAGTTATTGAAAAAGTCTGCCTGTCTGTGGACACACAGCGTTCAAACCCACGTTCTTCAAGGGCCAACTGTGTATCCTACTGGTTCTGTTTGTCTGGAGGACCCTAACTTGTACATGAAAAAGCGATCCCAGGCCAACACGTTGGCGCTCGGAGTTTTAGGTGGGAAAAACATAGTATCAGCACCCCTCACCCAGCGCTACCTCCCTGTTCAACAACACCCCCTCCCCCCGACCTGCACACCAGGTTCTGGGCGACATCCTTTGTTTGCGTCATCTTACTTACTGAATATGCCACGCCCGTTTCGCAGATGACAAGAGCTTAAAGACTTGCCCCAGGTCCAAATGCTGATAATGAGACACCCAGGAATTCACTTCAGATCTCCCGTGATCCATCCCAAAGACCTCAATCACTGGGCAAGCTGCCCATTTTCTGGGAGGAAATTCCTGAGGACGCCCTCTCCTTTCCCAAAGAGTTGGGGGGGGCAGATTTAAAGTTACGAGAAGGAGCAAGACCTCACCTACACTCCACACACCCCCTGCCCTTCCCCCAGCAGTGCTTCTAGGTCAGGATCCCTTTGTCAATTTACACACCTACTTGTGGGTGTCACTGGTGTCGGGTGAGTCACCAAGTCACACAGCCATGGCCTCTGCCCCTGGAAGGGAGGATCCAAGCTCCACTTCCCAAAACGCTGACGTGGCCCACTGGCCTGAGTTAACAGACTCACACCCTCGCTACCTGTCCTCCGTCAGGGCTTGATTTTCTACCAGGCCGCTGCTGCCAACTAAAGCTTTAGGGTAACGTGGACAGCAAGCTGCCAGAGAGGAGAAAGAAGAAAACGGCCACAGATCCCCTCTGAGGTCCAAGCGGAGGCCTTAAGGATCAGTCTGGGTGGAATAGCAGGCATGGGTGTCCTCCCTCTGCCATACGATAGCAGGAGCAGTTGTTTCCAGATGTTCGTCATGTATATTCTACTTCCATGACATATGGCGAGTCCACAGACTACCTGTACCATTAGTGATTCAGCATCGTTTATAAAAATGTTTTAAATTTTGTATACAATTTTTAAAGGTTACACTCCATGTACAGTTATTACAAAATACTGGCTATATTCCCCATGTTGTACAATACATCCTTATAGCCTATCTTACACCCAATAGTTTATACCTTTCACTCCCCTACCCCTCCCCTCTATTGCATGGTTTTAACCAGCTCCTCGTTTCATTAAAATATTTGAAAAGGGAGTTTTATACAGTTATGACATATGAAAACTTTTTACTTGCCATAAATAGAAAATAACTTTAAAAAATAATGATTAGGGCGAGTCCGCCTGCCGATGCAGGGGACACGGGTTCGTGCCCCGGTCCGGGAACACCCCACATGCCGCGGAGCGGCTAAGCCCGTGAGCCATGGCCGCTGAGCCTGCGCGTCCGGAGCCTGTGCTCCGCAACGGGAGAGGCCACAACAGTGAGAGGCCTGCGTACCGCAAAAAAAAAAAAAAAAAAATTATTCAAAGCATACTCAATTTCACTAGACCCACTTGTCCATCAAAGGCTGAGCCTGTGGATCGCCTCATTTTGTTTAAGAAAAAAGGGGAATTACAGGTAACAGATTACTATTAGCTAGTGACCTTGAATCACTAAGATCAGACTAAATGATATGTCACTTGAAAAGGCGGGGAGGGGCACGAAGCGTTTTAGTTCAGCAAACCTTCACAGGACACCTACTCTGGGTCAGAACCTGCACTGATTATCCTTGACCAACCATTTTAGTAAGAGCTCCATCAGAAATGGTTAAATAAAAAGATGTGGCATTTAATTCAATTATGTTTCAATATAGAGAGAAACACATTTCCAGACACTCCTATTTTTAAGTGCCAATAAAAGGACAGAACTTCCTTTCTTAATTGGTTGATGCAGGCTTCAAAATACACCTTCAATTAATGTCACTAAAACATATAATCTTAAAGATTATTAAACTGGAATTCCATTTAAAAGTTAACACACCTACTAGCACCAGTTCAGACTTTCCCCTCAGGTGTGTGGAAGAATTAGAAATGCATTAAGTTTTTCACTACGCATTTTGTTTTTTTAATGCAGAATTTGCACACCAACTAAAACCATCTTCCTCACCACCTAAAAACACCTCAATGCCATACAAAATCATTTGTAAGCTACACGTGACCCATTTTTGAAGAGAGAACAAAACAGACTTTGAAGTTCACTACCTGGATTGGATTCCTGCTCTGCCACTTACCAGCTGTGTGGCTTGAGGCAGATTACTTAACCTCTCTGAATTGCTTATTCTTCATCTACAAGGTAAGCGTAGCAATATTAACTTTGTAGGGCTGTCGGGAAACAGAAGAGGATAAAACAACCCAAGAGCCTAGCTTAGGGCTTGGAACCCAGTAAGGCACACAACAGGTGCATATTACCACTCTGATGGGAGGGTGTGGGGATCACTGCCGACAGGGAGAAAGTTGCTTTATGTCAGAACGACAGCCTGAATGCCCACAGGGGCCGAGCACATCACATGAAGGAGGGACGCCTGTTGGGTGGTGTCCTAATCAAGCAGAGATCCAGCTAAGATTGCATCTAAAAGAGGCAGCTGCGTGCTCAGGGTCCGCTGACTACAGCCAAGTTAACAGCCAGTAACATTTGTTGAGCGATGACTCCAGGGGCCTAAGGACTCTGCATATACTAACTCATTTCATCCTTCTAACCCTAGGAGGAAGGTCCTAGTATCATCCGCACGTTATAAATGAGCACAGTGAGGCACAGTGAGATTAGGTAACTTGTCTAACCCCACCCAGCTAGGAGGAGCAAAGCCAGACTTTGAAACCAGGCATTCTGTTGTCAAAGCCAGTCACTCTGTAACCTCTAGGGGCAGTGAGTAGTTCTCATGCTTTACAGGGCAAGGAATCACCTAGAGAGGCTTGTTAAAATAAAAACCGTGAAGTGATTCAACAGGTCAGGAGACCCGGAAGGATGGAGAATCTGCATTTCTAACAAGTTCCCAGGTGATCCTGACGCTGCTGATCTGAGGGCCATACTTCGAGAACCACTGTTTTAGGCCCTGCTTCCTCTCCTAAGGCTGGTCCAGTACTCCAGATCTTCTGGTGGAATTTCAAGAAAAGCCAGAAGTGAGGCCTTCTGCATGAAGGCTCACTGTATTTATACGCTGGCCACTAACTCAGTATTTTTAACAATACCGTGCAAACCAACAGGCCAAATCTGGCCTCTGGGCTGTTTGGGTTTCTGCTTTCTGTGTCCAAGGCAATTTTTTTTTTCTTTTCTTTTCTTTTTTTTTTTGACCATGACACATGGCATGGGGGATCCTAGTTCCCCAACCACGGATCGAACCCATGCCCCCTGCAGTGGAAGCATGGAGTCTCAGCCACTGGACCACCAGGGAAGTCCCTGTCCAGGGCATTTTTAACACAGTTATGCAACCGATGTTTATTGAGCATCTGCTACTCGCTCCCCTCATGGGAGCCAAGCATAGAAAATGAGCAAGATGGATGAGAAGGTCTCTCTTTGTGGAGGTTACAGTTGTGGTGAGGGACTGGGGGAGAGTGGAGAAGACAGAAAAATAACTGAAGAAATCAAAACGATCTTTCCAGCTATGGTAAGTGCTCTGAGAACAAAAACGAAAACGACAACAGAGAAACAAACCCAGCAGGGTGATCCGCTAGGTGATTTCCTCGGTGATTTCCAGCTCTACAAGGAGGAAGGGAAAGTGTAAGATGACTCTATCACAGAGGAGAAGTAGACAAAAAATAGTCGGATTCTGCGCTGCATCCAACGTCCCCCAGGCCCTGGAGGTCAGCCGAGCAGCACACCACTGTCGGGCTGCCCTGCCAATACCAATCCCATGACGTCACTCCATCTCCCACAGAGTATTTACCTCATCCCGAAGTGTGGAAGGTCAAACCCATGGTATTTTGCAGCCTGCCTCTGCAGGTGAAATTTAGCTTTAATTATCTAATTGCTACTCTGGCAACGGCTGCCACAGATTCATTTTAGAACTCGGCACAGGTGCGCTCTGTGGCGGATGTTCTATTTTCAAGGACGAAAGGAGGGAATTAGGGAACCTGATGTCTTCTGCTGTAAGAGTTAAGATGAAGTTATTTTCCCCCCCAATCAACTCCTGTTATCTCATTTCAATTTTCCAGAGTGTCTTCTCATCAGAAATTAAACTGGGTTGCCAAATCCCAGAGAAACAGAAATGGAAAGGTAGATGGGAGGGAGAGGAGAAAAAGTTTTGGAGCTTATTAAAGAAAAATGTTTGTGTCCTTGAAGTACAGGCATTATATAAAGGGGCTGTACGTGATAATAATGAAAATGGCGAGTACGATGATGAAGATAATGATGCTGACGATAATAAAATAATAATAATAATGATGATGATAAAATAACAATAATAATGATGACGCTGCTGCTCATCCTGTCTGGCCCTTACCAAATAGTCACTAATTAAAACCACGAGATTCTTCTCTGAGGTAGGTAAGCAGCCCTAGGCCTATTTTACATATTAAAAAACAGATTAAAAAAAAAGTCTAAGTGAAATACTTTAAATAGTTACTGAGTTCTTGATTCCAGCAGTTAATTCAATTTCAACAAGACACCCATTTTTTTAAAAAACACTTGGAGGACAGATATGCTGACTTTACATGTGCCTTAATTATTTTCAAGTCAGCACTAAGGAGATGAGCCGGGGGTATGTGCTTTTTACAAACTTGAGGTGTAACGGAAAGAAAAAAGCCAAGGCAGAGCAAGTTGACAAAGAGAATGCCAATAAGTAAATTCCAGGGCCCCCTACTACATCACGGCCCATTTCAGGAGCCAGCACGGGTCGCACCTTGTGCCTGGAAACAAAGCATGCAAAGGAACGGGGTGTGAGAGAAGCCATCCATCAAAACTCCCAGGTACACACCTGGCCGTTAGCGACCAAGCTTTGTGTTCTGATTGTTTCATGGGTAGAAGGAGGCAGCACGAGCAGACTTCAGAGTCTGAGTATTAGCTGCAATGATCAAGTCAGAAGCTCTCCATTGCCTTGCCTGTGGAACGGAGGTGATGATGACACTCGCAGCTGCCCTACCTACCCTCAGGCCGCCACGAAGATAAAATATAATACTACAGTGGGAACTGTTAAGTGACAATCACACAAAAAAGCAAGGGTATTATTATCACTACCTTCTCCCCAACTGGACTTGTAAGCTACTTGTGTATAAAGAAGACGTCATCTTATATTTCTTTGTGCCTCTTACACATACTCTTTGTACCTCTGTACCTCTACCCACGTTATTACCACATAATAATGTCAAAGGCAGAGCAGAGGCTTTGTGGGAGGTGCCAATTTTCAAAAATCTTTGTCTGTCTACAAAAGGGTTCACCTAAGGTTTTCTTCAGTCAACGCAGTTAATGCATCTGAAATATGACCTGATCGCCCCCAGAATAGAACAACAGTATGTCAGTTCTAGAATAGAAATCATATCCCTTTTATTAAGGTCTTTGCATTTATTTTCTAATATAATCTTCCCAAGAGCTCTTCAAAACTGATATAACTGGACTCATTTTTGGATGAGGAAACTGAGACTCAGAGAGTTTAAGTAAATTATCCAATTTCACATAACTAATAAGCAGCAGAGGCAAAAATTGACCTTGGATCTGTCCAATTCCAAAGCTCCTGCATTGCCACGTCGTGCTAAGCTTGGCTGGCAGATGGATATAGCCGTGGATCTAAGTGCCCACTAAACTTCAAGTAACTTCTCAACATACTTGGATATATTATGAATAACTCAGTACTGTCTACAAATATTTCTTAGGAATGGATTCCTCTTACCAAGGAGCAATAGTCATTCTTTTGGACCAGTATTCAAAATATACATATCAATCTTATAAAACGGCTAGAAATCTTTCCCGTTTACTATTTCAAATTCTAGAACTTTGTATACAGGGGCATGCAGGGTGGAAGATTATTGCACAATGGCAGCTTAAGCCAGGACAATGATTCTCCAACTTTAGCTTGCCTTAATGAGCATATAGTGAAGGGAGCTTGTTTAAAATGCAGACTGCCAGCCTCCATGTCATCCCATTATAATTCAAACCACTTAGGGTAAAGCCTAGGAATCTGAGTTTTAATCAACTCCCCAGCTATTCAGATGCAGGTGGGTCTCAGACTATACTGTGCATTATACAGGTCAAGGAAATGGGCTGGGAAATTGGAGACCAAGACTAGCTCTGGGGCACATTTGGTGAGACGCCTTCAACAACTCAACCAGCCTCTTTGGGATTCTGTGTCTGGAAATCAACTCTGTCTGTCTTGGGTATCCCAGGCCCTCATCCTCTGTGGGCTGACTGGGTCTTGTTCACTTTGCTTCAGAACCTCTTGACGGGAAACACTATCCTTTGGTGTTCGATCACCATATCAGCTGTTATCCACTGGGATGTCCGGTAAATGCTTTCGTTTCTAACTGTAGAACAAGCTTCAGAGGGAAGGCTAAGGCTGAACACTGAAGAATCCTAGGCCCATTCCAGCATTTGCAGGACTCTACTAAAACCACAGAATCGTCCTCAGAGGGCAGAGCCACCAGCAGTGACTTCATCCACAGATAACTTTCTTCTACTGGTGTTTAAATGACTACAAGAGGTACCCTCCTTGGCAAATACGGTCACTAAGAAGACAGTACAAAAGCTGCTTGCCAGAGGGTGTGCCTCAATACCTATACAAAAATGAATGGATGGACGGATGGATGAATAAATATATAAGTAAATAAATAAAGCAAGCTAGGGTCCTTCAAGACTGGCAGTGGAGGGAAGACCTTCTCCTTGAAGGTATAGTTTCCCACCCTATCTGTGCATTAGAAACAACTGTGGGCTGTAAAACGATACAGGTATTCTTGGGCCCCCATCCAGAAACTTTTATTAAAAGGGTCTCAGGTGGGACCTCCAGCACGGATGCTTTTCAAAGTTCCCCAGGTGAATCTATTAGTGCAAAAAGTCTTGAGGACACTGTCTTCAAGGACCTTGAAGTGCCAATCACCATGCTGGCAGCAGAGAAAACCTGACCCCTTCCCCCTTCCGAAGGACCCTTCTCTTAGCAGGAGCACAGCTCAAGTACAACCAGAATGTTTAGGCTAGTAGTCTCCACAGTGGATTAAGTGACAATATTAGAGTTTATATTTAAATTGATTTTTACCTAACATTTAGGGCATTAAACTTATAGATATTTCATGTATGGCTTGACACTGGGACCCTCACTTGATTTTGCTGTCAGATGGTCATGTGGTACACTTCCTATGTGGCACTGACAGCACCCTGAGAAAAGGCGGGGAGAGCCACAGTTTGGGACAGTTGACAGTGAGGATACTGACTGCCAGATGAAATGGGTTTATGGAATGTGGATATCTGGTATTACCCGAACTAAAATTTACAATTGACCTAAACAGATTATTACCAAAAAATCCAGAGTATAATTCTCTAACGCAAGCACAAGAAAATGAGAAAAATGGCTGAGTTAGTGCATCTCCTACCCTAGTATGGGTTCCTTTGATGCCAAAGTGTAAAATCAAAACAGTAACAAGGAGAACTAACCATAATCTGGTAAAAAAATAAAAATAATCAAGATGGCTCTTTGAAGTACGAATTTTGCATACTATGATTATGAATCTTGATTCATGTATATACCATGATTTGGAAAACAGTCTTTAGTTTGCACAATTCCTTATGCACAAATTTCAGCTACTCCAGTTTTGTCAAATAGAACTGGCCTCCCATCATGATTCAAATTTCAGTTTCTACAGTATATTAACTGTGAGTGATTAGCATAAACATCACTGCTTCAGTCCACAAACCACTATGTAAATAACAGGTGTACATTATGATCAGTGACCAATCGTGTTACTCCTTTCAAAGTCTGCCAGTGACTGGTCACTGGGCATATGTTATTCAGTTCATGCACAGACAGCAACGCATGTAGTTGTGTTGCCTTCTTGTCTCCCAGCGACACCTATGTGATACCAAGGAATTCTGAATATGGAGCCAGAGTAATTTAATGAAGGTGAACTTAACGCCATAAAGGAAAATGGTTGTGGAAAAAAAGGATGAAGATGTATGTTCCAGAGGAAGTGACACATGACAAAAAAGTAAGGAGCTCTCAGTGATATTTCATGAAACCACAAAGCATAAAATGGAAACTGATACAAACTTAGAAAGGAGTATGACCATTTGCCGTGTTCTAGAAAACACGCTTCATCTGTATCATAAGACAAAGGCAAGCACTCTTCAAACTACCCGTGATAAGTTTGCGCAAAGAAGTAAAGCATTTTAATTCTCAATGTTTCTAGTGCTTTAAGTTGCAGTGTACTAAACAAATGCTAGTTTTATGAGTTTTCTTATTTCCCAATGCACTTATAACCAACAGTAAGAGAGTTTTTATTGTTTTGAAAAAAAATTTTAAAGGTCACAGTACAATTGTAATTTTTCCCATTGCTTATTAAGATCGCTCTGCAAAGTTTCAGTTTGCATGGTTATTTTTACAGTCCCATACCGCCATGCAAAGCAAGTATTGCCTGTTTCAGCTAATCAAAGGAGTATGTGTGTGTAATTTATTGGTAAGTAAATACACACAGTTTGGCAGTCTGTGATCAAACATTTTCTAGTGAGAGAGTGTGCAATTAAAAGAGTTTGGATACCTCTGACTCAGACAAGGCTTACCGGAGAATGTGGCATAGCGAAAGGCGAATGACTACGGTAACAAGGAACTAGATAATCCGAGTCTCACGGTGTAGTTTTCTCAGCTTACACTTGATGGAAGCCTTTTCTATGAACCTCTAGTCTGCCCCCAAGTGTCAGAGATGATCTTGAACACCTCTTACCTGGGTGTCCCCTATAGCAGGGGTCCCCAACGCCCGGGTTGTGGACCGGCACTGGTCCGCAGCCTGTTAGGAACCGGGCCACACAGCAGGAGGTGGTCGAGCGAGTGAAGCTTCATCTGCCGCCCCCATCGCTTGCATTATTGCCTGAACCATCCCCCCTCTACCCCCGAGTCCGTGGAAAAATTGTCTTCCATGAAACCGGTCCCTGGTGCCAAAAAGGTTGGGAACCACTACCCTATAGGACCTCGACCACCCTACTCCTCAAAGGGTGGTTCTCCAAGGCATCACACAAGAGTTTGTTAGAAATGCAGGATCTGAGACCCCGCCCCCAAACTACTGAATCAAAATCTGCATTTTAACAGGATCCCCAAGGGATGCTTATACTCTAACTTTTGAGGAGTGCTACTCTAGACTTTACACATGAGCCCAAGAGGCAACTGAAGGGCCAGGCAGAGATAGGGATTCCCTATGTCATTTATTGAAGGACTTAAGTCTATATATTACTGAAGTCTATATTTTGTTTAAGGACTTACTGCTTCCCTAGGTGACTGATATCATTTAGGAAGCAATAGCAATAGTAACTGCAACAACAGCAAACATTTATCAAGCACTCACTCTACGCCAGACAGTGTGATAAACCACCTACGTATCATCTCACGTGAGATTCATATGATCTGTAAAATGGGAATAATGATACTACTCCCAACACACATACAGGAGCAGAGCTGCACAGGACCTAGGTGATGGTGGAGGCAGATGAGAATTTGGAGCTACCTGTATTTGTGAGCCTCAGAAGTAAGTGTGTGTGTGTGTGTGTGTGTGTGTGTGTGTGTGTGTGTGTGTGTGTGTGTGTGTGTGTGTGTGTGTACTTTGATTGCAGCAGGAAAAGTCAGCTGCTTATCTGGAACGCCCTCCCGCCTCCCCCTATTTTTTAGGCTCTCTCTGTACTACCTCTCTGAGTTACTGCCTACAGCCAGTAAATTGAGGACCCACTCAAATTTGGGGCGTAGTTTAAAATTCCAACTGGCTATTTTGCAGAAATTGATGCATTTCATATGGAAATTCAAGGGATCCAGAATAGCTAAGACAACCGTGAAACAGAAGAGCAAAGTTGGAAGACTCACATTTCCCCATTTCAAAACCTAGTATAAAGCGCAATAATGCAGATAGTCTGGAACTGGCATAAGGATAAACATACAGATTAGTTGAACAGAACGGAGAGCCCAGAGATAAACACAAGTATCTACTGTCAACTGATTTTTGAAAAGGGTGCCAAGATAATTCAATGGGGGAAATAACAGTCTTTTTAACAAATGGTTCTGAGAAAACTGGATACCCACATGCAAAATAATTTGAACCCCTTCCTCACATCACACACAAAAACTAGCACAGAATGGATCACAGACCTAAATGTCAGAGCTACAACTGTAAAATTCCTAGAAGGAAAACATGAGAGTAAATCTTCATAACCTTGGGATAGGCAATGGTTTCTTAGATCTGACCCCAATCACAAGTGACAAAAGAAAACAATATATATCTTGGCTTTTATTGTATTAAAGATGTTTGTGCTTCAAGGGATACCACCCAGAAAGTGAAAAGACAATCAACAGAATGGGAAAAAAATCTTTGCAAAGCCTGTATCTGATATGGGACTTGTATCTAGAATATAGAAAGAATCCTTAACATTCAACCCTAAAAAGATAATTCAATTAAAAGTGGGCAAAATATCTGAATAGACATTTCTCTGAAGAAGATACAATGACCAATAAACACGTGAAAAGATGCTCAACGTTATGAACCATCACAGAAAAAGAACTCAAAACCACAATGAAACACCACTTCACACCCACTGGGATGGTTATAATCAAAAGACAGGAAATAACAAGTATTGGTGAGGATGTGGCGAGACGGCTCCTCTCATACGTTGCTGATGGGAATGTAAAATGGTGTATACACTTTGGTACAGTTTGACCATTTCTCAAAATGTTGTTGATGGATTTACTCTCTGACCCGGAAATTCCATTCGTAGGTATAACACCCAAGAGAAAAGAAAACTTATGTCCACGCAAAACCCTGTACACGAATGATTATAGCAACATTATTCAAGTAGCTAAAAAATGGAAACAACCCAAAAAGTCCATCAACGTTTGAAAAGAAACAAAATGTGGTATATCCACACAACGGAAGATCATTCAGCAAGAAAAAGATGTGAGATACTGATAATTGCTATAACATAGAGGAAACTTGAAAACATTAAGCTAAATCAAAGAAGCCAGTCACAAAAGGCCATATATTGTATGATTCCATTTATATGAAATGTCCAGAAGAAGCAAATCCACTGACGGAAACTAGATTAGGTATTACGAGGGCTGGGGGAGAAGTAGTGATGATGTTAATGGGTTATGGTTTTTTTTCTCCTTCAGATGAAGGAGATGCTTTGGAATTAGTGCTGATAGTTGCACAACTCTGTGAATATGCTAATGATCACCGAATTGTATGGTTTCTATAGACGAGTTGTAGGGTATGTAAATCATATTTCAATAAAGCTGCTGAAAAAATTGGGGGCCTAGAGCCACTCCCATAATTTCCCCACCCTAAGGGCAGCTTTAATGATCCAGGTCAGAGACTGAAGCTCAGCTACTCCCTTAAATGGCTCACGCTTACCTGTGGAATCTAAAAATATGATACACATGAACTTATTTACAAAACAGAAACAGAGTCACAGATGTAGAAAACAAACTTATGGTTACCAGGGGGAAGGGAGGGATAAGCTGGGAGGCTGGGATTGACACTACTGTATATAAAATAGATAACTAATAAGGACCTACTGTACAGCACAGGGAACTCTACTCAGTACTCTGTAATGGCCTCTGTGGGAAAACAATCTAAAAGAGAGTGGATATATGCATAACTGATTCACTGCGCTGTATACCTGAAACTAACACAACACTGTTAATCAACTAGACTCCATTAAAAATTAAAAAAAAAAAAGACCTGGTTCAGTCCTACTTCTATATTTGCCTGTTGTTAAAAAGAGAAATATTTTTATTCTTGAGGAATAATGAACGTGGTGATGGGTAGCCAGGCAATGAGGTCCCTCCAGGCCCAGGATTATAATGAACACAGTTGCCAACTCACAAGTCAGTCCTCCTTGGCAGTTTTCGATACTCTCCATGGAAGCTTCTAGGTTGGGACCCCTTTCAGAGGAAACAGGGAAGCCAGCAAGGGAACTGAGTTCAAGTCTTGGTCTCTAAATAAGAATAAGAGAGCCAAGGGAAGATGTTTGGGGGGTGTGATCATTAACGTGGTACGAGTGTGATGCTAAAACTCTCTCCTTCTCATTGACTAATTAATTTTCATTTTCCTTAGGCTGACTCCACGTGTCACCCCTTTTCCAATCCATATACTAGCAGAACAGGAGACTGTATCCCAATCCAAACTTTCTACCCAGCCACATTTGAGCGGCAAATAATTTAGAGAAGTTGGAATTAGAAAGGGGCTTATGTGTATAATTCAAAAGTCAATTAGCAGAGATATTACGGGCAATCTACATGCCAATGATGACATTCCCCCCTGCCTGAGTTAAGCCAGGAGAGGAGCACTTCAGAAAAAAACACTCGAAATGACGTTTCCATATACCCCTGAGGTTCCAGGGACATCAACTCACCAGGAAAAGCCAGACAGAATCGAAATGCATGACTCAAAGCGCTCAGTTCCCATTGGTAGTTACTCATGTTGCTTCAGAGGAAAGAAGACTCGAATGTCAAGTTTAACATAAATACGTCTGTTCCCTGTGTACTTCCCAAACTTTAAACCCTGCAACTTCTTTCCAAACTTCCAGTTAAAAGGAAAAAAAAAAAAAAAAAAGATTAATTGCTCCGACCCCCTAAAAAGACCAGTGCAGACTGGCAAAAATATGTTCACACGCAAACCTGCCCACAAAGGGCACCTTGCTCTAATTTTTTTGAGTAGTTCGTATTTCTCATCAAGAATCTGGCAAGCTCGCCTGCCGGGTCCTGTAGTCATTTCCAACCTCATAGCCTTCCCCTTCTCATACTTTCAGTCGGTATGTAATTTAGACCTACGTGAATTTCAAGTGCAGTGGCCAATTTGTAACTAGCCAGGGCTGGGGAGAAGGTCACTGGTATGAACCCTGGGGACACGTCTCATAAACTCTGAAATAAAGGGCTATCATTTGTTATACAGTATGCTTTCCTTTTTAAGGGGATAGCTCTAACTTCCATGGCCCTTAAGAGGTAAATGTAGTAAAGACCTTACAATGAGGCCTAAAGGAAAAAGAGGAATACCCTCTCCCTCCTCCAGCTCCAGCTGGAGTTCCGAATCAACTTACTAATCCTGCTGTTTTGGGGCTAAGCACCTGCACCCTTCTCTATTCCCTTCCTAAGAACCAACTGCATCTCAGCCTGTTCCCTCTTGGCTCTGCCAGAAGGGAGCCTTCCTGCCTGCCTGGGACCACCCACAGACTCCTGGCTCTGTTTGGACAGGAGGACCCAACTGCAAAGAGGGAACATCTTGCCTGTTTCCAAAAGGGGGGTGAGTCACCTTGGTTGAAGCAGTCAGATCGCAGTAACAATTACACACACACCCCTCGACTGCCTAACGTGGCCAGAGCTTGGGTGGCGTTGAGAATAGTGGTGTCCAAGCAGCAGCTGATGGACCAATGCTTGGTTGGCCAGAACATTACTACATAGAGAGGTTTATAAAATGTACAGACTTCCAAGGCCCATCCTCAGAAATTCTGATTTAGTAGGTCCTGGCATAGTAACCGAGGATCTGCACTTTTTTATGCTTCCTAGGTAGTATAGATGGATAGCCAAGTTTGAGAACCTCTGCTCTAGAGCTAGGATACTAAAGATAAGGCCTCTCCAAGAAGTGAGCTGAGGAGGAAATATGGGGAAAAAAGTGTGTTTCTTCATACCAACACCACAGGATTCTTGCAGGCCACCCACATCCTGCTGTCCATGGAGCTGGTTAGAAGAATAGGGTCTAAAAACAAAGCAAAAACTTTGGAAGTTAACAGACTTGGCTTCTGTTAGTGCCACCTCTGAGGCTGACAGACACAAGGTCGGGTGCCTGTGATTTCCAGAAGTTGGGAAATCTTAGACAACAGAGCTTCAGTTTCCTCAGATGATCAGTGAGGATGGTGAAGCCAACGATGATAACTAATCACTAACAATTATATTGTGTGCACTTTGCACTGGCCACCATTCTAACATTACAGATGCTAAGTCCCGGGGGGAGGTGTACGATGTAAGACATTTCATATAACGTACTTAGCATACTGCCTTACACGTTGTTAAAGAGTGGCTACTCTTATGGTTTTCTGGCCTTATCTGACCAGAAAGATAACTGCCCTACTGTCTCTTTAAACAGGACCAAAAAAAAAAAAGAAAAAAGTTCCACTTGCCTCCAGTCAACAGCTTCCCGGCCACCACCCGTCCTGTTCCCCACTCTTTCCTCTGTTTCTCATGTTCCCCCATGACATGACTGTTACGTTCTGGTATGGAAGGCCCTGCTTAAAATCAAACTATTCTCACAGAGCGAAACACTTTCTTGTTAGATATTCATACTTCACATGTAATTTACTTTTCAGACCAATTACTTAGCAGGATCCTAGAGGGAAAAACAAGTTAAAAGGGAGAGCAGACGTGGAGCCTGTAAATGAGGTAAGATCTGCGTATCCTCTCAAGTTAAGGACCTTTATCTTAGGATCACAGACACCTTGGGAAAATTATTATAATCCATGCACTTCCTCTCCAGAAAATCCTGTGTGGGCATGCACACACATAAAATATTCCAGGGCGTTTGTTCCACAGAAGACCATGAATGGACACCCTCGGAAAACTGTGGCCTGTAAGTTAAAAATCCATCAAAGGTTGGGAAACTTGTTCTGTAAAGAGCCAGAGAGTCGGTATTTTCAGCTTTGCAGGTCGCGTGGTCTCTGTCACAGTTACTCACCTCTGCCGCTGTAGAGGGAAAGCAGCCACAGATGGTAACTAGACAAATCTCATGACTGGGTCTCAATAAAACTTTATTTGTAAAAACAGGCAATGAGCCAGATCTGGGTTGCAAATTGCCGACCTTTGCTTTAGAGTTCTGCTATGTGACTGTGGGTCAAAACCCACTTGGGGAACGTGTAAGCTCTGGAGCCTGCTGTGGAATGCGGTCTGACAGTTGGGCATGCCTTCCACCCTGCAAGTCCCCTCAGTCCTGGCTGAACACCTTCTCAACGCATTAGTCCGTGTTTCTAGGACCACAGCAGTTCCAAGGAGGCGGTGCCTACTTCTCATCCAGCTCTGGACCCCAGACCTCAAGCACCACATCCCCTGAGCTGTTAGTATTTAAAATCCCCTCTAACATACACGAGAAGCTGCTCAACATCACTAATTATTAGAGAAATGCAAATCAAAACTACAATGAGGTATCACCTCACACCGGTTAGAATGGGCATCATCAGAAAATCTACAAACGACCAATGCTGGAGAGGGTGCGGAGAAAAGGGAACCCTCTTGCACTGTTGGTGGGAATGTAAATTGATACAGCCACTATGGAGAACAGTATGGAGGTTCCTTAAAAAACTAAAAAACAGAATTACCGTATGACCCAGCAATCCCACTACTGGGCATATACCCAGAGAAAACCATAATTCAATAAGACACATGCACCCCAATGTTCACTGCAGCACTATCTGTAAGAGCCAGGTCAAGGAAGCAACCTAAATGTCCATTGACAGACGAATGGATGGAGAAGATGTGGTACATATATACAATGGAGTATTAGTCAGCTATAAAAAAGGAACGAGGGCTTCCCTGGTGGCGCAGTGGTTGAGAGTCCGCTTGTCGATGCAGGGGACGTGGGTTTGTGCCCCAGTCCGGGAGGATCCCACGTGCTGCGGAGTGGCTGGGCCCGTGAGCCATGGCCGCTGGGCCTGCGCGTCCGGAGCCTGTGCCCCGCAGTGGGAGAGGCCACAGCGGTGAGAGGCCCACGTACCGCAAAAAAAAAAAAAAAAAGAGAACGAAATTTGGTCCTTTGTAGAGACGTGAATGGACCTAGAGACTGTCATACAGGGTGAAGTAAGTCAGAAAGAGAAAAACAAATATCGTATATTAACACATATTTGTGGAATCCAGAAAAGTAGTACAGATGAACCGGCTTGCAAGGCAGAAATAGAGACACAGATGTAGAGAACAAATGTATGGACACCAAGGGGGGAAAGGGTGGGTGGGATGAACTGGGAGATTGGGATTAACATACATACACTAATATGTATAAAGTAGATAACTAGTGAGAACCTGCTGTACAGCACAGGGAACTCCACTTGCTGTAGAAACTAACACAACATTGTAAAACAACTATACCCCAATAAAAAAAAAATATTTTAATAAAATAAAACCCCCTCCTATGTAAATGAACCTAACTACCCAAACAGTGATCATTTTCATCCCTGGAACGTTTCGTCCAGCTCCACATACATTGGCAGGATTTGAATTAAAGTGATGAACATAGTGACAAAGTTCATCCCAAGTAGGTCTTAAAGGGGAGAGACCAGTAAGAATAGCACAGCCTAAAAACAAAGAGCAGGCCTGGGTTGTCCGGAATAACTACAAGAGTTACTTAAGTGGCGGTTGCCACAGGATACAAAATTGCCTTACTAGTTTTGACAAATTTCACCAGAATACACGCATCTTTACGTGCGCCATGATTAAAACATCATCCACAGACAGCAGGAAGAGAAAGCCACTCGATTTTCCCCTGTGGTCATGTTTTTTTAAAGAACCTTTTAAATAATATACACGCCTGTAATCAGATGCTAGCCAAAGAGAGCTATGACATCACGAACCACGGAGAAGGGCCTGTTTCTCATCCCTCCTCTACTGGGATTGTCTCATCCAACACGCAGGATATACATCTGGGCTGATCACTAAACAATGTTCAGGGCAGCTTTTCTACTGACTGTGTGGTCGCAGACTATTTTCTGCATCCTCAACTTGGACTTACTCTCAGATAAGTGTGTAAGGGGGGGGAGTGTGGGTGAAGTGACCCTGACAACCAGAGAGCAAAAGGCAAAAAGTCACGCGACTCAAGACCACTGGCAAGTTGGCAGCCTAGCTCCCCATTCCCTTTCTTCATTTCCCAAGAAACCTTTTCTTAATGTAGAATATCTTCCTGCTGACAAGAGTGGGGGGTTGGGATGGGGGGAACGGGTGGGGGGGGGCTGGTTTTCACTCAGAGAGAGCTGCGACCTCAAGAACAATACCTTCAAGTAAAGGGATCTGGACCCCCAAACCACGCGTCACACCGTGAGTCCATTTGGTATCCGTTTAGTCTGCGGGCCTCATGGCTACATCGTAAAAGTTTAAAACCCTGCCCTGATCTAACAACTGTAAATTCTTGAGTTCACTCAATCTAAAAACATTCTAAAGAACATTACCACAGAAAAGCTTCGGAATAAACCAAGGGGTATCTCCACGGTGCTACGCACCCTCACCCCCGGCACGTGGAACGTCAGAGCAATGTATCCTCCGTGGGGTAGGTGAACCGGGCCATCATCTACCTCACCAGCTGAGGGGACATATTTGTCTGTTCTCCAAGCACTGACAATTACTCGCTGACATTGCCAAAAAGAATGTGCGATGAAGCAAGTCTTTTACTAGATAAACATTTGGTTTTGATAAGGGGAAGTTATTTTCTTCTAATGGAAACAAACCAAAAATGCCAGTATTACACTCTTTCACAGGAGGCGAGTCTAAGAGATATACCGCGGTGCTACAGGCTCGGGGACTTAACACAGGGGAAGGCAGGTCCTGCCCTGCTCAGGGAAGCCATATTTGGGTTTGTTCTTAGAGATCTGTCTGAGTTTCCTAATTAGGAAGACGCCTGGAGAACATCAGCAGGTCAAATATTTCTTTGCGGAGAAGAGGCCAGACGCGTCTAATGGGCTCTCCCATTGAGGAGGTGAGTCACTTCCAAAGGGAGCCAGGATCACAAGCTGCTGAGTTCATGCATGGCTGCCAGCCTCTGCAGCGAGGGCCTCCTTGCCTGAACTGTAGCACTGCGGCTCGCCAAGCCGCCTGGGGGCTCCGCACGGCACCACGGCAGGACTCCCAGCCCTTGGGAGGTCAGCTCCAGTCCCTGCCCTTTCAGAAAGCCTAGGAATGCGTCTCTTCCCAAGAACTGAGGCGTGAGACCAGTTGGCCTGACAAGGTTATTACCTTGAAGAATAGTGGGAGTCGAGGAGATAGACAGCTGAACCTCGTGATGCTAAACCCTGTTTCCTGGGTGCCAGAATTATGTTGCCTCACCCACAGTCGGCTCCTTTCCTGCTCTCTGCCTCTTCTCCTCTTCCTCCCCCCACCCCACCCCTACACCTTCGCATCAACCCTCTAAGTTCTTCTGAAGAAAGCAACACCATTTTCCCCTCTTGGTCTTTAGTCTGTCACTAATCGCGATCAGTATTTTCCAGCTACATAAAGAGCGCCTATGTGGCTTAATAACATATGCTGACAAATCATCTGGCAAACACTTTCTTTTGTTGCAGCAAACTGCACTATGGAGAACCGTAGCACTGGCAACCAAACATGTACACTCTTAATGAAGCCACGGAGATAAGAAATCCATCTCAGGGCTGACTGCAGGCTCTGGGGAGCCAGAGTCCAATGCGAAAGGAAAAGAGTGATCTATTATGTAGGATAGATGTTCGCTGGAATGGCTTCCAGATGGATCCAGGAGGCTCCAGAAGAGAGGGTTACTGAAGACTTATGCAAGGTTCACGCAGAGGGTGCCGTTAGGTCACAATTTATTCCGGAGGAATCTGCCCCAGCTTTATCAGGGTAGTTGAGACTCTATGGACGGGCTCCTGAAGTAGGACAGCGCATCAGATCAACTGACGGTAAGAAAGGAGGAGTGCCCTGGAGAAGAGACAGCACTCCATCTATTAACTCAACAATGATGATGGAGGATCCACAATACGTCAGGCACTGTTCTAGGCCCTTGGGCTTAGAGAATAAAACAAAGATCCTTGCCCTTACATTTGCTGCAGGGTGGGAGGGGGTAGACAGACAAAACATAGGCCAAAAAAAAAAATGCATCGTGTTAGAAAGTGGTTAAGTGCTTTGCATAAAAGAAAAACAGTACGCTGGAGAGATGGGGAATCCCAGGGAGGAATGTGCTCATTAGAAATAGACTGTCCAAGGAGCCCAAACGAAGACTTTAGGGAAGTAAAGGTGTTCCAGGTAAAAGGGACAGGCGACGCAAAGGTCCTGAGGCAGAAACAGACGCAGCACGTTCAAGGAAGAGAAACGGCCCAATGTGGCTGGAGTGGTAAGCCTGAGAGAGTGCACTGGTTTATGAGACTCGTAAGGGCTGAGAGGAACTAACGGTGGGGGCAAAGGGCTGCTGATCACGTGCTGACATGAGGCCATTGAAGAACTTTGGGTTTTGGACTGAGGGTGATGGGAGAGCCCACCTGGAAGGTTTTCCAGAGATCCCTGGAGGCTAGGATGGAAGTGATGCTAACACTGGAAGGCAGGCAAGAACTGAGAGTGACCAGAATTGGGATGGTGGTGGGAAAAGATCAGAGTCTGCCTGTTGTGAAGGACTTCCTGGTGGGCTGAGCGGGAGAGGTAAGAGAAGAGTCAAAGGTGACTCGAAGCTTTTGGCCTGAGAAGTAGGATGAATGGAAGCGGCATCAACGGAGGCGACAAAAGCTGCGGCTGGAACGGGGAGAAGACCAGAAATTCACCTTTGGACATGTCAACTCAAGACGTCTACTAGTCATCCAAGAAGAGAGAGACATTGAGAGGAGCCCCGAATATACAAGTCTGTGTCCTGGGAGAAGTCTGGACTAGAGACTCAAGGCTCCATGTGTGGGGAAGACTGAGTACATGGAGTCACAGGGAGGGGGAGCTCACCGCCATAGCTGCCGTTGTACATACAAAGTCCCCCAGACCCAGAAAGAATTTCTGGTTCTCCTCACTGTCCAGATCTGCGTCAGAACACCCTGTAAACAAACACCACAATAGACAGAAGAGGAGAAGCAGCAAACTCCTGTCCCCACCCCCCCAAATCACAGATCGGCCGAGAATCAATGAAACAGAGTTAGGAGAAAGCGTGTGCGAACCTTTCAGAGAGAACAGGGTGGATGCCTCCTGATTATTTTGAAGATTATATGCTGCTTCTAGAGAAGGAAGAGAGTGAGAAAAAACAGCATGAGGTGCAGAGCTCCAGTGTGCGGTCAAAACAGGCAAAATGACCAGTTACCTGCATTAAATCCTCCCTTTACTAATCCTACCTGAAGTCACATTTCCTGCGCCAACTAAGTGTTCAGGTCTCCCCTTGAGAAAGCTCTCAGCCCTCCGCCCTGCTCTCTGGAGCTTACAGAAGTCACCTGGGAAATATCTACCTTTCTAATGCCAGAAGCACTTTATTTATACTTCTCATAAAGGTCTTCTCGTCGCATTTTTATAGATTGATGGGTGTCTGATTTGTCTTGTTTCAGGGAGATGTTAAGGCAGCTTATGAGGATACATCAAATACAAGATGACACAAATTAAAAATAGGAGCAAAAGGAAAAGAAAAATGAGGACGGGGACATGAAATGGATCCAAGAATGAGGCGAAACTGCATCCCAAGAAGACGCATGGGCCACAAATTTGGCTCTAAATTTGTAGCAGCTGATGTGGAAAAGGAAAAATCATATAATTACACAACTCTCGGTGTCCAAAAAGTAAAATCAGTCCAAGTGCTCTGGAAAAATTAAAACATTCCCATGGGTCCTAGATTACATCCCTCTATCATCTTCCCTTCAGATACCCAGCTCGTCCTGTCTACAGGAGCTATTCAACACATGTCTGTGGACATGTGAATGAATACACAGGCAAATAAAGTCATTCACCCATTCACTCATCATTCATTCATTCTCTCATCCCACCAGTATTTCCTGAGCACCATCTATGTGGTAAGCACTTGAACTAGGTTCTAGAGACAGGTTGGTGAATAAAAGCAACACAGTTGCTTCCCCTATGGTTCTTACATTATAGTGAAAGGATGTGAGAAAACACAAGTAAACCAATAAACAAAATGACAGACTGGCTCATGCTAGGAAGAGAACAGACAGGAGGCTGAGATTAAAATAATGGGGAGTAAGTACAGATGTTGAATGGGTGTGGTCAGGTAAAACCTACCTAAAGAGGTGATGATGGCTAAGACCTGAAGTAAGAAGGAGGTAGCTATGTGAAGAGTCGTCAGGAGCTTCAGAAGGAGCCTGTGCAAAGGTCCTGAGGTAGAAAAGAACTCAGCACAACTGAAGTACAGCCAAATGCGGTCAGAGATCACGGCGGCTCAAACACAGTAGACAAGGCAGGAAGTGGCATGAGGTGATGCCTGGTGGATCAGACCAGGCAGGCCGTTTAAAGCAAGGGGAGAAGTTGGTTTTATTCTAAATGCTATGAAGGGTTTGAATCCAGGGAAGGATACCCCATGTACATTTGAAAGATCACTCTGGCTGTGCCTTAGAGAACAGACAGGAAGGCAGGAAGCAGGAAGGTCAGTGAAGAGTCTGCCTGTTGTCCGGGCAAGGCGTGAACTAGAGGAGAAAAATAGAAAAAAGTGGGAAGGGGAAGGTTGCAAACAGCCTTAAGAGGATCTGGACTTATCAGGATTTGGCAAGTAGATAATTAGGAAGGAAATTCACAAAGGGAGGAATCAAAACCGGCCCAAGGTTTCCAGGGCAGAAGTGGTGATGACGACAACGATCACAGTGGCAACGATGTCAGCTAATGGAAACTGAGGCCTCGTCTCTGCTAGGCTCTGCTAAGCACTCGGTTTGAATTATCTGCGCCATCCTCTCAACAACTCTGCGTGGTCGGCACTATTATTAACCCCACTTTACACATGAGAAGAAACACAGATATGAAACGTCCAAGATCCAAGGTTCATGCTTTGAAGAATTAAGATCGTGATGAGAATGGTATGTGTGTGTGTTTAACACAGTTATCTGGCACCCCCCAAACTTCCTGAATTAGAACCCAGAGGCGGGGCCCAAGCGTTCGTCTTTTTCAGAAGCTGCCGGGATCACTCAGTGCAGTAGTAACTTGGGCACCCTCTGGCCGCTGAAGAGCCATAGAACCACGGCATGCCGTCTGCCCAAGTTTCCAGCAGCAAAAAGTTATATTCAGAGTACAGTTAATTGCCGACAAACTGGGACTAATTATTCCTTGTTTTTTGCCTTCATCAAGGTCTTAAGTGCTAAAATTCAGCCAACTGCTTCTCGAGTTCTTTTAGCTGCGTGGTGGCGGGGGGTGGGGGTGGGGGTGGGGGGGGGTGAGGGGGGGGAAGGAAGCGGCCAGAACCGCAGGGAAGAAAGATGAAACACTCGGCTAATTGTTCCAGAATCTCTCTTAGAAGCTCAGACCAGAAGTGGAGCTTGCAGCATATTCAAGGGTAAACTTGCAAGGTGAAGACTCTTTCCCAAATTTAGAAGTCATACTTCAGACAGTTCCAGATCAGTGGCTTTCTAGGTTTTACTAGTCTCCAAGAGAGGCAATTCTATCACCTGCTCCGGCAACGAACCTCTGTCCGATACCTTTGACAGTTCCCTGTCATATCTAACTTAAATCCCAAGAGCTGTTATTTAAACTCATTTCCTTTTCAACTGTTAGTGGATATTCAAAAGAGCTGGCCTTAATCTTCTTTGAACAATCCCTCACGTGGAATAAAATTTTTAAAAAATACTTTTCTGGGTTAGTTAGAGATTAACTAACAGTGGGACCTGAGGATGCACAACTCAGCAAAAAAAGAAAAAAAGGAAAAGGAAAATAATTACTCTCAACTTACATTCCCAAGAGTTGTCTTCCAGAGAAATATAAATTGATTTATCACATACATATGTTAGCATCTGGAGGGAAACTAAGAACTATAATTATGATTAGAATTGTTGAAGTTTGGAGCTTGGGAAGAAGAGAACAGTCCCCCAAAAAGGCATGTATATTAACCATCCACTATAATTTAATTAGGTTTTCTCATTTCAGAGTCCCAGTCATCCTACAAGAAGGGATCAACATGCCCTTCTGCAAACAGATGAGAGAATCAAAGATGAGAACGTTTTTAAGACATAGTCACAATAACCTACTGAGCAAGTGACAGAACTCAAATTCCAAGACAGATCTAGTGGGAATTTAGAGCCGCAGTTCTCCACCAGGGGGCAACTTTGCTCCCCAGGGACATTAGGAAAAGGGATGTCTGGAGACATTTTTGGTCATGCTACTGGGAAGACGGGGGGTTGCTGCTGGCTTCTAGAGGGTCATCTAGAAACCTGCTAAACATCCCACAATGCACAGGACAGGCTCCACAGCAAAGAACTTTTTGACCCAAAATGTCAACAGGGCTAAGGTTGAGAAACTCAGCCTTGGAGAATTCTCCAGTGAAATCCTTCACTCCTGACAGATTGAAGAATGAAAGCACAAAGATTCAGGTGCAGAAAAATGTTGATACTTCTCAACTTAATAACTCGTTTGAATATCATCTTAAGCTACCCAGAGAGAGCTTACCTTCCTACAAAAGAAAAAATCTGATTCAGTTTGTTTGACATTTCATAGATCCAGTGAAAGTTCTTTTCAAAACTGTTCAAAGGGGACTTCCCTGGTGACACAGTGGTTAGGAGTCCGCCTGCCAATGCAGGGGACACGGGTTCGAGCCCTGGTCCAGGAAGATCCCACATGCTGCAGAGCAACTAAGCCCGTGTGTCACAAATACTGAGCCTGCGCTCCAGAGCCCGCAAGCCACAACTACTGAGCCCGCACGCCACAGCTACTGAAGCCTGCGTGCCTAGAGCCCGTGCTCCACAACAAGAGAAGCCACCGCAGTAAGAAGCCCACGCACCGCAACAAAGAGTAGCCCCCGCTCGCCACCACTAGAGGAAGCCTGCGCGCAGCAACGAAGACCCAACACAGCCAAAAATAAATAAATAAATAAAATTAAAAAAAAAAAAAAAAACTGTTCAAAGAATAAGTATGATTCATTTCCTTCCAAGGCCAGAGTGAAACCTTGCTTTGAACGTGCTCAACTATTACGGTCTAGTTCTTAAAGGAACAGGCTAGATTCAATTATGAAAATGTCAAGTGTTGCTACCTGGGAAATTCTTCACCCAGTGCCATTAAGAGCCAGCGCTCCAGAACCAGATGGTCTCCAACTGAATCCCAGCTCCACCATTTATTAATTGCATAACCTTGGGCAACTTACTTTAAACTCCTTGTGCCTCATTTTCCTAATCTCAAAAATGGGGATGATAAAAGATCGAACTTCATAGGGTTTACTGTGAGGCTTAAAGGAGTAAAATGCTTAGTACAATGCCTGGTGTTGAGTATTTGTTGTCATTATTGTGATGATTACTGGTATTATTCTTATTCCCGTGGTGAAAGAAGAGAATGGCAGGACGTTCTGAATTTGAGAAAGATTTTACGAATAAACAGAAATTTAAAAAGACGCAAACTGTTCCCAAATTCAACTTTGGGTATTACAGTTTCTTAAACTTAGAAAGCAAAACATTCCCCAGATGGATCACAGATACAACAGGCCCTTTGCACCTCCTCCAAGGGCTAAATGTGCCAACACATGTCTAAATAAACAAATGAACTCCCTGAGCACTTACCGTGCTCCGAGCACTACGCGATGCCTCACATCACGACACCTCGGTTATTGTTTCTAATGTCACGAAGGAGGTGCTTTTTTATATCTTCCTTTTACCAACGGGGAAAGCAAAATTTACCGAGATTAAGGCCCAGGCCCAAGGGGACTCAGCCAGTTTACAGCAGCACCTGGACTTGAATGCAGGGGCATGTGACTCTAATCTGAGTGTTTAACCATTGAGTTGTACCGCCTCTGCCTGTCTTTTAACCTGGGAACAAAAGCACAGTGGGTCCCGAGGATGCACAACGGTGAATCAGTTTCCCTCTAATGGACTTGAGCAACATACACCGTTCTTGAATTTTTTTTTTTTTTTTGGCTGCCGCATTTTCTATCTAGGCTGTCCACTAAGTGCTAGAGCTTGAGGAAACCTAAATAAAGCACACGCATCCAAGGACACCTGCTGAGATGCCTTCTGGAGAGCATGTGGCCTGCCTGGGCCCTGGGGAACAAAGCCACATTCATCTTGGAGACTCCAGAATAACATCGCTTATGCAAACGGTGGCTCCTGGGAGACGGCCTGCATGGAAGTGCTCATTTAGCCCGTGGCCGAGAGAGACGGCTTGGATAACCTGCACCCCTCTCTCCCAAGTCCAGGTGTTTCCACCAGTGGGGAATTCTGCTCCCCACAGGAAAGCCCTCACCACCACTCCTTTTCAGCTCTCCCGGTGACACCGCCATGGATGAACATCTGATGCTTAGAGCCAAGGTTGCGGGGACTTGGCAGTCCTGGCCCGGAATCCTAGAAGGACACTCTTAAAAAGCAGAACTGGACTTGGAGCACTTTCACAAGTTGGATCTGGTGTGTCTTCCAGCCACTGCTGAGTACACAGGTCACAGAGCATCTGCAAATTCCGTGGGGTTCTAGGAAACTCACAAAGTCTAAGTACAATTTCCAAAGCACATAGCTGATGCCAGGCTCAGATGCCAAGACTGAAAAAGTATGGAAAGAACAGGGTATTTCTGTTTCCAGATGGCACGTAAAACAGTGGAATGGAGTTTGAAGGAGACATTCTCTGGCACAGAACCTTTTCTGTCTTTTCAGCACAACACAGGATGAGGGCTCGAGAGGCCCCAAACGTTGTTAAATGGGTATTGCTCCCTCTATCTTATACTATATTCTTATTATTTTATTGTTTTCAAATAACTTCTCTAATTATATGCTCAATGCCTAAAACTCAAAAAGAAAATACCCAAAGGCACAGATTCATGTAACATAAAAATCATGAATAATCCCACTGCCAGGATCACCCCTCTTAATATTTCGGTTTATATTTCTAGTAATTTTTCCAGGAACACATTAAAACAAAAAAATGGTTTAAATGACACCTTCTATAATGTAGGCTTTCCCCATTTAAGAGCATATCACAGACTCTTATTCTTTTAAATATATTGCCCTACATATAGTTTCTTTAGGTATTTAAAATAATCCCCTGATCTGCACAGATTAGGACACTGAGACCAAGTAGTAATAAGGCAACCTGGCCAAGCAGCCACAGATAACACTTAAATAAATGGGTGTGGCTCTGCTGGAACAAAACTTCATGGGTACTGAAATTTGAATTTCATGTAATTTTCAGGTGCCACAAAATATTATCCTTGTTTTTATTTTTTCTAGCCATTAACAAACATAAAAACCATTCTTAGCTTACAGATGTTACAAAAAGAGGTACTGGGCCATATTTGGTCCTTAAATCACTGGTTCTGACCCTTGACCAAGAATATATCTGTTTTTGTTCCTAAATTCATCTTTCTTTATAATCCTTTTGTTGTTCTTTCTTCAACTATGGAACAAATTGGCCAATGCCAGTGATACTTTCATGTCTTAATGGAATGATAGCAAATGACTGAAGAGACTTTAAAAAATGAGCCAGATATTGGGGCCAACAACTGAAAAAATACGAGCTAAGGAGCCACAATTCCACAGGCGAATGCTGGCTGAACACTTGCCGTGTGCCAGGTGCCAAGCTAAGGGCTAAGGATTTAATCCACATATTAGTAAGGTTAGGAGAGGTCATGCCATGACAATAAATGATCCCAGGAGCTCACTGCTTATGATCCCACAGGTTGAGCAGCCCCTCGTGCTGCACGGCCACTGGCTGTGGCTCTGCCCCGTGGTTTCCACTCCTGAACGCAGGCTGATGGAGCAGCCTTTATCAGGAGCATTGCCAGTATTATGGCAAAGGGTAAGGAAAACAAGGCAAACCAGTCTGGAAAGTGACACACGTCCTTTCACTCAAAATCCATGTGCTGAAGCACATTAAATGGTCACGCTGGAGATCAATAGGACAGATATATAAATTCCTCTGGGGGGTGTAGGGGAGGCAAATACTTGTGAAAATAATAGTGTCTACAACAGTAACTTACTGTATCCTCATAACAATCTCGAGACATAAATTATTTTCCCCATATGACAGATGTAGAAGCTGAGACCCAGAGAGTTAAGTTTGCTAAGGTCACATAGCTAATATACAGAAGTGGCATGTGACCCCAGATGGTCCAGCTTCATAATTTATACTCAAATCTCTAGACTCGCCTTCCTTCTGCAAACACCGGACAGATGTACTAATGCGAAAGTCATCTACCAATAGCTATTTACCCAGATAGGTAACTATTCCATTGACCAAAATGAGGGGACCATGACCCTAGTATGTCAGACATCATGACAAACGTTATCTAAGCTATGCCTACCAGACATTGAGGAAGATAGGCTCCTTCCTGGAGGTAAAGGTAGTTAACTGACCCAAACAGATAAGACTTGGAATACCATCATTTCATAAACAAAATCAATGAAACAGAACTCAAATGCATTCGGAGTAATTTTGTTTTAAAACAAGAATGCCCTAACTTTTACAATGAGAGGACACTGGCATATCCAAAGAAATATATAACAAATTCACTATTTATTGTGATGGCATTTTGGGGCGCTCTGCATGAACCAAATATTGGACAGAAGAAGAACAAAGAACAGAGAGAAACCCACCACAGACCTGCACCTGGGTGGTACATGCCTCCATCTCTCATAACAAAGAATGCCTGATGATTCGTCATTAGGACCAACACCCAAAACTTTATAGACATCTAATGATCTCATGTGGTCATACAGGAAACATCTCACTGTTTTTGCACATTTCTGTTTTCAGACATGGCATTCAGTTACTTCTAAAGTAACTTCTAAAGGAGGAGGCATGTACATCTGTGGCTCTTTGACTTCTATCATTGCTGTGGCTGAACTATAATCATTCAGGAACTGGCTGTCCCGTTTGTGCATTATCCAAAAGGTTGAACTTTTCTCTCAGCCAGAGAGCTAATGTAAGCAAGGGAGGCAGGTCAGACGGGACAAGCAGCGAACCACACAGCAGCGCCCCACCTGAAGGGGGCCCCGCTTACTGAGTGACAACCAGCCTTGCAATGCTGTGAGCCCAAAGCAAAACCGCCCATTAGTGAACATTAGCATTCTTAAAGAAAACCTGTCGAGGCCAACAAACACATCGAGGCAACGCTGCTCATGGCCACCATTCTGTATCACTGTTTCGGGTTACTTGAGGCTTGGGATGTTTTGTGAATTTCACTGATTCTAGTAGTAAAAGAATGGAAAGAACACGCATGAGAGTTAAGAGCACACATCTTCAAGTCAGCTAGATCCAGGCTCTACGCTTGACCCTGACACTTACCAGCTAGGTGACTTTCCATGACCCCTTAGCCTCTCTAGACCTCTGTAAAATGGGTATAATCCGTATCACCACCTCTCAGGGGAACCATGAGGATTAAGTGTGATAAGGCAGGACACATCGTAGGACAGACAATTTCATCAATACACTTATTTTCACCTCTAACTATTTATGGAGCTATTAAAACCTCTTCCTACATCTCCAAAAAGATCCTCATGAGGTGACGTGATCAGGTACACAATCACAACTCATGGAAGCCTTAGCTGTGGCCAAGAGAAGCACGCTAACTCAAGGGATACCAGCAGAACAAGAATCGGTTCCTTCTCGTAGAAAGTTCAGAAGATCTCCAGATAACTCACAGTGGGCCACAAAATCAATGCAATTAGGGGACTTCGGAGACCATTTTTCTTTGTTTCTTCGTCTTTTGTCATTTTCTTCCAGTTTTACTGAGGTGTAACTGACACACAGCACTGTATAAGTTTATGGTGTATAGCACAATGATGGGACTTACGTATATCGTGAAATGATGATCACAGTAAGTTTGGTGAACATCCACCATCTCATAGAGATACAAAATTAAAGAGGCAGAAAAAAACGTTTTCCTTGTGATGAGAACTCTTACGATTTACTCTCTTAACTTTCATGTGTGACATGCAGCAGGGTTAACTATCTTTATCCCACTGTGCATTACATCCCTAGGACTTACTTAACTTATAATTGGAGCTTTGCACTTTTTGACCCCCTTCGTCCCATTCCCCCTCCTAGCACCCCACCTAACCTCCGCCACTGGGAACAACAAATCTGATCACTGGAGATGATTTTTCAAACCCCTAACTTATGGATGAGGAAACTGAGTGAGGCCCGAGCAGTTGAGGGTCATCCAAGGTTACAGCAAGACCCACAGGCCAGATGAACATTTCATAAGCTGTTTTGATCTGACACAACAACTTCCCCTCCGTGCTACCAGGTACCACCTAGGTGACATCTACAGTCTGCACAGAGAACTAAAATCATGGACCCACCTAACTCTCGGTTTCAAAACCACACTTGTCCGGGATGTTCAAGACAATCACCTGAAACGAAGGTGTGACACAAAGAGTTCACTGGGATAACATTCCCTCCCTCCTTCCTTATTTTAAAAATACATCCCACTCCCAAAATAAAAAAGTCACTCTGTGTGGCTCCTGCATTTTTAATATCCATTGTTTGTAGATTTCCCTTGGCATGTTCATGGCATCTCTAGCACCATTTCATATAGTCCTTTTCAAGGTATCGTGAGTCCATAGTGTTCACGAGACCATGAAATTATGACAGAAGGAAGAGGAGGATTTCTCCATCTTTCTCCTTCTGGCCACAGCAAGTTCAAATTGTGGGAAGCACAGGTGGGCTCATTAGTCCTCACTGGTAGAAACTCAAACTCCACTGACAGCCCGGAGGAAGCAGCTCTCAATACTGTCATCAACTGATGTATATGTAAAAATAAAAATACTTCTAAGACAAATACAACTGTGGTAAGTCAGTGCTGATATATAATTGGCACTTAATATTAATTGGTTAAATAAATGCTGAACAGAGCAGAATTAAACAAGCTAAGTATACACAGAAGTTTTTTTTAAAAAAGGTAAAGAAAATTCCACTACCCAGACATAATAATCATTAACATTTTGATATAAATCCTTTGTCTTTTTTCCTTACATGTATGTATTATTTGAAAAAATGAGAAGCAAACTAAATACACAACTTTTACTTATCAATATATCATAAGCATTTCCCATATCATAAAAATCTTAGTAAACATCAGTTTACAAGGATACTATTTCAACAGAGTAATATTCCAGCCCATTGCTAGAATGTTCCATAACCTTACTACTAGATATTTATTTCCAATTTGCATTTAGGAAAATAAACATTGTTATAAATACCCAAGTGATACACTTTCTTCTTTTTTAAAAAAAAAAAATTATTATTTCCTTAGTAAAAATTCCTGGAATTTCACTGAGTCAAAGGGCATAAATATTTTTCAGGCTTTTCGTAATATCTTGCCAGAGGTTTTGAACCAATGTGTATTCCCAAGAGCAGTATATGAAAGTGCCTATCATCCAGCACCCTTCAACATTAAGTATTGGAATCTCAAAAAAAGGCTTTGGTACTTAATTGGTAAAATGCTATCTCATTTTTGTTTTAATTTCTACTGCTTACTGCAGACGAGCTGAACTTCTAAAGTCTCCTTTTGCCACATGCATTCAGCTTCTGTGCACTTTCTGTTCATATCATTTGCCCATCTGGAAGGTACTTTAAAAGCGAACAGTCATAATTTGTGAAAAAGAGAACAGGGTCTGCCCCCCGCCCTTTAATTTTTTTTCCTTTACTTCAGCTTCTTACTGCTGACCTAACACTAATAAGTGAACATTAATGGCAGAGAATCCATCCCCACCTAGAGAAGAAAGACCTGCCTCTTCCTTCCCATTGAGTACTGCTGGACTGCTTGCCCTCTGCTGTCCTTCCCCTCACCCCTTAGTAGCCAGAGTCCACAGACGCCAGTGGGACAAGGAAGCTACAAGAGCTCCGAGAGGGACGGAAACTGAATTCCTGCAAGAGGCAGCATTAAGAACCGCCTCCAATAACAGCTTTCAATTAGAAGAAACATTAGAGATCTGTCAAAACCGATTTCAGCATCCATCACTTCCCCTAATCTGCTTCTCAAGAGGCATGGAAACTGCTGCTGCAAGTTGCTGGCACACACCATGCTGATATGCCCACTGAGCAAGACACCTCAGGAAGCTTCTCATGAAACGTGACAGCAACTGAGCGCTGAGGAGGTCGCTGGTGTGAGGAGGAAAGGACCACCCTGCAACAGGGCTGGGCATTAATCTTTGGAAACATTTCTGTTTGGGGGAAATTAACTAGGCACAGAGTGAGTACTTGAGTACTTGAGCTCTGCAAAATCACAGAGACATGGTATTCCAGAGGCAGTAGAATAAAGAATCCAAAGTTCAACACGCAAGATTAAATTAGAGACCCGCACTAGCATTTATAAAATCCATCTAGCAACACCCCTCAAAACAAACATCTTCACTGTGAATGATAAACAAGAAGGGACTGTTTTTCGCAGCATGGCTGGGATGAACTGGACAAGCTCTGCAACAACTGAATCTAAGCTAATCTGCCTTGAAGGGTCTACTGTTCTCTGGAGTGAAAATCAACAGGGACTTTCCTTCACTTTGGTGTGAATGTTATTGACAAAAGCCTATTTATCCTATTTGATTTTTTAAATTCATAAACCTAATACCCCAAAACATTAGTTGAGCTTACCTTACCTTGCAGGCACTGTGTCATAAAGAGACAGGTAAGTACTGGATCAGGGCCACCAATCAACATGCTGCTACAGTCCCTCTGTACCTAGATGTCACCAGCCAATGTGGTGGGCGTTTGGCTGAGGCTGAAATGAAACAGAATTTCCCTTGTACCTTCTGCACTTGGATACTTACAGAGCTGACCAAAGATCAGCCTTTAGGGGAAGTAATCAAATCCAGTGATCAAGCTAACTGGCATCGGCAGTCAGGCAGACAGGACTGGATTTAATTCCCAGCTCTGTGCTGACGGGTTGTGTGACAACGGGCAAGTTACTTATCAACTCTTGGAGCAAATAAGCTGTTAGCAAATGAGTTCAAATCAGACTATCTGAATAGCATCTGGGACATGGAAAGGATTGAATACGTTACTATTACTACATTTTCTCAATTTTATAATAAACACTTAATGTCCATAAACAGATGAATGGATAAAGAAGATGTGGTGTATATATATATATATATATATATATATATACACACACACACACACACACACACACACACATACACAAGGGAATACTACTCAGCCATAAAAAAGAATGAAATAATGCCATCTGCAGCAACATGAATGGACCTAGAGATTATTATACTAAGTGAAGTAAGTCAGACAGAGAAAGACAAATATTATATGATATCACCTATATGTGGAATCTAATAAAAAAATAGTACAAATGAACTTATTTACAAAACAGAAACAGACTCACATAGAAAACAAACATATGGTTACCGAAGGGGAAGGGGAGGGAGGGATACATTAGGTGTATGGGATTAACAGATACACACTACCATATATAAAATAAACAACAAGGATTTACTGTATGGTTCAGGGAACTATATTCAATACCTATAATGGAAAAGAATCGGAAAATAAAGAATACAGATATATACATATACATGTAGAACTGAATCACTTTGCTGTACAGTTGAAATTAACACAATATTGTTAATCAACTATATGTCAATAAGATAAATAAACAAACACTTATTCAAACTCAAGCTACCCCTTGAAGGTTCAACTGTGAAGATTAAATAAAACTTGTAAAATATTCATCTCGGCACCTGGCCAAGAGTAAGTGCTCGATAACGGCAGCTATTACTGTTAATTAATGAAAAGCTTCAGAATTTAAAAAAAAACCTGTATACAGTGTTAACTGCATTTCGTATTCTGTAAAGAGAACTGTATATATATTAAAAAGCTTCAGAATTTAAAAAGAACTGGATACAGAACGGTTCTAATCCTGAATTTACTACCACTCACCCTGTGACTTTATTTCAACTTTCATTGGAGAATCTGGCGTTTGTGAGCAAATGCTTAGGATGTCACACAGGTCATTTAAAACTATGGTTATCAGTTGTTTAAAACAAATTCAAAACCACATTTTAAAAGAAATAAGAAGGAAAACAAACAACAGAACTGGTAAGGAAACCTACCATACGCGGAGATGGCTACAGCAAAAGTGGCCGGTTCCCAATGAGAAGAGGAGGTTGACACCATTCCATGCATCGTATCAAACCCAGTCTTGGAGAACCATCATCATGATGGCTCCATGACCTTAAACCCATCCCAGGAGAAACATTATCATGGTGGTTTCTTAACCCAAGAACTTAACGAGACTCATAAGCCTGAAAGCTCTTTTCACAGGGCAGGGGATACAAACTCTGCCTTGCAATTATTGCCAAATCGTGCTCTGAAATGGCTGCAGTAAAGTTTTGCGTAAGGAGTCTGAATTTCAACTCTTTATCCCCAAGACCCTAGGAGGGAGACACTAATAGATTGCCATTTTCTAGATGAAAAAAACGAAAGCACAGGGAAGTCCTATAACTTACCTTTCTCATATAAGCAGGAAGCGGTAATACAGTGAAGCAATATTAGGCTGCCTACATGTGTGAATGCATGTGAATGTGAATGTGTGCTTTAGGTCAAGTGGCGAGAAGACAGCACAAGTTTCTGTGGTCAATAGGAAGCAGTGAATGCATGGATTCTTTATGTACAAGAAAACATACGCCACACAAGCCACAGGAGATTCTAGACCAGCGGTTCTCAACCTCTGCTATATACCAGAATCTGTGGAGACCTCTGAAAAATCCCCATGCCCAGGCCACAGTCACACTCTCTGGAGGGAGGTGGGACCCAGGCACCAGTATTTCTTAAAACTCCCTGGGTGATTCCAGTGTGCAGCCACGTTTCAGAAACACTGAGCAAAAAGGAATTATTAACGCATCTGCTATTAAATTTGAAACAACCTAAACATCCAATACCCCCCATAATATGTGGGATATTATGAAGGTATTTAAAATGGTAACTGGTAATACTGGAAGCATGTAGAAATCTTGATGAAACAACATCAAGTGAAATGGGCCAGGTTGAATTTTGACTCCAGTGGGCAATCAAAAGCAGAATGTTGTCTTTTCTGTGGGTCCTGCATAACCTCAGAGTTCCAAGCTCAATTCTGCAGCCTACAATCAATTCCACAAATCAGTGATAACGCTTCCAAAAAATTCTTTTTGTGTTCCTTTTTAAAAATGAAGTATTTATCAAATTTTCCATGAACTATTATAAGTGGGTAAAAATACGCATGTGAATAGACACAAGAAAAGGAAATGGGAATATATATACTACTGTGGCATGTCACCATATAACATGACATCTCAGTAAGAGCACTAAAGAGAATATATTAACTAAATTTTAGTCAAGCTCATTAGGCAAATGCATCCGTAATAATTGTTGCAAGCAAACATCATCAACGGAAGCTAAGATTGACAGGCAAGGGAACAATGACAAACAGAATATGTGCATCCTCTCAGAGCGTCTCCCCATAAGACATGCATTATTTACAGAGGGAAAGATAGGAACTTTACACTGGAGAAACCTGGCGGACAGCACCTTAAACAAGCGGTCAAAACTAGCATCACTGATACTAAGACATGTTGATATCATGTACTTCCTGATAAGATGCACTGAAAAGAACACAGCATCACTTCAGTGGTCTTCTAGTCAAAAAAAGCATACCTCAATCTAATCATGCAAAAGTATCAGACAAACCCAAAATGAGGGATACTCAAATAAATGACCAGTTCCATTCAAATATGTCAAAGTCATGAAATTTAAAGACTGAGGAATTGTCACCAATTAGGGCTGTAGACAAGAAGAAGACATGGAAACCAAATGCAACGTGAGATCCTGGAAAGGATCCAGGACCAGGAAACAAGGACATTAGTGGGAAAGCTGGTGAATTTTGAATAAGGTCTGTGGTTGAGTTAATAATATTGTGTCAATGTTAATTTCCTGGTTGTGATGATTGCACAATGATTTTGTTAAGGTATCAGCCTTAGGGGAAACTGGGAGAGGGGTACACAGGACTCTTTGTACTAATTCTGCAACTTTCTATAATTTTAGATTATTTCAAAAGAAAAAGCTTTCAAATATTAGTGAAGTTCCGTTGTTTAAAAATAAATATTATTACGAGTGTTAATATTTTCTTCCCTCCCCCACTCAACCCCCACGTGTGTATACTTCGGAGATTAAAGAATGGTGTCAAGGAAGGCCGAGGAAGATTATTAAGACCCTTCTGGGTAGAGGAGGTGAGCTGAGCCTTGAACCTGGGCAGTTTAATTCTTACGCCTGCCCTGAGGGGCATATAAAGAAATGCAAGGACCCAGGCAGGGTGTCTACCCCCAGCGGGAGTTCGGGTAGGTGGGCACCACCTGAACCAGCTTTTGTGACCCCAGGGAGAGCTGCAGCCACCCCCTGCCTCCCCAGGGGACCCTCCAAGACCAGCAGAAATAACTAACCAGAGACTCATGGCCCAATAATGTTCTAACCGCAAGCAAGACGTGATGGAAGTTTGGTGCCAATGATCGTGATAACCATCTCTGAAAATAGAAAACTACCCTCTTCCCAGCATGCATCCCCTTCCTCTTTTTCCTGTATTATCTCTGAACAAAGCCTGAGGAGTCAGGAGCTTGTTCTTTGGGACATGAGTCCACCTTCTCCCCAGGACTGCTGGCATCCTCAATAAAGCTATCTTTCCTCCTAGTCCCCCCACCCCCAAAAAAGAAATGTAAGCCTTTAATAACAGAATGACTTCTGGGCAACTAATTATGTGTAGTCAAAACATCCCTCGGTTTGGGGTCAAAGGTACGGACACAAACACACATGCATTGGCACCAATACAATATAACTTTGTGATCTTGAGTCAATCACTTACTATCTGTAAAAATGGAGACAAACTTTTTTTTTGGGGGGGGCGGTATGCGGGCCTCTCACTGTTGTGGCCTCTCCCGTTATGGAGCACAGGCTCCGGACGCGCAGGCTCAGCGGCCATGGCTCGTGGGCCCAGCCACTCCGCGGCATGTGGCATCTTCCCAGACCGGGGCATGAACCCACGTCCCCTGCATCAGCAGGCGGACTCTCAACCACTGCACCACCAGGGAAGCCCGGAGACAAACTTTTTTATTGCACACGATTCTTGGGAGGATAAAGTGAACAGATGTGCATGAAAGCATGCAGTAAATAGCGAAGTCCTGTTATAAAATGGTTATTAAAATTACCAAGAGTAACAATAGTATCTACCTAGCCAAGATAATTCTGGCGTTTTCACTCCCAAACCACAACCACAGCATCCTAGCATCTAATGGTACTCATCCCATATGGAAGCAAATCTGTTTTGCCTTCTGCCTGAACTTGGAGCCTGGGGCCACCAGTCTTCATGTGTGGTCAGTATTAAGCACCATCTGTCCTGAGTTAATATAACTCCTCCTTCGTTTTAACAATGAACACAGACTGCACTAGTGAAAGCATAAACAGATACAATATGAAGGAAGACTCTGCCATTCTGTTTATTACTTCGGAGGGTGGCATTCACCTCCTAGCTGTTTAGGCATCTAAATTGTACGATAAAATGTCTTCTGAACACTTTTTACAAGCAATTAGATTCAATCAAGTTCTCTTCTTGCTTAATTCTCCTCAGCAAATGAGACACTAAAAAACCAATAAGAAGCTGGGCTTTGTTTCAAATCTTTTTTTCCTGCTGCACATATATTCCCCGAAGTCACTCTACCCCTGCCCTCCATAAAAAGCCCGAACAATTGCTATGCTCGTTATCTCTGGTGGAGGTCATTTTTCTTATTGCTCATCAGGGTGAGAATATGAGGTGGACAGGAAGCAATTTGTTGTGGGCATCTGGGTTTTAGCCTCCTCCAGAGCCATTCCCACTTCTGGTAATAGCACCTAGGTTTTCTTCTGAGGAACCACCCTTCCACCACTCTCAGTTTATGAGGCTTGAGCAGGCTAGGCAGCTCCCATCCCAGTACCAAGAAGCCAGGATTGGCCAATCAGCAGAGCCCACTGACTTGGCCAGAGAGTTCAGAGATGGGCATGTGCGCCACCTCAGTACAAGGAAAGCCGATCATGTGACTCTTGCAGGAAGGACTGGAAAGAGAGAACTCCCTTTCCCTGGGGTACTGTGTTAACAGGATGTACGGCTGGGGCTGCCGGGAGCCCTCCTGCCACAAGAGGAGGGTTTGTCTGGACGAGAAGGAAAGCAGAGGGAAAGACAGACAGAGAGACGCCCGCTGCAATCATCACACCCCCTCCCCACTTATTAATCAGTTACATGAGCCAATGTTCTTCTTTGTATCACTCACTTTAAGTTAGGTTTCTGTTCACTGCAACCCAGAGTGATGTGATTTTGAGAAAGTGGGAATATAAACACTGAACACTTCCCTCTGTGAGCTAAGATGCTGCCGGCGCGGGTCCTCAGGTTTTCAGGGGACAGAGGTGCTTGCCAAGGGTCAGCCACAACAATCTCACCCACCTCCCCTTGCAGTCACGGGAGGGATCACTTACAAACCAACCTGCAGGTGTCAAGAGGCATCTGCAACAAGAGAATCGAGACTTTCTGTGTAGGGCTAGCTTGTAGCACACACAGCCCCTAAATAACCAGTCCAGCCTCCTCTTCTACCTTCTATTTCCCATGTCTCTGACATGCCAGGCACACAGACCAGCTTTCTCTTCCCTAATTCACAGCACTCTGCTTCATGCTGCCACACGAACGCACTCCCACTCCTCTTGTGATAGGAAAGAACAAATCTGACCCCATATTGCATCTGTTTCTTTTACTTTAAGCTTTGTATTCCATTGCTTTTGCTTCCAGGGAAGAATGCTGTCTATAGCCGGAAATATACAGGGTAGCCCATTTTCAAGGCTCTGACCTTTCAGGGTATAACACTTTTCCATTCATGCAGAGATTCAAAGTTGCAGAATAGAGAATAACATTTGTCTTGCTGGAGGTTTTTATAGGGACATCATGACCTGACCTACACGGTCAGCTGCAAGAACAAAGGATTCCTACACCAACTGCATCAACCAACCACACCCCTCTCTCCCCTTGCCTTTAAAAATGCTTTGCTGAAACCCTTCGAGGAGTCTGGTGTTTTCTGGGCATGAGCCACCCATCTCCTTGCACGGCCCTGCAATAAACTTTTCTCTGCTCTAAACTCTGACGTCTCGGTTTGTTTGGCCTCACTCTGCGCTGGGCACATGAACTTGCATGTGGTAACACTCTAAGAGCCAGCTCAGAGACCTGCCTTCCAGGCAGCGACCGTGGCCCTGATCGTGCATTCCCATAGTAAGGACATGTTGCAGCAGTAGGTACAGGGTACCATGTGATTTACACTGATGCACACGTGTTTTTAGCCTTCCTCCCTCTACGGACGTAGGTTCTGGCTTCGTCAACCTGGTTTTCCATCTCTACCTTATACCCTCCCTGGCCCCCCATCTGAGGTCTGTGGTCTGAAGACAGAAGACAGTTTGCGCTATTTCTCCAGGAGACTAAATCAGGCCTTTGTGAAGCTGAATTGAGAGAAAGTGGGGAAAGGAGAAACGAAAGAGATGTAGGGGAGGCGTCCAGGGCAAGAGTGTTTGTGAGGAATCTCTAAGGAGTCTGGAAGAGAAAGATGGAGGGCAACCAACAATGCATGAGGTTAAGTGGATGCGTAGGAAAAACAGGTTTTTTAAAGGACTATTTTCAAGTACCTTTTCACAATGTTTGTGAGAAGCAAGGAAAGAATGGATGTTTTGAAACTACCTTCAGCTGTCAAAGGGTGTTTCTCTGATGACAACACCTCTCCTAAACACATGGGCTCTACAGGCTCGAACACACACACTTCACACATACACGTTCACACAGAATTGTGCACAGCCCGTTTCAGGTCCATTTCCCTCCTCAGACTGTAAGTCCACCAAGATCAGGGAGCACTTCTTGGGCTATTACAACGTAGCTCCTAGAGCTCAGCACAGAGCAGCTCCACACATATTCTTTTTCTGGCCAGTGTCTCACCTGCTCCTTGCCACAAGGCTGTGAAGAGAAGGATGTTATAGATGAGGGAAGGACCATTCCGTCCAAGAGAATGAGGACCTGGAAAAGGCCAGAGAGCCGGTAAGTAGCAGAGACTACCTGTAACAAGGAAGAAGAAAGCTGACTCCATATCGGATCTATTCCTTTAGCTCTAACCTTTGGGCTCTGTTGCCTGTGCTTAGTCACACTGGCTCGACACTGGCTCGACGCTGGCTCGGCACCTTTGTAAAAGAATGTTGCCTACAGCCTAAAATATACATCATAGCCCATTCTCAAGGCTCTGACCTTTAAAGTATAACACTTACCCATTCATATAAAGACAAAACGTTGCAGAAAAGAAAATAACAATTGTCTTACTGGAGGTTTATAGGAACACTGTGACCAGACATACTTGGACAGCTGTAAGAACAAAGGATTCCGGCACCAAGAAGTTTGTGCCAACTAGCCACACCCCCTCCCTTTTTAGTAGAAAGAAAGTCTGAATTCTAACTTGATTAAGATGGTTCTTTGGGGGCTTCCCTGGTGGCGCAGTGGTTGGGAGTCCGCCTGCCGATGCAGGGGACGCGGGTTCGTGCCCCGGTCTGGGAGGATCCCACGTGCCGCGGAGCGGCTGGGCCCGTGAGCCATGGCCGCTGAGCCTGCGCGTCCGGAGCCTGTGCTCCGCAACGGGAGAGGCCACAGCAGTGAGAGGCCCGCGTACCGCAAAAAAAACAAACAAACAAACAAACAAAAAAAAAGATGGTTCTTTGGGACATCAGTCTCGCTTTCCTAATAAAGTCGCTGTCCTAATAAAGTTGCCCCAACAACTTGACTTATTGGCCTGTGGTGCGGTGAGCAGTATGAGGCTGGGCTCGGTAAAACATACCTACAGTTCTACATCAACTTTCCAGTAAAGCACATGGTGACCTTCTACAAATATTCTAGATATCCAGATAGTACTAAATACCAACACTGCTGAGTCTCCATCCAAGACTTTCTCAGGCACCATGTCTGGGCAGTCTTTCATAGGTTAACCAAGGACGTGGCTAACAGTTTTCTTCTTTTCCTTTTCTTTTTTTGGTTTCAGAATAGAACCTTGTTACCAATTTTCAACTTGAGGATAGGTTCTCTTTATTTGTTCCTTCCTTCAGGCAGCAAGAGTGCAAGCGCATTAAGAGTTCTGACCAACAGGAGCCCCAAAGTCTGACATAATTCCTGGCACACAGTAGGTGTTCAATAAAGCCTGGATCATTCCAATGTGTACCTAAGTTCCCATGTGTTCTGTGTAAGAAGTCTCCACTCTTCCAAGGGTTTTCCCGAGAAATGACTTTCCTGCCCATTCCCACAAACCATGGCAAAAACTGAAACAGGAGAAAAGAGCCACTAGCTTCTCCAGCACAAAGATGCAAGATGAAAAACTGAGTTGTGACACTAGTGGGATGAGAACCAGACCTCATCTCGGGACTGGCTGTCATTTTCCTGTGGTTTCTGGCCAACCCTTAATAAAAGTCAGAGCTGCACTTGATCACCACTGGTGCGTCTTCTTTCAAAACACATTCTTGGACTGAAGGCCAAAGAAGGGTGGTTGGGTTTCAGAGAGCCTCTGTCTTGCTCCACGATTCAGTTGGGTCCTTCACTGCACAAGAAGTGGCCAGCGGGCTGGACTGCCTTTCTCAGACCACCACCCAGAGTCAGGTTTCCAGGCCTGCCTAGCCACCCACAGTGCACTGGGGCTGACACTCTGTGCACGGAGGAGATCCAGGACCCTCAGGGTTTCTGCCTAACTCCCCCCCACCCTAATATATGCCATAACAACCAGGCCCAACAGAGGCGGCCCAACATACACATGGTTAACAGTGGCACACCTGTGAACGGTAGGCCAGAAAATGATTTCTACAGTGAAAGGACTTAAAAAAAACTGAAAGCAACCAAAATATTTCAATTTACCTTATGTGTCAGTCAGGGGTCTCCAGAGAAGCAGAACCAGCAGAGTATATATCTCTATATATCTATAGAGAGAGATGTATTTTAAGGAACTGGCTTACACAAATGTAGGGGCTGGCAAGTCTGAAATTCATAGGGCAAGCGGACAATTCAGATGAGGGTCAATACTGCCGTCTCGAGTCTGAAATCTGTAGGACAGGCCAGGAGCCTGGGCGCTTGGGTGGCATTCTACGTGGCAGGCTGGACGCATAAATTTTTCTTTCTCAGTCTTTTCTCTTAAGGCCTTCAAATGAGTGCCTAAGGCCCAGGCACATCATAGAGGACAATCTGCTTTACTTAAACTCAAGTGATTGTAAATGTCAATCAGATCTAAAAAATACCATCAGAGCACCATCCACTCTAGTCTTTGACCAAACAACTAGGCACCATAGCCCACCCGAGTTGAAACAATGAAGTTAACCATTACATCTTAATTCAACATGTATAATTTAGTGGCTTTTAATGTTCTTTGGACTATGGGGACCCTTCCCCTGTTTAGGTTTTTGAGGTATATCATAAAATTCATCCGTTTCAGGTATACAAATCAAAGATTTTTAGTAAGTTTATCAAGTTACCATAATCCAGTTTTAGGAGACTTTCATCATCCCAATAAGATCACTTGTATATGGGGGTCCTTTTGAAAATCTGATACCTCTAGGCAGAACAAACGTGACCCACAGGTTGTTTACGCCTAGCATGCAAGACTTACCAGGGGAAATATTTTTAACAACAACTTGCAAACATACACACTTTGGGATGGAATTCCAGGCATCATATATTCCTGTAAGCTTAACAGGTATGTCCAGGTTGAGGCCCCTCAACTAAATGATCTCCGATCTAGCACTTTCGTTCTCAGTCTAACCACGGCAGCATCTAGACCCCCATGACCTAGAAAAATGGATGCTTCTCACCTATAAAACTGCATCCTCCTTCCAACACATCTCTCTGTCTCTAAATGTGTCTACTGCACAACCATCCTCCAACCCCAGGCCAGAGGGAACTTCTAAAATGCAAACTGGCCATGCTTAGAGCCTTTCCAAGGTTTTCCTCATCACATCTGATATCAAATCCAGAGGTTGGTCCTAAGATTCTCACTAATTTATACCCAGCCCTCTCTGCTATGGCTGCTGGCTACTTTTCTGGCTACTTTTCTATCTCTGTCTGCTCTGCCTGGTACATCTCACTTTCTCAGCCCAAACTGCTCATCCTCCCTGCTCTTCCTATGGCTAATTCTACGGAAACACCTGACGCTCAGGTGGGGTTAGGCAGGTGCACCTTCCCTCTGTCCTAGATATTCAGCACATTTCTATTATGGAACTTACCATGTGATATTATAACACAAAGCTTCCATCCCTCTTCACCCAACTGCATTGTTTCTTGGAAGCTGCAGGCAGCCGGCCAGCCAACTAGCGTTTACTAATCCAGGAAGCAGAGAATCAGATTAAACCCTTAATCACAGCAACTATATTCTTTCCAGGTCTGACTGTCTGTGGCCATGGAATTTTCCTGAAATGTCCTTTGTGGTAAGGAGTAAATACCACTCTAGGAATTATCCTAAAGAAATAACAAGTTCAAAAACACATGAGTACAAACACATCCAGAGCTATGGTTTGGAATCATGAAAGAAGAACCGTAGCAACCTTATTCTTTCATCTGGAAGGGAGGGACCAGTGAGCGTCCCGTTATAGGGATTTGGTTAAATAAATCATGATACACAGGATGCATAGAAGACTACGCTGTTATTAAAATGATTGTAGATATGGGCTTCCCTGGTGGCGCAGTGGTTGAGAGTCCGCCTGCCGATGCAGGGGACACAGGTTCGTGCCCCGGTCCGGGAAGATCCCACATGCCGCGGAGCGGCTGGGCCCGTGAGCCATGGCCGCTGAGCCTGCGTGTCCGGAGACTGTGCTCTGCACGGGAGAGGCCGCAACAGTGAGAGGCCCGTGTACCGCAAAAAAAAAAAAAAAGATCGTAGATACGTACTGATATGGAAAGTTATTATAATTTGCCATTTTTCAACAAATACTAACACTTATACAGAGGTACACACATTTGATATTTTATATAAACAGACATACAAATGTACACACGTACGAATATGCACACCCACACAGAGTTTAGGAAGCAAAAATTTAACAGTGGTTAGTAAACTTATGAGTGGGTTGGTAGCATTATGAGTGATCTACAGGTACATTGTGAAATACCTGTTCCCTTATCCCTGTGTTCTAACTACTTACAATGAACACGTGATGCTCGTGAAGAGGGTGCACAGTGGTTAAGAGAAAGGGCCATGTGCAAGCCTAGACTCAGCTGCTTCCTAACTACACGACACTGGTAAAGAGACTCTCTTCCAGCATCAATTTCCCCATCGGAAGCAAAGGGACCTGCACCCCCAAATCGTGCCTCTCTCAAAGCACTGTGCTGAGGTTTATGTGAGGTGCTTCATCCAGATGCCGGTACAGGCAGCTCTCAAGTAAATCTGCACCTTTTAAACATAAGTAGTGTTAAAGAGAGAAACAAATGTGCACATCACGTTCTTTTGGAAGATGTCACCAGAACGCACACTCAGAGCATTGCTCTTTCGCATGTGAAGTGTGAGACAGCCCTGTTGGGTTGGGTAAATGGGTGGGAATGGGTAGCCAATTGTCAAAACACCCGCCTCCCTGCGTGATTCTGAACAGCACTAAGGTTCTGTTCCTGAGGCTTCTGTAACACTGCAGGTGAGCCTGTGCTCTGACAAGCAGGTAACCCAGAAGCTATTACCGTCCTCACTACCCCCCGCCAAGAAGATTTTGTTTCTCATTAAGGTGCCCCAGCAGCTGGGTGTCCAGCAGGTCCAAGGCCCTTGTGCGGCTTTAGACCACAAGATGCTCATTCTTACCAGCCAGGGAGGGAGGGGAGGGATGCTGGAGCGAGGAGAGAATGGAGCGCCCACTACCAGTCTGAAAAAGACAGAAATCAACTGGGTACTTCAAGAATCAATGCTGTCCCTCTGCCCTGTGCCAGCAATGGAGGGGCAAGGAATCTGGTGGCAGGGCCATCACAGTATCTATTTTTCATGCCAAAATAATGAAACCATATTCATCTTCTCTAACAGATTCATTCATTTATTTTGATCATCCAAACTATAGTTGGTTTCCCGCCATGGTTATCTCTCTTATCAAAACCATATTTTTGCCATATTTTCCTCCACAGTATTCATTACAATAAGCAATTAATAATAAATAAATATATATAATTATTAGCTTACTTCTTTATCGCTATCTCCAATGACCAGGGAAACTAGAACTAGAACAACATGTATCCAGGGACATGCATATCCCAGGAAGGATGTTCTTCCTTAAATGACCATGGCATTCAAGGCACCAAATCTTTCATTATAATCCTTCTAACTGTTCCCTTGACACATCTACTAACTGGTTGAGAAGGGGTAACACTGTCCATCCACCTGTCTTCATTCTGCCAAAGGAGAATGATGGTTTCCTATATCCTGCCATGAAACTAATCCTCTGATGGCTTTTGTTAAATGTGTGTTGCATTAAGTCCCTTATTTTATTTTTTTAATTAATTTTTATTGGAGTATAGTTGATTTACAGTGTTGTGTTAGTTTCTGCTGTACAGCAAAGTGAATCAGTTATACACAGAGCCACTCTTTTTTTGGATTTCCTTCCCATTTAGGTCACCACAGAGCACTGAGCAGAGTTCCCTGTGATATAGTAGGTTCTCATTAGTTATCTCTGATGGCCTTGAAACCGGTTCTAGTTGCCTGCATCAATAGCTGTTGTCATCCTGTCTGCCTTCTCCCTCATGACAACAGGGTGGATCGGGGGACAGCTGGGGGAGAGGTAACACTGAAATGCAGAATACAAGGCTTTTAAAATTGTACGGTAGCCTTTCTAGCAGAAGACTTACTCTAAAACTTCATGTCCCACTACTTAGGAAAGTCTGAATTTGAACTCCAAGTGGTACATTGAAATTCAACAGATATTTAAGGAGTACTGACTGTGTGCCAGGCACCGAAAGAAGAGGTGGCCATTTGATCTTGGATAAGGCAGATAAGGATGCTGCCTTCACGGAGCTCACATTCTAGTGGGGATGACAGACAAGAGACAAGGAGACAAATAAATAAACAAAACCATTTCAGGGGGAGGCAAGTGCAATGACGGAAAGAAACACAGTGAGATGACAGAGCATCTAAAGCAGAGGAGGAGACATTAAGGAGAGCCCTGGAGGTTAACAAGCAGTGACCACGTGAAGGGCGGGAGAAAGGCAGGCTGGGCAGGGGGACCAGCAAGTACAAAGGCTCTGAGGCAGGACCAAAGTTGACGTGTTCAAGAAACAGAGAAGCGGCCAGTGTGGCAATTAAATGCAATTAGACCAGATATCAGAGATCATTCCAGATGGACCCAAAGAGTCAAATTCTCCACTGCCTCCGAAAATGAGGGAAAACAACAATAACACCACCAATAATGGCAGGTGAGCTCAGTCTGTGCCAAGCATCAGGCGAAGCACCGCACGGGCACTGTGTCACCTGACCCACAAACATCCTGCGAGGTAGCTGTCATCCCGCCCATTTTTCAGATGAAGCAACCTAAACCTGGAAGGGTTAATAACTTGTAACTTTCACATAGCTACTGAGTGGTGGTAGAGCTGGGATTAGAACCCAGACAGTCTGAGTCCCGGGTCCTCCTCTCGCCGCATAAGCTCCACCCTAAAGGATGCCTTCTCCTTGGACACACAGAGGCTAGCTTAGGTCTCACAAGAACAGTAACTTGCCTTCACTCATCCATAATCTGGGCAAATATCAAAACACTTTAGATGAACAAGGCAAAAAGACAAAAGCCATTAGTTCTGATTTTTCTAGCAGCTCTGTGCAAGATTCTGCTTGCCACCCACGTACTCTTTTATTAAGCTATAATAAGCCTCGGATGAACACTGTTGCAATAGGTGAAGCTTACTTTAACATATGGTTGATCCAACCAAAGAAAAACGTGAAAAATGCATTTTAAAAATCCCAATTTGGTTTTGTAAAAAAAAAAAACACTGATCGTGTTTCTGGTCTGCTGATATATTCCACATGTTGGGGTATGGAAACATGTCCAAGGGTCATTTGCTGAACTGATAACAATGGCACTCAGCCCCCATGGAATTTTGCTTTCACTGTTTGGTTTGATGCAATTTGCAAAAACATGAAGAGGTAACCTGTGGTTTTATCAACTTGGTTAAGGGCGATGTGTTTCTAACTTGAAAGCTAGCTGGGATGTTTCAGCGGGAGGACGCAGCTACTCAAATACCCTCAAATTGCAGGCTCTTTTCCTCACTCTTAGAGCAGGGGTACTCTCCTAGTAAAGCTTCTCTGCTGGGGCAGGCAAAGAAGCAGAGGCAGAGACAAAGTAACAAGGAAGTGATCCAGTTGGGGTAAGTGAGGGATGGGGAGGCCTCAGGGCTTCCTCGTGGCTATGACTGAAATTAAGCAGCAATGAAAACCTGCTTAATGAGCACTTGGTTTGTGTCAGGCAGTGTCAAGTGGTGGGTGCTCTCTGATGACATGGCCGTGTGGGCCTCGTGGGCACTTAGGCTCTCTCTGTTCTAGTCCAAAGATGAAGTGTTTCCCTTGACCAGTCTAGTCCAAGGACATCCATCAGCCACAATTCCCAAACGCTGGCCGTATGCATTCCCCTGTGAGGATATCTGCCTCTCTCCAGCTCACAACCAACCACCACTGCAATTTTTATCTTTATGTACACACCACTTATTCTATTTAATATTGTTTAAGCTTATTAATTTATTTTAGTAAGTTGACTCTAACAGGAAACTTTATATTTCCATAGGAAAACCAATACACGTTGCTGGAAATATAAGCTAATCATTTCTTTAAAAACATACTGAAATGTCCAGAATAGGCAAACCTGTAGTGATAGGAAATATTTAGATTAGTGGCTGCCAGGGACTGGAGTAAAGGGGAAGTGGGGGGATCATGGCGAAGGGGTATGGGGTTTCCTTTTGAAGTAATAAAAATATCTGAAAATTGACTGTGATGTTGGATGCCCAACTCTGTGAATATACTAAAAGCCATTGAATTATACACTTTTTTTTTTTTTTTTTTGCAGTACGCAGGCCTCTCACTGTTGTGGTCTCTCCCGTTGCTGAGCACAGGCTCCGGACGCGCAGGCTCAGCGGCCATGGCTCACGGGCCCAGCCGCTCCGCGGCATGTGGGATCTTCCTGGACCGGGGCACAAGCCCGTGTCCCCTGCATTGGCAGGCAGACTCTCAACCACTGCGCCACGAGGAAAGCCCTACACTTTATTTTTATTTATTTGTCTATTCTTTATTTTTGGGCTGCATTTGGTCGCAGTTGTGGTGCACGTGCTTCTCTCTAGTTGCAGTGTGAGGGTTTTCTCTCTCTAGCTGCCGCGCATGGGCTTTTCTCTAGTTGTGGTGCTCAGGGCTCTCTCGTTGAGGTGTGAGAGCTCAGTAGTTGTGGCGCGTGGGCTTAGCTGCCCCACGGCATGTGGGATCTTAGTTCCCTGACCAGGGATCGAACCCACGTCCCCTGCACTGGAAGGCGGGTTCTTTATCACTGGACCACCAGGGACGTCCCCTGAATTATACACTTTAAATGGGTGAATTGTGTGGGATGTAAACTATTTCTCAATAAAGATGTTTTTTTATAAAGTCAATATAATGCCCTCACTTTAAAATAAAGAAGTAAAAGGAAAGTGATATGTTATCTAAAAAATAAAATAAATGTCAAACAATGTTATAAAATTCTACTTAACCCTGTAGTCTCCCTGCTGACAGCCCTGAGGACCTACATTTTCTGTTAAAAAGGGAAACACAAAAGTGAATTCACTTTTATCCCACTAGGAGGGCTAATAAAAAAAGAGAGACAATAATAAGTGTTGACAAGGACGTGGATAAACGGGAATCCTGCTACACTGCTGGTGAGATTGTAAGAGAGTGCAGCCGCTTCGGAAAACAGTTTCGTGCTTCCTTAAAATGTTAAGCAATGGGGCTTCCCTGGTGGCGCGGTGGTTGAGGGTCCGCCTGCCGATGCAGGGGGCGCAGGTTCGTGCCGCGGTCCGGGAAGATCCCGCGTGCCGCGGAGCGGCTGGGCCCGTGAGCCATGGCCGCTGAGCCTGCGCGTCCAGAGCCTGTGCTCCGCGGCGGGAGAGGCCACGGCGGTGAGAGGCCCGCGTACCACAAAAAAAAAAAAAAAAAAAAAAAAAAATGTTAAGCAATCTTAGGATCCTAGGTGAAATTCTCCTCCTTGGTATATACCCAAGGGAATTGATAACATTTGTCCACACAAAGACTTACATACAAATGTTCATAACAGCATTATTCATTATAGCCAAAAAGGATAAACAACCACTTTGTTGGGTCCGTCAAACAATAAATGAATAGATAAAATGTCTTAGATCCATGCAATGCAGTATTATTCAATCATAAAAAGGAATGGAGTACTGATTCATGCTACAACATGAAGAATCTTAAAAAGATCATGCTAAAGTAAAAGAAGTCAGACACAAAAGGCCACATATTGTATGATTCCATTTGTATGATTCCATTTATATGAAATGACAGGGATAGGCAAATCCATAGCAACAAAAAGTAGATTAATGGTTGTCTAGGGCTAGGGGAGGTCGGGGGCGGGGGAAGGAGAAGGGAAATGATTGTTAATGTACATGAAGTTTCTTTGGGATTGCTGAAAACATTCTAAAATTGCTTGTGGTGATGTTTCCACAACTCTGTGAATATACTAAAAAAATACTGAATTATATAATTTAAATTGCTGAATTGTACACTATGAATTGTATCACTGAAAGGAAACCATCAACAAAACAAAAGGACAACCTACTGAATGGGAGAAAATATCTGCAAATGATATGACTGATAAGAAACTAATATCCAACATATATAAACAGCTCACACAACTCAACATCAAAAAAAAACAAACAATCTGATTTTAAAAATGGGCAGAGGAACTCAATAGACATTTTTCCAAAGAGGAAATGCAGATGGCCAACAGGCACACGAAAAGATGCCCAACATCCAAGTAATCAGGGAAATGCAAATCAAAACCACAATGAGATATCACCTCACACCTGTCAGAATGGCTATCATCAAAAAGAACACAAATAACAAATGTTGGCAAGGATGTAGAGAAAAGGGAACCCTACTACACTGCAGGTGGAATGTAAATTGGTACAGCTACTCTCAAAAAACTAAAAACAGAACTACCACATGACCCAGCAATTCCACTCCTGGGTATATTTCTGGAAAACAGAAACAACCCACTAATTCAAAAAGATACATGCACCTCAATGTTCATAGCAGCATTACTTTCAATTGCCAAGATATGGAAGCAACCTAAGTGTCCATCAACAGATGAATGGATAAAGAAGATATGGTATATATACTCAATAGAACAGTACTCAGCCATATAAGTGAATGGAATTTTGCCATTTGCAGAAACATGGATGGACTTGGAGGGCATTATGCTAAGTGAAATAAATCAAACAGAGTAAGACAAATACTGTATGATATCTTTCATATGTGGAATCTAAAAAATACAACAATCTAGTGAATATAGCAAAACGAGGCAGACTCACAGATATAGAGAACAAACTAGTGGTTACCAGTGGGGACAGGGGAGAGGCAATATGGGGTGGGGAAGCTGGCGGCACAAACTACTGGGTGTAAGACAGGCTCAAGGATGTACTGCACAGCACAGGGAATAGCCAATATTTTCTAATGACTCTAAATGGAAAGCAACCTTTAAAAGTTGTACTAAAAATAAAAAATAAAATAAAATGAAAAACTTTAAATTCCATTGCCCCCCCAAAAAAAAGTAAATTCACATTGTGATTCAATAGTAATATCCACAAACCATCTAAAACATCTTGCTCATCACCAACACCAAGCAACACACAGTCACACAAACATTATATTAGGCCTGCAAGGGTTGGAATTTCGGTTGAGAAACTGCAGTGAGTTACAAACTAGAATTTCTTAGAACAAATAAAGTCTTTAGCTTTTCTCACCAGAGTCAAGGGTGTAATTCATCTCCCTAAACCTCAGTTTCCCCGTAAGAGGAAAATATAAGTCTTAAGGTCATATATATATTTTTATACAAGCTTATCATTTGTACATTCCTTCAACCAATATTTATACTGCCTCTATTATGGGCCAGGCACTGTACTAGACCATGAGTACACAGAGGTGAAATACTCAGAGCTGGTCTCTGTCCTTATGAAGTTGATGTTCTACAGAGGAAAACTTTCTATAGATATAGCGGATTATAACACTTTATAAAAGGATGACAGAGTATTAAGTGCTATGAAGAAAAAGACATCAGGTTAATGGGATGGAGAGCAAGTGACAGATGGCAGGGAGGGGTGCTGCTTAAAGGAGGATTCTCAGAGGAGTCCTTTCTGAGAAGGCTGAGTCTCAAGAGAGTCCTAGATGAATTAAGGGGACAAGCCATGCAAAGCCCTGGTGGGGAGCTGGCTGGGGGATTCGGTGTATTCAAGGACTGGGAAGAAGGGTGGTGACTAGAGCAGAATAAGCATCAAGGAGGAAGGCCAGTGACAAGGGCATTTGGGGCCTAAATGCTCGTAATGTCTTGGATTTTACTTTCCGTGTGAAGGGAAGCCAGGAGAAGGTTATGAGGAGGGAAGGAGTTAGGATTTTAGAAGACCCCCTGCCTGCAGTGTGAATGCACTGTAAGAGGTAAGAATGAAATCTGGGAGCCCAGGAAGAAGCCTCTGGCAGCAAGGCAGTGAAAGTTGGTAGCAAAGGGGACAGCCTGAGTGGCGAAAGAGAGATGGGTTTTGAAGGTAGAACTGATCAAAACTTGCCAAGAGTTTGATGGCGTGTATGAGAAAAAGGAACAAACAAGGAAGATTTCTAGGTTTCTGGCCTAAACAAGGAAACAGATGTCAGATATAATTGTTTAGAACAGGGTCTGGCACTGAGAAAGTACTCAAAAAATATTAACCTCATCAATCTCGTTATAACCAACATCATTATTACAACTTCCATCATCCCCTCCACCATGATCATTAACACTACTACCATCACTACCATCACCACCATCAAGAGCAGGGGGTACATGGCAGGAAGAGCAGAGGAGACCACACAAGAACAAGCCCAGGTCAAAGAAACCTGCATCCAACTCAAGACGCCCTTTCTGGACACAGGAAACATTTACCTGTCCTGAGATGTTAACCAAGTTGTAGGGTCTAATGCATTCCTACCACTCTCTCCCCATCCCATCCCATACACGTATTTATATAAGCTTCTCTTCACGTTACAGCTTCTTAGGGACTCCTGCCTTTACTCTCAGGCTTTCGCCTGGCCCCGTCCTGGTCCAGCCTCTCTGTGGAGCACGCCTCCCCTCCCCCCATGCCAAATGGCCTGATGTGTCTTCCAAAACTCCTGACGTGCATATGGGACATTCACTTCTCAAATTAGTATTTCAGTGTCTACAAAATGCAGCAATGTGCTCAACACCAGCACTGACCTACAGCTGGTCCATTCTATAAATGGAATCTCAAAAAAAAAAAAAAAAGCATTAACTGCATTTGCAAATTGTTAACCCCTAAGTAACCTTATGCCCAAAATCCATCCAAGACTCTTGGTCTTCAGTGCCACTTAGCTTTCTATCAGCTGACTTTTGAGAGAACACCTCTCTCTAGGGTCAAGGAAAAGCATCTCCACTTAGGTACATATCAGCACGAAGGTCAGTAAACACATGGGACAACCAGTTCAAGGAGAGAGAAGCAGACACAAGAAGCCTCCTCATCCCGTGGGTGAGCCCTGATGGTACCCAAAGGTGTAATGCGAGATACAACTATTTCCATTCTAGCAAACCCAAAATGTATGCTAAACAGATTGTCAGCTCTTGGAAACTCAAGGTTTAGCATTTCCTCTCCAAACACTGCAATGTTACATAATGTGATTGATCTCAGAATCCAGACATAAAATCCTAGAACAGAATTCCAGAGTTGGGGTCCACTCTTCTACTTCCAGACAAGAAAGAGTATGTCTACCTCATGGGAGGCGAGGTTAGGAGCATCCTTCTTTGAACTTCACTTGAAAAACACTAATGTGTCACTGCTAAACGCTCATGACCATTTCCAAAGTAGAATACGAGCCGGCAGACGCTATTTCATCAGGTCTCTGGCCAATCCCAACTGCTTTCTTTCCCGTGTGAGCTGGTCAGTGCACTAAAACCAGTTTGCTAAAGAGAGCAAATCCTTTCATCCAGGACCAAATCCATGGCAGTATTTTGGGGACCTGTGTGAGCGTGGGGAGGAAAGAGAAATGATGACTTTTATCCAGTGAACAAAACTCCTTGTAATTAGGTTGGTGGTTTCTATGGGAACGAGGAGCTGACTCTTTTATTTGAAATAAAAAATAGCAACACTCCAGCTGTCCTTGCCGTCCGGACGCTCCAAAGCAAATTAGAGATTTGATTTCACATTCGCAATGACTGCTGAGGACTTTAAACCGTGTATTTTACTTGCTGTCAAGTTCTGGTGAGACACTAAGTCCCATTCCCCTGAGAAAACAGGTGTGAAAAACAAAAAGCAAAAAAAACACCAAAGCAAAATTACATTCTCCCTCTGCAACTGACATGCTTTTGTTTCCTTCTTCCCAACTGTCCTAAGAAACCATCAAACCGGTTCCTTGAGGAGAACTGTTGTTGATGGTTCTTCTTGAAAAACCACTGGAGATCTCCAAAAGATATTTCCACATTTATAATAACAGCAACCACTATTATTGGGGACTTTATTAGGTGCCAAGCACTGTGCCAAGGATTTTCCCTACAACATCTCATAAAACGCTCATAGCAACGCTATGAGACCAGTCTTGTCATCATGTCCATTTTAGTGATAAGGAGGTTTAAGAGGTTAAGTACCTTGCTCATCGCCAACAAGAGCTAAAAGTCGATCCCTATGGAAAAAGCCTATGCATCCTTAGACTATTCTGCCTTTACTACCATTTTATAACCTACATCAGGAAACATCATTCACCAGGTGGAGACACTGTTCAAAATATCCCACAGAGGACTGTCAACCTTAGAGGACTTGCTGGCTCGTCTCTGGGAAGGACCTTCTCCCTCCCTCCCACCATTCCATATGGTGCCAGCCTGCCTGGGAATAAAGGAAATCATGATTTCTTCTTTTTTTATTTTATTTATTAAAAAAAAATTTTTTTGGAGTGTAGTTGATTCACAATCTTGTCCGTTTCAGGTGTACAGCAAAGTGAATCAGTTATACATAGACATATATCCACTCTTTTTTAGATTCTTTTCCCACATACATTACGGAGTATTGAGCAGAGTTCCCTGTGCTATACAGCAGGTTCTTATTAGTTAGTTATTTTACATATACTAGTGTGTATATGTCATGCCCAATCTCTCAATTTATCCCCTTTCCTCCCTGGTATTAGGAGGACCCGCCCGTAGTCCACACACGACAGTTAGGAAGGCTGAGAGGATGCTGACAGTCACATCACGAGAGGGTTAGGAGTGCAAAGGGGGGTGTGCACTGGGTTCTGGGGGAACCAGGAAGAAAAGAGAGGTATCCACTGAGGCCGAGAGGCTGGGAAGGCCTCTCACAGAAGGTAACACTTGAATTAAGTCTTAAAGAGAAAGTGGATAGAGAGAGCCTTTGGGGCAGAGAAAATAACTGCATGGAAAATTCAAGGTCAGAGAGGAAACGGCCCCTGAATTCACGGAGTCTTGGCAGCAGGGCACGATGGGGTTGGGGCAGGAAGTACCAGCAAGGCCCATGACGTGAAGGCACTTGCCTGTCTCGGGAGGCTGAGGTCAGCCAGTGGAAGAGGAAAAGAGGGAATGACCCATCTTGGCAGCGGTGTGCACCCCCCCTCCTTCATGATATTCTAGAAATCTGAATTAGTCTGAAGTTCCTTTTGGTTGTACACAGCTCTGGGGACGGAACCACATGGACCATGGAATTATAATCATTACCTTTGGTTACCTGTTTTTACATGACTGCCTCTACCAAGAAACCACAGATTCCCCTAGAACAGGAATTTTATTCATTTTTATCTTTACATTGAGTCTAGTAAAGGACGTAGCCATACAGCAAAAATTTAGCAGATGCTGATGGAAGAGAAATGGCCAGCAAACATCTGTTCCTTGAAATATACAAATATTAATATTAATTACTATATTAATCACTATGTATCAGCCGTCACTACGTACCAGCTGCTGTGCAAAGCACTTCACGTGCATCATCTCATTTAATCACCACGCTGGCTCTGGGCGGAGGGACTATATTAGCCTCATTTTAGAAACACAGGAAGTGAGGCCTAGAGGGGCAGGTGACTTGCTAGTCAATGGCAAGGTCAGATTTAGAGCCACGGTGCACCATCGCACAGCCCTCCTGCAGCAGGCTGTGGGATAAAAACCGATTTGACTGATTACTGCAACGACAGACATTCACTGATGTAAGAGTGCTGGGCACACAGTAGGTGCACCAAGAAATTCTATCTACTGGAGCAGATTAAACAGATTAAACACCTGCTGTGGGCAGCGTGCTGGAGTATTTTCAAGGATCAATACGGAGCGTTCTTTGCCCTGAAGAGCTCCCAGCCTGCTGATGACTTGGGAACTCCTGCCACCGTGACTTCGGAAGTGGGGGGAGGGCTGTGGTTTCTGTAGCGAGAGTCAATCTCATTTCGAAAGAGAAAAACTGATTCCTTTGGAGGTTTTTATTGCGGCACTTGGAGTTATTTTGCCAACTTCACACATCTTTTCCTCTTTTCAGCAATAAACTGACCTTGAATTAGCTTTGGGGTGCCATGTCCTTCTTCTCTCTCTGCTCAAGCAGTTTGGGTGAGGCTGACCTTACCCCCTGATGCTGGGTATGTGACCCGGATCCGGCAAATCCGGGCATTTCATCTGCATGGCCACAGTTCCAGGGGAGGTACGCATTCCAACCACAGCCAATCCCAAGAATTTCTTCCTGGAGCTCCCCAGAGAGCCAGGGTCTTGGGGGAGTGGGGCAGTATGAGAAGTGGTTTAACGATGGACTACCAGCTGATCCGCAAGGGTGGAGACCGTCGGACAGTAGAGCCAAGTGACAGAGAGACTCGTGTCCTAATAATATTGTTTGAGACTCTACATGCAGCCTTGCCTGGGTGTTTCCATGGGCTCAACTGAACAAGTTCTCGGTTTTGTGTATAAACCAAGTGACTGGTCTCTGTCACTTGCAACCCGGAGTCCAGACCAATATAGTTCCACTCTAAGGAAGAGATGGAGAATGGGGAATCGTTACATGTGTTGGAGGAAGAGAAGTGGAGGAAAACAGGGAGGGAAAGGTCATGCTCAGCTCCTCGTGTGGGTCCTTTTTATTGGTTGCATCAAGGCACATTCTACAGCATGGCATTAAAACCCCCATTTGAGACCTCCGTATGCGGCGCTTACTTAATTGCTGCTTCTGTGTACTCCAGATTCACATCCTAGGTGACCAGGAGGACTTCGTGCGGCTTGAGAGGAAGATGAACAGGACAGAAATTCATTCATTTAATAAATTAAATATTAAATGGAGCACCCTCATCTCTGCACGGCACTGAAGTTGACATTTGCTGAAAAATCATCTCCTTTACTTCAAAGGGGACTTCAGATATCTTTCAAGTTCACTTTCACTGATCCATAAGGCACTTAAGACAATAAGGGCACTTCCTGCCGTCTATGCACTAGAAGGATTTTTTTTTTTTGGATTGCTAAGAGTGGTCAATATCTATTTGGAAGTAAAGTATGTGAAAAGGAAGTGTGTGAAAAGGAAGGAGAAAGGGAAACTGATTGGATGACTGAGGAACGCTTTCTGGAAAGAGCAAAGATATCCTTAAGACAGAGTGGGAGAGAGATGATGTTAATACCCAAGTTAGAATGGAGAGGTGGGGCTGAGGGGGGTTGTTAGAAATAATACAACTGATGTGCTTGGTCCAGAGGAGCTAAATCAGATACCCCAGGGATCGGCCCCCAGGAATGTGCATCCTCTCCGGGTCACCAGGTGGTTCTTCTGCAAACTAAAGTCTCAGGGCCATGACCCGAGACCCTAGGGCCCAGAGAACCATTCTGCAGCCCGACTTTGAGGAAGAGGCAGCAGAGCTCTGAACCTGGCAAACACAGGCAGTCCTATCAATATTCGAACGCTGAAATGAACACCTAAGCCCTATTTAGAGTCCAATGAAGTCATCTCGAGGCAGCTGCTCTGAAAGACAGGCCCCGCTGTTTACAAACCTCTTGGAATATAAACTAATGCTACAGCCTAAAGAATTTACATGCCTGCAGAAACGGCAGAGACAAAGGTAAAAAAATTCCTTAATGAAGTAATGACCTACAGGCTAAAAGTCTCAAGCTCCTAAAATCTTCTCTTTCTTTCTTTCTTTCTTGGCGAATTTTACTTGTTCCAGCAACAGTAAACAAACGAATTAACACAAACACACCAACCGCTTGCCTCAAAATGCAACAGCTGAGAGGCAGTAATTTATAGCAGCACTGTGTAACAGAAATAACTTCCAGTCACATATGTGATTTAAAATTTTCTACTAGCCACGTTAAAAAATAAAAACAAGAGAAATTAATTTTAACAATATATTTTATTTAAACTAGCAGATCCAGAATATCATTGTCATGAGTAATCAATATAAAAATTATTAATGGGATCGTTTACTTCTGTTAATCACACTGAGTCTTCAAATTCCCACGTGACTTTGCACGGAGAGCACATCTCAATTAAAATGAATCACATTTCAAGTGGTCAGTAACCATATGTGGTGAGCACTTAACCACACTGGTCCACACGGGTCTGTGGAATGGGGATGGTAAAATTTCAAGTCAAGATCTAACTTTCCACAGGACTTCCCTGGTGGTCCAGTGGGTAGGACTCCGCACTTCCAAGCAGGGGGCCTGGGTTCGATCCCTGGTCGGGGAACTAGATCCCGTATGCATGCTGCAATTAAGAGTCCGAATGCCGCAACTAACAAGTCCACATGCTGCAACTAAAAAAGGATCCTGCATGCTACAGTGAAGATCCTGCCTGCCGCAGCTAAGACCGTTGCAGCCAAAATAAATAAATAAATAAATAAGTAAGTAAAAATAAATCTTAAAAAAAAAAACCAAACCCTAGAGTTCTTAACAAGAATTCTGAGATGAATGTATTTGAGGAAAAAGAAAACGAAAGTGATGAAACTACGTAGCAACATCACTGAAGAACCAACTAGTATTCACACAGATATTTTCTATATTACATTTTTTTAAAAGGCTATAAAAATCATGTCCATCGTAAGTGGAGAGAAACTAGACTAACACCCATCTCCCTCTTTCCACGGATTAACAGAATCAAAGTCTTCCACACACTTTCCTCGTATCTTATATTTCAGGTTCCACTTGAATCTGATGCATTATCTCCTGGGCAGAAGTCAAGTCGTCTTGGAAATGGAAATGGAAAACTTCAAGTCACTGAACAGGTAAAAGAGAATCAAGCCTCATGGAACAGGGTGAAAAATGTTCTGTCCCTCAAACACAGAATATCAGAAGAGAATCAGAGCCTGACATGCTGGGGCTAGAATCCTGCCTTAGCCTTTTGTGGCTAAGTGATGATTTCAGGCAAGTCACTTAATTTCTTAGTGCCTCAGTTTCCTCACTTCTAGAATCAGGACAAACACTGTACCTACTTCAGGCCAATTTCATGAGTTACTGCTTGAAAACATTTCCAATGATGCATGGGGGTTCACGGGCATGACATCCACATGCCATGAGGCACAGGGTAAGTACTTAATACAGGGTAAATGACATTATCAACATTTTATTAAAAGCGCTCATGGAGAACTTATTACCAGGGCCGGGACCGAGTGAGGCACTCCCTTCGATGCAAAATTTAAGAGGGTACCACAAAACTCGGCGATGCAGAAAAATTCTGTTTCAGTGCAACGTTTGTAAGAATCACATTTAACGTAAAACAGTGAACAAGGAACAAAGCACCTACATTTTATTGGGTTGGCCAAAAAGTTCGTTTGGGTTTTCCTGACTAAAAAACAAGGTCAGTGCCACTGATTTTTCCCCCCTTTTGTCTCAGGCTCCAGCATGGCTCTGCACAGCACTGTTAATGTCCAGTCTTTATTGATAATTAATTGAATTTATCCCAAATTTTGATATTTTGTTCATGGGCCAGGAGGGTGGAGGGAGATCCCCGACGCTGGGTCCTTGAACTCAGGGGGCGAGCCCTTGGTCACCTAGTGCCTCATGTCACCATGGGGCATGACAAGGAGAGCAGAGTCCCAGGACAAGAGTCTAGAGAACTAAATCTAGGGTCCAACTGCCTGGAAACAATCAATGTTGTATATTTCACATGCTAAGGACCTTCCTGAAGGCGCATCCACCCATCAACCTCCAAACAGAGTGAGAGGCACCAGGCAAAGGCTTGAGCGAGCACTCGAGCCTACCTTGTCATGAGGAATTTTATTTTTTTCCCTCTTCCCTGGAGGCCTCTTTACACAATAGGCCTGTCTGAAGAGACCTGCCTTCCCTTCCCTTTCCCTTTTTAACAACAGCAGAGATCAGATGCGGCAGAACCTGAATCGCCTCCAGACAGAGACGATTTAAATGGCAAATAAATACAGTATGTGGGAGTAATCAAAGTCAGCAAGATGCAAGCCCCACTTCGAGCCCAGATTATTTTAAAGCATGAGCAGAACTGTCAGTGAACTGTACAAGAAAGATGGGTGCAGAAAGCAAAGACAAAACCCCACCACCAGCCTGGCAGCGTGACGATGCAGAGGTATTTTACGTTCATTCTCACCGGAGCTGAATCTCTGACCCACAGGGAGGCCTTGCCTCCACGGCCCTCGACTCGGTCTTAAGTTTCAGCAACGTAACTTTGCTCCACTCATGCTTCAGAGACTGAATGTCAACAGAAAGCTGCTAAATACATACATAAATGTATTCTTTCCACAGATCTGGGCCTTTTACAGTTCATTTCAGAAGGCTCAACTGCATCTTCCCTTTCAGCGCTGGAAAAATGTCTTTTTCCTACTGGCTCTACATCTGATACTTCACAGGAAAATAAAGGCAAATCCACACAACATCCAAGGATGTGTTTCAGCAATATGGTTGCCTCACTCTGTCTGCTGTCTAATTTGGTCCGGGCTCTTTTGGCCTACGGAATTCTGGGAGGCGTGACGTTTTCTCCGTTGACTATACAAACGGTCCTTGGTCTAATTACTGCTCGCTAGTTGTTTCCCATGTAGGCTTAAGTGTCACCAGGAGCCCTACATCCGAAGAACAAAACCACAATTTGTGAGGACTCCAGCTCAGAATCCAGCTCTTAACCCAAGTAAGGTGACCAGCTTCCATCTGCGGCCTTTCAATGAAGGCAGTACAAGCTCATCAGGATCCGATCATCTCAATCATCTTTGAAAAACGCTCTTTCAACTTCCCAAGCATGAAGAAAAACAGTTGATTTCAATAGTTTAGATTATTTAACTCTTAGGCAATGAAGGAAAACTCAAATTCCCTCTTGTACGGGGCCACTATTAAAGAATGACATATTAACACTTTTCTGTATGAAATGCCCTTCATATCAGTTTAGTGTCCAGAATGAAATGCTTTAATTTTCATTTAAATATTCACAATAACATATCATTGTAACATAGTACAAGAGACACACACATTCCAAGCTATAGAGGAAAAACTTTGGCAGAGAGAAGTGAAATTTTACCCCGAATTATGAAGAGTCGGGAGTGCAACTAAATAGGGCACCTAGATCGTTTTCCTTCTAGGCATACATTCCACACTTTCATCCATGCTTCTCGGAAGGGGCTTCATATATATTTTTTGAGAAGTTAATAGAGGGAAGGGGAGGGGAAGGGGAAGAGTGGATCTATGGCCAAGTAGGTTTAGCAAAATGTACTAGACCCCCCTCTAGAAACTATGTGACACATGTTACTATATTAAAAGTTCTAAGTCTTGCAATAAAAAAGTAAAACAAACTGATAAATTCTGACCTCTCTGACACAGTGTAATGCGAGACTGTCCGAGTAGTGGAAGCCTTTCCACTTTCACATTTATGCCATCTCTGTCACATCCCAATTGGAATTTTCCCACGGAGGTGATCTCAAACAGGCTCCTACACTTGCATCATGTAAAAAGAAAACCATCTATAGCAAGCCCCCTTTCCCAATGGAACAATTACTTCTTCTAACTTTTGAGTCTCTAAGCCTCAGTTTCCTCAACAGGAAAATAAGGATAATAAATTTCATTCTCCTCAGGATGCTATGAGGATTAGAGGGGATAATCCAATCAAAACACTTGGCATGTTAAATGGCAGACAGTTGGCCCTCAGTAAAAATTAGCTGCTGGTCACAGGGAACTCTACTCAATATTCTGTAATGGCCTATATGGGAAAAGAATCTAAAAAAGAGTGGATATATGTATATGTATAACTGATTCGTTTTTCTGTACACCTGAAACTAACACAACATTGTAAATTAACTACTGTCCAATAAAAAAATTTTTTTTTTAATTATCTGCTGTTGCTGCTACTACTGCCAAGATATTCTGAACTCTCACCCAGCTTCATCATAACAACAAAAGCATGTGCCTGGCTGGATGTACACTGTGCTTTGAGCTGTCCCCAGAGATCCAGCCAGGCATAGGACTGGCCCCTGTCTGTCTACCTTCCCTTCCCTATCAGTCTATCCTCCCTTCTCCACCCTGAGTTGCATCTCCTTTCCTATCCAACACCATTTCCTGTGTACAAACCCCCCAGTGACCCCTATTTCCCTCTGGTCCTCCAAAGCCTTCTGTAGGGACTTTGGAAAAGAGAGCTCAAGACACGGCTTAGAACCACATGAGAACAGGAGGCAAGGATCCAGAATGAGCCTCTCCCAGTTTCAAAAGAGGAACAAATTGAGGGATATTATATTTCAAAGGCAGCACTCTCCATTCTGCTCACCAACACTTTCCTTTTTACTGAGGCTTTGATTTGTGACTAAATAATTATCTGTTTAAAAACTCTTCCTGGGCAGAGTTTCAACCCTACAAGACAATAAAGATCTGATTTGACTAAAATTACCAAGTCTTACAGGCACAAATTTCTCTTCCTCCCTAAGGCAGTCGAAAATTAGGTGTTTTCACCTAAAGCCATGAACAAAGATGACTGAATGACTTACAACTCAACAAGTGTTTGCTAAACAGTCCATTTTGCTGTTCTGTTGTCTCAGACACATTTTTCTTTCAAATGCTAATACCTCTTTAGGGGTTATGATTGGGATAAATACCCCTTTTCATGTTCTTATTTGGGTTGTTGATGATTATCAAATGGATTCAAAGGCATCCATTTCCACCATGTTGTACTCAAAAGCCATCTTAAAATAAACCAGTGAACAGAAATCAAACACATTTATACATGTATAGCATCCTTTGTGCAAACACAGAGCACTGTGCAAAAACATTCTTACCAAGTTGGAGGTAACAAGAACAGATATCAAAGCAATAATAATATTAGACACACAAAAGCCAGCAGACATCTGAGGCTGCCAGGTTCTCAAGACCAAAAAGTAACTTTGCCAAAGTAAACCAAAGGAAAATCTCAAAAGGTAGCAATTCGTAAAACGAGGATGTCAATCAACTTCAGTAAGCTCTGTGCACGGATGTCCATGACCACAGAAGGCTACTATGTCAGACAAATGTTAGAGGTTGGTCTTGAAACCACAGAAACAAAAATACTAAGCATCAGGGCTGGGAGGAGATTCCCAGAGAGGCAGCCCAATGTAAGTGATCTGGTTCAAAGGAGAGTGGAACCACCTTTAAAAAGATACCACATGAGCTTGTAGTTGTATAAAAGGAGAAAGAGCATAACTGGTCCTTGATGGAGGGAAAAAAAAAACACTTTATGTTTTGGCTTCAAAACTTATTACATCCGGGCTTCCCTGGTGGCGCAGTGGTTGAGAGTCCGCCTGCCGATGCAGGGGACACAGGTTCGTGCCCCGGTCCGGGAAGATCCCACATGCCGCGGAGCGGCTGGGCCCGTGAGCCATGGCCGCTGAGCCTGCGTGTCCGGAGCCTGTGCTCCGCAACGGGAGAGGCCACAACAGTGACACGCCCGCGTACCGCAAAAAAAAAAAAACAAAAAAAAACCCCAACTTATTACATCCTTATTAAATGTGTTTATAAGGTTTGCCTTGGGGTAAATGGATATACTTCTAAAAGCAGATAGGTCCAACCTGTGTGCCACTAACAGTGCTTAATGAGGACACATAACTAACCTGGAGAAAATGGCAAGGTACATGGGGGGAGGGGAGACTTGGCACGGGGCTTAGACTTTGGTGACCTGGGCAGTCTTCTGCCTGGAAAAGGAGGGTCACAAGGAATGACACATAAGGCTGCCTCTGGGTAGTAAGCACAAACCACCAAACCTACTGTTAAAATACTGAAATACTTGGCAAATAGCCACTTCTCCAGCAACTTCCCTGAGGCAGCCCAACCAACAACAAAGGGTTAATTCACAGCACCAGAGCGTGGGGGGTAGGGCGGGGGGAGTGGACCCAAAGGCCCATTTCCTATGCTATGGCCAGCACTGGTTGTGAAGTCTGGCTATCTGTGCCACAGCATTTATTTTTTTTATTTTTTTTTATTTTTTTTTTTAATATTCATTTATTTTTAATGACTTATTAGAACAAATACCTATAGATATCATTATATATATGATATATAAATTAATTATACAATATATCATGTATTAATTATTAAAACATACTCTGGTAAATATTATATATTCAATATGAAACAGGAGGAAAGGGGGCAGGGCACAACCTTTAAAAGAATTACATAGCCCGAGGACACAACATAAACTGATTAGAACAAAATAGGTCCAAGATGGCGGACGAGTCTACTTCCACTAGACCTTGAGCCTCAGTATACACTCATTGTAACACATCAGCAAGCTAAGCGACACACCCACAGGTGCCACGACAGTTCCAAGGATGACCATAAAGGTCAAAAAGTGGGCGGTGGCTCAATTCCTAGACATCCCCACCCCTTCCCCAAAATAGCTGGAATACTCCTCCCACTCATCAGCGTATGAAATTACTCACCCCTATAAAACTAACAACCCCATACCCTGGTGCTGCCCTCGCCTTCTTTTTTTTTTTTTTTTTTTTAATTATTTTTTTTTTATAGGTATACCTGGATTTAATTCTCACTTCTACCGCTTGGTAGCTGGATAGCCTTAGGCAAGTTTCATACCTCCCTGAAATTCACTTAATTCAGTCTGTAAAATGGCATAATAACTTATTATAGCATCCTTTTAGGAATTTTAAATCAGTTCTTGAAATAAAAGTACACAATATATAGACAAGTATGGATTCCTCAATAGATGTTTGACCTTTCATTTCTCCAGTATCCCACCCGCATCAAATAAAGAAAAATACTTTTTAAAATTTACGAATATTTCATTGTTGTAAAGTTAAAGCCATAAAAATAATCAAATGGCCTACTATCATACCGTTAGAAGAAAAAAAAAAAGGTGTTCATGAGAGTTCCATATTAGAATACAAGTTTTCCTTAGGCACCTGTTTATGTATGCTATTCTGCTCTTTACAATAAATAATTAAATTTAAAAGACTTAATTCCTCACTTTTAAGACCTTATTAGTTTACAAATTACATATTGACCTATGCTAAATTTTATACCGACCCATGCTAATGAATTCAGTACAGAAAAAAAACACTGCACTCAAGCAAACTACATATATATATATATAACTTATATGAGAATTGCTACTCCAGCTTTCTTTTGGTTTCCATTTGCATGAAATACCTTTTTCCATCCCCTTACTTTCAGTCTGTATGTGTCTCTAGGTCTGAAGTGGGTCTCTTGTAGACAGCAAATATATGGGTCTTGTTTTTGTATCCATTCAGCCAATCTGTGTCTTTTGGTGGGAGCATTTAGTCCATTTACATTTAAGGTAATTATCGATATGTGTGTTCCCATTCCCATTTTCTTAATTGTTTGGGGTTTGTTATTGTAGGTCTTTTCCTTCTTTTGTGTTTCTTGCCTAGAGAAGTTCCTTTAGCAGTTGTTGTAGAGCTGGTTTGGTGGTGCTGAACTCTCTCAGCTTTTGCTTGTCTGTAAAGGTTTTAATTTCTCCATCAAATCTGAATGAGATCCTTGCTGGGTAGAGTAATCTTGGTTGCAGGTTTTTCTCCTTCAACACTTTCAATATGTCCTGCCACTCCCTTCTGGCTTGCAGAGTTTCTGCTGAAAGATCAGCTGTTAACCTTATGGGGATTCCCTTGTGTGTTATTTGTTGTTTTTCCCTTGCTGCTTTTAATATGTTTTCTTTGTATTTAATTTTTGACAGTTTGATTAATATGTGTCTTGGCTTATTTCTCCTTGGATTTATCCTGTATGGGACTCTCTGTGCTTCCTGGACTTGATTAACTATTTCCTTTCCCATATTAGGGAAGTTTTCAACTATAATCTCTTCAAATATTTTCTCAGTCCCTTTCTTTTTCTCTTCTTCTTCTGGAACCCCTATAATTCGAATGTTGGTGCGTTTAATGTTGTCCCAGAGGTCTCTGAGACTGTCCTCAGTTCTTTTCATTCTTTTTTCTTTATTCTGCTCTGCAGTAGTTATTTCCACTATTTTATCTTCCAGGTCACTTATCCGTTCTTCTGCCTCAGTTATTCTGCTATTGATCCCATCTAGAGTACTTTTAATTTCATTTATTGTGTTGTTCATCGTTGCCTGTTTCATCTTTAGTTCTTCTAGGTCCTTGTTAACTGATTCTTGCATTTTGTCCATTCTATTGTCCATTCTATCTCCAAGATTTCGGATCAACCTTACTATCATTATTCTGAATTCTTTTTCCGGTAGACTGCCTATTTCCTCTTCATTTGTTAGGTCTGGTGGGTTTTTATCTTGCTCCTTCATCTGCTGTGTGTTTTTCTGTCTTTTCATTTTGCTTATCTTACTGTGTTTGTGGTCTCCTTTTTTGCAGGCTGAAGGTTCGTAGTTCCTGTTGTTTTTTGTGTCTGTCCCCAGTGGCTAAGGTTGGTTCAGTGGGTTGTGTCGGCTTCCTGGTGGAGGGTACTAGTGCCTGTGTTCTGGTGGATGAGGCTGGATCTTGTCTTTCTGGTGGGCAGGTCCACGTCTGGTGGTGTGTTTTGGGGTGTCTGTAGACTTATTATGATTTTGGGCAGCCTCTCTGCTAATGGGTGGGGTTGTGTTCCTGTCTTGCTAGTTGTTTGGCATAGGATGTCCAGCACTGTAGCTTGCTGGTCGTTGAGTGAAGCTGGGTGCTGGCGTTGAGATGGAGATCTCTCGGAGATTTTTGCTGTTTGATATTATGTGCAGCTGGGAGGCCTCTTGTGGACCAGTGTCCTGAAGTTGGCTCTCCCACCTCAGAGGCACAGCACTGACTCCTGGCTGCAGCACCAAGAGCCTTTCATCCACAGGGCTCCTTAATTTGGGATAATTCGTTGACTATTCAGGTATTCCACAGATGCAGGGTATATCAAGTTGATTGTGGAGCTTTAATCCGCTGCTTCTGAGGCTGCTGGGAGAGATTTCCCTTTCTCTTCTTTGTTCTCACAGCTCCCAGGGGCTCAGCTTTGGATTTGGCCCCGCCTGTGCGTGTAGGTCGCTGGAGGGCGTCTGTTCTTTGCTCAGACAGGACGGGGTTAAAGGAGCCGCTGATTCGGAGGCTCTGGCTCACTCAGGCCGGGGGGTAGGGAGGGTCACGGAGTGTGGGGCGGGCCTGCAGCGGCAGAGGCCGGCATGACGTTGCAGCCTGAGGCGCGCCGTGCGATCTCCCGGGCGAGTCGTCCCCGGATCCCGGGACCCTGGCAGTGGCGGGCTGCACAGGCTCCCCGGAAGGGCGTGTGGCCAGTGACCTGTGTTCGCACACAGGCCTCCCGGTGGCGGCAGCAGCGGCCCTAGCGTCCCATGTCTGTCTCTGGGCTCCGCACCTTCAGCCGCGGCTCGCGCCCGTCCCTGGAGCTCTCTCAAGCAGCGTTCCCAATCCCCTCTCCTCGTGCACCAGGAAACAAAGAGGGACGCAAAAGTCTCTTGCCTCTTCGGCAGGTCCAGACTTTTCCCCGGACTCCCTCCCGGCCAGCCGCGGTGCACCAACGCCCCGCAGGCTGTGTTCACGCCGCCAACCTGAGTCCTCTCCCGGCGCTCCGACAAAAGCCGGAGCCTCAGCTCCCAGTCCCGCCCGCCCCGGCGGGCGAGCAGAAAAGCCTCTCGGCTGGTGAGTTCCGGTCGGCCCGATCCTCTGCGCTGGAATCTGTCCGCTTTGCCCTCCGCACCCCTGTTGCTGTGCTCTCCTCCGCGGCTCCCAAGCTCCCCCACTCCGCCTCCCGAAGTCTCCACCCGCGAAGGGGCTTCCTAGTGTGTGGACACTTTTCCTCCTTCACAGCTCTCTCCCGCTGGTGCAGGACCCGTCCCTATCCTTTTGTCTCTGTTTAGTTTTTTCTTTTGCCCTAACCAGGTACGTGGGGGGTTCCTTGCCTTTTGGGAGGTCTGAGGTCTTCTGCCAGCGTTCAGTAGGTGCTCCGTAGGAGTTGTTCCACGCGTAGATGTATTTCTGGTGTATCTGTGGGGAGGAAGGTGATCTCCGCGTCTTACTCTTCCGCCATCTTCCCGGAAGTCTCTGCATCAGCATTTATTAAATATTGTGAATATCTCTTCTGTTTACATGACATTTCTCTACTTTATTCTAAGTGTGACAAGAAGTTAAACCCATCATCTGGGTCCTAAAGGGGTAAATACTGGTTTACAAGATCCCAGGTAAATGAGATAAAGGTCTACTCCTTCTAGAGCAAGATGGAAGGGGAAGTCCCTGCCCAGCCTTCTGCTGCCTGATGCTTTGAAGCCAGAGGTGTTTCTACACCCTGGTAGGTCTACAAATGTTAGCTTTTAAAGGGCAAGAATTGCATCTTATTCCTCGCTGTGCTTCTAGCCCAGTCCCTGGCCCAGTGGAACTGCTGGGTCTAAGCTACAGGAAATAGTTCAGGGGTGCTACCCGTCAGGCTTAAAGAAAGGCAAGGATTACGTTGAGTCCTAAGCTAAATGTTCATTGATTATTTTTATTAAGAAGGCTTTTCTACTTTAAATTTGACTCTGCAGTGTGCTTACAAAAAACACTGTTAATGTTGCTGTTTGGCTAATGTTGCTGTTTGGTTAATGTTGCTGTTTGTTAATGTTGCTGTTTGGCTAACCACATCGTGGTTCTCCAGCAAGGACATGATCGCTGTAACTCTCCACTACCACCCTCCCACCAGGACATCCAGCAATGGGTGGGGGCATTTCTGGCACTAGGTGCATTTAGTAGGTGAAGGACAAGGATGCTGTATGTGTAATTCAGTCCTATATCATGAAGAATCGACCCAACCCAAGATGCCTAGAGCTCCCAAGTGGACAAACACAGATTCACTAGTGAACCTTATTTTTCTAGAAAGTGGCTATTTGAAGTGACACTGTCCACAATTCCCTCACTCTGTTACCTGTATCTGTACATCTCCGCCATGTGATCACCGTCCTGGTGTTGCCAGTCTCTGAATTATAGTCCTCATGGACAAGCATTGATAAGTCACCTCCTAATCATCTGTCCTGCAAATCCCTGCCTGTAAAGTTGGCGTCCAGGAGTGATCGTCAAAATATTGAGTCACCAGTACGAGCCAATCGAACTAGAGGTTGGCATGAATTAAGGGGCTAGGCCCTTCTTTTGAGTGCTGGGTATCAGCTCTGTGGATGGTCACCACTTGGTGAAAGGCGAGATGTGAAGTGTGGAGCTACCTGACAGTCGTAGGTGAGGGCTCAGGGAAATAACACTCTCCTTATAGAAAGGAGATTTCTATAAGGCTTTCACATGGTACATGATGGTAACCATGGGAAGACCCCTCAGCTAAAGAGTGAGGTTGCTGGGCCATACAGTAATGCTGCATCACTTACAACTTTTGGCTCTAACCTGGTTTATCATTAGGGTCCGAGGGAGGGTGAAAAGAGTCCTTTGTACTTCAATGGCAGAAGGAATAAAAACGGAATGATGGTAGTCACCATCATTTACTGAGAACCCATAGCATATTATTACCTTAAGTGACCTTTTCATGAACCTTCTGAAGTAGGAATTATCTTCCCATTTTACAGATGAGAAAATCAAGACCCATGGAAAGACAAATACCATATGATATCAGTTATATGTGGAATCTAAAATATGTCACAAATGAACTTATCCATGAAACAGACACCGACTCACAGGCATAGAGAACAGACTTGTGGTTGCCAAGGCGGAGGGGGAGTCGGGGAGGGATGGATTGGGAGTTTGAGATTAGCAGATGCAAACTATTATATACAGAATGGATAAACAACAAGATCCTACTGTATAGCACAGGGAAGTATAGTCAATATCTTGTGATAAACCATAATGGACTAGAATAAGAAAAAGAATGTGTATATATATGTATAACTTAATCACTTTACTGTACAGCAGAAATTAACACATTATAAATCAACTATACTTCAATAAAATAAATTAAAAAAAAAGAAAATCAAGACCCAGAAAGCAACCACCTTTCCTAAAACCACACTATAAATAAGCAGCAGCATCTGAAATTAGAAGCCAGATGTGTTCAAATCTACAGTTTATGACTTTTTTTTTTTTTTTGGCAGTAGGCGGGCCTCTCACTGTTGTGGCCTCTCCCGTTGCGGAGCACAGGCTCCGGATGCGCAGGCTCAGCGGCCATGGCTCACGGGCCCAGCCGCTCCGCGGCATGTGGGATCTTCCCGGACCGGGGCACGAACCCGTGTCCCCTGCATCGGCAGGCGGACTCTCAACCACTGCGCCACCAGGGAAACCCTATGACCTTTTATGAATAGTGGAAAGACATGGAAGAAACAAAGGCAGGACCAGGAAGAGAAAGCAGGCGAAGGAGCTGAGGATGTCCTCTGCAACACAATTTATATCTTCCAAATATAGCAGTAAAATGTTAACAGGTCCAAGAAATAAAGTAAGGCTTTCTCCTCTATATTCATTCCCAACTAAATTCCGACCTTTTTCTATGCAAAGCCCAAAGGAAGGGACACTTTCCTCGCCAACCTCTTCCTGAACCACACACCCAGACAGATCTGTACCTTCTCAGAATTCCTTAAAGACCCAAAGTCTCTGTCACATAAACGATCACTGTCAACATCTCACCCATCCTTCAAAAGCCTCCTTCTCCTTAGAGCCCCTCCTTAGATCTTCTCTGCTCTGCCTATGCTGTGCCTTTGTACGGCCCTCAGCCCTTCCCAGCGGCAGCGGTACTCGGGTTAGTTAGCTGTGTCCTTGCCTTGAGTTCCACAGGGACTACGACTTTCTCATAAACTCTCCATTCAAGTATTTTCATACAGATTCTCTTTCGGAGACTTATGTCTGCATGTATAACTTACACTATTAAAGTCTAAATTTCAGCATCAGCATTACCATCACTCACATACTACTAGCCGTGGACAGTATGCCAGGCGGCAATGCTAAATCCTTTAGGTCTAATCGAATAATTCTCATCCCGAAGCAGGTGTTTTTTTTTTAATTGCCCCCTACACATGTGAAAACTGAAGCCTCCCTCAAAAGATAACATAACTTATCCAGTATCATACATGCCTTCTCTTCTTGCAGTCTCTGAAGTATAGACGTCCATCAAGGAAAAACTTCAGCACCTTGTAAATACTTAATGGTACACCATTCATTCATTCATTCATTCAATCATTTAGTCATTCACTCCTGGGGTCCTACTACATGCCAGACAGTTCATAAACAAAAAGAATAGGGCCCACTTGCTGCCCTCAGAAGAATCACAGGCTAGAGGGAGAACCCCTTTTCCCTCCCAAACAGGCCCCCAGGATATAACGAGGGAAGTGCAATCATGGTGGAATGCCTGGGTTCCTCCACAGCTCAGGGAAGAGGCATCAGAGGCAGGTGGATCCTGGTGGTCTTGGGGTCCGCACCTGCCAGAGTCCCCGGCAATGGAGCCCCAGGAGCATCACCCCCACCAGCCACCATGACCTCTGAGGTCTCACAACAGTGGTGATCTGAGGACTGGGGTCTCACTATTCTGAGTACTTATCAGCAGAATTTGGCAAGGAAACAAAGTCCCCTTCCCTCCCCCTTCCTCATTTGTACAGATGATTGTTCGTGGCACTTACAAGCAGCTTCAAATGAGTACACACGTTTTATTTCCCAACAGACGTTAAATAACGACATCCTGCCATGAGCTGAAAATCTGGTTGGCACTCCTGAGGACGTGTCAGCTTGCAGCGACATTCTCTTTCTAACATCCAGTCTATTTGGAACATAAAAATTTAAAAAGACAAAAATCCCCACATTTTCCTCATGGAAAAATCGACCACCAGAAAACAGCGTTTCCTCCCTGCCTGGGTGTATCAGTTATCTACTGGCATCTCTTCCCCAGGCGTCTGTGGAAGCCAACCTAAACTGGGCTCCCTGGTGCATCTCGGCGGGTGGCTGATGTAGGAGTGTGTCTGGTCTACCCCACTCTACTTGATGTGCTTCTCATTCGTTTCCGGGACCGGGAGGCTAAGCAGGTGCATCTTTCTCGGGAAGATGACAGAGAAGTGCAAGAGCAGAAACACGCTTGCACTTTTTTAAGCCTCTGTTTGCCCCAGGGTTCCTCACATCCCACTGGCCACAGCAGTCCCACGGCTGAGTGCAGGGTGTGAGGACGACAGCACCACAAATAGCAGGGAGGTAAGACGGAGGGAAGAATTAGAGCCACTGGTGTAATCAATGACCACACTGGTCCTGGTCTCTCAGACAGACAGGCGTAACATTTTCTGAGCCCCAAGTGAGAAACACATCCTGCGAAAGAGTGGTCCAAATGGCAAAAGCTGGACATTTTGCAGACATTTTTGATGGTATATTCCAGGTAATTCACAAATCACCTGGGAGACTATTTATAAACTGTTGTGAAAACCAGGAGAGACAGTCACCAACAAACAGAGATACCAAAGCACTCTGAACAAAGGCTGGATGTTTCTGGCAGACCTAGAACCAAGTGTATTATTTACTGCCTAGAACAACAACAGTAATTGCAATGATGGCAAACACTCATTCAGCGATTACTATGTCTTGGGCTCTCTGTTAAGCACTTTCTATGAATTATTCTTCTTAATTTTTAAAATAAACCATGCAATAGATATTATAAGGATGCCTATTTTATAGATGTGCAAACTGAGGCCAGCAGTTTCACAACTGGGCTAAGAGTCCACAAAGAGTAAAAGGAAAAGCCAGGACTTGATCCCAGGTCTGTGTGGTCCCACAGAGCACATTTTTTACCACTACCGTGTACCGTCCCTCTCTTTATTCAGGTGAGCCTCGACGGCCTTGTCATATGCCCGATTTATAAATAACCCTCAGAGCTTCTGAATCTTCTTTTGTTCCTGACAGGAAGACTATTCTGTCTAAAAACGCCTACCTTTTACTCAATGCCTGGCTAGTCTAATTTAGTGTTTCTTCCATTTGTATATTAACTAAGACAGTTTCTAGGGAGAACATAGGATAAGACACAATATGCAAGGTCTGATTGGCTACTGACAATCTCTGAATCTAGACTGTGCAGGGAGGAAATCAATAAAGCTCCAAGGAGCAGAGGGGAAGGGAAGAAAGCCCAGCACTTGGCTTGTTTCCTTTTCTGTAAAGTGAGACTATTCTGTGATTATATTCAAAATACTCAACTTATTCTAAATTGATATAAGAATGCACACCGAAATTCCAAACTGCATTTCCTTTTGTTCTCTCCATAACATATTGTGCATAAAAGTGAACGGCTGGTCAGAAATTGCTAAATAAGATAGGCTGTACCATGTATTGTGTTTCAAATTGTTCTACAATTTTCCAAATCATGTGTTGATTTTCAGGTCTGTTGGCACACTCTTTCGTTCGATGCACTCGCCAAAAGTTAACGATGCCTGCATCTGATCCATCGATGACACAGGGAACCACATTAAGGCCTTTCAAGGACATTCTCATGATGGTAATAGTCCTGAGGGCCCCTTGTTGGCTCCCAGCACCTTGCTGTAGCCAGAGGGAGGCCCAAATGCTGCTTGTTCACCTTGGCCAGTGAATGGGTGTCAGCTCTTGCCACATACCCTGGACCTAGAGACCTTGAACTTGGCCTCTGCTGACCATGCCACCAGTATCCACCCCTGCCTCCTTCTCTGAAGCCTGGCCAGTGCTGGAGCAGGTGCCACAAGGGTCCCACCTTGGTCCATTCAGCTGCCCCCAGAACCTGGCACCACTCCTGGCCTCCTTCACCACCACACTGGTTTGGTGCCAATGTCAATCAACAGTGTAACCACAGTCCAGCTATACTGGTCCCTAATGACTAAATTTCAGTCTTGAGAAACACTTGGTTTTGCATCCTCTATGGATTCCTGTGATGTTTAAACGAGCTACTGTATGAGAAGATGGCTTCCAAGATGAAGAGTATATATTGCTTAAAAAATGCTTTAGGGTACCTTTTCCTCCACTGAATGCACACTTGCTAAAGTAAAGAAGTCCGAATATTAGTCCTTCATCCTCTTGCTTTCTGTTCACTAATTCCAGAAAGCAATCCGTAAGGCATGTAGAAGAAACCAAGAAGGCTGCCTGTCAGCAGATTGCTGTGCTGGGCAGAGCTCAAATAATTAATACAATGGGTGAAAACAGCCCTTCCTGGCCAATAGGCATCCTATAACCACCTAATAATGGCAGCGGTCCCAGCACGGGGGTCTGTGTAATACACCTTCACTGGATGTAGACAGTGCTAAGACCTCCACCCTTGTTCGTGCTGTCCCCGAACAAACGGGGATCTCCACAGCACAACAGTCAGACTGTACCTGGCTCGGCCTTTGAAGTTCATGTGGGTAAAGAGACAGATACAGAATGGTGGCAGGGACTTCCCTGGTGGTCCAGCGGGTAAGACTTCACGCTCCCAACGCAGGGGGCCCGGGTTCGATCCCTGGTCAAGAACTAGATCCCGCATGCACGCCGCAACTAAGAATCTGCAGGCCGCAACTGAGAGTCCGCACGCCGCAAGGAAGATTCTGTGTGCCGCAAGGAAGATCTGGCGCAGCCAAAATAAATGTTTTTTTTAAAAAGCATTAAAATAGTGGTAAGTAGTGATAACTGTATTAGGAACAGACCAATAGGAATATATACAGAGAGGTGGGCGGGGGAGAAGGAAAGGTGGGGGAGGGAGAGAGAGGGAGAGGGGGGAGAGAGGGGGAGAGGGGGGAGAGAGGGGGAGAGGGGGAGAGGGGGAGGGGGGAGAGGGGGAGAGGGGGGAGAGGGGGGAGAGGGGGGGAGAGGAGAGAGGGGGACAGGGGGACAGGGGGACAGGGGGAGAGGAGGAGAGAGATTGATTGATTACAGGCGTAACTCAGGGATACTGCAGGTTCAGTTCCAGACCACTGCAATAAAGCGAATATCACAACAAAGTGAGTGGCAGAGATTTTTTGGTTTCCCAGTGCATAATAAAAGTTATGTTTACACTATCCTGTAGTCTATTAAGGGTGCAACAGCATTATGTCTAAAAAAATGTATATACCTTAATTAAAGAATATTTAGTTGCTAAGATGCTAACCATCATCTGAGCCCTCCCCCAGTTATACTCTTTTTGCTGGTGGAGGGTTTGAAATATCCAGAGACTTACCGAAATATGACACACACGCATGAAGTGAGCCAATGCTGTTGGAAAAATGGCCCCAACAGAGTTGCTCAACACAGGGTTGCCACAAACCTTCAATTTGTGAAAAACGTAATATCTGAGAAGCACAGTAAAATGAAGTATGCCTACATAAGGAACTGGCTCACACAATTATGGAAGCTGAGAAGTTCAAAATCTACAGGGTGGACCACTGGAGCAGGTCCCAGGGAGGGCCCATGTTCCAGTGTGAAGGTTGTCAGGCAGAAAGAGCTGAGCTGATGTTGCAGATGCAATCTGAAGGTAGTCAGCTGGCGCATTCTCTCTTACTTAAGGAAGGATTGGTCTTTTTGTTCTCTACAGGCCTTCAGCTGATTAGATGAGGCCCACCCACATTAGGGAGAGCAATCTGCTTTATTCAAGTCTGATTTAAATGTTAATCTCATCCAAAAACATCCTTGCAGAAACACCCAGAATAATGTTTAACCAACTTTCTGGGCACCCCATGGCCCCATCCAGTTGACACATGAGATCAACCATCACAAGTTATGTATGCAGTGGAGTTAACCACATTTCATGCACAGCTTAACAGTCACTGATTCTGTATGGGCCTAGAAGTTCTCAGGTTCCATGAGTCAAGAAAAGTCCAGAAGCTTTGAGAATCCTGGATATTTTCCAGAGACAGATTTTTCTAGCACATGGAAAACTCCACTGAAAGGGGGTAGGGGGTTGTGAGAATAAAGAAAAGCCACAGGGGGAAACCATGAACAGATAATGAATCATCATCTCAGCTTAGCAGCTCCTGCTGTTTCCTCTGACAAAATAGCATCTTGGCCAGGCAAGGTTATTCGGGAGGGAAGAATTCACTTGTAAAAAGCTGGAACCAGGACTTTTAGCAGTGCTTCTGTACATATGTGTGCACGCATGCCTGTGTGTTAAACTCCGCTAATAGAATATTTATCTAAGGATACATTTTCCCCTTTTCTAATTCCTTCACTGACTTCTCTTCCCTTATAAATCCTCTAAACACTGCAAAGCCTCAAACCTTCGGCAAGCCCTCTGCACGACATCCATTCTCTCCTTAACTGATCTCAATCACAGATTTAAATACCATCAAGATGCTGATAACTGTTGAATTTATTTTTTTCCAGCCCAGATCTTCCCTGCCAGTTTAATATATCCACCAATAAAAAGCATCTCACTGGTACCTATAAGTTTTCTCTCTCTTTAAAATGATTCCTTCTAGTCACACGATTTGTAACCCCACCCCCGCAGAAAACATTATATGAATCACCCCTGCCTTTTATAACGTGCATGGCCCAGTTCAGATGCAACCAAGGTATACCCGACTCTTACTTAAGAACCACTTAGTGTGACTTTTTCTCTCTTATCTCCACCCCACTCCTCCTAAGTAGCACCCAGCAGCCAGGGCCTGGTTAGAGGTTAGGTATGAAACTAACTCAGTTAGAGATATGAAAGAATATAAAACCATTAGAACAGACTCAAAGTAAGACTTCTGACAGCTGGCTGACGCTTCAGAGAATGAAACTTCCATCTAAGAAGATCGGCCACTGAAAGTTCTGTTTCCTTTTTGATAATTTTTTTTCGGAAGAAGGGCAAGTCAGGTTTTTTGCTAAATTTTTGTCAGGAAAAATAAAATGAGAGTCACCTCTTTTGCATAATTGAATATGCTAACACTCTGCTTCTGCATTTCATGAAGGAGCCGAAGCAGATGCTAAGTGGCCAGGCTTTCAGAACCTCTCATGCAGTTCCCATTTTAATGTTACCCAGGAACTAAGGCAGGTTATTGCTAAAATTGGACGGACCAGGCTCAGCATTTCAACATTTATGGTTGTTAAACTAAACCGATGCTGGGTTCCCAATGCGCCATAGGCTCAGCTCAGGAAATTTTAAACAAATGGCAAAAGCACAGCCCTAGCTCCTTGTCAGTTACAATAACACGCCTGCCCCCGCACAATAAAGATTTCCCATTTTCATTATAAGTCTTGCTTCAGTGCTTTTGATTTGATTTTTGTCTGGAACCTAGAGGAAATAGGGCTCTTGGAAGCTATTTACTCTAATGCCTTTGTTTCAGAGAAGAGCAAGGTAAAGCCCGGAGGAACCCAGCGACTTGCTCAAGGTCACCCAGCAATTCCCTGCATCTCAGCATCTCCACCTCCCTACCCAGAAAAATGGCAATAACAAACCTATCTGCCTTATGGGGTTTTGTGACTATTAAATGAAATACTGCATAAGACAGACTCAGCAGAGTGAGTGCCTGGCACATGAAAGAAAAACAGATGTTTGGCATTAATAATCCTCTCCAGGCTAATCCTTTGAGCAGGGGGGCTGTTAAGATAGTCTGATAAATCAGCAAGGCTGGCTGCACTGTGTTCAAATGTCCCTACCACTTTGTATATTTGATTTCAAAAGAATAACAAAACAAAAACAAATAAACAAAACCCAGAAAGCCTACTCTAAAATTAACCCCCTTCTGTCGGTGAACTTCACAAATCAGACCCAACACTGTGGGGTGGGGGGTGGGGGGGTAAGGGGACGAGGGAAATCATCCCTTCAAGAGAATCAGCCTTCCTGCACATAAAAGATGGCCTCTAGGAGAACAAGGGATTTGTCTCTCCTTTATGAAGCCAGCCTAATTAAAGAAACTTTTCTATGGGCTTTTCAATTTAATAGACATCACCACAAAGGCAGCCTTGATTATGCACGAGACTGCCCTCTGCTGTGCATTTTCATTAGTGCACTAATTGACGGTCTTTGGGAGATTCCCGGGTCTGGTAGCGGGGCTGGAGTCCGGCAATCCTGAAGGTCCTGTGCGAGTGGAGGACACTGACTTCTTCCACTTCTGACTCCCACAAAATGGAAAGAGCAACCTACAGGGCTCTCAGCCAAATGAAGAATTCTAGGAGAAAGGCTGGAATTGGAGGATGGGGAGAGGATGCTGCTACAAAATGATACACTCACATCCCTGATTACTCAACCTTGGGTCCAGATAGGGCCCAAAATTAAACTAAAGGCTAGTTAACTTCTGAAGCATCCCTATGTTTCAGATGGACAGCAAATTATTACAAAATTCCAGATTAGTGAGTTTAAGGAATCAGCAATAGGTAGATGGAAGGTAAGCCTGTTCCTCTTTCTATACTTAAAATGCTTGGAAACTAATGATCACTGTGCTGATTGGATGTCCCCTATCATGACCGGGAAAAGGATTTTACACTGACATAAGGAGGGATGATCCAGTGGTCATAGCTGACCAATGATGGTGACTTTCCATCTCTGGAGGTAATCCAACAGAGTCTGGATGAGTCCTTAGGAACGGGGAGACATCTCACGATTCCAGCTTCAGATGGGCAGTTGGTCCACATCACTATTTCTCAGAGTCTGAGATTTCACAGGCCAGAAAAAAATACCCAAAATAATTCTGGGGAATTACACAGGGTTTAAAGACATTTATAAAAACTACTACAGGTTTCCTCAGCTATCTGAGAGTACAGTGTTCCTATGAAATCCTTCATAAGCTGAAATGGCCTAAGGTGAAGAAGCAATTTCTTTTTCGTAAATGCAAAAAACATCTCCTTTGGATTTCTTTCAGTTAGTGAAAACAGGTACTAATGTAGGTCTTTCATAAAAGCAAAGTGGCATAAAGAGAAGTACCATGAAGCAGGGGATACCTGTGTTTAATATCACCATGACTTCCTTAAAAGAAGAATCATTTAAAACAAACCTAAAAATCAAAGAGGCAAAAATTCTACCAAACTTTTGAATAAGAGCTAACACCTATCCTCAAACTATTCCAAAAATTGCAGAGAACAGAACCCTTCCGATCTCACTCTATGAGGCCACCATCACCCTGATACCAAAACCAAAGATACCACAAAAAAAGAAAATTAGAGGTCAATATTACTGATGAACATATATGCAAAATCCTCAACAAAATACCAGCAGACAACACATTAAAAGGATCATACACCATGATCAAGTGGGATGTATCCCAGGGATGCAAGGATTTTTCAATATACGCAAATCAATCAGTGTGATACCCACATTAACAAATTGAAGAATAAAAACCATATGATCTCAATAGATGCAAAAAAAAGTTTTTGATAAAATTCAACATCCATTTATGATAAAAAAATTTCCAAAAAGTGGACATAGAGGGAACACACCTCAACATAATAAAGGCCATATATGACAAACCCAGAGCTAACATCACACTCAGTGGTGAGAAGCTGAAAGCATTTCCTCTAAGACCAGGAACAAGACAAGGATGTTCACTCTCACCACTTTTATTCAACATAGTTTTAGAAGTCCTAGCCATGGCAATCAGAGAAGGAAAAGTAGTAAAAGGAAACCAAATTGGAAAAGAAAAAGTAAAAGCATCACTGTTTGCAGATGACATGATACTATACATAGAAAATACTAGCGGTGCTACCAGAAAACTACTAGAGCTCATCCAAGAATCTGGTAAAGTTGCAGGATACAAAATTAATACATAGAAATCTCTTGCATTCCTAAACACTAACAAAGAAAGATCACAAAGAGAAATTAAGGAAACAATCCCATTTATCGTCGCATCAAAAAGAATAAAATTCCTAGGAATAAACCTACCCAAGGAGGAAAAAGACGTGTACTCCAAAAACTATAAGACAATGATGAAAGAAATCGAAGATGACACAGATGGAGAGATATATACCATGTTCTTGGATTAGAAGAATCAATACTGTCAAAATGACTACACTACCCAAGGCAATCTACAGATTCAATGCAATCCCTATCAATTTAACAATGGCATTTTTCACAGAACTAAAATTAAAAATTAAAAAATTTGTATGGAAACACAAAAGACACTGAATAGCCAAAGCAATCTTGAGAAAGAAAACGGATCTGGAAGAATCAGGCTCCCTGACTTCAGACGATACTACAAAGCGATAGTAATCAAAACATATGGTACTAGCACAAAAACAGAAATATAGATCAGTGGAGCACGACAGAAAGCCCAGAAATAAACCCACGTACCTATGGTCGATTAATCTACAACAAAGGAGGCAAGAATATACAATGGAGAAAAGACAGTCTCTTCAATAAGTGATGCTGGGAAAACTGGACAGCTACATGTAAATGAATGAAATCAGAATACTCACTAACACCACACACAAAAATAAACTCAAAATGGATTAAATATCTAAATTTAAGACTGGATACCATAAAACCCCGAGAGGAAAACATAGGCAGAACACTCTTTGACATAAATCGCAACAACATATTTTTCGATCCATCTCCTAGAGTAACGGAAATAAAAACAAAAATAAGCAAATGGGACCTAATAAACTTAAAAGTTTTTGCATAGCAAAAGAAACCATAAACAAAAAGACAACCTACGGATTGGGAGAAAAATATTTGCAAAAATTGCGACTAACATGGGATTAATCTCCAAAATATACAAACAGCTCATACAGCTCAATATAAAAAAAAACAAACAACCCAATCAAAAACTGGGCAGAAGATCTAAATAGACATTTGCCCAAAGAAGACATACACAGGGGGCCAAAGGCACAGGAAAAGATGCTTAACATCACTAATTATTAGAGAAATGTAAATCAAAACTACAATGAGGTATCACCTCACATCTGTTAGAGTGGCCATTATCAAAAATCTACAAATAATAGGGACTTCTCTGGTGGTCCAGTGGTTCAGACTCCATACTTCCACTGCAGGGGGTGTGGGTTTGATCCCTGGTCAGGGAACTAAGATCCCACATGCCACATGATTTGGCAAAAAAAAAAAAAAAAAGTCCACAAATAATAAATGATGGAGAGGGTATGGAGAAAAGAGAGCCCTCTTACACTTTGTGGAAATGTAAATTGGTACAGCCACATGGAGAACAGTACAGAAGTTCCTTAAAAAACTAAAAACAGAGTTACCATATGATCCTGCAATCCCACTCCTGGGCATATGTCTGGAGAAAACCATAATTTGAAAAGATACATGCACCCCAATGTTCACTGCAGCACTATTTACAACAGCCAAGACAACCTAAAATGTCCATCGACAGATGAGTGGATAAAGAAAGTGTGGTATACATATATTGTACAATGGAATATTACTCAGTCATAATGAAGAATGAAATAATGCCATTTATAGTGACCAGCACGGATGGACCTAGAGATTATCATACTAAGTGAAGCAAGCCAGACAGAGAAAGACAAATATATGACATTGCTTATATGTGGAATCTTAAAAAAAGTGATACAAATGAACTTACATACAAAACAGAAATAGACCCATAGACACAGAAAACAAATTTATGGTTACGAAAGGGGAAAGGTGGGGGAGGGATAAATTAGGAGTTTGGGATTAACAGATACACACTACTATACATAAAATAAACGATAAGGTCCTACTGTATAGCACAGGGAACTATGCACAACATTTTGTAATAACCTATAAGGGAAAAGAATCTGAAAAGGAATATATATAAAACTGAATCATTTTGCTGTACACCTGAAACTAACACAACATTGTAAATCAACCATAGTTCAATAAAAGTTTAAAAAAATAACAGCTTGCTGGAAGTACAAGAAACTTAACTGCGCAAGCATCTCAAAAAACAAAAACACAAAAAAATCAAAGTGAAACATCAGAAAAAAAGAGAAATATTCTTTAAATTGATTGAATTTAGTTTAATATACTAACCCCCCCATTCTTCACCTTCTTCTGTGAATTAATGAAAATGTTATCATAGAACAACACTTGTTCACACATTAGCTTTGCAGAAAATTTTCATAATCAAAAAAGGTTGATAAAGCTATTTTAATTTAGAAAAAACTGAAAAAAGACCCTATCTAATACTCAGTGTTTGCATTTATGAATGTTTGAGCATCTGGGATCAGCAGAACAGAAGGTGTCAGAAAGGAGTTGGGAGGGGCAGGCACCAAGCTCTCTCACTCCTTTACCTGGAGGAAAGAGGGCACCACCCAGGGCAATGCCTCCCTACACTTACTTATGTGAACTTGGAGCTTGTGATTGAACTTGAGAGATCTCCTGAAAACTGAAAGCCAAATTAGGTGTGTATTGGTATTCTCCTGGACAGCATGTTCAGAACTTTTCTTATGGTCAAAAAAGGGCCCATAAATTCAAAAATGTAAAGCCACTGATTTAAAAGGAGCAATTCCAAAACATGTTCTATTGCAACCCATAGTCAGTTGAAATATCAGCCCCAACTTTCACCTCTCCCTGCATCCACACTTTGGCTCATCATGGAGTGTATTTCCCCACTCCTCACCTTTGACTTGGTCACATAACTTGTTTTGGCCAATGGCAAGTGAGTGGAAATGACACTGTGCCAGTTCCAAACTTGAGCCTTAGGAGGGCTTGCATTTCTCAGCTTGCTCTGTTGTACCTCTGCCCCTGCCATGAGCGGAGAATGGCCAGAGCTGGTCACTGGTCCCAGGAAGAGGATGAAAGACAGGAGGAGCAGAACCACTCCAGCAAACCCAGCAAAATCACAGGTAGGGAAAAAAAGTGCTTAGTGTTGCATGCCACTGAAATTCTGAGGTTATTTGTTACACATCATTACTGTGGCAATAGCTAACTGATAGAGGACCTAAATTTCGCATTTTCCTACAGTATAAAAGAATAACCTTATGCCATTAGGGCTGAGTGGAAGAGGTAATATGAGGTACACTATGGCTCTTAATCTCACTCCCACCCAGCTTCCTACCTAAGTTCTGGACCCCTTTCCTTTTCCCTGGTTCTAAAAGAAAGTGGACTCGGGGGCTTCCCTGGTGGCGCAGTGGTTGGGGGTCCACCTGCCGATGCAGGGGACACGGGTTCGTGCCCCGGTCCAGGAAGATCCCACATGCCGCGGAGCGCTTGGGCCTGTGAGCCATGGCCGCTGAGCCTGCGCGTCCGGAGCCTGTGCTCCGCAACGGGAGAGGCCGCGGTGGTGGGAGGCCAGCGTACCGCAAAAAAAAAAAAAAGAAAGTGGACTCTTCCGCTCAAGCAAAGAAAACTTATCTGGGACCAAGATGGGTCACCACATTCTGCTACTTCGGCTGTTTCACTTCAATGGACAGCGTCTTTTTCAAATATTTGCAGATTATCTTTATAGAAGCTCCAACTTTAACAAATTCACTTGCAGCTGTTCCAAATCTTTTACTGACTTGCCACCCTTAGCAAGTAGAGTGCAGAGCCCACAGTTTTAACCGTTCTACAGAAAGGCAGCCTGGAGCACAGGCTACGGAAATAAAGCTGAACTCTATAACTTAACAACTTTGGACTTTGCGCCAGACACTTAAGCTCTCTGAGGCTGTTTTCTCATCTGTAAAATCTCCTACTTACTTCAGAGGACTGTAGAGAGGTTTAATCAAGTCATGTATACAGTACATGGCTATGGAAGGTGCTTGGAAAAAAATGCCTGATTCTCCCATGTTGATGCCTTGGTCAGTATAAACTTCAACAAGACTATGGGGAGGCCACTTGGGTCAGAGGCAAGGGTCCAGTGTCAGAGTAAGAACTGGATTCTCGTCCTGGTTCTGTCACCCACAAACTATGTGGAACAAGCCACTTCACCCTTCTGAGCCTTGGTTTCATCACTTGAAAATGGTGATCATAAAAAACAAAAACAAATAATCCCAGGTATCATGAGATAATCCATGCAAAAGGGTTTTTAAAAACTGTGAAGAGCAGTCCTCCTCTGTGCCTGTGTGGGTGCACCTGTCTGCCCCGCGTCCTCCGGGAGAAGCCCTTGGGAGGCAGACGTGGGTGCACCTGTCTCTGTTCCCTGGGGCATCCTACACATTCCCGCCCCGCCCGTGCCCCACGTCCCCACGTTTCCCAGGCGGGTCATGGCGGGGGCCGCGTGGGAGCTGGGAGTGAGGGCAGCATCCCCCGTCCTCTGAGCCTTGTGCTGAGAGGGGCGCCCCCTGCTGGCCATGGCGAAGGGTTAAGTGTCCGAAAACGCTCTTTGTTCTGGATGTGTTTACTGGATGCCTGTTTGTATTTGCAAAATGTAAATACAGATCTTAATAAAAAGATACACACACACACACACAAAAACTGTAAAGAGCAATGCAAATATAAATTATTCTCATTCATGGACAGAAGCACAGTGGTGTTTTCACGGAGCACTCTTGTTTTAATGGCACTTAAGCTGAACTTCACTTAAAAATGAATACTTAACAATTAAACACTACTGAAGACTCTTTATGAAAAACCACAGGAACTTATAGTAAGATCTATTGATTGAGAACTAGCCAATCAAAAATGAAAATGTGATTTAAGGGGTTTCCAAAGAGGGTGGAAAACCAGAGTTCTATAAGCTCCAATGTTATAATTAATGGTCCTTTTGGTCTGAGGAGGTGATGCTCACAAAACCGTATCCCACAACCTAGGGGAGTGAACGTGGGATTCAAAGCTCCCTCATTTTCTGGGTCACAGAGTGGGAGAACAGTGCCATACAGGGAAGCTAGCTTAGTAAATGCACATTCTGAGAAAACAGTGAAAGAAAAAAAAAGGACAAACAACCTACGTGAAGCTCTTATGCAGCTTGTAATCGAACCTGACTGTGGTTCACATACTGCGATACATTAAACATGTGGGTCATCTTTCCGAAAGAATGTTCAACTTTATTATTTTTGCACAGTTCCAAGCTGATATTGCAGTCCCTCCAACTGGGCAATAACAGAGGTGGGATTCCAAAACATCTTTACAGCATGGCCTCTGGGGTCCTCGTGCAGGACCTGGGCCCTGGGATGAATGTCACAATTAGTTCCATGTGTGAGAAAGGGTGAGCTCTTTTGCATCTCTGCACTGTTCCCGCAAGATTTCTTGTTATTTTCATTGTCATGTAGTTTTAAATAGAACATTTGTGCCCCTGCTGTGGGACTCAGATTCCCAAGGATAAATGAAGGAGCTAGAAACAAAATATGTTGATATGCTGGGTCTATCATGACGCTGGTAAATAAATAGCCTAACATCAGAAGATTCATCTGAATATGGTCACTGGAGACTTCAGGGGGAAAAAAGGTAACACCCAACTAACACACATCTTTTCCTATTGGTAACAGTAGTTTGATTCAGTCAGGCGAAGAGATTAGCCAAAAAAAAAAAAAAAAAAAGGGAAAATAATTAAGCCGGACATTTTCAATAACGTGTTCATATTACAGGGAAGTTGAAGGGGCCTTCTTTGTTAGCATGGACTCAAGTCCAAGAGTAGAAATCAGCTGCTGATTTTAAAGGTAATCAGAGTTTTCAGCTATTGCCAAACACTGTGCTAAAGGCTTTCCATATACTATACATCATTTAATCTTCGCAAGAACTTCATGAAAGAAATATGATGAACTTTATCATACTGAGGGGGAAATGGGAGCTTCACAAGTTTTAGCATTTGCTCACAAATTTAGGTGTTGGAAGTGCGAGGAAGTGCACCCCGTTCCGTCTAAATTCAAAACCTCCCCCAAATAACATCCACAAAGAGATTTAAAACACCGATATTCTGATCTTCTAGAGTCAGATGTCTTTAACACAAAATCAGTTTTTGTTAAAGAGAGACTTTAAAAGGAGGAAGGTCTTGGGCTTCCCCGGTGGCACAGCGGTTGAGAGTCCGCCTGCTAATGCAGGGGACACGGGTTCGTGCCCCGGTCCCGGAGGATCCCGCATGCTGCGGAGCGGCTGGGCCCGTGGGCCATGGCCGCTAAGCCTGCGCGTCCAGAGCCTGTGCTCCGCAACGGGAGAGGCCGCAACAATGAGAGGCCCGCGTACCGCAAAAAAAAAAAAAAGGAGGAAGGTCTCATACAGCCTCCTTACCCCCATACTCCTCCCACCCCATCTGCCAATCTCCATAGACCAGGGCTCAGTTTGAGCAAAAACAAGTGAAGCAACACACACTTATGCAATTAACATGATTATCAGTTATGAATTATCCACTGCAAAATAGAAGTTTTATATTTATAACTAGTAATTTTTAGATAAATACTAGAAAACCATTTTTTAAATTTTCACAGTACTTATAGACCTTCCTTTGGAAACCACCACATTAGACCCAGATTCTGGCCTTGGCTCTGCCACCAAATACATTGGCTTAAGAAGAGTCGATTCCTCTCCCTGTCAATCAGTTTTCTCAACTGGGTATATACCAGGCACTCTCTGAGAGAGGCTTCCTAGGTCTAAGATTCTACAAGTCAGAGAAACGAAAGGTAGTCTACTCTGAGATGATATAAGTAAAATTTGTTTATCAAGAATTGAGCTATAGGGTCTTTGAGGAAAAAAGGCTTGCATCTAGAAATTTCTCAAAGTATTCTTGAAAGATGGACGCACACTGAAAACGTTTTCAGTGAGACCCAAATCATAGTCTGAAGGACACGGAGACACTGCACTTGTTATTTAATGCCTAATGACTTCCTAACAGGAAAAACATGTTAATGGGCAGCTTTTGGTAGTAAGCTTCTTAAGCATGGGCACCAGCATCTTAGGGTGGTAACCAACCAGTCTTGGCAGCCTGAAAGAGGCTACAGCACGCTTGCAGGGTGAGCTGTCAAGTTCTTCGCGCTAGAGACTGTTTTGAGAAAAAGACTGCTTTCAGACTAGCCGGTCTTGACTTCAAGCAAGAGACTCAAGGCACTGTCACCATTCCTGGCCTCTGATTGGAGGATAGGCCACTCGCTCCATGTTGACAATATCTCAATATGCCCACCCTCAATGTGATTCAGTCAAACAGACTCAATTGTCTTCTCTTAAGATCACCCTTATAAAAGTTTAATAAGAGACAAGAACTGACATTTATGGAGCATATGCTAGGCCAGCTGCATAGATCATCTTATTTAATTTTTACAAGTGTACTCTAATAAGGCCCATGAATGTCAACGCGAAAACTCTGGAAGACCAGGCCAGGCCAAGCTCTTGAACAAGGGTAAATCTCTTAAATTCCTGCATCATGATTGTGACTGATTGCCAGGTCCTGAGTGCCTTGTATGAAAACATAAACCTCAGAGTCCAACAACAGATGATAAGTCCAGCCCAACAATAGTCATGATTTCTTTTTATACAGTGAGTTCCGGAGGTAAAAGGATGCCTCCCTGTTAGGATAAGAATGTTGCATAAAGGAAATCCCCCCCATTTTCTATCATACATGCTGAGAACTTGGAGAAGTTGCCCTGTTATCTGTGGTGACCCAGGAAAACTATGAACATAAAAGTTGCCGGCAGCTGGTTTAACTTATGCAATGCATTTCTCGACATGGTTTTCAAACATTTTGGAAATGAGAATGCACATAACGAACTTGCCTGAACTTCGTATTTCCTTTCTCAGCTTTCCTCCTGAGCCTCTCCCAGTGGCCTGGCCAAAGTCCAGAAGCAAACACTATACTCATATGTTCCAGGCTCCTTATTAACTTTTACAGCAATAACTTCTGATTCACTGTCATGCCTTCATTTCATTAAAATCAGTTCATCAAGAGAAACACTGACCAGCCCGTTTCTACCCTGTGCCCACCCACCCAAAAACAAGAGGCACCAGACCAGACATTCAGCCCAAAACATGCCCTGATTTTTATGAAAGAAATTCTCCAAACGGGAATCGTGGGTTTCTGGAAGAATTTCGAGCACCTCTCTGAAGTGACAAAGAGATGGCCTGTTACCAAAAGCCCATGAGAATATAATGGAAGGGAAACTGATGAAAACCACTTTCAAGCGTCTAAGGGGGAAAAAAAAAAAGGTTTGCTTGTGATAGCTCTCAGGGAAGATGTACTTGGTCCTATCATGCTTCCTGGGAGAAAAGAAGCAAGAGGAAGAGAAACTGATCTCATCATCTTAAATCAATATTCCACTTGAGTTCTTCTAGCTTGTGAACAAATGAAGGTATCCTGGCGGCTTCGTCTTTTCTCCCTCACCCCCAATAGGCCGTGCTCTGATTCTCAAGCTATGATAAGATGTACGTGGAAGTGAAAGGAAGACTCTCATCTACATGGATTTTGACAAAAAGAAGAACACCAAAATGCGAGCCCTCATTTCCAGCCAACCAGTAAACAGAGTGGAGTGGAATATAGGAACAGGAGCTATTTTTGAAGGTTTCCCATGGTTACAGCTGCTATGGAAATCATTTTCTTCTCTGGGGTTTTCAGATACGTGAGCCTAGCTTCAATCACAGTTTAAAGAAGGACGACAAAGGGAGAAAACGACCAGAAATGGCTTCCTTTATTTAAAGTTTTAAGAGCTTCCAAACTGGGGTGATTGGAGGATGGGTGCCGGCACCAGTGCTCGTGGTAACCTCAAAAGATTCCATCAGAGTTGTGCGGCATGAAACGAGATCAATCCCTTATGGTCTGGAGAGAAACCTGTGCTTTCTGGACCTACACAGAGACAGACTGATCCTTTAAAGCACAAATCCAATCTTAACTCCTCCGTGTAAAATCATTCAACAGCTTCCCACCATACTTAAGATAAAATCCTAAATCCCCAAGAAGGTCTGGCCCAGGCATTCTTCTACTTCATCTCTCTCATTCTCTGCCTTATTTTCTGCACATCAGCTGTCCTGGTTTTCAGTCCATCAAATGTGTTACATTCCTTCCTGCCTCAGGGCCTTTGCATATGTGGTTCCCTCTGCCCAGGATACTCCTCCCCCCTCCCCCTCCTATCATGTGGTTATCTTTCAGATTAACTGACTAAATCTCACTCTCTTCCGTTCCTGAAGCTTGGTCAGCTCATCCTGTCATTCCCCGTAGAGAACTTGCTGCAATCATATAAAATCTGTAATTAGATGCTTCATAAGCATGAAGGGCTGCAGTAGAAGCTGCATGAGGGCAGGAACTACATGTATGCTTTGCCCTGCTGTACACAGGCTTTGGTTCAGTGCCTTGCATGTAGTTGGCACTCAAAATCTAATGGATACAAGATTTAACGGTACGTTACAGGTAGGTTCTAATTGGCTCTAACCAATGTTAAGGCATGGTATTTCTCTAAGCCCCAAACATCCCATCTCTGGCAGCTTTACAGGAGTTTCATAAACATGAACAGGAAATATTATGTATGCATGGTACCTCAATAAAGCTAAAAAAAAAATGTGGACTGGAGTTACATCTTAGGCAGGGCTTAGGTTTTGAGGTCAGTACACAAGGTCAGATCAAGTAGAACAGGGGTTCTCGACTGGGGGTGATTTGCTCCCAGGGCACATGTGGCAATGTCCAAAGATACTTTTGGTTGTCACATCTAGCATCTAATACGTAGAGATCAGGACGCTGCTAAATAGCCTACAAGGCAGAAGACAGCCCCACACAAAGAAAAGTTATTCAGTCCAAAATGTCAAGAGTGCCGAAGTTGACAAGCACTGATGTAGAGAAATTACTCTTCACAACACATTTGAGAAAGGTACCATCTTGGAAAATGATAACCATCTTTCCTGGTTTATCTCAGCCAGCCAGCTTTCCCCTAGTATTGACAGAGGACACTGCTGCTTCATTTGAGCGCCAGAGAAAGTCACAAGCTTGCACCAAAGGGCCCTAGTGCATTAAAAATATGTATCTTGGGACTTCCCTGGCAGTCTAGTGGTTAAGACTCTGCATTTCCAATGCAGGGGGCAAAGGTTCGAACCCTAGTCAGGGAACTAAGATCCAACATGCTTCGTGGCACAGCCAGAAAAATAAAAAGTATCTTTAAACACTAGCATCCTACCTACATGGCAAAAAGGCCACACCACCAGAGGCACTGGAAGCTGAAACAACGAGAACCAGGAGATTCACGTCCTTCCTGTTCTGCTCACACTGGGGCTAGGTACCATGAGTAGAACGAGAGGCAAAATGTCCACACTTTTCTAAATTATTTCCTCTAAATTATTTCCTTCTCTTTCACTCATCTTTCCCATAAGGATTCGTTGGTCCAACAGGAACACACCTGCCACCATCTTGCCAATAGGGTCAGCTTTCTATCCACTGGAATCCCCCTACCCACATCCCCCAAATGCTTCCCACTGGCACCCAGATGAAATTTCTACTCTTGAGAATGCATTCTTTTGGATCCGCCACTTTCTCATACAAAATGACCCTATTAAAATGTAAATTGTTGTAAAAAATGTAAATCCTAGGTAAATTTGTAAAAGGTAAGCAGTACCTTAAGTAGGGAGGAATTTATTTTAACTTATGAAATGAACTGGTATAAAAGAATTGGTCACCAAAAGGTAAGGGACTTCACAGAAGGTAGGATCTGGGTTGAGTATAGGGGGCCAAAAAAGTAGTAGAGAGCACTGAAAAGAGTATCACTGGCTGTGTGACACCAGGCTTACCTCTCTGTGCCTCAGTTTCTTTACCTGTAAAATGGACATAACAGCACCAGCCTCAGAGGGTTTTAGGTGAAGACCAAATGCAATAGTGGAAGTCAAGCACTAGACCGGTCCTTGACCATACAGTTTGACCCAGGGTGGGACATGACCCAATTGGAAGAAGATTGTAAAGAGAAGAAAGCCACTTGAAGAAGAATTCTTACATATTTTGCACAGTCGGCATTCAATAAATATTTGCTCGATGTTTCGTTCATAAATTTAATCTTTCCTCGGTCTTAGTGCCTTGCTAACAGAACACCAATATACTCAAGATGGCAAAGAATCTAGTTCAACAACTACATTTTCTAACTCCTCTTGTAGGTAGGGATGGTCTTGGGACCATGTTCAGGCCACAGAGATGTGCACAGAAGTCATGAGTGGATGGATCTTCCATGAAAGGAAGATAAGTAAATTGAATCAATGCTTTCCCTCCTCCCCTCCCCTTTCTTCCTTCCCTAAATATAGTGAATGTGCGGGGGCAGGGGGATATGGGGGTGGGGTGGGCAAGAAAAGCTATTGTGTTCTCTGGAGGACAAGAGTGTATGCTAAGGATGGATGAGCTGGAAGAGAGAATCATGGGTCTCAGGTGACAGCACTGAGCTGGCATCCCACCCCTGAAGACCCAAACTCAATATTCCTCATTACATATTAAAAATAAAACTCCTAATTTATTGAAGCTAACTTTTGTTTTGGGGAGGAGAGAGTCTATGTTACTTGCGGCCACATGAAATTCTTTACCAATAACATACTTTTCTTACCTTACAGAATAGCATCTATACCTTCTCCTGGTCATGTTGCTTCCAAGGCTTTAACAACCTACCCTTAACTACCTAAACACGAATGACTAATAATACCTTTATCTGAAGCCCCAACCATATCCTTAAGCCTGAATCTAGGAGAAGCCTCCGGAACATCTCCATCAGAATGTCCTCCCAGCCACTCAACCCCATCTTATCCGAACTCCACCTTTTCTCCCCAAATCTCTTCTCTTCCTCTTCCTGGCTTCGGGTATTCAGTATCATCCAGCCTCCCAATGCAGAAACCTTTCCTTTCTTTCAATTCCACAATTTCAAGTCAGCCACTGAGTCTGAAGGACTGGCTCACAGGTTCAAGCCCGTAGTGTCCTGGTTCGGGCTACGAGAGCGGGGAAGGGGTCAGGAGAAAAGGGCAGATCCTCACAAAGGCCTTTTTAATGCTTTATCTTCCACCAAGAGCTCCAGTACCCTCATTTTCTGGAGCTGACGCAGGGCCACAGGCAGGACTTTCAATGAGGAGCAAAATGACCGCCATATTTCACAACCATCAGCCTCTGGGGTTAAAGCAAGGGAGGTAATCGGGACAGTTACCGGCTCAGTTATCCATTGAGCCTGGTCTGTCTTTCTATTCTGAATTCCTTGTAACTAATGGTAGCATTGAGGTGTGTGCATGTGTTATGGGGTGTATTTAACCCCCAACCCCCCTGAGAAGCAGCCATATAACTGGCAAATTACTTCTGTAGTCTGGGGATACAGGTTTCCGTTTACTAATTCATACTCTACCCCGCCAGGATGAAATAAAAATTCAACAGGCTTATTAAAGGTCCAGCAGGGCTAGCCATCCAGAGAACCACTAATGGTGCAGTTTATTAGGCCACGAGGAGGGGCAGGCAAGATCGCTCCCACCACCATCTTCCTGCAACACCAGCCAGCTCCTGGCACTAGACTTGCATTTGGGAATGACATCAATTCATCTTAGCTGATTTCCTCTGTGATAACTTCATGACTATTTATGGGAAGCTTTAAAGGCTAAGAAATGCTAAATAAACAAGGAGATAAGTTGCCGAAATGTTAAACATCTGCCCTGGCTGACCTCACAAGGTTTTGCTGGGGGAATTCTTGTAACTGCACATAGATTATCACTGGAAACCAAATGCGGTGATAATATCTTCCAAGAAAAAGAAAATCATCCTCGGCCAGACAGATGAAGCCTATAAGCCAACACAAGATTATTTTTAGAATGTCAGCTATTGAGAAGTAAAAAAAGAACGCGATTATAAAGTGAGAAAAATTAAAACTTGGATCTCTCTTCAGAAACTATCTTGACCTTTTTCCATCCTAGCCTGAAAAATTGGGGAGTTAAAAAGAATTTAATTAAAAAGCACTACTGATATTTCAGTTAAAGTCAGGGTAATACGCCTTTAAATTTTTTAGATGAACACTTTACATTTTTCAGAGATAATCTTTCATAATAGTCTAAATTGGATGTCTTACAGTGAGTTTTTCCCTTTTCTTTTTAATTGGAGGATGTTAAAATGATTTTCTGAAATACCATTTTTTTTTCCTTTAAATTTTAAGTAGCTAGGTGTGAATACCAGGCCAAGAAAAAAAAAAATTTGTTCTTTAAGAAACAAAATAGGCAGGTCTCTTTTCACAGACTATCTACTGTGGCAGACAACAAAAACTGAAAGTGAACTAATTGTGCAGGGAAAGAGTCAACAGGTTAAAAAGAGGTTCCACTTTTTTTTTTTAATAAATTTATTTTTATTTCATTTATTTTTGGCTGCATTGGGTCTTTGTTGCCGTGCGTGGCTTTTCTCTAGTTGTGGCGAGCAGGGGCTACTCTTCATTGCGGTGCGCGGGCTTCTCTTTGCAGTGGCTTCTCTTGTTGCAGAGCACAGGCTTTAGGCGTGTGGGCTCAGTAGTTGTGGCTCACGGGCTCTAGAGCACAGGTTCAAAAGCTGTGGCGCACAGGCTTAGTTGCTCCGCGGCATGTGGGATCTTCCCAGGTCAGGGCTCGAACCTGTGTCGCCTGCATTGGCAGGCAGATTCTTAACCACTGCACCACCAGGGAAGCCCAGAGGTTCCACTTTTATTAGGCATCACCATTAAAAAGCTTTCCCTGTGCAATTAGACGTTTTGCTCCAAGGAGTAGCCAATACCAGATAACATTAAAGACGTGCACTCAATACTGAGCACAAACAAATAGTTCTCAGCCTAGAGGCTTAACGACAACAGCAACAGTTAACATTTATTAAATATCTCTATTAGCCAGGTGTGGTAATTAGCATTTATGGAAGAATGTAATTTAATATGTGCCAGGCACTTTTCTAAGCTTATTCATGTACGATCTCCTTTAATCCTCACAAAACTCCATAAACCTCACAGGATTCCTCTTGGTTAAATCCTGTAACCATTTTTTGAGGTACGTATCACTGTTCTCATGTCCAGGTGCAACAGCAGAAATCAGTAACGTTAAGGAACTTGCCCTTGTTTTTCAGACCAGACAGGCCTGGATTTGAACGCTGGTTCTCCCAGTAACCAGCAGCCTGAGCTGTAATAAGAGCTGAACTCTGAGACGCAGTTGTACCCTCTGTAAAATGGAGACCTACCTTGCAAGGTTGCTGCCAGGGCTGAAGGGACAGTGTGTATGAAGCATCTAACACAGCAGCTGCCACAAAGCACAGACCCAGCAAACACTGATTTCCTTCCGTCTCTTCTGTATCTGGCTCTTTACGTTCCCTTCTTTGCCTCGTGGGGAAATGTGGGGCATATAACTAGTCACCTGTCCTCACCTATCACCAAACGCAATCGGGAGACAATCTATGCAGCCCACCTTGTTGTTAGATGTACACACAAGCCTATGACTCCAGTATGAACAGGAAGACCCCACTGGGGTCCCAATTTACTCTTCTGAGTGCCTCTCAGAGGATGGCGTACAGATCGTTGTGGGGAGCACAGAGTGTAGAAAGGGTGGTAATGTATCTTCACCTGAGTCTTGAGTGTTCAGTTCAGGGAAAATTTTCAGATTACACACTTTTATCTATGCATGTCGTGCCTCAATAAAAAGCTGTTAAAAAGAATTTCCATGCTTGCATGTCCCTTGCATGAGTCTGACCTTTGGGTGCCCCATACCCCGATCCACATTTCATGCCTCAAACCACTGCCCCCGCCCCCAGTCTCAGCCCAGCCCTTTGCCTCCCCCGGTGCCCCCTGCCTTCAGCCCCTATCTCGTCTCCCACTGTCACCACCTCTCTTCCCACCAGCCCTCATCCTGGCACCCCGACCAGTCTCACCAGCTGCTTCTCCTCCCTTCTCTTATCCACAACCCAACTTGACCTTCCGTAGCCTTAGATCTGGATCGCTATGGATGGACAGACGTCCAAGGTCCTGCCAGCCCTCTCCTGTTCCCACCACCTCCTCTGCAGCTCACCTGGCTCACCACCCTCTGGCTCGCCTCTCTACCTGGCTCCGGAATTTCCACTCCCTGCCCCTGGAGCTCAGCCTTTTCTTTCCGAAACCCTGGTCCTTCCTATTTTACACTTGTTCCCACTGCCCCCCTCCTGTTATCTACTGGTTTCCTTTCTAAATTAAATTCCTTTTAGATTTTTTTAAAAGGCAATTTTAAGAAAAATATTAAGGCGACAATCACTAATTTTCATGGCCGACTCCTACTGAGTCCTTATTACGTGTCACACATTGCTCTTAGGACTTTACAAGTATTAACTTATTTAATTTTTCTAGAGACCCTGTAAGGTACATACTATCCCAATTCCCATTTATAGATAAAGAAACTGACACTGAGGCTAAGAGAGGTCAAGTAACTTGCCCGAAGTGGTGGAGCTGCTATAGGAGCCCAGGCCAGGCTTGTAAGCAGACCCACTACACAAAATTGCCTCTCAGCATAGGGAAGGTCCCTAGATGTGGCAAAATTCACAGCGGGGGCACATGAACGACTGGCTCTGAGAAGCTCTGTTCTAAGCCATACTGCCTGGGAGACAAAGAAGGAGCTGCCAGGCCTGGGCCCTTTCCAAGTGAGCGGATCAAGACACATGGCAGTTTCCTAACATGTTCTCGGTGGGGCCTGGTGATGTCCTGGTTTTGCCTTCTCCCCTCTTCTAACGCTCATCAGGAGGAGGGCTGGGGAGAAAGCGTTCATCAGGCAGTGAAGGGAAGAGGGAGGGAAGCCGAAAAGCGTGCGTGTGTGTGTGCGTGTGTGTGTGTGTGTGTGTGTGTGTGTGTGTGTGTGTGTGTGTGTGTGTGTGTGTGTGTGTGTGTGTGTGTGTGTGTGTGGTGACTACCGGTGAACAGGAGGGACCGCTGAAACACAGGAAGCTCCGATTCACCTCTGGGGATTCTCCTTTCCACCCCGTCCTCAGGGAATCAGAGAAAAAGACGCTTCACTACACGCTTAAGAGAGGGGGACAAGTCTCTCAATGGCAAAATGCTTCTGTTTGTGAAAAGCAAAGTTTGATTGAAAAATAGAGACTACGCAACGGTGTGGTTAAGAAAAGACAAATTCACCTCCAAACCATCAATTCTACTATGTTCACAGACCTCCCAAGAGAGACAACAACTAAAATACCCGAGGCAGCACCCTCCTCTTCCTCTCCTCTCTCCTCTCTCCAGAACAAGCATCAACCTTCTTAATCTTTTCTGTGCCTTATACCCGCTTTGGGCATCTGGTGATGCCCATGAACCTGTTTCCATAGTATAATGAGCAAAATAAAATATATCAGATTATAAAGGAAACCAATTACGTTAAAATACAGTTATTAAAATATTTTTAAAATTTGATGTAGCAATTTATGTCTTTATATATAAGTGCTAAGATACAGATTATATAATTAGTATACAGCATATAAGTTATATAGTTATATATGCTATAGTTATAAATATTAAGTTATATAAATTATATATATAAGCTATAATTTATGTAACTTAGTATATATGGTAGTAATATTTATTAAAATATGCTATACAAAGATCCAGCAGTAAATCTACTAACTTCCATAACTTTTTTTTTTTGCAGTACGCGGGCCTCTCACTGTTGTGGCCTCTCCCGCTGCGGAGCACAGGTTCCGGACGCACAGGCTCAGCGGCCATGGCTCACGGGCCCAGCCGCTCCGCGGCATGTGGGATCTTCCCAGACCGGGGCACGAACCCGTGTCCCCTGCATCGGCAGGCGGACTCTCAACTACTGCGCCACCAGGGAAGCCCCCTGCTTCATTTTTAACAATCTTCGAAGTCATTTGTACCTACAGGTTACTGCCAATTGCTCAGTCTTAATCCTCCCATTTTAAATCTTAAGTGACTAAGAATGTATTGTAGCAAAAAAGAAAGACTTGTGAAAACTTAAAAAAAATAAGAGTAGCTCCTTCACAGAAAGAGTTTAATTAAGAGAGGCTTAAGATATCGGAGCTGTTCTGAGAGAGAAGTGGGTCCAAAGAACACTGGCCAAAAGTCCCTAGATCTGCATTCTGGGCCCAGTTTCAACTACATACTCCAGTATGTCAACCTCCTTTGGGTACCTCTTGCACCATCATATATAAATTAAGGATAATAATTCTTTAAAAGAAAAAAATCCAAGCACTTCCCATTTGTCAGACACTGTGCCGAATGTTTTATCTTTATTATATCAATTTTCCCTCAATGGAAACTTGTTAGAGAAGTACTGATATTCCCATTTTACAGATGAGGAAACTGAGGTTCAGAGGTGACATGTCCAAATTGACAGAGCCAGTCAATGAGCAGCAGAGATTCCAGCCTGAGCCTATGATCACCTCCCCCTGTGGCATCCCCGCTTCTGGGATTTCACAGGAATACTGAGCACCAATCAATTTCCTCTCATTTCAAGTTGATCAGATTATGAATGAGAAACTGCTTTGCTGGCTATAAATGATTCCAGGTCATGGATTTCACTCTTTGTGGATATCAGTCCGGGGACGTCTTTGTGTTAATTTTCAACAAGGGCATGCCACCTCCACCCAGTCTGCCCAGTATTGCAGCTGCCCTGCCCAGCTTTGAGCAGGCTGAGTTCAGAGGCAACGTGCTACCGCTAAGGACTGAAAGAATCCAATTCCCATGAGTGCAGGCAAAAACTCCAAAACACCCACAGGCAGTTCAGATGTCCACACTAGGCATCTGAGCTCTGGAATAAAACATCCCCAGGTCTCGCATCTGGGATCACTTACTTCTTTGTCCCACTTAAGACTGGCTGGAATATCGGTTAATTCTGTACCCCAGAAGCACCGCTACTCACTTTCTTACTTTGGAGACAAGCAGGTCTACAACTCCCGCTTATTTATGCTCTATTTATTTATGCTCAATTTATTCATTTATTGCAATGCACACATCATTTTTCGTGTCTGCTGTTGGAAATATTCTGCTCCACCAGAGTAGCTGAGCACTGACACCCCTTCAGAGGTCTTCTGAAACCACCTCCATCATGAAACTGCCTTGAAGCCAGAACCACACATGGAGTGGGTTCCCTTGAACTTTCTCGTATCTTTATTTCATTTCACAGGACAAGAGGACTTCAGACTGCAAAGGACCTGACTGGCTCAGCCACTTACTCCTTCCACCAACTATTTATTGAGCACCTACCAGTAAATCGTTGTGCTATTTACATACAATGATGAACCAAACAGACACAGGTCCTGCCCTTCTAGTCGTGGGGAAAGGGGGGCTTATGGTCAGAGAAATACTCTGAGAAGGTGACATTTAAACTGAGAGTGGGAGGATGTGAAGAGAAGCAGTCAATTCTGGGATAGATGGGGAAAGGGCATTCTAGGCAGAGGAAGCCACACGTACAAAGGACTAAGGGAAGATCTCACAAAACCAAGTGTGGCCGAGGATGAGAACAAGCAGAACCTTACCTGCTGGCGGCAGTATAAACTCTTTGGAAAACAGTCTATCTGTATCTAGTAAAGTCCCAGGTACACGCCCATGACCTGGCAAGGCCACTCCTGGGTACCTGCTCCAGACAAACTCTTACACATGTATCCCCAAAGGACGACTGCAGAAGCAAAGACTTCTGGCGAGACACACTTATGGCAAAACTATTAAGCAAAGCAAGGATGGTGATAAATTCATAACTCAGGATAATGGTTACCTCTGAGAGGGGGAAGAGGATGGAATCACAAGAGATAATAACAAGGTTCTTTTTCCTAAAACCAGGTGGCAGGCTCACGGGTGTCCATCACATCACTGTTGTTTATGCCTTCTATGTATTTCATTAATATTTTTTATCTGCTCAATATTTCATAAGAACTACTTCTTTGTATCCGAGTGCTGGATGGAAAATGGATTAGAGTGGTGAAAAGGCAGAAGTGGGGAGATCTGTTAGCAGGCCAGGGCAGCGTTGAGGCAAGAAATAATAGTAGTTTGGAACAGAGCATGATACAGAGGAGACGGAGAGAAGGAGATGCTTCTGGGCACAGTTAACCTGTGATTTTCAAACTGGGTTCAAGGTTTAGTTTAAGAAACACTGCTAGAGAGTGTGATGGGAGCAATGAGGGAGAGGGGCTTTCTTCCCTAATTTACTTAACCCCTTGATTTTTACAGATCTGTAAATCAAGACTCAGATGAGATGAAAAAAAAATTAGGGGCAGAACAGCACCTAACTCATTAACACCCAGCCCTCGGCCTTCTGCCACCCATTCTTGTGGCTGAACACAAACTCTCATCCTGATACCCGAAATTCAGTACCCTGTGTGTTATCAGTAGCTGAATGTTGACAGCGTATTAGTCCTTGTCTACCGTAAGGACGGTCTGTCGTATTCCCATAGAGACTCCATCAGGATAAAATTATTTAAAAGCTCCTATCTCAGTACAAGGAGGTTAAATCCAATACAGTGGTTTTGCAAAAACTTCAGGGTCGCATATCAACATAATGAATCAAAATGGCATTCCAGCTATGAATATCTTGCCACAATAAAAAATAAAATTTTTTAAATAGCATTCCAAAAAGTTTCTTCAAGATAAATCCTTGGCCATTTAAATTTAATCTTTTACCCCTCATACACACTGAGAGATCTAAACATCTTTCGAAACCATTTTTTTCTATTTAGCAATATTCAACTAATTAACTTGCACATACCCTTTGACTTGGTGATTCTATGTCTAGGAAATTATCCTGCAGGTACGGTCACGTGTAAAGGCAACGAGCTGCAAATAAGAATGTCTGCTGAAGCACCACTGCATTAACTAGAAATTTTAAACATCCTAAATGATCATCAGTGGAGAACTGGTAAAAAAAAAAAAAAAAAAAAATGATGACACAGCTATATAATGGGGTATTACATGGTCTTTTTTTCTGTAAGAATATTTATATATACTGATATTAAAAGCCCACCAAGATCTAATGTTACGTGACAATAAGGAAGTACCTATGCTATGCCACCATTTATGTTAAAAACAAAACATATGTACATATATACACATATACACACATATTCATACTGACCTATGTATAACATATGTGCATACCTACATGTATACATATGCGTCAAAGGACATCTAACTAATTTAAAATATATACATTTACGATATCAGTTTTACTGTATTTTATGGCATGTGAAGCCATAGTACACACACAATAAACTTTCTTGAATAAATTCCCTCTAAGCTTTTTATAAATCAATTTCCCAGTGCGTTCCTCTTCCTTTTGAAAATTTGACCCCAAAATGTCATCCAATTTTTTTTCAGACATTTTTTATTACCAATTTAACACTCTTCTCAGATAATTTGAGAAAACTGGTCAGGAATAACCACCAGAAAGCGAATTCCAGCTTAAAGACTTTCACACAAAACTAATCTGGGATACAACCAACAGGGCAGACTTTCCAGAAAGAAACATTTTTGGATGGTGATTATTTAATTAAGAGGTTAAAAAGGCACATGCCGTGTTGTGCTCACACAAAGGCGATAGGGTTTCACTCCTCACCCACACAGTAGCACTGTGGCATACTTCTCCATGGATGTAATGTGAACCCAACCCCTCTGCTTAGTCTGCTGGTAAAATGATAGGGACCATCAAAGGGATTAATCGTATTCCTTCACTCTGTACCCTTTAATCCTAAAATAAGCAGTTCTAAACGCACCCCCAAGCAGGATATGCACTTTTTCAGGGGGTAAAATCAGTGCTACATGATGACATTCCTGAAATGTTCCAGGTTATTCCTCGATAGATGATGGCGCATATTCACACAGAGCAGCTGAACAACAGGAAAAAATACTCTCTCTTCAATACCTATTATAATATAACCACAAGTCATTCAGTCTAAGAACTTATGAAACGCCAAGGTTTCGGATGAAGACATTCCTGCCTCAGAACAGTATATTCTGGAAAAGCACATCTGCCCTTAGCAGGTATTCCTAAAATTAAAAGAACGGTTTTGGATTTTCAACCATTGAGAACACAATGTGTATCCTATTGCTATAGTCCAGCTGGGTTGAAATTTGGCTATAGGTGACTGAAAATCCATAATAATAATAGCTTAAACAAGATGAAAATTGGACTTATCTGGTGACGCAGTGGTTAAGAATATGCCTGCCAATACAGGGGACACGGGTTCGAGCCCTGGTACGGGAAGATCCCACATGCCACGGAGCAACTAACCCGTGAGCCACAACTACTGATCCTATGCTCTAGAGCCTGTGAGCCACAACTACTGAGCCCACAAGCCACGACTACTGAAGCCTGCACCTACAGCTTGTGCTCCACAACAAGAGAAACCAGTGCAACGAGAAGCCCGTGCACCACAACGAAGAGTAGCCCCCGCTCGCCGCAACTAGAGAAAGCCCGCGCACAGCAACAGACCCAACGTGGCCAAAAATAAATAAATAAATTTATAAAAAAATAAAAACAAGATGAAAATTAATTTCTCTCTCATGGAAATACAGTCTGGAGTTATGCAGTCCAAGGCTATGATGTGTCTCTATGGTTATCAGGGATCCAGGCACTGCTTGTCTTATTCTGCTTTTTTCAACAGAGGGCTTATATCTCATGGTCCAATTTAGTTGCTTGAGCTCCAACTATCACATCCACATTCCAGTGGGCAAGAAGTCGGGGAAAAAAAGGTACATGCTTTCCCTTCAAGAGCGCATCCCAGAAGTTGTACTTACTATTTTTACTTATATGCCTTTGGCTAGAGTTTAGTCAAATGGCAATCTCTAGGAGCAAGGACGGCTAGGAAACATTGTCTTAACTGGCTCTGTGCCGGACATTATTTTGAAGGTAATATTTCTAAGGAAGAACTACACAATGTATATGAGGACAACCAGCAGTGTCTATCACATTGAGGACTCAGAAAAGAATGATACGTACATATCTTATCTTTTTCCTGAAATACATAACCATACATTCACTTACAGTGGGCGAGGGAATTTTGCTTATGGGTTTACAGACAGAGTACCTTACATTTCACCCATAAAACACACCTATAATGCATCTTCTTCAATTTCCAGTTCAGATTTTTTGTTTTATGGGGGTTTTTTGGTTTGTCTTTGTTTTTTTAGAGTACTGTCAGAACTTACAGATATTGTCTCACACACACAAAAAAAACCTAAGTCCTTTTACAATTTCTGCCTCTTTTCCAATCTTTTATAATTCTTTTAGGTCATTTCCAAGCATTCAGCTTAATTTTCATAGAAATAACAGCTCCTTTTTCTTCTCACATTCATATTTCATGGGTTTATGTAGGTAACCTACCTAACTATAGTAGCAGGTATAACTGGCGTAAGTAGTGTCAGCAACAAACAAATTCACCCTTGGTAAATACACAACTCTACAACACAACTAGAGCGACCAGAAGAGTGAGAACATCCTGAAAAGGATGGCTTCTCCAGCAAGGGGACTGACTGAAAAATTTCTGTTCTCCTAAATTTCTTCTTGCCCAAATCTCCTCAGTTGGCTATTTGAGCAGGAATAGTAATATTATTGCTATTCGTAGTAATAATACTCCCTAGTAATATTCCCTAGTAATACTATCACCACGTATTAACGATGATGGGGCCTTTCCCATTCTATAATCTATCTCCCTCAATCTACAGATGAGGGAAACTGAGGTCCAGAGAAATTAATGAAGTTTCCAAACATCAGAGGTGTACTAAGCACTTCCCAAAGGCACCTGCGGCTTACTACGCTTTCCACTGCTTCTCACTGGGGGAGAATGGCACTGGCATTCAGGATAGGATCACCTTCACTGTGATGGAACAATCTCACAGACCACGGAAGAGTTAACATCCTGGACCCCAGCCTACTAAATGCCACTGGCAACACTCCCAAGTCATCATGACAAGAAAACAGAAATGTACCCCTGAGTGGCCAAATGTCCACATCCCTAGATGCAGAAGTGATTTTTTGATGTTGTAGATAGCATAATCTTTTACTTGTTGTCTTCCTGTCATTTCTCGGATCACACTAGCACAGCTATGGGTCTTGTTTACACCCATGGACAACTCCAAATCCTAAGGAATCTTAAAAGTCTTTTAATCTTCTTGACAGAAGTCAACAAAGCTTAGCCCAAACATGAGTATGCATACTATTTTAACATTTCCCAGGAAAAGAGATGCTATACTTCATTGAACACAGACATCACAATTCTCCCCAAACATATTTTCTAACAGCTATACATACTGGACTCACAAATAAACGGAAACATTAGAAATGGTAACATTACTAAGAAAACAAATGATACCTTCTCATACACCTGCCTGATGAGATCCTTTGCCCAATCTTCTAATGAGTCATTTGATGGTTTTCTTATTAGAGCCATTTTCACATCTTAAAAACTTAGGCCTCTATCATATCTGTTCTAATTTTTTTTCAATTTTCTTTTGACAATTTTAAAATTATTTCATCTCAAAATAACCCATCTTCCTTTATGACGTCCAGGTTTCCTACCATCCATTCATTTATTCATTCATTCAACAAATCCTGGTGGGTATTTTGCTATGCACTAGATATTTTTCTGGGTATTGGAGAATTTAACAAGAGAAACATGGAACAAAATACCCTCGTGCAGTTTAAATTCTTGCATAGGCTGAGGTAACTTCATCGAGGTTGACAAGGAAGGCCAGATAATGCATTACAAGTATGTCAGGTATTTTGGTAGATGTTCTGGGGGGAGAAAAAAAGAAGTCAGAGGAAGAGAAAAGGGAGACCTGAGTACTATTTTAGGATGGTCAAGGAACAATGCTTTAAGGAAACAGCATTGGAGGAGAGATCTAGAAGGAAGCAAGGGAACAAAACTGATGGATACCTGGGGGGCCGGTCCTGGGGGAGGTCCCAGCAAAGGCAGACGCCCCAAGGTGAGAATACGTCTGCTGTGTTTGGGGACCAGTAAGGTGGCCAGTGCAGCTAGAGGCAAGTAAGAGAAAAAGGAAGAGCAAATGCTTGAACTTGGATATGCTTTTTTTTTTTTTTTTTTGCGGTACGTGGGCCTCTCACTGTTGTGGCCTATCCCATTGCAGAGCACAGGCTCCGGATGCGCAGGCTCAGCGACCATGGCTCACGGGCCTAGTCGCTCCGCGGCATGTGGGATCTTCCAAGACCAGGGCACGAACCCGTGTCCCCTGCATCGGCAGGCGAATTCTCAACCACTGCGCCACCAGGGAAGCCCTGGATATGCTTTTTACTCTCTAAACTTGTAAAAGCATTTGTCCATAATCAAATTTTAATTTTTTTTTTTTTTTTTTTTGGCTGCGTTGGGTCTTCGTTGCTGCGTGCAGACTTTCTCTAGTTGTGGTGCACGGGCTTCTCATTGCGGTGCGCGGGCTTCTCATTGCGGTGGCTTCTCTTTGTTGAGGAGCATGGGCTCTAGGCGTGCGGGCTTCAGTAGTTGTGGCTTGTGGGCTCTAGAGCGCAGGCTCAGTAGTTGTGGCACACAGGCCTAGCTGCTCCACGGCATGTGGGATCCTCCCAGACCAGGGCTCGAACCCGTGTCCCCTGCCTTGGCAGGCGGATTCCCTATACTGTGCCACCAGGGAAGCCCCTCAAATTTTAATGTTCTTTAAAAGTTTTGGATTAATCTCTTTTTATTCTAAATGGGAAGCTGCTTGTCCTAGCACCATTTATTGAATCTTTCCCCACTGCTTTTATATGTCACCTTTACCATAGACCACCGTCCCACAATACGTGGGTCGATTTTTGGAGATTTTCTAGTCTGTCACAGGAATCTATTCCTGCTCCAATACCATACTATTTTCATTTCTGTAGCCTTATAATGTATTTTACTATCTGGTGGGGCTAGAACATTTCATTAATCTCTAGTCATCTTCACAGATACCAGACCTTGGCTGGTTCTACTTTCCAGCTGATGAAAGAGCTTAAAAACCACTTTATTAAATTCCATGGTGATAGGAAAGAGGAAGAAGCCAAGAATCTACTAAAGCTTAAGTGGGAGGTGGGGACCTTCTTTCCAATCTAAACTCCTAGCCCTCAACATCAGTACCAACCATGTAAGAGTAACCTACACTACTTTGTGATAAAAAAGCATACGGACTGCTGCACTGGACAGTCACTGAAATCGTGTTTATCTGGTGTGATAAAGTGATGTGACTATATAAGTCCTGGAGGGCTGGGCTATGGTGTTGACTGACGGTTCTCAAACTGTGTTCCCTGGACCAGCAGCAGAAACAACAGCAGCACCTAATTTATTAGATGTAAATTATAAGCACCAACCGGGATCTAATGAATGGGAAACTCTGAGGGGGGAGGGGAGCAGCCCTCCAGGTGATTCTGATGAATGCGGAAGTGTGAAAACTATGGTTTAGCATCAATAAGAATCCTCTGGAGCCAGGCCCATAATATGGTGTTTAAGAGCCCAAACAGCAGTCAGGGTTGTAAGATTTAACCTCGGTTTGAGTGCTAACTAGCTGCGTGACCTTGGGAAAGTAACTCACTTGCAGGCTCTCAGTTTCCTCATGAAACCAACGTGGACGATGGTGTTTCTCTCATAACAGGTTTCAAGAATTAAATAAGACTACAAGAAACACGCTTAGAATATAATGTCCCTAGCACATTGTAAATGTTCAATTCATGATAGCTAACATGATGATAAAAAAATCATAATTTGCTTTCATTTTTATTTCACATAATTTATTCTGAAAAGCCTAAATCCATTCATGCTGGATTTAAGACATCAGGGAATGAGGAAGTACAATTAATGTTATAGTTTTTCTGACTGTGTTTACCGAGAAGTGGCACGGCACAAGGGGGATAAGGATGGGGGAAGGACAGAGTGAGTCAGCTCCGGCAGGATTTTGTGGGACCTATTTCTAGGATGATGAAGAATTTCCTTTTCTAAGGAAGCCCACTTTTTCCCCTGAGAGCGAATCGGTTATACAGCCTAGAGATTAATTAAAAGGCCCTAGGGCGAGAAGCTCTTCCCACAAATAACTGTCCACACACTACCACTTCATTTCCTATACATCTCCCTGGCAAGGCCCAACAAAAGCTCAAAGAAGATGGATGGACTTCATAGGGTGACCCAGGGGTCAACTGATTCAGACAGCTGAATTCATCAATATGGGCAGCAAATTCCACCTCAGAGTTCCCTCTGCTAAGAGCAGCTTGTACAATCCTGTCCTGTTGCAAACATTTAACTGGCCCAGAAAAGACAAGTAAGTTGTATTTCCCACAAAGGTGCCCCAGAGTCAAGGCCCAGCTCTCCCACACCACTGTGGTGTTTAGAACACCACAGTTTAGAAAGTTAGAACACCACGTTTAGAAAGTCCAAATTGGACACACTGCTTACAAATATGAAACTGTGTATATATATTTACATATATATGTGTGTGTATATATATATGCTTTACTTCCAGAATTATTATAATGGGTTGAATAGTGGTCCCTTCAAACATCCTCCTGGAATCTCTAAATGTGATCTCATTTAGAAAAGAGTCTTTGTAGCCATAATTAAGTTGATGAAATCATTCTAGATTAGGGTAGGCCCAAATCCAATGACAAGCCCTTCGAAGAGAAGGGGACAGAAACCCAGAGGAAGAACACTATGTGGTGACAGATGCAGAGAACGGAGTGACACGTCTGGAAGCCACGAAGGCCAAGCACTGCCAAGAGTCCCCAGAAGCTAAGGCAGGCAAGGGATGGATTCTCCCTCAGAGCCAGAAGAGGGAACGAACCCTGCCGACACGTTGATTTTAGACTTTCAGCCCTCAGAACTGTAAGAGGATCCATTTTGTTGTCTGAACCCACACAGTTTGTAGTAATTTGTTTCAGCAGCTCTAGAAAACTAGTACAACTACATAAAACTCTACCATAAAGAAACTAGACTAGAAGGAAATCACACCCTAAAGCTAAGAGGTCTATACACCTTCCTCTTCATGTGATGGAGTTAATGCTCTTTTTTTAAAAAAATAAATCATTTGACATTGCTGAATTTTCCAAATTGTCTACACTGCACACTTATGCAACAATTGGATCAAAATGAATGTAAAATAATAAATAAAACTGCCTTAAACTCTGTTATCACCAGGATTTTGAAGTTTAAAAAAAATTATCCAAAATCCCTTGCAGGTGGACACATCTATTAAATGCTTTTGTCTCCCAGAGCAAAGGAAAACATACGTATGTGTCCTTCCCTGTGGCTCCAAATATTCCAGACCCAAGATGATGGAGACTCTCCCAGATATCTCTCGTCTCCAAATCTGGGACTTCTTAAAGATGAAAGAAGCCTGTCGTTATGATTTCCAAACAACTCACTAAGTCGCTGGAGAAGCTCCAAAGGCCCAGTCCTCAAGGATGCAAATGACAGGAGCCCTCCTGGGGGCCTGATTGCGGAACAAAAGACTTTGAGAAATCATATTATTAGAGTCATTTCATAGTTGAAGAAATTAAACACCTGCATTCTTTTAAAAAGTCCCCCGGAGGCCTAATTCCTCAGCACGCAAACTTGGAGGACCCGCTCTGGGTGTTACATGTACACATCATGAGTCAGTTTTCAAGAATTGTGAAAGCAGTTTCTGCACCACCAAGTCGTTTACCAAACATAAAATCAAATAATGTTCTCATTAAATGCCTTCCGACAGTCAAATGTGCTTGGGTCTATTTTGCAACATGGTGTCAGAACTGTTAAAGCAATGGGGAGCAGAAGTTCAAAAACAGGTCCAAAGACTGGATAATGACCATTTTCTTTATTTTTAGCTTGTTTAGACCTCAAATTGGCTGCTGAAGGGATGCACTGTTAACTCCCTCCCCTTGACTGATCCCTTTGGTGGATGTTTCCTCTAGGAAACATGCAAATGGCATTTCTGAAGAATGCCCCCCACCTGCCTGCTTTCACAAACTCCCCAGAGGCCCCAATTTAACACCAAAGCTATAAACAAGCTGAATGGAGCCTCCTTTAATGTATGCAGATCTGATCAGAAAATTGCAAGTAGCCTTTTACTGGAAATCGCATTATATTTAATTCAATTTCTCACCTTTCAGATACCCCAATAAGCTCAACACCACACCCTCTAATTTTATAGGAGTTTCACCTTTAAGACCCCAGCCTCAAGTAAGCCAACTAGCCTAGGGTTCTTCAGATATCTGACAACAGTCAGATCTCATCCCTAGGCCAGTGAGAATATAAGATTCTGTTTTTGCCAAGGTACTGTTTTATATTTAGACCAGGAGGGTCAAAATGACAAAGCTTAAGAGTCTCTCTTGGTTAAAGAATTTGTGATCTCAAGCCCTCAAGACCTGGTTTTGAATCCTGACTCCACTACTTATTATTTGCATGACCTACGGCATGTTACCTAACTTCCCTGGGCTTCAGTTTCTTCAGATTTAGAAAGGAGAAGATAAAGTACATGCCTCAGAAAATTGTTCTGAGGATGACAAGAGGTGATGCATGAAAGAAGGCAAGCACACAGCAGGTCCTCAGTCATATCAGCTCCATCCCAAGAGTATCTCCAGGACAGGGAGGATTTAGCTGCTTGGATGTTTTGCTTATTAGCACAGCTGTTCCCACCAAGTGGCACCTTTATTCCAATCTTCCATTCTTATCATCCTTCTAATAGTACATATTCCCTCACTCACTTCTTCAAATCAGCAGTCACAACATCAGACGACTATAGCGGGAAGCCAGGAATGTAAATGGGTGAGGCAGGTCAGGTAAACAATAGGGAATGGTGGGGATTGTGGAAAAAGCTGAACACGTGTGTTCTATCTAAAACAACGGAAGGAATACGAATTGCCCGAAATTTTCATAATTTTTTCATTATTCCAGAGAAAACCTTAAATCTGAATTTTTACCCAAAATATCACAGGTTGGCAACTAATCAAAATTTTAAATCCTGTACAATGTCAACAAAATGTAGGTACAGTCCAGATCTTATCTCAGGAGTTTCCAGGGTATCATCTTGGGTTCAAATATTGTATAAATATCCTTGTTTCTCATGGCTTAGAAAAGGAAGCTTCTGCTGAAGGACTGGTGACTGTGTAAATGGAAGTGTTCAGCATGGCACACTAGGCGCCACAAAAATTCATACTTATTAAGCAGGCTTGGGTAAAATGAATTAAGTATTGCCTTGATGATGTGTGATTTTCACCTTGGACATGAATTTTCATGGGTGCCAGGCACAAAAAAGCCCCTTTTCATATACTGACCCCAAGGGCAGCGTCTAACTGTCGTCTTCCTGTTATAGGCTGCAAATTGTTTTTAGAAACATCATATGCATATTTCACTTAAGCAAAGAGACTGTGAGCGTATAAGGTCCAATTCTTCTAAACTCCATTTCATCTAAAGTGTACATGTCCCCACGTGTGTCTGTGATGAGCCATATGAATCTGCTATTCCACCAGGAAGTCTCATTCCTTTAGACCCTAAATCCTCACATGAGGGGGGACTCGACTCTATCTCTTCTGAATTAAGGCCCTAAGACAAGAATCATCACCCCCATTTTTAGCAAGTGAAGGGCTGTGCCTCATGGTGGGGAAGTGACTTGTTCTGTCACATAACCTACAATTGTCAGGGCCGTGAACCCAGGTGTTCTTGCTTCTTATCTAATTCTGTTTCCATTAACCCTTCTTCCAACCACAAACATATATGGAGCCCACGTGACGCATCATGCCCAATGAGGCACAAGGCACACATTATCCCATTTAACTCTCACAATAACCACATAAGATAACCTCATGGTAATAAGTAGTACTATTCCCACACTGCAGATGAGAAAACCAAGAAAGGCTCAGAAAGGTACAGTCACTTTCCTAAGGATACTCAGCCTGTAAGAGGCAGAACCAAGACTACAGTTCCAGCAAAGTATCTTCAAAGCCTGTCCCTTTAACCACACAGCTAGAATGCTCCCCCAGCAGCCCTTTCAAGCTTCATAGAAATTTTTATGACACTGCCTAGAAATACACATTTCTTCCCAGAGTTCAACCCCCATGGCTCTCTCATATACAATGCAGGTAGAATCCTTTTGATCTCAAAATGCTCAATGACCTAGGAATCATTCCCTTTAGGGAATGCTCCCTCAGTTCACAGGAAATTCCCTCTGGGATACTCATTAATCGCAGAGTTAAAGGATAATCTTCCAGCTTTTTGAGACCACAAAATAACAAACTCATTAGATTCCCCTCATTCTACCAACCTTAAACAATAGAAGCATAAGGATGAATGACAACCTTTCAACAGAATGTGGATATCACTTTGGGAATTAAAGACAAATAAAATGTGTTTTGAAAAAAAAAGATGACTGACATCAGTGCTCTGTGTTTTCTCACTATTCATCAGCTACAAATTGTCACTCAGGGTGATTAAACAAGGATTAATTGCCAGGTTGCTCCACAAGCTGAGATGTTTCAAAGTTTCAGCCCAAAGAAAACACACAAATACACTCCAATTTTTCAAGGAATGGGGGTGGAAGTTGGCAACATCTCTTTGGAGGACAATTTGACAAGAGCTCCACAACAGCATGTGGCAGCATAAGAAAAGCTATTGTCATATGGTGTATAATGAGGAACAAGGGAAAACAGCCAAAGCAGCCATGAACCAAAAATATTTAATTCAATGATAACCCACATACTGGATTCTAAAAGCTAATAAATATATTAGATCTTTATGTCCTTTATACACGGACATATAAAGATGTCCAAAACATATTTCTTTTTTTTTTTTTCTTTTTGCTGTACGCGGGCCTCTCACTGTTGTGGCCTCTCCCGTTGCGGAGCACAGGCTCCAGACGCGCAGGCTCAGTGGCCATGGCTCACGGGCCCAGCCGCTCCGCGGCATGTGGGATCTTCCCGAACCGGGGCACGAACCCGTGTCCCCTGCATCGGCAGGCGGACTCTCAACCACTGTGCCACCAGGGAAGCCCTAAAACGTATTTCTAAGTAAGAAAAAAGTAAGCTATAAAAGACCATATGTGGAATGTGTATTTTCTATAAAATCTTGTTAATAAATAATCATTTGAATGAATCTAAAGAAATAAATCCCAAACCATAAACAACATATATTTCTAGCTGTGGAGGTGAGTAAACTGTTTCTGTACAGGGCCAGCTAGTAAATACTTTCAGTTCTGTGGACCATGAGGGTTGTCTCAACTACTCAATTCTGCGACTGTAAAAGCAGCCGTAGATGATGCTACATTAATAGGCATGGCTGTGTTCCATTCAAACTTTATTTATGGACTTAAAATTGAAATTACGTGTAATTTTTTTTTTTTTTAATTTTTGGCTGTGTTGGGTCTTCGTTGCTGTGCGTGGGCTTTCTCTAGTTGCCGGAGCAGGGGCTACTCTTCGTCGCGGTGCGCAGGCTTCTCCTTGTGGTGGCTTCTCTTGCTGCGGAGCACGGGTTCTAGGCGCACGAGCTGCGGCAGTTGCGGCACGCAGGCTCAGTAGTTGTGGCTCACGGGCTCTAGAGTGCAGGCTCAGTAGTTGTGGCTCACAGGCTCCAGAGTGCAGGCTCGGTAGTTGTGGCGCACGGGCTTAGCTGCTCCGCGGCATGTGGGATCTTCCCGGACCAGGGCTTGAACCCGTGTCCCCTGCATTGGCAGGCGGATTCTTAACCACTGCGCCACCAGGGAAGCCTGTGATTTTTAAATCTTTCATAATAGCCATGTCTTATTTCAAAATCAGAGATAATACAGATACTTTGGGATGAACATACATATTTCCTCAAAAGAAAAACCTTTATTTAGGTGCTTCCGCTTCTACCGGGCATATTATCAAATGCTAATGACATAAGGAAGGTGAGCCAACCAGCATCTCTTAGCTGCTAAGCATCTTTCCCTACCTAGAGGATTCCAAGAATTTCTTAGGCGCAAGCGCGTGGACACACACACGCACACGCACCCCACCTCCTTTTTTTCCCCTTTTCTTGGCACACCAGTTGACTGAGACAGAGTGGTTTTTCCTGCCCAAGCAAAAAAAATCAGTGGGAACCCATTTCTCAGCCAAATTACAACCACTAAAGGAAACCAGGCCAGCATCTCCCCAAGTTACCACCTCAGTCATCAATCAACACAATTACCAGGGCAACTAAGGAAAGATGCTTTTCAAGGCGCAGTCCTGGCTGATCCAGTGAGCGCTGCTTGGGGAACAGCCGCTCAGAGGCCAAGCATCCTGCCTGGAAAGGCGGCCGTTGTCCCCAGACTAACCACTCTGCATAATTAAAATGACTTCACAAGGCTACCATTGCTCTGGGCTTTCCATATCAGCCGCTCATCAAAGTGCAACTCCGGGAGGCTTGTTCTGAAAGCCAGCCTTTTAATGCAAGAGTCAAATCTACATTTATCAGCAAAGCTGAAACGTTAAAGGGATTACAAGGAGCTTAGAATCCACCGGCGGTTCATTGATCCGGTCTTGCCAGCCTCATCTCCACATGCCCTTCAGAAATGGCTTTAGTCTGTTCCCTGGTTCTTTGGTTGCCTTTGATTTCAGCACCATTCTCAACCAGGTTGGAGGGGATGTTTCCTTTAGCTCTGAACCTCCCAAAAGGTTCTCAGATTCCTTTCTTCTAAAACTAAGAGAAGCTACTTGCATATTCCCTTACTAGCGGTACAGACCCGGAGTCGGCAAACATTTTCTGTAAATGGACAGAGTAAATGTTTTTGGCTTTGTAAACTGTACATTCTCTGTTTCAAGTACCCAACTCTACTGCCGTAGGTCAAAACCAGCCACGGACAATATATAAATAAGTGGGAGTGACTCTGTTCAGATAACGATTTATGGGCACTAAAATTTGAATTTCATAGACTTTGCATATGTCATGAAATAATATTCTTTTGATTTTTTTTCCAACCATTAAAAAATGTTAAAACCATGCATGGCTTATGAATCATACGAAACAGGTGAAGGGTCTGATTTGGCCGGCAGGACCAAATAGGAGTTTGCCAACTCCTATTATAAGTATGTGCCAGGACCAGACGCATCGGCATCACCTGGGAGCTTGTTAAAAAATGCAGCATCTTAGTCGTCTGCCCTCAAGCCTGTTGAATCAGAATCTGCATTTGAACAAGATCCCCTGGTGATTCATATGCCAGCCAAGTTTGAGAATTTCTGGTCCAGAACACAGAATTTTCAAGTCTGACAGGGTTGGAAGTCAGACAGCCCCACTGACTAAGGGCTGCAGAACCTTAGGCAAGTTATTTAACCTGAGACTCACTTTCCTTAACTATCAGAAGGGGTGTAAATAATTGCACCCAACTCCAAGGACTGTTGCAAGTGAAAGATTGGAAGCATGTGAGACACTCCCCTGGCAGTGTCAACGCTTTAACAATGGCAGCTAATATGACAGAAGATATTATTTTTTTAATATGATTTTTGGAGAAATGAGAATACTCATTTAGGGTTCACAATTTCCAATCACTTCCAGGACCTGACAGGTCACCTAAGTGTTTAAAGAGGTCCCCGAATGCGACTGGAATGTTGGTGGCTAGGGTGAGTCAAGGTCACACCCATCTAAAGGGAGACCTCTTGTGTGCTGCCACATAGGAAAGTCGGCCCCATGTTACCACATCTTTGGATTCTTCAAGAGAAGCTGGAAACCTGGATTTTCATGTTAGAAAAAGCCCCTCATTTAATGCACTGTGCAGACCAAACAAAACCCATCCACAGGCTGGATGTGAGCCCAGGGCCTCTAGTCCGTGACCTCTGCCTTAGAATAGAGAAGTCACAAGAGGCAGGGAGTCACAGGGAAACCAGCCTGGGTTTTAGAGCCAAATCCTAGCTTCATTCTCAGTAGCCAGGAGACCTTGGGCCACCGTTTGAACAACTGTGAGCCTCAGTTTCTCATCAGGAAAATCACCACATCTGCCTCATCGGTTCTGGTGAGGACGCAACAGAAATGTACGTATCAATAAAAATGCGGGGAGACAGCTCTGGACAGAGTAAGTACACACACAGCCTTGTCACTGCTGATGCTGCCTTGGTATCATTATTATCATCTCGAGTCCTCAGCGCCTAGTCATTCACAGGGCAAATCGTCCCTGTAAAAACGGCTATTTCCCCCTCCTGCTCAAAGTGGGTACACACAAGCAAGTCCAATTAATCCCCGCTCAGAAAGCCGTCTCGTAAGCAGAGTACACTAAGTGCCTAGTTATTAATGATTTTCTTCTGGCCACAGTCCACAAAGATGCCTTAATCTTCCTGTTAATGAGAATTCCCTCAGCAGCCTGGCCACTGCGGGATTTGTCCCGGGCTGCCTGGAGGGGCAGCTTTTTTGGGGCCAGGTCACCTGCAGGGAGCAGTGCCCATCTTTGCTCCCCAGCTGCCCTACATCAGGTGGAGGAGAGTGCTTTGGCTGGCGATTATGAGCCCTCTCCAACACATGGAACTCCTGCGGGGTTTGTTTTTTTGTGTGTGTTTTGTTGTTGTTGTTTGTTTTTTTAGAAATCCTAAAAATCCCCACATTTGCCACCTAAAGGTGCGGGTGACAATATAAATGGGGGAGGAGAATGAGTCCTCAGGAAAATCTCCATAAAAGATAACAGCCCTCCACAGAACCGTAGGCATCTCTGCTCACACACAGAAGCCCCAGAGGGCGGAGAGCCAGCTGGCTGAAGCGGTGCCAGGTGTTGTAGCTCAGCTTTCCTCAATCTTTGCTCTGCACATGAATCAGCTGGGGATCTTGTTAAGGCCTAAAGTCAGATTCAGCAAGTCCAGGGCAGGGCCTGAGACTTCACATTTCTAACCGGCTCCCGTGAGACGGTGATGCTGCCGGTTCCTGCCTCAGGTTTGAATCAACAGGACCCTCCTCCCTTGCTTCATCTAAGTCTCTGTGCAAATGTCACCTCCTCAGAGAGTCCTCTCTGGACCACCTTATCTAAATTGTAATTATTTGTTGAATGAGGGCAGGAATCCTGTCTATTTCGTTCTTTGCCGTATCCCCGGCACAGCGGAGCACCTGGCACCAGCAGGCCCTCAAATATTTGTTCAGCGGAGAGATCCCAGCGTGACGGCTGAGGAAAATGCAACTCAGGGAGCCTGAGTCTTTCGCCCAAGGTCACACAGCTTGGCAAAACCAGAGCAAGACCACAGCCCTGCTCTCTCTGGACTTCAAAGCCCCAGCTCTCTCCAGCACACCAGAAAGGGAAGTGAAGTTTGTTTACCACCCGCTTCCTCCCAAGAACTTCAGTACCTTCAGTGCTGCAGGCAGGAACGCGAGGCCATTCTGCTTTTAGGAGCTGCCTGCCGTGTGGACAATGGTTGGGAGGGGGAGCCTGTAGAAGCAGAGGGACGAGCTGACACCCATGAGCCGTAATATCTAGTGTGCCTTGGTACTTGGGGGCAAAGGCCTTTGGTCTCCTTGCAACAGACCGAAGGCAGCCTTTCAGCCTGTGTCAGGCTAGCCTTTCCTCCTATCCGGATACAACTGTCTCTCCCAGGGGCTCAGAGTGCCCCCCCCCCCCAGTCAGAGGAGTAGAAACGGAGCATACTGTGGATTTCAAACTGCCAAAAAGAATACTGTGCCCTAACCCAGAAATGGCTGTCCCCCTTCTCTCAAAGGTCACCCAAAACATGCCCATGAGGGAAAAGGAGGGGGCAAAAAGGATCTGCTTCCTTTCCAGCAATGGGTGGAAACACCATAAAAACCGCATTCATGGAGGCTTTGCTGCTGCTAGTGAAGAAACTGCTTCTGCACGAAAACCCATCTCAGCCTCATGAAAGGCTCTTTCCGAAAGAAAGGCTCCATAATGGGCTGAAAATCAAACGCTCGTTTTCCCCTCACAAAACCAGCTGGGTTAAAAAGGCTTAAGGGGCTCTAAGAAGCTGTGGTCATGACAGTCTAAAGTGACCGGGGGACGCCCAGCAGCCTCGAGCGAGCTAGTTATGATTCCTCCAGGGCAACAGCCGAGAGGAAGCTAAAAATAATTGACAAAAGTAGCTAATGTTGGGCTTCCCTGGTGGCGCAGTGGTTGAGAGGCCGCCTGCCGATGCAGGGGACGCGGGTTCGTGCCCCGGTCCGGGAGGATCCCACATGCCGCGGAGCGGCTGGGCCCGTGAGCCATGGCCGCTGAGCCTGCGCGTCCGGAGCCTGTGCTCCGCAATGGGAGAGGCCACAACGGTGAGAAGCCCACGTACCGCAAAAAAAAAAAAAAAAAAAAAAAAAAAGTACCTAATGTTTATTGTGTGCCTGGTATGGAGCGAACAATGTGTTTTCAATATCTCATTTCATCCCTACAATAAAGCTGTGAGGTTAAGTACCATAATTATTCCCACTTCACGGAAGAGGGAAACTGAGAACTAGGGAGAGTGGCTGGAGGTCAGAGGTCATAGAGACCAAAAGGAGGGGCACCTGGGTACACACGCACACTGTACCACTGCCCCACAGGCCTCTGGTCAGAAGTTGACCCACAGGCTCCAGAGTAGGAGAGGAGCCGGAAATCACTCTCCTGTTCATCACTCTGCCTTTCCCACCCCCATTAGAGCACAAGATGGTTCATACAGGAAGCAATCAGCACCGTCACACAGGATCGGGTTGAAAAAAATGACGCTTCTGCACCTATTCCCATGTATCGCCACTTTCACACTGGGGACACACCAGGGGCCAGTCCAGAGCACACCTATCTGGGCTACAACATTGGCAGGACTGATGGATGCCTACGTCTGCGCATTATATATTTATAAGGTCGCCCGGCCCGGCCTCTGCCACAGAAGTTATTAAATGCTAGGGAGCCATAAGGGCTGCACTCAGTGTCCTGAAACAAAGGCAAAGAGGCTGCCAGACCCATCAGAGGCAGGAACAAAAGCATCTAATTTCTGAAGGAGCCGGTTGGGAGTTTCCTTAGAACTGGGTGCCCAGCACACATGACCAACTGGGAGAAAGGAGAGAAGCACACACAGAGGGGAAAAAACCAAACCACACCACACCAAATCAAGGCAGGCCTTTCTCCCCAGTATCCAGAAACAGCATTCTTCAAAGGGACATGGGGGTGGGGGGCAGGAAGATGCATTAAGCAAAGAGAGAAAGGGTTCCAATGTTGCAGAATTTTCTCCTGCAACGGCTCTGGCCTTTTCATGAAGTTGCCAAGAAGGCTCCATCTCTTCTCTTTATGTAGCCAAACAGAAGGCCTGTAAGCCTGCACCCTAACTTTTCCCAGCCGGAGCCCCAGCAGCCAGATGTACTGGGAGGGCACCCAGATCCCTTGTCCCCCAAACATAATCATTCCAATCCAGGCTGGAGCTGCCTGGAAGTCAACATTCACGGCACATTAATAAGAAACATCTGGCCACCGAAGAGGGTTGACACAGCACAGGCAGGCAGTGGTGGATTTGTGGTTGGGACCCAGAGTTACAGAGGCTGAATTAAAAACACAATTGGAAAACACCAGCTAGTCCCAGGAATCCTACACATGCTGTACTGCGGCACTTGGAAAAACTGTCGTGCCTTGAATCGCTTGGGACAGAGTGACTTAGATACACAGAGGGTGGGTGCAAAAGACCCAAAACTCTCACATCAGGGAAATGCAGCCTGAGCCCGGCTCTCCTGCATTCTCAGTGTCTGGTCACCACTTCCACCTTCAATATTTGTAGCAGATGTAGTCCCACTATTAAAAGAACAGCCTTTGCATTCTTTCCATGTGACTTACGCGTGAATTTAAAAGGCAAAAAATGTGCCTGTGTTCCTATATACACATATATGACATATATGTATAGATTTCCCCCCTGCAGTGGTGTGTCTTTAGGAATCCCATGTAAGGGGTCCTACCTCCATTTATGCAAGGCGAACCCTGGGCACTGGTCACCACAGGCGTTACATGGCTGGCCTCTCTCAATCCGCCCCAGTCCGGTCAACTTCAAAACAAAAAGACAACACAAGCATGTTTCCGCCGCCGGGGCTCCCTCCAGAGCCCTACTGTGACCCAGGCGGGACGGCCTGCCTCTCCCACCCCACCTCCTCTGATTTGACTCCGAAGCTCCTCTCCGAGGTAGGGGGTTTGGGGTGGGGCGCTGCCGGTGCCCCTGGGGTGGTCTCTCGCCTGGGGAAGTCTAGGCGGGCTGTCTCTGGCGTGGGCACCAAGCCACCAAGAAATGGCCCTGGCTGGGGCTTTGTCTCCCCCAGACACCTTGGTCACGGGTTTCTAAGAAACAAAAGCAAGACCTTTCTGCTTCCCAGAGTCCCTAAGAAGCGACCATAGCGCGCTCGCCTTAGACCAGGCTAGGGCTCCCGGGAAGGGGGCAGCACGGGACACCCCAAAAAACAGCCCCAAAGTCAAGTCCGCGGCTAGAGCTCCAAGAAGCTGGAGCTTGGGTGCTGGGAATGCGACCTGCCTCAAGGGAAGGGGCGAAGGAGGGGTGCGGGGGGCGGTGACATTCAGGGTCACGGTTCCCGGTGTGGCTCTCCCCGGGACTCGGGATCCGGACTTAACCCCGTCTGCCCCTACGAGCTGTCCCGCGCGCCCGGGCCACACCCCCGCCCGCGGGGCCGGCTTACCTGGGGCCACAGGTGCGTGGCCGCCGGGCGGAAGGAGTCTGGGCTGGGGCGCTCGCGGAGGGCCGGGGTACCCGGGGATTGGCCCCGCTCGGGCGGGGCACACTCACCGAGCGGCTGGAGAGTCTTTTCCGGGAGCTCCGGCTGAACATGTCCGGGCGCCTCCTGCAAGCAGCGCCGTCCGTCGGTCCGTCCGCACCGCGGCCGCGAGGGCGGGTCGCCTGGGCGGACACCTTCGGCGGGCACCTTCGGCGGCCGGTGGGCTGTCTCCGCCTCGCAGCCCCAGGCTGGCTCCGGAGCACACGCCTCGCCCTCCTCCCTCGCCTGTGCCTCTCGCCCTCCCGCCCGCAGGTCCCTCCCTCTCTCCCGGCATCCCCCCGCCCTCCCCGGGCTCGCCCCGCGGTCCACGGGCCCTTCCCGTCGCTCCCCGGGGGGCGCCCAGTTGTGCCTAGTTTCTCCCTTCCCCTGCTTCCCGGCCGGCCCACCGGGGATTACTCCCTTCCCTCACCTGGGCCCGCCCCCGAAGTCTCTTCCCTCACCCTCGCCACGTAAGTTAAAGGCACGGACCACTTCAAGGCCCTTGCTGCTGTTACCTGGGATAGGGGGTGGAGGTGGAGGGTTGGGCGTGGAGATTTTGTTTTTTTAATTAAAATATAATTCACCTACAGTAAAAATCACCCATTTTAGTGCACAGTTCTGCCAGTTTTGACTAATTCATACAGACCTGTAACCAGCAGCACGATCAAGATACCGAAGTCCCATCACCCCCAAAGTGGACTCTTTTAAAAGTCTGCACCATGCGTGTAATCTATTTAGTATTTCCTAAGTGTTGGTAAATGAGACGAAGCAGGATGAAAAATGGCCCTATATCTACTTCTGCAGGAGATGCTCATTAAGTAACCACTGACGGCAAGCTTTGAATCCCCCGTGACCACGTGCCCATTCTTTTTCCACCACTTGCTAGCTAGTAATCTTCCCAAATTAACTGACTTCTTGTTGCTTCTGTCTCCTTATCCATATCAATTTTAAAAGCTATAACAAGAGTCCTAACCTCACAGCATTGTTGAGAAAGATGAGCTGGGACACCTAATAGTTGTTATACATGTTATAACAGGCACAAACTAAGGGCTCATTAAAATCAGCTGTAAAAAAAAAAAATTGCAAGCCACGGTGTCCACTTAACGTTGATGTTTCAGCTCACCACCTCCCCTGAGAGAACTTTCCTGATCCCCCATTGTAACATCTCTCACACACGCACTCCCTCATATGGCATGTAGCATACATTGAAATGATCTTGTTTACTTATTTGTCAAAAGAAGACATTCTTGTCTGTGTCAAAAAGATAATTCCCCCAGTTTAGTGTTCTTCCAGATGAGACACTGAACTTGAGTGAAGAAAAGCAGCTTGGCGGGGGGAATGCAGCAAATTAGTGGCAAGGCCAGTCTACCTGTACCCCAAATCCAAAACAAGAGGATGACGCAGCTTCCATACTGCCCCCCTCCCCCGCTGTATGTATTAGTTGATGACCTTCAGTGCCCCGAGGGCAAGGTTTGGTTTGAGTTCAAGTTTGGTGAAGGGAGTGAGGTCTTGGCCTCAGGAGCAAAATTTACAAGGGTGCCCACAAACTCAGTAATCAAGATTTTTAGGCAATAAATTAAAGAATCAAAATGAATGCAAAAAAAGTCCATGATGAACAGAAAATCCTTTTAAAGATAGGATCCTATCCTACACGTACACATCTCTGCCTAACTCACCTCACCCTAATCCTAGCTCTGGGAAAAATGCTCCAAAACTCAGGCACCTAAAGGGTAGATTCCCCTATATTGCATTTTTCCATTTACCCACCGCCCACCATCACCAGTGGAGGGTATGCTTGCAGACGGTAAACGCCATGGCCCATTCATCTCTTGATTTGCCCAGGCCTAGCGCAGGGTCTGGCTCATTGCAAACGCTCCATGTTTGTTCAATGACTAAATAGAAGGCAGTAGCTTTGGTAGGCCTGGGGGGCAGGGAGTGTTAGCAATTCAAACCCCAGTTACAATCAGTACCAGCCCAGGATGCTCACCTGGTCTTCTCAGCAGGGCTACCACACAGCCAGCTCTGCACCACACCGCACATGGCCTTGTGACTGGCAGGAACAGGTTGGGAGGGCAGTGTTCACAATGCAGTCATTGCCTATTTGTATTTTAATTATAAAGATGTTTAGCAAAGGTCAGTAACAAAACCGGTGCATTACAAGTTGCAAACAGATGGAGGGAATGCTCTCCATACAGAGGAAGCAGCACCTTTTTCAAATTCCCTGGAAGGAAACCCAAGAGCCAGTGGCAGTAACCCTGCCCACATCTTGCTCCTGGGTAGATGTGGGTGGTACAAGAGGCAACAGTAGTAACGCCCTGGGGAACATGGTTTGAGTGTTTCTAGACCTTAACTTTTGTTACTTGATCAAAGAGGAGACAAGATATAAGTGGTCTCCACATGTTTGTCTGAACAAGCCACATGCACAAGTCCCAATCCCACCTCAAAGGGGGCGCCAAGAGTGTCTCCCCTACCACCTGCCGTAAAAGCATGTCCTCGGGGACGAGTGCCCCTGGGTCCATCTCTTCAGAGCAGGAACCCGTTTTCCCTGAACTTATTTACACCTCAGGCTCACTTATGAGCGGCAGAATCTTACCTATCTATTCAACAACCACTTTCTCTTGCTTAGGAAGATAAAGCTTAGTAACCCAGGAAGGAAAATGTATCCTCACTGTCAGCTTTAGGGGAACAGTAGACCATTTTATTTTGCTTTATCACTGCATGTGCCCCTCACAGACATCTTTGATGTATGTTTCTTCCTCATCTCTCAAGGCAATACAATTACTAATGGAACCTGAAGAAATCCTCATCCACAGCTACTGACATGGGCAGATGCTTCTGCTATAATATGAAGTGGAAAAACAAAACCAGTGTGAGCTGTGGGCTTTAACTAGTCTTAAAACGCATGCGTTGAGAAACTGGAAAGAAACACATAAAACCTTAAAATGGACTGATGGTGAAATAAGTTTTTTCTTTTTGCCTTTTAAATGTATTTCCTATAATATGTATTCATTTTATAGTCAGAAATGTAAACTTATTTATCTAGATTGAGAATAGGGTCCTGTTGCCTGAAATAGTCTACCATCAAATCTGGATCGGGTGTAGCAAGGAGCTGTTTATCTCCCCTCCCCCTTGGCCTGTATGTACTTGTCTTCTGTATCTTGGCCTTTACATTTTTATCTTAACTAAGTCTGTGACTGTTAAGCCAGGTGAAGCCTCCAGATGCCCCATTCCTACATAGCTGCAGCGAACCTTAGGGATCTATCCACACAGTACTTTCTAAGATAGGGAAGAAGAACACAGCCTCTCAGCACGGCCTCACCCAGGTGCATATTTATTTCAGGTACTTACTAGAAACAATTCTGAGTATTGCAACAGGGCTAAAATCTCCCTGAACAACAGCCAACACTTAGACACTCCATCACAGCATCCTCCTAGTCAGAAGTCTACAAATAGTATTTTGAAATAGACTGTGTAAAGTCATGCGTGGTGAGGGAGTGGATGGAGGTAACTAGAGAGACGATTCTCTCTCGGCAGTGGGCTTATCGGAGACTTTTTTCTTTCTTCCCAATGCACACGCTTCTGTGGTCTACAAATTTTCTTGTATGAGCATGAAACTGACATACACAATCAGAAAAAATTAAATCAGGACTTCCCTGGCGGCGCAGTGGTTAAGAATCCACCTGCCAATGCAGGGGACATGGGTTCAAGCCCTGGTCCAGGAAGATCCCACATGCCGTGGAGCAACTAAGCCCGTGCGCCACAACTACTAAGCCTGTGGTCTAGAGCCTGCGAGCCACAACTGCTGAGCCCATGCACCACAACTACTGAGCCTGAGAGCTCTAGCCCTCATGCTGCAACTACTGAGCCTGCACGCTGCAACTACTGAAGCCTGCACACCTAGAGCCTACGCTCCACAACCAGAGAAGCCACTGCAATGAGAAGCCCGTGCACCGCAATGAAGAATAGCCCCCCCATGCCGCAACTAGAGAAAACCCGTGCACAGCAACAAAGACCCAACGCAGCTAAAAAATAAATAATAAATAAATAAATTTTAAAAAAAGAAAAATTAAATCAGAAGAAAACTGGAATAAAAAGACAGTGTTGGCAGGCTAAATATTTCACAGGGCATTAAATCATCTTACATTTATAAATATATTCTAATATGTGTAAAGCAAAAATGTTAGAAATGATCAAAAGTACTACACTAAGGGCTTCCCTGGTGGCGCAGTGGTTGAGAGTCCGCCTGCCCATGCAGGGGACACGGGTTCCTGCCCCAGTCCGGGAAGATCCCACATGCCGCGGAGCAACTGGGCCCGTGAGCCACAACTACTGAGCCTGCGCTCCACAACAAGAAGGGCCACGATAGTGAGAGGCCCGTGCACCGCGATGAAGAGTGGCCCCCGCTTGCCACAGCTAGAGAAAGCCCTCGCACAGAAACAAAGACCCAACACAGCCGTAAATAAATAAATAAAATAAATTTTAAAAAAATACACATATATTTGATTTTTTTTTTCTGCCACACTGCGGGGCACGTGGGAGCTTAGTTCCCTGACCAGAGAGCGAACCCGTGCCCCCTGTGGTGCAAATGCAGAGTCCCAACCACTGGACCACCAGGGAAGTCCCATATTTGAATATTTAAAAGTCCAGAGACTGTAGCAAAAAATACTACAGATTGTGATCAATTGTTTTGAGGTTTGAGTTTCAGGTGATTTAATAGTTTCCCTTTTGCTCATCTAATTTTTATAAAATGAGTCTGTATTCCTTGTATAATAAATAAAGGTAAAAATACGAAATATAAAAATAATTACATAACTTTTTAAAGTTCTAGAAGATTAGGAGGTCCTAAGTGGTAGAAATAGATTTCTTTTCTTTTTTTAACTATCTATTGTGTTTCTACAAGAAACATGTATTGTTTTGAAGTAAAAGAGGCTTTTAAATTTGAAAAATAATGCATTTTAAATATGCACAAATACTTCCCTTGGAAGATAAATACCAGTATGCCTGGAAGGAGGCATTTCAGGTTTTATGTCTTTGCAGTTGTCTAAGTTTTTCCCCCATGACGTGTGTCTTTTGTAATAACATAAAAATATGTTTTTGTTTTCCCTTCTACTGACACTCCTTTCAACCATGCATGTGAGGGCTTATAATGCTGTGCTCCTTGTTTTCCTAGTACCCTTATAAAACACAAAGATGCAAAGCTGACGTTTTTAATAATCCTTTGCACTTAGGTAGCAGTCTACTGTTTGCAAAGTACATTCATAAATATCACATCAGAACCCCAAGTTTCCCAGGAAGGTCAGAAGAGGAACCAGATGCTCGCTGAGGTGGTGGGCTTTGTCATCACCTTGTGCTGTTCAGAGAGGTGGTTCCAGAAGGAATGAAGCCCCGCTTTGTTGTCCGAGGATTTCGTGATCTGTTCCTGCCTTTGGGGATCGCTTTTTTTTTTTTTTTTTTTTTTTTTTTGCGGTACGCGGGCTTCTCACTGTTGTGGCCTCTCCCATTGTGGAGCACAGGCTCCGGACGCGCAGGCTCAGCGGCCATGGCT